>NC_136399.1:2695341-3295341 GCF_965140285.1 Lepidochelys kempii | reverse complement strand
CCCCAATTTACAGAAGGGAAACTGAGTCACCGAGCAATTTCTTTTTTTTTAAAGGGAAAGTTTTCTAAAGTGCACAAGTAACTTTAGTGCCTAAGTCTCAGTTTTCAAAAGAGACTTGAGAGCCTAAATCACACGGGTCCTGTGGAAAATCTTCCCCTACGTGACTTGCTTGAAGTTTGTAGCAAGGGCTGGAATTGACTCACTTCTCCAAGGCTGTTGCCATAATAACCAAGGCAGCCTGCCTCCCCAAGGGCCATGCAACCAGGGGGTGCTGCTGGCTGAAGGGACAACAGGGAGGAGAGAAAGCTCCAGGGGCCCCAATTCCCCTTCCCTAACAAGAACAGGCTCGAGGCCGGAATCGCTAGGTGGATTTTTGCCCTGTGTTATACATCACCTAGTATCCAAGCTCTTCTGTCTTTACTGTGGGTATCCCCATGCGCCCTGGGGAGGCAGGGCAGCGCTCTTATCCCCACGGAACAGATGGGGGGCAGTGGCATGGAAAGACTAAAGGACTTGCCCAAGGTCATACAGGAAATCTGTAGCAGAGTGGGGAATTGAACCTGGGTCTCCTATGTCTTTGGCTGGTGCTCTACCCACTGGACCAGCCCTCCTAATACAGGAGGGCAGATTACGTGACGCTCTTATGCCCTTCAGACACCCAGGAATCGATCCAATTTTAAGACCGATTCAAAGAAAACCAGGTTCAGCCAACTAGGAAGGGTCGCAGTGGCTGGAATGGGAAAAGCTCCCTAGGAAAAGCTATTGGTTACCCTCCGCTTTCCTGCCCAGCCTGGGACGGGAAGCCATTCACACCTGGTGCATCCGGTGGCCGGCACTTGAGGAAGTATTAAAAATTGACTGCTTCCTTTTCCAAACAATAACGAAGCCCTGAAACAAAAGGTGGGTGCGGGGGCAGGGAGTAATTCACTGCCTTGCCTCTGACCCGGGCATCTCTCCCGAAGGCGGTGTTTACATTCCCAGGAGGAAAAGATAAAGGAGCGAGGGAGACCAGGTCCAGCACCGACAAGGACCAGGAAATGTGCAATTCAAGCTAAGCTCGTGGCTGGGGCGCGAGTGACACGTGCAGGATTATGGGCACTGAGGCCAGAGGAGCAAAGAACTGCTGCACTGCAATTAAACACTCGCAGCCGGCCCGCTTCAGCAACCGGGGCTGCTCGTTCCCCACCCTTCCACAGACACCCGGGGGCAAGGCACTTAAGGAGCCGCCGGCACCACAAAAACCAATAAATAACCCGGAGGGAGCAAATCGCGGAGCCCCGGGTCTCCAGACTTGGCCCTGCGCTCCGGCGCTAAAAATAGCCCCGAAGAGGCTACCGCCCCTTTGCCAGCGTTCGCAGCCCAAGCAGGAACGTCGACACGGCTATTTTTAGGGCCGTCGCACGAGCCCGAGTCTGCAGACCCGGACGCCGAGACTTTGCTGCCCCCGTTTTTCGGTCTCTCTTGGTTTTTCAGCGCAGGAGCCTTCAGCCCATTCCAGCGGGACTTACGTCGGGGCTCTCTCGTTTCAGTCACAGATCTGCGTGTGGAATCCGGGCGTACCCCACACTGCAACCCGACCTCCTGAAACCAGCGAAGAACTCCACAGAGAAGCACGTCCGAGTTCCGCGATGCAAACCCAGGAACGCTAACACGCCGGACTACAAAGTAAACGGACACCTATGGATAGAAACAGCCTGGGTTTTGCGCACCTCGTCGTATCTGTAGCTAGAGTTTAGCTGGATAATCTTAACAGTCGCAAAGTTGGATTGATTTACGTGCAGGGGGCTTACGGTATCCTAATCACATTCCTTATGGGCAGGGGTGACAAACCGATCAATACAGGTTGGTATGTGAAAATCAGCCAGAAATGTAAAAAGCCGCACCTATGCACGCCCAGGGTGACCGTAAACCTCTGATTCCCAGAAGACAGGAGGGATAATTTCATAATTGCTCTATTCTGTACACAGCCCATGATCAGAAGACAGCGTACTGGGTAAGATGGACCATGCTCTGACCCAGTGTGGCCGATTCTTGTGTCTACACTGAACGCTAAACCCGGGCTCTCACTCAGGTCTGAGCCCAAACCCCTCTTTTGTCCACTCAGAGGTCAGCAAGCACTCAGGAGTCAGCTCCCTGCTGTGGGGGTGGCCCGAGTCCTGGCGGGACCTGGGTCCAAGCCCTGGCCTTCTGCAGTGCGGACACAGGTCAAACCGCAGACCCGAGTCGGAACGTCTGCACAGTGCAGTGTGGACGTGTCGGTGAGAAATTCAATCGCAAAGCCAGGTTTACAGGGCAGCGTGGACACCGAGAGCCCAGTCAAGACCAGGTTCTGCAGACCCGGGCACAGCATTCAGTGGACACACATACCCTTAGTCTCATGGTGCTTTTGTTCCCTGTCTGTACAATGGCAATAACAGAATGGCCCTGCCTTACAAGGGGATGCCAGGAGAAATCCAGTGAAGACTGCGAGGCCCTCAGGTAATGGAAGCATAAAAGTACCCAAGATTGACAGACGGTTACCACTGTGCACCGTTACTAGGGGTTTGCATTGCAATTCTACCCACAGGCCTTAATCCCTGTGCTGGCTGGGCGTCCCAGCGCAGGGCCAAACACACCAGCACACGGACAGAGCACAAGGTCCCAGTGAGAGGATTACTTGGTAGGTGTCTTACAGCAGCACCTAGGAGTCCCAAACCAGGCCCCCCATCATTGCACAAACACAGAGCGAAGCCCGGACTTCCCCAGGGAAGCCTCCAACCTCAGAATCCAGCCCCCGGAGAAGCATCAGGGCAGCCGAGGTCTGCAGGAGCACATCAGCTTGGGTACAGCTTTCCCCTCAATCCCTGCCACCGAACGAGCATCACCCCAGACACAGCATTTGATCAGTCAGCAACTCAAATTCCACAGCCCAATGACCAACCCTCCAATAAATAAAACCGCCCTGCCTACGCAAAGCAAGGGAAGGTTTAAACTTTCATGTAGAACAGCAGTTCTCAACCGGGGGTACACATACCCTGGGGGTGTGCAGAGGTCTTCCAGGGGGTTCATCAACTCATCTAGATCAGGGGGTGGCAAGCAGGGCAACTGCCCTGGGTCCCACGCTAAGGGGGGCCCCCCACAAAGCGAATTTACATGCTTCCGGGGTGCAGCAGCCTGGAAAGGTTGAGAATCACTGACGCAGAGGATTATAAATACAACCAGAATTTTTTTATGTGGTGGTTTAACCTTAACCCGGGCACTTGATGCCTCTTCAATTTGAGGCCAAGATTTTCAAAAAGAGACCAGCGATCTGAGGTGCCCAAAACTGGGGATTTCAGAGCGGCGCGTCAAACTGCACCAAGCGTTTGCTCTCGGGGAAGCAAGCCCTTTGGAAAGGTCTCAAGCTGAGCACTGCAAAAAAAAAAAAAAAAACACACAGAGGTCCCCGGAACCAGGAGTCACTTAGGAGAAAATCTTGACCTGGCTTCATATGGATCTGCAGTTAATTCAACCTCGTTAGGCGCAGCTAATGGCGCACGAGGAGGGGCTGACAGCTGGGAAACCAAAGAGACTAACGAAAGAGGGCTCATTAACAGGTAAAATGCTATGCCTATTCTTGGCACGAAAAAAGCAAAAAGACACACTCAACTGTTCATCAGATACAACGAGCGGCCGCTCAAATCGGTTATTCAATGAGCATCCAGGGCCCGGCTCTCACCCGTCTAACACAACCCCTGTGGACAGAGCTCTCCACTGCATCGAATAAATAGACTAGATTGAGGGGTTTCAGAGCTCTGGATACATTAAAACAACAATTTGCCTGGCAATCCACTGCAAACAAAACCAGCCCAGAATTCAGCGCAGGCCCTGGCCAGAGCAGCCACATCGTGTGGTCCACATGGCCCCCAACAGACTGACGTTACAGCTTTGAATGAAGCAGCAAATTCAAAAGGAAACGAGTTTTCCGAAGCAAAACGGATTGTTTTTTATTTCAACTTAATGATGCATGATGTTTAAAAGTGAACGACTGAACCCCCACCCCACCCCCACCCCATGCCTTTGCTTAGGCAGGTGCTGTGCAAACTGGAGACCGTAAATATCCATTTCAGATTTTCATTGTCCTCCCCAGGTGTTGCTCCGGATAAGCAGCATCTTTTAGCGAGCTCGTTAGTTAATCCAATTAAAGATGCAACTGGAAAGGCAGGAAGGTTTTCCTTTATTGTGTGCAATTCATGCGTGTCCATCCTTTGCACCCGATTTTAAATTTACAAAAACAAAAAAACTTGCCCCGCGCCCCTCCCCCATGCTTCTGGAGGCCGGGACCCTCTTTTGTTCTGTTTGCTGGGGTGCCTGGCACAGTGGGGTCCTGCTCCAAAACTGGGGGCTCCTAGCCTCTAACCTAGCTGCATTCATTTGAAGGAAGGACTTCAGGCTGACTACCACTTAAGCCGGTGTTTCACTCTAAACACGCGAGTAGCAGCCCTAGGAAATCAACGTGTTTGCGGGACTGGAGTCGGGCTGTTCGATTTCTCTGGCGAAGAGGTAGGCTGTAATCTATATTTAGCATAAGAAACGGCCGGGCGCACGGGAGAAGGAATCCTTATGCAATGGGATAGGACCCAGCAAGCCAGCTCTGGAAACCAACCCACCTTACTTATTTATTTTTTAAGAGGAGGCAGGGAACAAAAAAACCAACAAGTTTTAGCTGAATTGTAACATCGAAAGTATTTGCTGCTGCCTGGAGCCAGCTGCCAAGGTACATTAACCATAAGTGACTGAAAAGTTAAGTCAACAGCAAAAACGGACCTGTAAATAGCTCGGCATTCATCTTGTACCAGCTTGTGCAAAAAACAAATGGTCGCAAGTTGCAAAGAGATCATCTCAATGCACTTCTTTGGAGGAAATCTACAACAAACACAATTCAGCAGGTCAATAACCCTCTCCAAGGTTTCGGGATGCCCCACCAACACAGGAGCAGGGCATCGCAAAATCTTTCCAGTAGTTATCCTCACAACTCCCCCGTGCAACAGGGCTATTATATCCCGTTTTATAGATGGGGAAACTGAGGCACAGAGCGGCTAACTTGAATTGCCACATGGAGTCTGCGGTGAACTGAATAAGGTTTGGAGTCCCAGGCTAAACTCTCCTTGGAGCAGGGAGTGTTTTTTCATTTTGTGTCTGTAAAGCACCTACCCACACTGGGCCCTGGTCTGGGACCGGAGCTGCAAAGTGCTCCCAGAATACACCCAATAAATAATGCACCATGCCCAGCATGACGGGGTGCTGGTCCAGAACTGGAGTTCCCCCACACCGCTACTGAGGTACAGGTCACCACCACGGGGCCAGCCTGCCTCTCAGACACAGCCAGGTAGCTCTATGGAAAATACACAGCTGCCCGTTTATTGGGTTGGGGCAGGACTAGAACCCAGATCTCTCCATTCCTCCCCAACCCTCTGCCGTGGAGCCAGAGAGATTCTGCACTGGGAGTGGGTCTGACACGCAGGAGGGGACAGAGATCAGCTCACTCAAAGCACGACCATCTTGTCTGTTCCGCTGACGACGTTCTGCACTTGCAGACTGATTCAACTGAGCCCCTGCAGAGCCCGACCCTGCCAGCCCCAGAGAGTGTACAGGGAACTATTGTGCGCTGGCGGGGCTGCGTATGTCTGACTGCCCCCTCTTGGAAAGAGTCGGAATTGCTCAACTGTGTGTCACGAGCCCTACACTGCTCACGGGGATTCTCCATTTCAGGGCAACAGGGACACAAATTCCACGGCCATCTCCACAGGGGGCTCCAAATAAGCCCAGCATTCAAAATAGTGGGCTGCGAACTGCCAGAGGACCATGGCTTCTGTTATGCTACTTGGCCCATCTGTGAAGGTGAAATCAATAGCAAGCATCCCAGTGTTGCTGTTCGGCCTCATTCTTCCTACATACAATCCAAGGCAAACCTGAGAATGGTCCCCAGAGGTCCCAAATCCATGTCCCCCTCCCTGTTCTATCCACTCAGACAAAAGCTTCCTCCGACACTTCTTATTAAACAGAGCACTCAGCAGGGTGCAAAACAGATCTATGTATTTCTGCATCTCCCCTCCCCTATAGTGTTAGGCAAACCACTGCCCCGCTTTGTGCCTCAGTTTCCCCTCCGTGGGGGGCAAGGACTGTCTCTCACTCTGTGCCCGTGCAGCGCCCAGCAGGACAGATCCCCACTCTCAACAGAGGCTACTGCAATGTACCTTAATAATAAGAATACTACAAAGAAAGACAGCCCCCTCCTGAAGACCTGGAGGGATAAGCCAGAGGACAGCCTTGCCCTGCAGGGCAGCATGCGAGGCTAGCTCGTGCATGTCTCCGACGCAGTCCGCACCCCGGGCTTTGCATGGCAAGCTAACTTCCAGGGCGTGATGAACGAAATGGGAAGGGGTCCCTTTGGTGCTGGGAGCTCCAGGCCCAGGGAAAGGAGGAGGGCACACAGAGACATGAGCCATTGGTGGGGTCTCGGCTGGCCAATCAAGGCACTGCACCCTGTCTCAGGCACACAGAGATCTAAGATCTTCCGTCCTCTGCGGCAAGCAAAGCAGCCTGATGCATGCTCTTGCCGGCAGACAACAGCCCAGTGAGCATCTGGGGAGGGGCAAGTTCGTGCCCCGAGCCACGGAGGCTCCTGGTTAACAGGGCGGGTTGGGAAGCCGTCGCTGGAATCTCTAAACGCCGATTTTCTCTCCAGCCCGCCTCAGTCTCCGGAGAATTTCGTTTCGGGCCCAAAATGCCAGCTCCTCAGATGGAGTAAACCCACGCCAGATGGGGGAGCTGCCCCGGTTTCCACCAGCCCAGGACTGGGCCCCCCCGATTTTCCAAATATGGGAAATCCAAACACAACGCCCATACAGGCACGAAAAGAAAAAACAGCACCGAGCGCCCATCGTGGCAGCTGGCGACAGGACTCCCCCACTGAGGCAGAGCCCCCCAGCCCCAGAAAGGCCAGTGGCAGAAACAATCCAGCGCCACCGATTCCCAATGCCATTGCACTTGCAAGGTGGGCACAGAGGCAACCCGGCTGCATGGATAAATGAGCAGCCTAGGGAAGACACGTAGCGGGGAGTGAGAGACCGACCTCGTGCCAGTGAGCAGCTGCTAACTTCACTGGAAGCTCAGCCCTGGACGGGGCAGTGTGACTCAACCCGCCCCCGTCCCCAAACACACAGCTCAAGGCCGGCCCATGGGCGCAAGGGAGTAGCGGACGCATCCCAGTATAGCTGCTCCATGGCAAGCCAGCCTTGCATTCCTGCCAGGGCAGGGCTGCGTTTTCACACAGCCTGTAACACATCCTGCCCACGGCTCTGGCTGCCTGCGGTTCTTCCTCCTCCCACGTCGGTGAAAATTCAGCCCTTGTGCAACCAGTGGTGAAAGCCTAGTGCACGAGAGTGAATTGCAGCCTGCAGCTTAAACCTTTTGCCAGTCAGAGCATCCATTCAAGAGATACCGTCCGTCTATAGGGTCGGGGGAGATTCTTGCAGAGGCAGAAGTGAGGAAGGATGCTCGGTGGCTAGGGTGTGGCAGATCTCGGTTTCACGTCCAGCTGTAACCCAGGCTCCTTGAACGATCCTGAGCCTCTGCTCTCTGCCATGGGGACAGCAGCACCGCCCTGCCTCCCCGCGGGTTCTGGGGATAAATACACTGCGGACTGGATGCTGCTCAGAGGTGCCTGGTATCGGGGACCAAACGGGCCCCACAGAGCCGTGGTTTTCAACCAGGCGTCCACAGACTAGGTCTAAGGATTTCCGAAGGGCTCGGCATTGCCACGCACAAACATTTAGAGGTCTGCAAATGAAAAAAAGGTTAAAAAACCGCTGCCAGAAATAGATCCCACCCAACCCCACTTTGGGCTCTGGCAAATATTCCCTCGCGGCCATTCGAGACAGGAGAGGGAGACCCGGTAGGATTACTGTCTACTAGCTCTTCCCACCAGTAGATCTCCCAGTGCTTTACAGAGCAAGTCAGGAGCGTTATTCCCCATTTCTCAGGCTGGGAAACCGAGAGACGGAGCGGGGACGCGACTTGCCCCAGGTCACCTCGCAGGCCAGAGCCACAAATAGAACCCGGCTTTTCTGAGCTCTATCCCAGTGTTTGTGCTACTATGCACCGCTGCCTTCCCAAGAGGCCATCTGTCAGCAAGAGCAAGTTACACCCCTTTCCAGACCCTCCCCACTACACAGCCAGCATCTGTGTCGGTAATAGAGGGCACAGGACAATGGTCAATTCAATTATCCACCGGTCAGAGGAAAAACCAGAGCCTGCAAAGGTTACTTCACTGATCCTTTGTGCCACTGGCATCTTCGAATTGTAATCGCTTTCACGACGATAACAGAGGGGCGCTCTTGATTCAACAGAACTTTGCATCCGTCTGCTCTCTCCCTCCATCCTCTTTCCTGACCGGCTAAATACAGAGCTCCCCCCGGACTCCAGGATCAACTCGAAACAGGAAACACTAAAATAAACAGGATGACATTCGAATCGGCAAACAAGTGGCAACGGGTTTATGCTGTGACCGACTGGAATGAGAGCAAGCGGAGAGATGGCGCACTGCATGGAAGGGGATTCTTTGGGGATCGGTTTATCACCAGAGAACCACAGAAAGCAGAGAGAGAAGCTCTCTGTTAGGTCGGCTAGCCTCATCTGCCTGCCACTGTAGGACGGTTCCCCTCTGCATTTTGTCCAGCCAGGTTTGAAACATCCCCAAGCGATGAGGATTCCCTCCGGAGACAATCCCGCAGGCTCCGAGAGGCCTACGTACATTCCCCCTTTGTTAATTTCATCCTGGTTCCCCAGTAACCCTTTGCACCAGGTTAACAATACTTAACACGCCTCATCATCAAAGCCCTTGGCAAAAAAAATCACCCTCATCGCACCAAGGAGTGAGGGGCATTAACCCACGTTCACAAGTGAATAAAGAGAGGCATAGAAAAGGCGTGATGAGACTCTGGGGCAAAGTGAATCAGCATAGTTGGCGGCGAGGAGAACCCAGGAGTCCGGGATCCTAGTCCCAAGTGCAAATTTCTCGACTTTCTTAGTCCACGACCACCATGAGGCCAACGAGATCAGGGCGGGGCGCAATACAAACAGGGACATTCCCTGCCCCTGGGGCTAATGAAAGCGCCACACAATGAAGAGGGAAAGTGGCATGAAACTGGCTCCATCAGAAGCACCGCATGGTGCAAAAAGTAAACGCTCTGGAAAATCACCCCTCATCTCTGTCTTGCCTAGCGATCGCAGGTGCTACACTCAACAGCAAGTTCATTCTCAGCACGATTATTATGTTGACCGGGTGCCTTTAAAATTTTTACTTCTAATATCGATTATTTCTATTACAATAGCGCCTAGACCCCAACCAAGGCCGGGGGGAGGAGGGGGAGGCTGCTGGACACACAGACAGCAAGAGACAGTCCCCTGCCCTGAAGCGCTTACAGGCTAAACAGACAAGACAGAGGTATGGCGGGAGGGGAAACTGAGGCACGGAGCAGGCAAAGTCACCTAGGGAACCTGTGGCAGAGACAGTATTTGAACCCAGCTCCAAGTCCCACCCCACTTAAATCACGAAGGTGCCCTTCCCCCGAGAACACTGCAGAATATTACAACAGCCGATTCACAGCTCTGGTTTGCTCACGACTTATCACCCCCCTCCTCTTTCCTAAGAGATCACAGAGTCACACGTCTCTCGCCTGTAACACCGTCACAGGCCTTGTGTTAACTCGTGAGCCGCAATGCTCTCGCATTCTGTATTCTACCGCCAGAAGGCAGCGAGGGCAGGTCCACGGCACACGGGAGCTTCGTGGATTCTCTCCCCTTTTAACATAAAAGGGGGTCGGGACGATATTTCTTTTTTTCACAGCCCAAAGTTGCAAACTGCATCAGAAGCCCGGATGGAGGGAATTTAAAGAGAGGATCAGCATTCAGGGGATTTCGCAACTCTCTCCCACGATGCAGAGATTTTCGCTCTTGCACAAGGGCCTAGCCTCTGCGGCCCCCAGAAAGCTGCGATCTCATGAAAGGTTTTGCAACGAGATGGCCCAAGACTTTCATCTTCTCTTGCACAATTCATTCTGTAGCTCGGCTACCAGGAGCCGGCGGCGAAAGCAGCTGCTGCTACCTGGAACATCCCCGTTCTGAGGAAGGGTGGATTCCCGGCTAGCACCCACAACTGGAACCACGTGTTCAGCTCCCCCACCCCCGAGACACGTAAATAAGGGCCAGATTTTCAGAACGCTCCGTGTGGATACTTCTAGCCAGGTTCACACAACAGGCTTTGGGAATGCCGCTCACGGCAAAATCCAGACCCTCGTCTCTCCAGGAAGAAAAGGAGGACTTGTGGCACCTTAGAGACTAACCAATTTATTTGAGCATGAGCTTTCGTGAGCTACAGCTCACTTCACTGGATGCATCCGATGAAGTGAGCTGTAGCTCACGAAAGCTCATGCTCAAATAAATTGGTTAGTCTCTACGGTGCCACAAGTCCCCCTTTTCTTTTTGCGAATACAGACTAACACGGCTGCTACTCTGAAACCCGTCTCTCCAGGGTCCGTCTCAGCTGTGCCATGGGAGAGAAAGGAAGGGCTGCCTGCAGTACGAGGCATCTGTGGCAGGGACCATCTCTTGCTCCCCGTCTGTTCAGCGCCTGGCGCAACGGGGCCGTGATCTCAGCCGGCATTTGCAAGCGCAACTGTTTTCTCGGCCCAGCCTGCCTTGCATCCAAACCCAGAAGCAATTTTGTCCCCCCCAGAATTATCAGTCAGCTTATCCTGCTTCAATTAATCCGCTCCGGGCTGTTCCAGGAGGAGCGACCCCGCTTTAAGGCTTATGTGGACGCAACCATATTTCGAATTACCTGTCTTGCTCCAGGCCGTGCTCCTAGCGCTATCCCACGATGCACCGCTGCACACCTGGATGAGCCAGGCTGGTTATGTCTGTTTGGCTCCTCCCGGCCTCCATAGCTTGCCTCTCACGCGGGAAATCTCGGTTCAAAGGTTTGGCCTAGCCCGGCAGCGAGCTCCAGCAACGCTCCCCCTACCCCACTCAAAGCCCAGCTGATTCTGCTCTCCCGCCATCCACGTTCCGTGAGAGAACACGGGACACGGCTCGGAGAGGACAGGAGGGCTCAGGGGATAGAGCAGGAAGGGGCTGGGGAACAGGACGCCTGGGTTCTATTCCCAGCGTGCTGAAAGACAAGTCAGGACTCCTGGGTTCTAGCCACATGCCGATTTCTTTTATAGCACTTTCATCAGTAGATCACAACGCACAGTTATCAAAACATTGTCCCCCCTTCCAGCGGACGGGGACAGAACTGAGCCAATCGCTCAAGGTCACACGGGCAGTTGATAAGTGGAACAGGGAACTGAACCCGGGTCACCCACTTCCTAAGCCAAGGAGCTAACCACTGGGCCATCCCTACCCTCCAGCTCTGTCCCCAAAGCCAGATTCTACACCACTTGGCTGCAGGTTCCCTCTTAGCCCGACAAAAAGCCCAAGGAGTTCAGCGGGTGTTGAAACAAAGACAGGGCAGGCAATAAACACTTCCCTCTTTATCCCTCCGCAGCAAGAGACGGGCTGGCCAGTGGGCATGGGAGGGTGAAGGGTGGCATGGCAGAGGCTCAGCGCCAGGGCAGGGAAGGAGTTTTCCTCGATGCGCTCGGCTCCGGGAAGCCAGGACTCAGCCATTTCATTTTGAAAAGCTGCCACTCCAGAGGAACAAGCCCTTTGAAACCAGCCTTCCCGGCGCAGTCACGTGTATTCCGCTAGCACCAACCGAGATCAGAACCCCATCACCCCAGGTGCTACGCAGACACAGAGTAAGGGGCAACCCCTCACCCAAAGAGCTCAAGGGCTGGGGGGGGAAGCGGGGGGAACTGAGGCACGAAAGGGTAAGGAAGTTGCCTGAGGTCCCACAGCAGGGAAGCGGCAGAGCTGGGAACAGAACCAACACCAGCCCGCCCTCCTGCAGGATAGAGGTGGGTGACCTCTCTCTGCTAAATCAAGACATCCTCCTCCTGAACACTCCCGCTGCTGGCTGACGAATGCATCTAAGCACCCAGCCACCAGCTGCAACCAGGTGAAAATCCCGAAGGAAGCGGCACCCAGCCAGGACCAGCCACAGAACAGCTCTAGCTGGCTGAAAAGAGGAACCCAGTTAAGGTTACAGAAGTGAGCCGATTGCCCTCAGCAAAGGAGGTTCCAGGTGCCAAGGGATCTGATGCACAAGGAAACAGACTGAGCTGGCCGTCTTTTTCATCACTCTTCGGAAAGAGCAGCCAGGGCAGGAGTTTCCTTTTGCTTCCTAGCTTGTGAACTCCGCAGAATCCAGAAAAGGCATAAAAAGAGGGGAGAGAAAGAGCCAGAAATGGAAAGAGGGGGTGGGGGGAACAGGTGGCAAGAAAAAACAGGACTCCACTCATTCACTAGGGACTTCGCTACTGATCTTACAAGGAAGGGGCCCAGATACAACGGTGACGGGCGGCAGGACAAAACCCCAACGGAGACAGACTTGCAAAGGCTGATGCTTGGCCCTTCCGTGGGCGCACGAACAGGGAGGGAGCTACGCGCACACGTCACAGTAGGCACTTTGCAGGGTCAGGGTCCGACTGCAAGCTCCATGGCTCTCTTCCATGCATACAGGGCTAGTAAAAGGGGGCCCTGATCCTGGCCTCAAAGCTACCTGGAGAGGGGAGGAGAAATGAGAGAGGACGGAGGAGGAACGGAAGGAAGGAGCCGATGGAATTTCCTCCTACAGAAGATGACTTGAGACCCCAGAGTTTGGCGGGGAGCAGCTCACGTCCACATCCCATTGGGGTACTTGATGGGAAGACGCACCGTGCTGCCAACTTGCCCAGAGCAGGAGGGAGAACTGCCTTTGAAAACAGGTCCCTCCTGGAATTTCCAGGGGGATTGACCTCTGTCCCCATGAGCACACCTCCAACCTGCCCAAAAATCCAAGGGGGCACGGGGTGGCGTATTGCATCCGCAGGCAACTGCAACACCTGCTGGAAAGAACGCAGCTCCGCGGCACCCGAGCCAAACACACACACCCCCGCCCCGAGCGCTTGTGAGTCAGAGCCCATGGGAAATCAGTGGCTTGGAATAAACAGAATGCATCTGAACCCCACCCAGGGGTTAACGACACAACAAGTGCAGAGGGGATGACTTATTAAGCCACTGGCCAGTCTGCTGGGGCCAGAGGCTAGCTGGGTTTGTGCTTTCAGCTGCCAGGGGCAAATCCTCCAGCTACGCAGTAGGAGATATTCTGGGCACTTCAACCGAGTCCTGTCCTGCCCCCTGGTTTTCAGAGAGTGCCAGGCACCTGCCCCCCGGGAAATCAGACCCCATTCAGGAGTCTCAAGCTGGGGTTGGCCCCAAAATTGCAGCATCCCAAAAGCACTCGTCGCTTTGGAAAAAAATCTGGACCTTAAATCTCCTTATGCCTCAGTTCCTGCTCTGTGAACAGGGTTTAGAATTCCTTCCTTTCTCCCCCAGCTCAGACTGCCAGCACTTCAGGACAGAGACCCCCCTCACCGCGCTCGGTGCTGGATGGGCACAACGGGGCCTCGCCTCAGCTGGCTGCCGTAACCCACAGAATAGCTCTGAACTCTCCCCCCCACAACTGTTCCAGATCCTGGTGCTTTACCTCCGCTGAACCTGGGGTGGCTCTCAGAGCGTCAATTATGGCCTGGCATGCAAAAACACGTCCTGGTAAATACACAGCCCCAGTGGAGCATGCATGCACCACCCAGGGCTTGTCCACACTGGCAATTCACAGCGCTGCAACGGTCTCGCTCGGGGTGTGAAAAAACACCCCCCTCCCCCGAGTGCAGCACGTTTCAGAGCTGTAGGTAGACAGTGCCCCAGTGCGGGGAACCGCGCCCCTCGCGGAGGTGGCTTTTTAGACGACTCGGAGAGTGTAGACTAGCCCCCAGATGGAACTGATGAGATGCACCAGACCACCAAAGCATCAGGAGCAGCGACACCAGCCTTTTTGACCACAGCTATTTCCGATCTCTACCAAACGGTTCCACAAAGGGCCGAGATTTCAGCCTGGCGACCTAGGCAAACCAAGCCGGGCTTCTCAGGACAGGGGGCCAGGAAGGATTCCAATGACAGACACAGACTAGAGGCTCGAAAAAGCCATTCCCTCAGCACATCAACTGGACTTTGTCCCCCTAACGTGCCCTAGAGCAAGAGTCCAAGACAGGGTGTCAGCCGCCAAACAGAACCGTTTCCCAGACCAACTCTTGGCAAAAAAAAAAAAAAAAAGGCAGGCCCACTGTGTAAAACACAGGAGTCAGGACTCCTGGGTTCCATCCACAGCTCTGGGAGGGGGGCTGGGTCTAAAGGGGGGACTGGGAGGCAGGGCTCCTGGGTTCTATCCTTGGCTCTGAGAGTGGGACCTAGTGGTTAGGGTAGGGGCCTGTGGCAATCAGGACTCCTGGGTTCAATTCACAGCTCTGGAAAAGGGGATGTGGGTTAGTAGTTAAAGCAAGAGAACTGGGAGTCGTTATGCCTGGATTCCATCCCCGGCTCCAAGAGGGGAATGGGGTCTAGTGGTTAGCGCAGCCGCAGGCCCGAGCAGCAGGACTCCCGGGTTCTACTCCCCACCGGCCCCCTGAAGGCACTGCCGTGCACTGCACAAGAGCAGGGTGTCCCAAGAGCTCCAGACCCGGCAGAGGGCTCCGTTATGCTCTGGAGCTTGCAAAAGCCTTTCCTCCTAAACCGCCCAGCTCCCGTTTTCCCACCGCTGAGCCCTCATCCCATGCAACCAGCTTGCGGCCGTTCCGCCATACATTTCTGCCCAGGGAGATAAATGCATTGGGCCCATTCACTCCTTTTGGTGCAAAGCCCTGCACTGAAGTCCAGGGCAGTTCTGCACAGGTCAGGATCCCTGGGGCTAGCTCATCCTTTCACAGGGGAGACGTGGTTAGGTGAGGCCAGAGTGCTTCCCAAAGCGACCCACACTACATGCAGCCCTCGGATTACAGAGGCAGGCAGTGTGACTACAAGGGAGACAGTGACCTGGGACTCTGGAGAACCAGGTCTGGCTCACCTTCCACTGTTCGCCCCTTTACCTCATCGTGCCTCAGTTTCCCCACCTGTAAAATGGGGATAAGGATATCGACCTCTTTTCTAAGGTACTTTGAGATTCATGGGAGAAAAGCAGCAGGTAAGAGCTAGTTAGTAGAAGGGCCACAATTCTTTCTCTTCATATTCCCTTTGCCCACACCCCACCAGCCGCACGTCCCCTCCTCTGCCGTACTGAGGCATGGCCTTTGGTTGCAAGCTCAAGCACCCAATGCCAAATCCTTATCAGCGCAGAATGCGTAATAAACCCCCAGTTTCATGCAATGTTCATGCCAGCAGTAACTAAGGGCTTGGCTCCCCAGGGAAACAGACACATGGCTCTCACTCCTCCCCTGTAGCTATGTCAGTCAGTTTCAGTCACGCTGAGAGAGGATCCTTGCACTGAAAACACAGCCAGCCCCAGTATTCATTGAGGGCCCAGTTCTGTGCTGGTTCCCACACAGCACAATCCCGTTCACTTCACTGGGCCTGCCGAGTGGAAAATACTGGATTTGGAGCTCTGGCATTTATTTTCACACCATCCAGTCAGGCTGAATTCTAATCATTCAGAAGGCAGATTTGGGGTTCGCAGCCAGGGAACTGCGGGTTTGATCCCCAGCTCAGTTACTAACCCCCTGGGCAAGCCACTGCCTCTCTCTGGGCCTGAGTGCCCTCCTGTAAAGTCTGGGGTGATAAATCTTCCTCTGTCCATGTGTAAAACAATTATAAATTGCCCCATTCCCTGGGGGAGCGGACAGCAGAAAAACACAACACCTCAACCCTCAAAACAGCTCTTGGTCTTTCCCTTCCACAATGGCAACGGGCACTATGATTTTGGGAGAGGGCTGCACTAGAAGAACATTGCACAGTTAGCAGAGAAGTGCGTTTTTCAAGAAAAAAAAAAAAAAAAAAGAGGCAAAATTAAATCAAATGCATTAAAGTCAGAGGCTCTGGGCAGCTTCTCTCTGCTGTTAGCTCTGCGTTTGGCCAATTCTACCACCCTTTCCAAGGGCCACTTGCTAACGTTCCCAGCGTGCAGATGGGATACAGCAAAAAAATGAGACTGCCCTGCTTAAAACAAAACAAGCCAGTTGTCTAGACGAGAAGGTAAGGACGGACGATCCGCTCAGGAAATACTTTCTCTCCCCAGGATCCTTACCCTGTCCTTGCCAGGACAATCACAGGCCACAAAAACGGAATTTTTGACACTTCAGAATCTGAGCCTGCAAGACCTGAAGTCATGACTCATGCAACATGGAAGGAACCAATCCATTTTATGGAGCAAACTGACAGGTTTGGCTTATTTATTCCTTCCAGCCATGCTTATTTGCAAGCCTCCCGCTTTTCTATTAGAACTTTGATTCCAGGCAAAAAATATTAGCGATTTAAAAGAAAAAAGGTGGGGATTTAAAATTCTTTCCTGGCAGTGATTTTCCAGGAGACAAGACTCAAGGTGGGGAGGGAGGACACAGTTCCCTGGAGATCTCAGATTTTTTTCTTCTGCCACTCAAGTTAAATATGACAGGCACACGCTTCCTCAATTCTACGCTTCGCCATGCCCAACTTCCATGTCAGCCGAGCAAAGAAACCGACCCCTTCGCCCTGCTAGGGCCGCGGCTGGTTTTTTCAGAGGGTTCTTGCATTATCCCCCCTCTCGCCAAGAAACTCCTGCTTTTTTCAGAGACCAGCACCGTTAACCTCTACCTTGCTGCCTCTGGTATATGCCATGTCACGCTTCAGCAGTGCACTGCAGTCTCTGTCGCTTGGAGGAGGGGAGGAAAAACATAGCATTGATTTTGCAGATGCCGTGTGCAATGAAGATTCCTGCACAATTCAGTTGCTCTCTGATGATCCACACCGAGATCCATCAGATTTAGCCCAGAGCAACAGAGCTTTTAAATGCATCTTTAGGAGAACCAATTAAATATTGATATCCCCCCCCTTTTTTTTTAATTGCATCTAGTTGTGGATTCTACCCTGTATCCTCACCTCCCTAGAGCAGCTGCTCAGGGCCAAAAGGAATGAGTTACATTTTCCACCACCTGCAAAGAAACCAGACTTGGGATAGAACCAGAAGGCCAATGATGCAGATACCATTGGATCAAGCGAGACTGCAATCCAGAAGAGATCAGACACGCAAGAGCTCACTGAAGTCAGTCCGCACCGCCGCCTGGATTTATGGAAACCAGAAAGGAAACAGCCAAAGCAGTTGTGTAGGAAACACACAGCAACCATTTCTATGAAAGAACAGCGCAAGCCACAGATCACCAAGGATCCAAATACCAGCGCAACCAGGAGTTTTTCCACACATCCCTTTGCCCTCCATATTTTTTGTAAAAAGCAGCTACCGCCCGCCGTTCATGCACATTTTGAAGCATCGTCATGTTTTCTCCGGGCATAAGTTGTTGCAGGAGTGCATTTTTTCCCTAATTGAAGGGAAAGTCCCTACAAAATACAGAGCGAGGGGGGCAGCATTTGCAAAGCAAGGTGTCCACTCAAGGGGGTATCCTCCGATTGAAGAGACTGACATATGCCATGGAGTCCTGGCAGGAGTTTACCCTGAGTTTAGAATTTAAAAAAAAAAGTCCATAAACAAGTTGAAGGTACAGAACCCCACAGGCGGTAAAAGCAAGAGACAGAGAGAAGGGGGGGGGGGGGCTCAATATTGTTGTGCCAGATGGAAATCGCAGACAGTCTGCAGAATGCACACACGTAAGACCCCTCTTTCTCCCCCACCCACAAGGGGGGGATCCAGGAATGGACCAGAAGTGTAGGGCTTTGTTTCAAAGGTGGGGGGGGGATCATGCAAACTGCAAAACAATATAGCAAAATCCCCAAGCCCAACCACACCCCCTTCAGCTTCAGCCTGTGCCCCAAGAAACACCCCCAAAGAAATGCGGGGCACCAGAGAGGGGCTGAGTGGGGAGAGCCGGTGGCAAGCGGGGCCACCGCTCAGACTAGTCCAAACGGCTTCCCCTGGACGCTCCAAACATCCCTAGGATGGAAGAAAGGCAGAAGCATGAAAGAGATTTGGGGGGGGGTGTTAAAGGGTGCAAAGAGGGAGAGACTTCAACTCACCGTCAAGGGCAGAGATGGGCCCGATCCCGGCCAGCGTGTGCAAAAATCCCAACGAGATCAGCAGGGTCGCCGCCAGCACCTCTGCCCTGCGGGCCAGCATGGCTGGGCGAGCCTGGGAGAGCCGGGCTCTCGCTAGACACGGCCGGGCGGGCTCGCAGCCGCTTCACCTCCTCTCCTGCGCTCCGTCTCCCCTTCCTCCACGGGGGGGGGAGTGCTCAGCCCTTCCACCACCATCCAACACAAATAGGGGAAGGAGGAAAGAGCCGCCCCCCCCTCCTCCTTCCCCGCCTCCTCCCCCAGCCCGGGAGGGGAGAGCGGCCAGCAGCAGCAGCAGGAGCAAGGCTGGGGAAAGGACGGGGGGGGGGGTCTCAGCCCTGCTTTGCAAGGAGAGGGGTTTGCATTTGCAGCAGGACCCAGCGGCAGCCCCCCCCGTGCAATGGGCTGAGCGCGAGGCAGGGCAAGGGCAGCGACCCCCCGCGGCTTTTGGGGCGGGGGGGGCACGGGGGGGTCCCCTCCGGCTCCAGAGAGAGGCGGCGGCGGCTCCGGCCCCTCCCGGCTGGCGGGGGCAGCGACGGGGGACACGCTGCTCTTTCTGCTGCTGCCGCCTGATGGAGCTCGCGCCGCCTCTGCCCGCCTGACGTCATGGGCTCCCGGGGAGGGGGGGGGCTACGCGGCACCCGGCTCCCGCGCATGCGCCTCCCGTTGCCCCCTGGCTCCCTGCTGGAAGCGGGGGGGGGCGCGCTTTTGCAAAGCCCTGCCTCCAGCCTGGGCCTAGGGGGGAGGGGCGCCGGCCGAGCTGAGCCGCCTGCCTGCGGGGGGGGGTGTGCAGGTGCATGCAAACCAGCCCCCACCCCATTGCATGCACCGGGAGGGGCCATTCCCCTGCAGCTCCCCCCCCATCCATTGAAATAGCCCCGGTTCCTTTGCTAGAGAAGGGTGCACCTGCATGCAAACCAGCGTTGCAAGAGCAGCCCCCCCCCCAAAAAAAAAGCAGGGGGGGACACCAGCCACCCAGCCCCTCATTGTAGTGGACCCCCTCCGTTGCCAGAGAGCCTGGGGAGACTCCTCAGAGGCAGTCCGCTGCCAGGGAGCCATGCACCAGGAAAGCCCCTGTGCAGGAATCTGGAACCCGCTCACTGCCAGAGCAGCTCCCCCCACTGCAAAAGCAGGGTGCAGGCCCTGGTTAAATTTGGGCCAGAGCTTCCAGAGCCTGAGCCCCTGGCGCCTCTAGGCTTGGCAGTTCATAGCCCCGGCACATCTCAGCTTGCCATGTCAGTGATGCAAGTGCAAAAAAACGACTTCAACCCCAGAACTTAATTGCTTGACCCCCGGTACCCCTCTCATTACAAATTGAGCACTGGGTGCATATGCCTGAGAGTCACCCACCCCCTCATTGCAATAGCAGCCTTCCATTGCAAGAGAAGGGAGCACTTGCATGCAAACCAGTTGCCCTTTACTGCAATAGGCCCCCGCTCTGCAAGCAGATCTATGCATAGCAGCTACCCCGTCATTGAACTCGTATCCTTTCATTTCAAGAAGGAGATTCCTGTGTATGCTAGTCAGCTTCCCCACACATCGCAAGAAGGAGAGACACATGCATGCAAACGAGTTCTTGACCATTGCAATAATATGCACACCCTTGCAAGTGAGAGATGCTTGTATTTGCAAAGCACACACACACAGAGCTGTACGAGATATGCATTGATAGAGGTCTATAAAATCATGAGTGGTGTGGAGAAAAGGAATAAGGAAAAGTGATTTACTTGTTCCCATAATATAAGAACTAGGGGCCACCAAATGAAATTAATGGGCAGCAGATTTAAAACAAATAAAAGGAAGTTCTTCTTCACTCAGTGCACAGTCAACCTGTGGAACTCCTTGCCTGAGGAGGTTGCGAAGGCTAGGACTATAACAGGGTTTAAAAGAGAACTGGATAAATTCATGGCGGTTAAGTCCATTAATGGCTATTAGCCAGGATGGGTAAGGAAAGAGATCACTTGATCATTACCTCTTCGGTTCACTCCCTCTTGGGCACCTGGCATTGGCCACTGTCTGTAGGTAGACAGGATACTGGGCTGAATGGACCTTTGGTCTGACCCAGTCTGGCCATTCTTATGTTCAAACCAGCCCCACCCCCACAATTGCAATAAGGAGATGCATGTTCACGCTAACCAACGCCCCAAGCCACCGGTCCCTTCCCTTCCCCTCCCCGATGGCATAAAGGAAATACAAATGCATACGCATGCGTTGGAACTGTTGGATTCTACTGCAGTCATTGGGCTGTTACTGTATTTACATTTGCGGTTTGGTGAATAGGGGCCTGTCAGCAAAAAAAAAAAAAAAGAAAGGCAGGAGAAAAAGACTAGATCAAGCTAAGCCACTTCTCAGTGAACACTTGAGAGTTGCTAAAAGATGGTGCCGGGACAGAAAAAGACCAGGGATCCCAGGAGAGCAGAAGATCTAAGGTAGGTGTAGAAAGGAACAGACTCTCAAGAGAGGCGGGGTACGAGTCCTTGTTTGAGGGAACCCAGACAGGGGCACAGGCTGTGTCCACACCTGGAGCTAGGGCTGCGATTCCCAGCTCATGTCAACAAGTTAGCGCACTAAAACCACAACTGTAGCCGCAGTAGCATGGGCCAGCTGTGCCGAATACAAACCCACCTGGAGCCTGGGGGTACGTACCCGAGCGGCTAGCCCAGGTTACTTCCCTTGCTGCTGTGGCTTCATTCCTATTGTTATCTGAGCTAGCTTGATCAAAGCTAGCTCGTGCATGCAGGGCTGCCAACCTCGTGAGATCAAAATCATGCATCAGACCCTCACAAATCAGGAGACTTTTTAATATAAATACTGTATTGTGGGGTTTGGGGGTCTGTCTTTTGATTGTCCAATTCCCCTGCCCATCCCCAGTGTGTGGGGGGGACAATGAGTATTCCCCCCTCTCCCGAATTGATTGGGTCAGGTGATTTTGGCTTCTGCTGCAAAGTTACAAACGATTAGGGGTATGGAACGGCTTCCATATGAGGAGCGACTAATAAGAGTGGGACTTTTCAGGTTGGAAAAGAGACGACTAAGGGGAAGATGGTAGAGGGCTATAAAATGATGACTGGCATGGAGAAAGTAAATAAGGAAGTGTTATTTACTCCTTCTCATAACACCCAAACAAGCATTCACCAAATGAAATTAACAGGCAGCAGGTTTAAAACAAACACAAGGAAGTATTTTTTCACACAACACACAATCAGTCTGTGGAACTCCTTGCCAGAGGATGTTATGAAGGCCAAGACTATAACAGGGTTCAAAAAAGAACTAGATAAGTTAATGGAGGATAGGTCCATCAATGGCTATTTGCCAGGATGGGCAGGGATGGTGTCCCTAGCCTCTGTTTGCCAGCAGCTGGGAATGGGCGACGGGATGGATCACTTGATGATTCCCTGTTCTGTTCATTCCCTCTGGGGCACCTGGCAGTGGCTACTGTTACAAGACAGGATACTGGGCTAGATGGACCTTTGGTCTGACCCAGGACGGCCGTTCTCATGTTCTTACGTTATGCTACTCGATTTCTGAGAATTCAGAACGATGACTACAAGGAGCCATAAACAGAGAGAGAGAAAACAGGCTGCTGCCAAGGTAGCGAGTTGCAACTCAGCCCAACTTGCTTAAAGCTGGCTCTTTCCAGACTGACTCAGAGCCCCCTAGCCTGCAAAAAGGAACAGGGAACCACCCTCACTTTTGAAGTGGTAACTTGCAATTCCAACACTTTCCTCAGTACCCCATGCGGAGCCTTGGACCCGGTCCGGAGGCTTGTCTACACTGCAGACAGAGGTAACAAACCCGAGGTAACTTTGATCCAACTAGCTCGTATAATCAGAGCAGTGAATCCGCAGCAGCCCGGGCTGTACAACAGAGCTGATGAGAGGGACAATTATACCAGGGCTCCCAGAACATCTGTAACCTGGGTGAAATAGGAGAGGACGGGGCCCCCACGAACATGATGTACCAGGGCCCCAAATTTCTCTCCACAAGACTCAGCCCTGGGTTTGCACTCGACTGGCTAGCCCCAGCTCCACTGTTATTGCAAGTGAGATCAGAGCTAGCTGGTGTACCTCTGCGTGGCTGCAGTCACCCCTGGATATACCCGAAAAGCGAGAGAACTGGGGAATTCCACCCCAGGAGGGGTAACGGCACAAGACCTGGCCCCAGATGGGGTGCACCCAGAGAGACCAAGAGCTGCGCCGCTAACCCTGTCCGCGGGACACACGATCCAGCCATCCCTCCCCTGGCCTGCAAGGGAAATGCAGGTTTGCGAAGGTAAAACCGTCACTGCCCACCCTGCACCCCACCCACTCCGCCCCACTTCCAGGTGGCCAGCAAAGCCCCTTCGGCCTCCACCACCACCGGACTTTCTCCGACGACGACATCAAGATTTCTCCGCACATCCCCGTGTCGCGATCCCAGTCGCTGGCCCTGCCTGCAGCAGACACCCAGGGGAGTTTCGCAAGGAGCCATCGGTTGCTTCCCACGATTGCGTGGATGGGCCAATACGAGGAGAGCCGTATGGCAAAGTGCATCTGCAGTCCCCTGGGGGTTGGAACGCAGGAGCCAGGCCAGCCCGGGATCAACAAGACCAGGGGGCAGCAGTCAACCCTTAGTGACTGGGAATTCAGGTCGAAATTTCCCCCAGTGGCAGGTTATCCCATAACAGCAGAGTTTCTTGCACCTTCCCATGGAAGCATGTGGTGCTGGCTTCCGTTGGACACAGAATACAGGACCGGATGGGTCTCGGTTCTGACCCAGTCTGGCACTGCTTATAACAGTGCACAGGGAGAGGAAAGCTACCGCATCCTGGCTGAGCAAACCCTCTGGCCTTACGAAAAGTGCCGTGGGGTCAGCGTTCCCCCTAATGACCCAGAGGTCCAACTCTGCCCTGGACAGATGCACATTGAAACTGATTTATTAGCCGCACGAAGAGTTTTGCATAGGAGGGATGGCCAGGAAGGGAATTCCCTGCTAGGCTTCTCCATCTGGGAGCTGGACTCCAGACACCTGGCTGCTGGTGACGTGTCCCTCACTTAGCCCCTGATGCACAGCTGGGGGGTTATCTGCAGACTCAAAGGGTGCTGAGTCAAGGAGCTGGCTTTCAGAGCCACTCGCTGTGCGGGCTCTCACGCCCAGAGCCCAAGGAGCAGTTTGTCCTAGAGATAAACGATGCCCTGCCAGGGAAGTGGCTGGGTAACACAATAGGGATTTCACTGGCACCCAGAAGAGATTGCATGGGGCACGCTAGTTAGACAGGGAAGGTGGGGCTAGCGTTAAAGCAGCAGCGTGGGACGCAGGAGACGTCTGGCTTCAATTCCTGACGCTGCCAGGGTGACCCTGGACAAGACACTTAGCCTCTCCAGGCCTCAGCTTCCAAGCCATCACACGGGAATCAGCAGCTTCCCTTTGGCTGGCTAGCTTGGGGCAGGGACTGGCTATTACAGTGCGCTATGTACAGCATTTAGCCCAATGGGGCCGCAGCCTCGGCTGGGTCTATTGCGCCGGGCGCTGGGCATTATTTATTAGGTGCATTACGGTAGCACCCAAGTGCCCCAGCCTGGGACCCACCCCTCGCTGTGGTAGGACGCGGTTCAGACTCACACAAAGATTATCCCGGCTCCGATTGCTGACTAGGACAAGCGCTTTGTTACAGCAACCGCAAACCAGCGTCGTGACTGCATTCGGCGCGGCACATGCCACCAGCTGCGAAAGCGACCCCGAATGATTTGTATTCAACAAACTAGAACGTTCGTGTTCTTATTATTCATTTGAATAAGACCCTGATTTGTCCCAGAAATAGTTCCCTCCCCCTCCCGCAAATATAAACGAAAAATATTAATTTCTGGCCCCAAAATGCAGCAACAAATTTTAACTGAAAAACTGAAAACTCCCAAATGGAGCAGGTTCCCCATTTTTAGAAAAAAAAAACCCTCAGAAATTTACAGTTTGAAACCGAAAACCGAAATGTTTTCATTTTGAACCCACAAAATTAAGGTTGCCAAAAATAGGAGGGGGACAGTTTTGGAGTGTCTGGGATTTCAGATTGAAAACCTGGATAATTGAGTCAAAAAGGTTTGTCCATTCAAAACCAGTTTTTGACAAAGACAGTTTTTCAATGAAAAGCCTTTCATCGGTTTTTGTTAGAAACAGCCCTCCTGTAACGATCCGCACGCACGCTAGCATCATGACAGCGATGCCGACAGGATCTGAAAAGGACCCAGAGCATACGGCTGGCTGGATAGCTGTAGACACGGACCGAAGATGCAGGCTGCCACCGACGTAAGAATGGCGGCCCTCACTGGTCATCGGCTGAGAGAAGTGACCCCAGGATCCTGGCTTAACGAAGTAACAGTTTGCAGACCCCTGGGGAAACAGGAACCCATGGGAAAGCCCAGCCTGCCAGCCATGGCAGTGGGACACCCCGTTCCAACCATCCTCTGCACATACCCTGGGTGAGAAACATCCCCAGCTGGGTGAAGGGGTGGGCTTGCTTCCCTCCCCAGTGGTTGGGGGGCTGATTGTTGGCTGCTAGTCCCAAGGTGACATGTAGTACATCTGGGATTCCCAGCTGGCCCACAGGACCCAGCCTGGCAGTATGGGGCTTCCATCCGGACAGCAGGAGAGATGAGGTGCACGAGCAGCTGAGATAACCCATTCCAGCCTCTCTGGGGAAGCGCCAGCTCATGCCAGACATCGCAGGCAGGCGCTGGGGTCAAGCTCAGCTGGCCAAGCAGCTGTCAGTCTGCTGAGACCCACCCTGCAGCAAGGTGGGGTGAGGCGGGCCTCGCTGCTGTAGGGAGCAGCCTGTTTTCTCTCTCTCTGTTTTGGGGTTTTGCGCCTGAAGGCTCTGGATTGTAAGCAATAAAGTAGTGGGGGGGCATCACAACCTTCCCATGAGAGAGTTTGAGGTTTTAATGTAAGGTCTCAGTTTGTGCGTGTGTGCGTGTGCACCGTGAAACGTAACAGCACGGAGGTCGAGTGTCTGGAACTAACGCTCACGCTCAGTGCCAGCCACGCCGTTGTCTAAAATGCCGCATGGGTTAAAATCAAAACGCAGACGTGTGGCGGCAGAGACACTTGTCCCAAGCACATGTGACAGTTCCGAGGCCAGGGGCTTGGGAGCAGAATGGGATTAGACATTTACATGTAGCCTAACCACACCGGTGGCTGTCACAGTAGTGGGGATTGGCACTGATATGGGAAATCCGCTCAGGCGCGGCGGGGCACCCAGCTGCTGGGCGTTGGGGAATCTGTCCCCCGGAGGCATGTGAATGCAAACGCTGTGATGGGGCCCACAGCGCCCTGTCCTGAAACAGCTGCTTTGGCCCCTGGAGACGGTGCTGGCTGGACCTGAGGCTGAGGTGGATCTTAAAGTCGATTCTGTGGTCTCCATTATGTCCACTTAGGGGCCCTGCTAAACCCCAGGGAGGCCATGGAAAGTCTCCCCTAGACTTCGCCAGGCTTTGGCTGGGCTCCTCCTTACAGCTGGTGTTTATTCAGCTTGGTTGCACTGGTCGGTCTTCCCAAGGCCTCGCGACCACATTCATGGGTACAGGCCCCTGGCTGCACCGCACCCTGCTGAGACCCGCTGCAGACAATGGCAAAGCCACGCTGGGGACAAGGGACGAAGGGTCCGGTCCCACACACAGGAATGGGTCAGCAGGTAGAGTCCGGGTTCTGGGGCACAGGGGACACTGATTCCTCTCAATAGGAGTGTCTGTCTGTACAGGGATGGGGGATGGGGTGGGGGGGCGTACGGGGGCAGAGCTATAAAGGGGGGTGTACAGGATAGAGCGATGGGGGTATAAAGGGGGGTGTACAGGGATGGGGTGGGGAGCGTACGGGGATACAGCAATGGAGGTATAAAGGGAGGTGTACAGGGATGGGGTGGGGGGTTGTACAGAATAGAGCGATGGGGGTATAAAGGGGGGTGTACAGGGATGGGGGGCTGGGGCTGGGGGGCGTACGGGGGCAGAGCTATAAAGGGGGGTGTACAGAATAGAGCGATGGGGGTATAAAGGGGGGTGTACAGGGATGGGGTTGGGGGCATACGGGGATACAGCAATGGAGGTATAAAGGGGGGTGTTCAGGGATGGGGGGCTGGGGCTGGGGGGCGTACGGGGGCAGAGCTATAAAGGGGGGTTGTACAGAATAGAGCGATGGGGGTATAAAGGGGGGTGTTCAGGGATGGGGTTGGGGGCATACGGGGATACAGCGATGGAGGTATAAAGGGGGGTGTACAGGGATGGGGGGCTGGGGCTGGGGGGCGTACGGGGGCAGAGCTATAAAGGGGGGTGTACAGAATCGAGCGATGGGGGTATAAAGGGGGGTGTTCAGGGATGGGGTTGGGGGCATACGGGGATACAGCGATGGAGGTATAAAGGGGGGGTGTACAGGGATGGGGGGATGGGGGTGGGGGGCGTACGGGGGCAGAGCTATAAAGGGGGTGCATGGGGCTAGAGAGGCAAAGAGACCAGCCGCTGTTCATTTTCCTCTCCTCTGGGGGGCAGCAGGCTGCCATGTGACCTCACAGTGCAACCATAAAAATCACACTCATCTCTATGGCAACCTCTAGTGACCTCACGTCTTCGGAACGATGACATCACAGCCCCAGTGGGACCCCGGGAGCCGCAAGGGGGCCGGCGGCAGTGGGCAAAGGGAAAGCGGCGCCGTCGGGGCAGGACACTGCTGCACCAGCTGTTCGAAAGGGCCGAGCTGCCCCCCCGGGCAGCGCCTGGCCCCCGGGGAGTGCTCACGCTGCCCGCCCCTTCACTGTCTGGGGCACGTCCCGTTTCCAAAGAGCAGGCCGGGGGCGGGGGGGCGGGGGGGCAGGGTTACGCAAGCCCAGCTCTCCGGCCTTTGGAGCCGACGGGCGCTGGACAGCTGGTGAACGCCACTGGCCCAATTCCCATCCGCTCCCTCCGGGCCAGCCGTCCACCCCCGCATGGTCAGCAGCGAGGACGTTAACCCCGCTGGCCCCAGCTGCAGCCCACGCTCGGGCCAGTCCACGCTCCTAAAATGCCGCCCTGCTTGCCAGGGCCCGGCCTGAAAGAGCCCCATTGATTTGCAACGAGTGGACCCGAAATGCCGCCCGCCCATGATAATGGAGGGCTGGCATTTCAGGTTATTGATCCCTCCTCTAGTTCCTGCCTTCCCCACGCCACGACGCCCTGCTCTGTGGCGTTATGGGGGCTCAGCGGCATGGTATATTTACACCCCAGAGGTGGCTGCATTTTAGTGGTGGGGAAATGGATGCCCCTTCCCGCAGAGCACGGAAGGGGCCCCGGGGCCCCTGCAGGAGGCCTCTGTGTTGCTCTGGGACCCTGCTGGTTTCAGGACAGCTGGCGGAGCGTGGCAGATGCCCCCCTGAGCTAGAGGAAGGTGAGCACCGAGCCGAGCCCTCAGCCGGAGCTGGCCCGGCGCTGGTATCCAAGCACCGCCCTGGGCGGTCATATCCCCCCGCAGGGCAAGTCACTGGCCGGCCCAGCGCCTGGGCCTTTGCCCTTCATGCCCAGGTCAATCCTTGGCAGGTTTTTCCCCCACAGCCCCCACCAGGCAAAGCTGGCGTCTGGTTGTACACCGGTCCCACTGGTCTGTGAGCAATGGGCTGATCCTGAGCCCCCTCCAGGCCACTGCCCGCTGCAGGATGGGGCTGGGGGCTGCTGATCCAGGACCCCGATGGGGCAGGGCAGCGCCTGAGCTGGGGCCACTTGGTCCCAGGCAAACCGAGCAGATAGGAGGGAGCGAAGAGAGCAAGGTTCAGAGCTCAAGGCCCATACAGCAGCGCTGGGTTTGCTCCCTCCCCACTCGCCCGCCAAGCCCTGCCTGGGGCTGAGGCCATCCCAGCGGCCCCTCGGGGGAACCTCTGGTGCCACAACTGGCTTCCCAGCTAGGATCCCTTGCAAGGACAGCCCGGCTGGCCAGGGGATCAGCTGTCCCCTCCAGCGCAGCCCGGAGTGAGACTGGCTGCTCTGACACACGCGGCCGCACGGCAGCGTTGCACCGCCAGGGTCCAATTTCAGAATCAGCACGGGCTCAGGGAACCGCCAGAGGCCTGGATAACCCCCCTGGGCAGAGGCAGTGAAAAGCCGGGGCTTGTTTCCCGAGGAGAGGCAAGGGAGAGGGGACAGCCTATAAGGCTATCAACTAAACGGTCTGGATGGAGAGGCCGGGGGAGATCATTCGGGAGCATTTGTTCTTTCCGTCTTGCAGCACAGGGACAAAGGGATGCTCAGTAACATTAAAAAGGTGGGAAATTCAAAATCGCTTGAGGGAAAGGCTTTCTCCACAGGATGTGTAATTAGCCGGTGGAACTCACTGCGATATGATGTCGTCGAGGCCAAGGATTTAGCAAGATCCAAAGAGGGATGCGACGTTCGTGTAGGTAACCGGAATAGCCAGAGGATAAAATGTCATGCTTCAGAGGTAAAGCCGGTATCTTACGATTTGGTATTAGATGAAACCTTCATGGGGGTGGATGATCCTGCGACCACCACTGCAGGGTTCTTACAGCTTCCTGTGCAGGGTCTGGCATTGCCCGCTGTCAGAGATGGGATACTGGGCTGGATGAGCCTCAAGTCTGACCCGGCCTGGCACTTCCTATGTTCCTGTGCAGTCCACCCCTCTGCAGAGGGTCTCACCCAAGGCTTTCATCCCCAATGCACACAGAGGAGAAAAATCTCCTTCCTGACCACTGCGACCAGGGTGTCCTGAAGCATGAGATTACCCCACTCTGAGCTCAAAGAACTCCCGAGGCTGATCACTGGCCCTAAAAATCTCCAGTCCTTTTCTGAACCCCCACCCCAGCTCTGTGATCGGAATTCGCCTCCGGCCCCTCCCTTGCGTTATCTGGTCAGACGACACCCCCGGAATTTTTCTCTTTCTTCTTGCACATGAGATTGATCCGTGGAGAGAGAAAAGCCCTGATTCCCAGGTCCGATCACATCCCGCATCCTCAGTTGTTTCACCATCTGATCCCGTATCATTGCCCCTTGCCGGAGCTCAGACCCACCTGCCTCTCATTTCCTGGCTCCTCCATCGCTGCTTTCTTAAAGATCTAACCGGGGGCACAGGGAGATAGGGTTGGATTCTTCCAGCCCCTTACGACGGTCCCACTGTCCCAGAATCTATTAAAGGGGCTCCTCCCCCACCCTGTCCTTGTGACACCAGCCTCCCAGACGTCTCCCTCCGGCCTGTGCTGCTCTGCGGCTTTATCTGCCAGCAGCAGGAATTTCTTCCCCCTCTGGAGGCGGCTTCATTTGTCTCTCCGCAGGGCCCCAGCCCTGACATCTTGCCTTTCTTGTCCCTGCAACTGCAGGGCCCTTGGGTGATTATTCCACCCGTTCCCTTTAAGATCGTATTGAATGCAGCTCACTTTGGGGCAGGTAGCTCAGGTGAGGGGTGGAGGAGGGGGCTTTGGGGCTGGGCCTGGTGTGACCAAACCGCCCACTGATTTCACTGCTGCACCAGACGCTGCTGCCACTAGGGGGCATCATTCAGCCCAGTTTGGGGAGCACACACCGCTCCCCATTGCCCAGCCTCACCTCCCCTCCCATTCGCCACCTTCAAGCGCCTCTTGTTAGTGCCACCTCGGGGCTGCTCTAACTTACACGTTGCGCCCTCAACCTGCCCCCTAGGATGGGAGCAGGGCTGACACAGAACCCTTATGCCAGCTGCATGCTGCGGGGCAGGGAAATCCTGCATGGGGGGATTTTTAGGGAGCTGTTTCCACCTGCTTTGAGGCCCCCTGAGAGGGACTGGGTGGGCCCCTGAGAGGGACTCAGAATCAGGCCCTATCTGCAAATAGCTCCCCATGTCATAGGCTCAAGAGGCTGAGCCAGGAAAATGTCCACTTCTGGGCGACCTCACCGGACTGGAATCACAGCTGAAGTCTCTCCATGAGCACCCCCCACCTTCTTCTTCACAGGGTCACGTGCCTGGCAGCCCCTTGCTCCCAGCCCCATTCCCCCTCCAGCCCCAGATCCCAGCCTGGCCCATGGCTCAGGACCATTTCCCTGGGGTTAAGCTGCAGAGGGAGACATGGGGGCAGGGAAGGAGCAAACTGCAGAGACGAAAGGGGCCCGTCTGTACCCAGCGTGGGGGCTGCGGCGGGCCAGGGCTGACCCCCGGCTTTGAGCCCTGCCTGTGGAGAGTGGGCTGGAAACCTCGGCTCCCCAGTCGCTCTGCCGAGCCCAATCAGGCCCACTGTGCCAGCCGGGCAGACGGCACCGCGGCTGTGCTGGCCTCACGGGACACGAACGGGCTGCGGGGCAGCCCTGATCCTTTGCCAGAGTCGCCCCCCTCCAGCTGGGCTGGGAGGAGCTGCCCTACCCCAGTCTCTGAGTCGCCCCACTTGGGCCAGGGCACTCACAGCTACCCAGATCTGGTCTCGGTGTCACCCCCCATTGGGCTGAGCGGGTAGGAGCCATCCTGGGCCGGTCTCCGGCATCCAGCCCGCTACAAACCCCGGTGCAGTGTTACTTTCAGGAGGGACCTGCCTCCCGGCTCACTGGGCATGGGGGGTGAGACGGGCACAGCCAGAGACCCTGGCCCATCGCCATGCCCCCGCTGCCCCTGGCCATTCACATGCCAAGCCAGTGCCTCGGGCCCCAGGTTCGATTCCAACTGGAGATTTGGCAAAGGGGTGACACTCCCAAGCTGTCAACGGGAGAGGACCTGCTTGGTCCTGCTGGGTGTGGGGGAAACCAGGCAGGTCGAGGCTGGAGCAGGGGCACCCCGCTTACTAAGGGGGAGGTGACTACAACGTGGGGGGGTGGATGACGGAGAAACCGCTGCAGGGGGAAGGGCGGCACCGCAGGCCACATCTGCTTCTCATAAAGGCCACGAGCGATGAACGTGGCAGCCCCGGCTGTGAAAAGCAATGCCAGGAATGTGGAGAATTGCAGAAAGGCTCAGCCATTCACACCCCCACCTCCTACCCCCACCCACGTGCCACCCCGGTGGGAACCGCTACGGGGTGTGAATGGCTGGGCCGCTTGGACCCCTCCCAAGTGCCAGGGGTTGGACTCACAGCTGGCCCCGGGGGCGGGGGCCAGGAGACGGTTGTTTAACAGATTAGATTTTCAGCGGGGTCGGCCTGTCAGAAATTCCTTCCTGAGGCTGCCGCAAACCGCCCCCGCCTCCCCGGTCCTGCTTCGGGAAAGGGCGGAGGCCGAGACGACGGCTGGGCAGAACAGCTCTGGCCTGTAGGGGGTGCTGCCCTCTGGAACTAGTAGCATCTAGAGGATCCAGCTGACATCAGGGCCCCGTTGTACCGGCGCGCCACAAATAGATAAGGGGATGGTGGGGAAACTGAGGCACGGCTCAGCCATGGGCTCTCCCAGCTCTGCCAGTGCCCCTAACTCCCGACCCGCAGCCCCCCCATGTGCTCACCTGCTTTGGCTCTCCGCTGGACCAGCAGGAAGCCCTGTCCCCCACGAAACAAGCCAGCACGTCTCGGAGTTGCCACTGAGTCGCTGGGGAGGGCAGGGAGCCCCTGCCCATACAGAGAGCTGAAGGTGCATGCTGCATTTTGGGGCTGCGTCTCCTCCACATCAGCACCCCCCCTTCCTCAGCCTCACTCCCCTGCTGCAGCGTGTGGGTGGCTGTGGGACCCCCCCTCCCCTTCCCCCCGCCATGCAGCTCTGCTCCGGCCTGGGCCTGTTTTCAAGCAGCCACAAGAGGGGCCCAAGGCCAGGGAGCCGGGACCCCTCGGGGGCGGCTCTAAGGAAAGGGGCACAAGTGCAGACACCGGGGACCTGTCAGGGGTCTCCAGGGCTGGGCCGGTCCAAGGGGAGCCCCCAGAGTCTCTTCCCCATCAGAGGCCAGGTTGCTGGAGCTGGCAGTACACAATCGCCCCCTGGTGGCATCAGGATGGATAACGAGGAGGTTTTACGGATGAAGGGAAACACAGGCCCGGGGGCGGCGGGGGGGTGAAACCCTTTTCTGCCCGTGCCCCAGGTATAGCTGGCTGCTCTGCTCTGACAGCACTGGGCTGGCAGCTTCCCACAGGAGAGAGGGAGGAAGGAGAAACCAAGGAAACGAACAAGGGCCCATGGGTTGGAAAAACACAAGCTCCTTCCCTTCCCGAGATGCACCGCGGACCTCCTGCAGGGCTGGGAGCAAGGCCGCTTCGGCACAGGACAGCCACATGGCTTCAGCGTCACCTCTCGGGCCTCACTCAGAGTAAGCAAAGGGAGCCGCTCCAGCTGGCAGCAGCAGCGAGCTCTTAGCCTCTGAGTGGACCAGGCACGAGGAGGAGGAAGTGGGACATGGCTTTCGCTTTGCAACCCCGAACTACCCCGGCAGATGGAACCCCAGCTGACGGCAGGTCTTCATTAGCTTTGCTGGCAAAGCGTGGCTATCACAGCAAGCCCTCCTGCCATACACACTCCTTGCACTGGCGTAAAGAGAGTTGGGTTTTGCCAGGATCATTTACGCTGAACGAAATCAACTGTATCAGCAAAAATGCCTTTCTGCTGGTGTAATGGCGGCTGCATTCGGGCTTTTGTCGGGACAGAATGGTTGCAAAAAACTCACCCCTTTCTGCGCCAGACATTGCTATACCGGCAAAAGCTTCCAGTGCAGAGAACTTAATTCACCTGGGGTTGCAAAGCAGGGATTTTGGTTTATTATTTGACCTCTGTTTAGAAGTGGGTGGGGACAATTCTGCTCCCCCCCCCCCCGCGCCCCAATTAAGAGCTCAGCAGAGTGCATGGCGGTGGGCGGGGGACACTCCATGCCTTAAGGGAGGGCATTGTATTCGCATTCCTAAAACTCCCACCCATGAAACAGGGAGGCCGGGGGAGTGGACTTGGTAGGACCTTAATGATTCGAGGTTTGGAATAAGCCCACTAGATGTCAGCATGGAGCTAAGCCCAGGCCTGGGGGAGGGGTGTTTTTACAAGGCTGCTGACGCAGCCCGTGGGTGTCATTTCCCACCCCCCCGGCCACCTACGCCACCCCCATTGCCTGGCAAATACAAACAGAAGCACTTGGCACGGGTGTGAAGGGCACTAGCTAGGTTCTGGGCACTGGGCTAGCTAGGTTCTTATCTCAGCACCTGTGCCGAAGTGGGAGATCCATGGGTTGTGTTTTAAAAAGCATGGGGCACACCCCCGGGGGTCTGTTCAGGGTGGGTGACTTGCTGTGGAGTTAGAGCCAAAGGGGTTGTCAGGAGCAGTAAAACCAGAGAGCACCCCCACCCAGACACGCGCCAGGCCCGGTGTATAGCCCCAGGGGACGGTGGTTTCACCCTGGCTAGAAAAAGAAAAGGAGGACTTGTGGCACCTTAGAGACTAACACAGTTATTTGAGCATGAGCTCTCCTGAGCTACAGCTCACTTCATCGGATGCATGCAGAGGAAAATACAGTGGGGAGATTTATATACACAGAGAACCATGGGTGTTACCATCCACACTGTAACCAGAGTGATCAGGTAAGGTGAGCTATTACCAGCAGGAGAGCTGGGGGGTGGGGGGCGGTGGTAACACCTCTGCCCAGAAATGTGAACAGAGGCTGCAGGAGGGAGCCTGCTAAGGGGGGTTTAGTTTCAGTTTGGGGCTGGGTGGTGGAACGCAGGGAACTCCAGGGCTGGGGTCTAAGCTCCCTGCTCCCCCTGAAGGACTTGACTGAGGAATACTGGTTGTACCCACAAGCTCTGTTTGAGACTGTGTCCCCGTTGTCCAATAAACCTTCTGTTTTACTGGCTGGCTGAGCGTCTCAGTGAATCCCAGGAAGAGGGGTGCAGGGCCTGGACTCCCCCACACTCCGTGACAACTGGTGGTAGCAGTGGGATCTACTGCACCCCCGTGGACGGCGCTTCCTTCAGTAAGTGACTGGGGAACAGTAACACGAAGGGGGATTGACGGGGACCAGGTGTCCTGAAGATTCAGAGAGAGACGATTTCAGGGGGCGGTTAACCCCTGGGAGTGTGTGACCAGAGAGAAGGACTTTTGCAGTAACAGGGTCCCCCGTGGGATTGCAGCGAGCGGTCCCAGGGGCGGAGGAGTCTGCTGCTCGACCCTGGCAAAGAGGTGGTGATCTCAAGAAGGACTGGCACCCGAGGGGTTTTTCCTGGAAACCGTGGAAAGCTGCCTAGGCCTGCGAGTGGCCAGCAGGGAAACGTACGCTAAACACCTTAAGAGTGACCTGGTGGAGCTGTGCAGGCAGAGGGGGCTGCGCATTGAGAGGTCCACCAAGGAACAGCTGATTGCCCAGTTGGAGGAGAGGGATCGCTTGGATGACCCGATCCCTGTCCCTGAGGGAAGCCCAGCGAATACCGAGGGCACCCTGACCCCGGCAGCCAGCAGGGGATCCTCCCAGCGGAGCTCCCCATCCCTGGAGCGGAGGCGGCTGGAATGGGAGAGGGAGATGAAAATGAGGGAGCTGGAGGATCATAAAAGCAACGTCAACATGAGGAGAAACAACGTCAACATGAGCAGGAGGAGAAGGAGAGGGAGCGTCAGGAGAAGGAGAGGGAACGTCAGGAGAAGGAGAGGCAACGTAGGCATGAGCAGGAGGAGAAGGAGAAACAAAGACAGCATGAACTGGAGCTGGCCAGGCTGAGGAGCAGTGGGGCCCCGGCTGTGGTGAGTGAGGGGGGACCCAAGACCGCAAGGAGCTTTGATAAGTGCTTCCTGGCCCAGTGGAAGGAGGGGGAGGACATAGATAGCTTCCTGACGGCCTTTGAAAATGCCTGCGAGCTGCACAGGGTTGACCCTGCAGACAGGCTCCAGTTCCTCACCCCCTTACTGGACCCCAAAGCCGTGGAGGTGTACAGCCGAATGACGGGCGGAGGCAGGGGACTATGAACTGTTCAAACAGGCCCTGCTCTGTGAGTTTGGGCTGACGCCCGAGATGTACCGGAGAAGGTTCCGGAGTCAGCGTAAAATGCCTGAGGTCACCTACCTACAACTGGCCAACCGGATGCAGGGGTATGCCCGCAAGTGGACAGCTGGGGCCCGAGCTAAAGAGGACCTGCTGGACCTAATCGTACTGGAGCAACTGTATGATCAGTGCCCTTCCGACCTGAGGCTGTGGCTGGTGGACAAAAAGCTCGAGAACCCGCAGCACGCAGGGCAGCTGGCCGACGAGTTTGTGAACAGTTGGTCAGGGGGTAGCCGGGAGGAGTCCCAAAAGAACAGCCCCCCCCCCCCCCTCGATGCAGAGAGAGAGTCACCAGGGGACCTCCCAGCGGGGAAATGTGGAGAACCACTTCCCCAGGGGAACGCCTGGCGTCAGGACCATCTGACCCGCTCGAGGGGACCAACGTGACCTGAGCTGCTATCACTGTGGTCAGAGAGGCCACGTACGGACCCAGTGCCCCAGGCTCAGGGACAGGCTGAGCAGACCCAACCTACCCAGGGTTAACTGGGTAGGGACCCAGCTGGATGAGGGGCAGACGGCCCAGGCAAGGGGGGCTGCCAGCTTACCACCTGCTCAGGAGGGAAGAGGACCCCAGGGCAGCTCCACCAGAGGGAAGGAGGCTCTGGTCAGTGGCCCAGTTCTGGCAAACCCAGACTTTGACAAGACCTTTGTGGTGTTCACCGACACCTCAGACACGGGGCTGGCGGTGTTAATGCAGGAGGATGGAAAGGGGGAGAGACACCTGTTAGGGGGCTTATTCCTTCACCCACTCTCTTCCCTGGTCCTTCTCGCATGAACAGAGAGCAACAATACCTGAAGTCCAAAGGTGCAAACAATTTGATGTTTATTGGGGTGAACTTCCAGCAAGCATGATTCCAGTTTCCTTCCTTAGTGTCCTCCTTCCCACCTCTGACACCACAGAGCCTTACACCTGGGTCCCTGTTCCCATTCCTGCCCTTAGCCAAACATGATTCCAATTTCCCCAGCCCCATTCCCTGTTCCCATTTCCCCCACCCGCATGCCCATGCCCACCCCCACCCCCCTACTTCCTGATTGACTGCAGACTATATAATAAAACTTGACTTCTGCTTTGCTATACCTTAACCAATCATGTTCCTGAAATTGAACTGACCAATCCTAACATATTGTAACATGATTATGTACCCAATTATATCCCACCACCTTAATTAGTTTACACCCAGCAAAATTAATTATACAGCAGACAGAAACAATCACAGAACCAGACAGAGATTATCCAGACAAACAATAGCAAAGTGGGAACTATAATGCCAAAACAATACAGAAGTGAGGATTTCACATCCCAGCTATTGATAAGTGAGTTCTTGCCAGACAGGATGCTATCAAACTAAGTTTCCTTTTACATTTTCTAGGCACTTCCCTTTCTCTGGAGGTGATAGGCATTATCAGGACAGGATTGTATCCTAACAGCCCAATAGCACCTTCTTTCAATGGGACTAGTTTGCAATGTGAGGAGGTGACCGGTCGCTTCCCAGCTTATGGCTGCCTCTGCTGCTTAGCCAAAGGCCTTAGCCTGAGAACAGGGCCTCAGACTGTCACAGTAAGAGAAGGCCCTTACACCAGCAGACAGTGATTTTGATTCTCTTTTGTACCTCTATAACTAGCCAAGTGATAAGAATACACCTAAATTCTTAGAGTATAGGCCTTCACAGACAGGCCTGAATATCTATATCCTAACAACACCCCATCGTGTACCTGAGCAAGAAGTTGCTACCCCGGGAGCAACACTACGCGGCCATCGAGAAGGAGTGCCTGGCCATGGTGTGGGCCCTCAAGAAACTAGAGCCCTATCTCTTCGGGCGACACTTCACCGTGTACACCGACCACTCTCCCCTGACCTGGCTGCAACAGATGAAAGGAGACAATGCCAAACTCCTGAGATGGAGCCTGCTCCTGCAGGATTACGACATGGACGTGGTCCACGTGAAGGGAACTGCCAACCTGATAGCGGACGCGCTGTCCCGGAGAGGGGGCCCAGAACTTCCCCAGGTCACTGGTCAGAGTGACCCCGCTCAGTTCAGTCTCGAAGGGGGGGGAGATGGTGTGACAAAGTGGGACTGTTCTTAATGTTTCCTCTGAATAGTGTGGGGGTGCCTCAGTTTCCCCTATACAGTTCTTGAGTGTCTGGGTGGTGGGGTAAGGGTGGATGATCACTGCAGAGCCCTAGAGGGCAGGTGTGTGCAGGAGTCTGGACACAGAGAATGGCCGACACCCTGTTTCCTGGACACTGATGGCCTGGGCCCTTCCCCCCTGCAAGGTGAGAGCTGAAGGGTGGGAGAACAAAGGAATCCGGTGACCTCCTGGCCCAGGACAGGGACAAAGCCCAGAGGAGGGGGGGCTGGAGGGAGAGGCTGTTTGGGGCTAGCTGGGACATGGAGTGAAGTGCAGACATGGTTGTCTGGCTCACTGCCCCCCAAAATGGACCCAGCTGATGGGTCCTGTTCTCTGCACCTGCAAGCTCTGTTTTAGACCATGTTCCTGTCGTCTAATAAACCTCTGTTTTACTGGCTGGCTGAGAGTCCCGTCTGACTGCGAAGTTGGGGGGCAGGACCCTCTGGCTTCCCCAGGAGCCCCGCCTGAACGGACTCATTGGGGGAAGCGCACGGAGGGGCAGAGGAGGCTGAATGCTCCGAGGTCAGACCCAGGAAGGTGGAGCCGGGTGAGCTATGTGTCCTGCAGACAGGCTGCTCACAGAAAGGCGACTGCCCCAGAGTCCTGCCTGGCTTCATGGGGAGCAGTTCCAGAGCATCACCCAGGGACGCCCTGACAGATGGGACGCAGCAGGGAGGGGGGAGTGTCGACCTGGGAATGTGGCAGGGGAGTTTCAATGGGAGACCTGAGAGCCTGTAACCTGAGCCAGGAGGAGGAGGGAGAGGTGACACCTCTGCCCGGGAATGTGGACAAAGGCTGCAGGAGAGAGCCTGCTAAGGGGGGTTTAGTTTCAGTTTGGGGCTGGGTGGTGGAACGCAGGGAACCCCAGGGCTGGGGTCTAAGCTCCCTGCTCCCCCTGAAGGACTTGACTGAGGGGTCCTGGTTGTACCCACAAGCTCTGTTTGAGACTGTGTCCCTGTTGTCCAATAAACCTTCCATTCTACTGGCTGGCTGAGAGTCTCAGTGAATCCCAGGAAGAGGGGTGCAGGGCCTGGACTCCCCCACGCTCCGTGACACACCTTCAACTTCCCCTGCAGCCCCATCCTTTGCTAGGAGGGCTGTAAAAATATGTGTCAACAGTGATGGCTGTTGGTGTGTGGAGATTCCTGCCGCTTGCACGGATCAGCACTGTCTCATTGTTTGCTTGTACTCCCCTGCCTCTCTGCGTCCATCTAGATTGGAAGCTCCTTGGGGTAGGAACCATCTTTATGTTCTGTGTTTGCCTGGCACCGTAGAGTTCTGGCCCGTGAGCAGGGCTTCTAGGACTTGGACACAGAGACGGGATACTGGGTTCATGGCCCCTTGGTCTGATTGCATCTAGACATTCCCATGCCCAAGGGGACAGTCAGATAAATGGTAAGGCAGCAAATTTCAAACCGAATGCTTTCTTCACGCAAGTAGCCTGCGAAACTCACCGCCACAGGACATTGTCAAAGCTGAGACCACAGGCAAGATTCAAAGAGTCACTGATGAGGACAGCAAGGATATCCAGTGTTGGAATAATTAATACTAATTTAGCCGCTGCCTTCTCAGCTGCCAGCCTGGGGATTGAACCGGGGACTTCCAAAGCAGGAAGGATGAGGTGCTGGAGCTTGAAGGCTCTCTAACTGGGGGCAGTGAGGGGGAGTCATCACATACGCTCAGCAGTGGGTTGCGCTAAAAGAGCTTTGGGTTGGAGGGGGAGGTAACAGGGCCTGCAGAAGTGCATTGAATAGATACTTCATGGCTTACCCAGTTGAACTGTTGGGAAGTCGAATGAGACCTTCCTGTGGGTGGGGGGGTGGATTACCCCATCTCTGCCATTTTGGGGTTCTGACACAGTCTGTGGTGCTAGCCGCAGTCAGGGACAGACAAGCGGCTCTGACAGATGTGGCAACTTCCTGCAACGTCCTTGAGATACCTCACTGAATTCAGTGTCTCTGGGGTGCCTTGTACTCCATGCATAGGTTCTGTATTGCAGGGGGCCGGGCAGCGCTTCGTTTGTAATGAAAGAGGTGCCAGGGCTCAAGCAATTGTTTTACACTCATAACTGATGCGGCAAGCTCAGAGGTGCCGGGGCTACAACCCGCCAGGGCTCTGAACCGCCAGGCCCAGGGGCGCTGGGGCTACGAACTGCCAGGCCCAGAAGTGCCGGGGCTATGTGACGAACTTGGACCGTTCTTAATGTTTCCTCTGAATATTGTGGGGGTGCCTCAGTTTCCCCTATGCAGTTCTTAAGTATCTAGGTGGTGGAATAAGGGTGTATGATCATTGCAGAGCCCTGGAGGGCAGGTGTGTGCAGGGATCTGGACACAGAAAATGGCCGACACCCTGTTTCCTGACAACTGATGACCTGGGCCCTTCCCCCCTGCAAGGTGAGAGCTAAAGGGTTGGAGAACAAAGGAATCCGGTGACCTCCTGGCCTGGGAAAGGGACAAAGCCCAGAGGAGATGGGGCTGGAGAGAGTTTCAGTTTGGGTCTGGCTGGGGACATGGAGTGAAGTGCAGACGTGGTTGTCTGGCTCACTGCCCCCCAAAATGGACCCAGCTGAGGGGTCCTGTTCTCTGCACCTACAAGCTCTGTGTTAGACCATGTCCCTGTCGTCTAATAAATCTTCTGGTTTACTGGCTGGCTGGGAGTCCCGTCTGACTGCGAAGTTGGGGTGCAGGACCCTCTGGCTTCCCCAGGACCCCGCCTGGGCGGACTCGCTGAGGGAAGCGCACGGAGGGGCAGAGGATGCTGAATGGTCCGAGGTCAGACCCAGGAAGGTGGAAGCTGTGTGAGCTGTGTGTCCTGAAGACAGTCTGCTCACAGAAAGGAGACTTCCCCAGAGTCCTGCCTGGCTTCGTAGGGAGCAGTTCCAGAGCATCGCCTGGGGACTCCATGACAACTGGTGGTAGCGGTGGGATGTACTGCACCCCGCGGATGGCACTTCCTGCAGTAAGTGACGGGGGAGCAGTAAAACGAAGGGGGATTGACGAGGACCAGGCGTGCTGAAGGCTCAGAGAGGAGCGGTTTCGGGGGGCGGTTAACCCCTGGGAGTGTGTGACCAGTGAGAAGGACTGTGCAGTAATGGGGTCCCTCTCTCAGGGGTGGAGGAGCCTGCGGCTTGGCCCTGGGAGAGAGAACGACTTTAGTAGTAACAGGGTTCCCCTGGGGATTACAGCGAGCGGTCCAAGGGACAGAGGAGTCTGCCTCTCAACCCCGGCAAAGAGGTGGTGACCTCGAGAAGGGCTGGCACACTAGGGGTTCTCCTTGAAAACCGTGGGGAGCTGAGAGCGCACAGGCCTGTGAGTCCACAACAACTTGGGAAGAGCGGAGTGGTGGCCTGTCACCGTCTCCTTAAGAAGGACATTGTAACCCTGTGCAGAAAGAGAGGGTTAAGCATTGGAAAGTTCACCAAAGCACAGTTCATCCTGCGGCTGGAGGAGGATGACCGCTCTAAGAAGCAGATTCCTGCCCCCAAATGGGGCTATAGCAGGATCAGGGAGCAGCTGGAGTAGTAGCCAAGACTCCTGTCCCCGACCAGACGGAGGTCTTCACGATCGGGTTCCCCATCCGGAGATCGGAGACGGACGGGATTGGAGCTGAGTGCGAGAGAGCTAGAGGACCGTGAGAGCCAGCGAGAGCCCGAGAAAGAGCTGCAGAAGCAGCAGCAGCATGATCTGGCGGTGGGGGAGCGGAGAGGCCTAGGGGGCCCCTCAGGGGTGAGTGGGGATAGACCCCGGGGGGCCAGTTCCGCAGGGAACCTCGAGACTAAATTGCTGCCCCTGGTTGAGGAGGGGGGGATGTGGATGCCACCTCACTGCCTTTGAGCAGGCTGGCGATCTGAACTAGGGGGACCCTGTGGAACAGTCCCGGTGTCTAGCTCCCTTGCTGGGTCCCAAGGCCATAGACTCCGTCAGCCAGATGGGTGGGGAGGTGGACGGACTCCCACTCCTGGTCCCAACCTGTATGTCTGTGTGGAGTCTTCTGGGCTCAGGCCCCTCGGCCCTCCAGTGGGAGCGGAAGGTGATGGTCAATGGGGAGACATTCCTGGGGTGGCGAGATCCTGGGACAGAGAGAACTGTTGTCAGGCCCTGGGTGGTGCAGCCTCAGATGCTGAGGGGCTGTGTGAGCTGGGTGAGGGTCCCAGGGACGAAGCCCCTCGCCCTGCCTATGGCCCAGATCCCTGTGCAGACCCAGGAGGTGTGGGGCTGGCTGGTCGCTGGGGTTCTCCAGGATACCAGCTGTGAGACCCTGTTGTGGGGTGACTGTGTCTCTTTGGGACAGGATCCAGGCCTTGCTCCTGTAACGGCCAAGGGTTTGAATTTGAATCCAGGGAACCAATCGGTGGAGAGGGAAATGGTCAGTGAAAATGCAGATGACCTGGTTGGTGGGGGGAGGAGCGGCTAGGCTCAGGCTACCTGCCTGCCTGTAAGCAGACCCCTGGGGCTGGGTGGGACAGAGAGATGCTCCCCGCCCCCTTGCACACCGGAGAGGGGGCTCAGGGGGCTCACGCTGGCTCTGATGCAGTGAGGAAAGCAGGGAGCTCGCTGCCTACCCCACCGGGACAGCAAGGGCAGCGCTGAGCATAGTGGGAGCTGAGACCCCAGCTGAGTGGGGGGAGACACAGGCAGGGCAGGGGATCTGTGGGGAGTGGCAAGGTGCTTGGTAAGGAAAGTTTGGATGAGCCTAGGCAGCCTTGTGAGCTGGCGGCTGTGTCCAGTCAGCAGGGTGGGAAGGCGAGGAGGGTGGAAGATGAGTGTCCCTGGACCTTACCTGTTAGCTGGGTGGAGAAGTGTGACAGGGAAGGAAACGTGCCTGTGTCTGTCAGAGGTATTGACTTGCCTATGGAGGGAGCTACCCCAGTCTCCAAGCAGTTGTCTGTGACCAGCCTTGTGTGCTGGGACCAGGGGAATGAGATCCCAAGCTGTGTGTCTAGGAAAGGAGAAAGTGTGTCCAGCTCTTCTTTGTCTGTGGAGCAGACTGAAGGGGCCTTTCAGCCTGTGATGGTTGAGAATAGTGCAGTTGTCTCAGCCCTGGTCTACACTAGGACTTTAGGTTGAATTTAGCAGCGTTAAATGATGTAAACCTGCACCCGTCCACACGATGAAGCCCTTTTTTTCGACTTAAAGGGCTCTTAAAATCGATTTCCTTACTCCACCCCGACAAGTGGATTAGCACTTAAATCGGCCTTGCCGGGGCGAATTTGGGGTACTGTGGACACAATTCGACGGTATTGGCCTCCGGGAGCTATCCCAGAGTGCTCCATTGTGACCGCTCTGGACAGCACTCTCAACTCAGATGCACTGGCCAGGTAGACAGGAAAAGAACCGCGAACTTTTGAATCTCATTTCCTGTTTGGCCAGCGTGGCAAGCTGCAGGTGACCATGCAGAGCTCATCAGCAGAGGTGACCATGATGGAGTCCTAGAATCGCAAAAGAGCTCCAGCATGGACCGAACGGGAGGTACGGGATCTGATCGCTGTATGGGGAGAGGAATCCGTGCTATCAGAACTCTGTTCCAGTTTTCAAAATGCCAAAACCTTTGTCAAAATCTCCCAGGGCATGAAGGACAGAGGCCATAACAGGGACCCGCAGCAGTGCCGCGTGAAACTGAAGGAGCATAGGCAAGCCTACCAGAAAACCAGAGAGGCGAACGGCCGCTCCGGGTCAGAGCCCCAAACATGCCACTTCTATGATGAGCTGCATGCCATTTTAGAGGGTTCAGCCACCACTACCCAAGCCGTGTTGTTTGACTCCTTCAATGGAGATGGAGGCAACCCGGAAGCAGGTTTTGGGGACGAAGAAGATGATGATGATGATGATGACGTTGTAGATAGCTCACAGCAAGCAAGCGGAGAAACCGGTTTTCCCGACAGCCAGGAACTGTTTCTCACCCTGGACCTGGAGCCAGTACCCCCCGAACCCACCCAAGGCTGCTTCCTGGACCCGGCAGGCAGAGAAGGGACCTCCGGTGAGTGTACCCTTTAAAATACTACACATGGTTTAAAAGCAAGCATGTGAAAGGATTAATTTGCCCTGGCATTCGCGGCTCTCCTGGATATGCTCCCAAAGCCTTTGCAAAAGGTTTCTGGGGAGGGCAGCCTTATTGCACCCTCCATGGTAGGACACTTTACCACTCCAGGCCAGTAACACGTACTCGGGAATCATTGTACAACAAAGCATTGCAGTGTATATTTGCTGGCATTCAAACAACATCCGTTCTTCATCTCTCTGTGTTATCCTCAGGAGAGTGAGATATCATTCATGGTCACCTGGTTGAAATAGGGTGCTTTTCTTCAGGAGACACTCAGAGGTGCCCATTCCTGCTGGGCTGTTTGCCTGTGGGTGAACAGAAATGTTCCCCACTGTTAGCCACGGGGAGGGAGGAGGGTTGAGGGGGTAGTCACGCGGTGGGAGGAGGCAAAATGCGACCTTGTAACGAAAGCATATGTGCTATGTATGTAATGTTAACAGCAAGGTTTACCCTGAAAGAGTGTAGCCACTGTTTTATAAAATGTGTCTTTTTAAATACCGCTGTCCCTTTTTTTTTTCTCCACCAGCTGCATGTGTTTCAATGATCACAGGATCTTCTCCTTCCCAGAGGCTAGTGAAGATTAGAAAGAAAAAAAACGCACTCGTGATGAAATGTTCTCTGAGCTCATGCTGTCCTCCCACACTGACAGAGCACAGACGAATGCGTGGAGGCAAATAATGTCAGAGTGCAGGAAAGCACAAAATGACCGGGAGGAGAGGTGGCAGGCTGAAGAGAGTAAGTGGCGGGCTGAAGACAGGGCTGAAGCTCAAATGTGGTGGCAGCGTGATGAGAGGAGGCAGGATTCAATGCTGAGGCTGCTGGAGGATCAAACCAGTATGCTCCAGTGTATGGTTGAGCTGCAGCAAAGGCAGCAGGAGCACAGACTGCCACTACAGCCCCTGAGTAACCAACCGCCCTCCTCCCCAAGTTCCATAGCCTCCACACCCAGACACCCAAGAACGCGGTGGGGGGGCCTCCGGCCAACCAGCCACTCCACCACAGAGGATTGCCCAAGCAACAGAAGGCTGGCATTCAATAAATTTTAAAGTTGTAAACTTTTAAAGTGCTGTGTGGCATTTTCCTTCCCTCCTCCACCACCCCTCCTAGGCTAACTTGGTAGTCATCCCCCTATTTGTGTGATGAATGAATAAAGAATGCATGAATGTGAAGCAACAATGACTTTATTGCCTCTGCAAGCGGTGATCGAAGGGAGGAGGGGAGGGTAGTTAGCTTACAGGGAAGTAGAGTGAACCAAGGGGCAGGGGGTTTCATCAGGGAGAAACAAACAGAACTTTCACACCGCAGCCTGTGCAGTCATGAAACTGGTTTTCAAAGCTTCTCTGATGCGCACCGCACCCTCCTGTGCTCTTCTAACCGCCCTGGTGTCTGGCCGTGCGTAACCAGCAGCGAGGCGATTTGCCTCAACCTCCCACCCCGCCATAAATGTCTCCCCCTTACTCTCACAGATATTGTGGAGCACACAGCAAGCAGTAATAACAGTGGGAATATTGGTTTCGCTGAGGTCTAAGCGAGTCAGTAAACTGCGCCAGCGCGCCTTTAAACGTCCAAATGCACATTCTACCACCATTCTGCACTTGCTCAGCCTGTAGTTGAACAGCTCCTGACTACTGTCCAGGCTGCCTGGGTACGGCTTCATGAGCCATGGCATTAAGGGGTAGGCTGGGTCCCCAAGGACAACTATAGTCATTTCAACATCCCCAACATAGAATCATAGAATCATAGAATATCAGGGTTGGAAGGGACCCCAGAAGGTCATCTAGTCCAACCCCCTGCTCGAAGCAGGACCAATTCCCAGTTAAATCATCCCAGCCAGGGCTTTGTCAAGCCTGACCTTAAAAACCTCTAAGGAAGGAGATTCCACCACCTCCCTAGGTAACGCATTCCAGTGTTTCACCACCCTCCTAGTGAAAAAGTTTTTCCTAATATCCAATCTAAACCTCCCCCACTGCAACTTGAGACCATTACTCCTCGTTCTGTCATCTGCTACCATTGAGAACAGTCTAGAGCCATCCTCTTTGGAACCCCCTTTCAGGTAGTTGAAAGCAGCTATCAAATCCCCCCTCATTCTTCTCTTCTGCAGGCTAAACAATCCCAGCTCCCTCAGCCTCTCCTCATAAGTAATGTGTTCTAGACCCCTAATCATTTTTGTTGCCCTTCGCTGGACTCTCTCCAATTTATCCACATCCTTCTTGTAGTGTGGGGCCCAAAACTGGACACAGTACTCCAGATGAGGCCTCACCAATGTCGAATAGAGGGGAACGATCACGTCCCTCGATCTGCTCGCTATGCCCCTACTTATACATCCCAAAATGCCATTGGCCTTCTTGGCAACAAGGGCACACTGCTGACTCATATCCAGCTTCTCGTCCACTGTCACCCCTAGGTCCTTTTCCGCAGAACTGCTGCCTAGCCATTCGGTCCCTAGTCTGTAGCGGTGCATTGGATTCTTCCATCCTAAGTGCAGGACCCTGCACTTATCCTTATTGAACCTCATCAGATTTCTTTTGGCCCAATCCTCCAATTTGTCTAGGTCCTTCTGTATCCTATCCCTCCCCTCCAGCGTATCTACCACTCCTCCCAGTTTAGTATCATCCGCAAATTTGCTGAGAGTGCAATCCACACCATCCTCCAGATCATTTATGAAGATATTGAACAAAACCGGCCCCAGGACCGACCCTTGGGGCACTCCACTTGATACCGGCTGCCAATTAGACATGGAGCCATTGATCACTATGAACAGTTATTTTCTGGTCTGGGAATAAAGTCCCTTCCTGCAGCTTTTGAAACAGACCAGAGTTCCTGAAGATGCGAGCGTCATGTACCTTTCCCGGCCATCCCACGTTGATGTTGGTGAAACGTCCATTATGATCCACCAGTCTTGCAGCACTATTGAAAAGTACCCCTGGCGGTTTATGTACTCGGCGGCTTGGTGCTCTGGTGCCAAGATAGGGATATGGGTTTCGTCTATGGCCCCACCACAGTTAGGGAATCCCATTGCAGCAAAGCCATCCACTATGACCTGCACATTTCCCAGGGTCACTACCCTTGATATCAGCAGATCTTTGATTGCGTGGGCTACTTGCATCACAGCAGCCCCCACAGTAGATTTGCCCACTCCAAATTGATTCCCAACTGACCGGTAGCTGTCTGGTGTTGCAAACTTCCACAGGGCTATCGCCACTCGCTTCTCAACTGTGAGGGCTGCTCTCATCTTGGTATTCATGCGCTTCAGGGCAGGGGAAAGCAAGTCACAGAGTTCCATGAAAGTGCCCTTACGCACGCTAAAGTTTCACAGCCACTGGGAATCACCCCAGACCTGCAACACTATGCGATCCCACCAGTCTGTGCTTGTTTCCCGAGCCCAGAATCGGCGTTCCACAGCATGAACCTGCCCCATTAGCACCATGATGCATGCATTGGCAGGGCCCATGCTTTCAGAGAAATCTGTGTCCATGTCCTGATCACTCACGTGACCGCGCTGACGTCGCCTCCTCGCCCGGTATCACTCTGCCAGCTTCTGGTGCTGCATATACTGCTGGATAATGCGTGTGGTGTTTAATGTGCTCCTAATTGCCAAAGTGAGCTGAGCGGCCTCCAGGCTTGCCTTGGGATGGCGTCCGCACAGAAAAAAGGCGCGGAACAATTGTCTGCCGTTGCTCTGACGGAGGGAGGGGTGACTGACGACATGGCTTACAGGGTTGGCTTACAGGGAATTAAAATCAACAAAGGGGGTGCCTGTACATCAAGGAGTATTTCAGGCAGGACTTCACGGAGGGTTCCAATAAGAAATGGTGCACCTAAGTAATTGTTCTTATTGGAACAAGCAGGTTGGTCTGGCCTCTGATTGATACATGGCTAGATTTACCTCGCTGCACCTTCTCTGTGAGTGACTGCAGTGTGACCTAGAGGAATGAGTCCCCTAGACAGGGGAGGGGGGAAGCAAACGAGTACAAAACAAATCTGGTCTTGTTTTGATCTGCTCCATCTATCTTTTACATCTTTGGCTGGCAGCAGACGGTGCAGAAGGACTGCAAGCCATCCACATCTCATGGCTGCTCGGCAGAAGACGGTGCAGTAGGACTGCTAGCCATCCTCATCTCTTGCCTGCCTGGCAGAAGATGGTACAGTAGGACTGCTAGCAATCCGTATCGCCTGCCTGCTCACCATAAGATGGTTCGATAGGACTGACTGCAGGACTAAAGAGAATGACCTGGTCAAGTCACTTCTAATGTAGTCCCTGCACCCATGTCTGGCCAGGAGCACCTCGGACATGACGATGACGGCTACCAGTCCTACTGCACCGTCTGCTGCCACAAGGCAATGGGTTGCCGCTGCTGTGTAGCAATGCCGTACCACGTCTGCCAGCACCCAGGAGACATACGGTGACGGTTACCTGAGCGGGCTCCATGCTTGCCGCGGTATGGTGTCTGCACAGGTAACTCAAGAAAAAAGGCGCAAAACGATTGTCTGCTGCTGCTTTCACGGAGGGAGGGAGGGAACGGGGGCCTGACGATATGTACCCAGAACCACCCGCGACAAAGTTTTAGCCCCATCAGGCATTGGGATCTCAACCCAGAATTCCAATGGGCAGTGGAGACTGCGGGAACTGTGGGATAGCTACCCACAGTGCAATGCTCCGGAAGTCGACGCTTGCCTCGGTACTGTGGACGCACTCCGCCGAGTTAATGCACTTAGAGCATTTTCTGTGGGGACACACACACTCGAATATATAAAAACGATTTCTAAAAAAACGACTTCTATAAATTCGACCTAATTTCGTAGTGTAGACATACCCTCAGAGTTGGTTCTGGATCAGCTAAAGCCCAGGAAGGGAAGGGTCCTAAGTTTGTGTCTGGTCGGGAGAATGGCCCTGTAACTAGGTCGCATCCAGTTAGTGTCTATGCAAAATCCCAGAGACCACACAATTCTGGTGCTTGTATTTTGCCCGTAGCTAGTGTGGTGTTGGGAAAGGGTGTCACAATTCTGTCTGATCAGGGTGAGATCCTAGCCAGGGCACAAGGAGAGCAGGAAGGTGATTTGATTGTGTTACCTACTGAGGGTGTGGAAACCTGTAGCAAGAAGGAAAAGATTCCTGAACTTGTGTGTGGCAAAGGGAAGGAGAAGGCTTCTAACCTTTTATCTAGGAAGTCTGTAAATTTGCCTGAAAGGGGATTGTGTAGGCATCCGCCGGATGGGCCAGAGGTAATTCTGGATGTAAGTGAGACCCAGAAAGAGTCTGTTGTTGCTCAGGAAAGTGTTCCTCTAGAGCAAGCCCTAGGTGAAGAGAGTAAGGGCAGAATTTCTCAAAAAGAAAAGGAGGACTTGTGGCACCTTAGAGACTAACCAATTTATTTGAGCATAAGCTTTCGTGAGCTACAGCTCACTTCATCGGATGCATACTGTGGAAAGTACAGAAGATCTTTTTATACACACAAACCATGAAAAAATGGGTGTTTACCACTACAAAAGGTTTTCTCTCCCCCACCCCACTCTCCTGCTGGTAATAGCTTATCTAAAGTGATCACTCTCCTTACAATGTGTATGATAATCAAGTTGGGCCATTTCCAGCACAAATCCAGGTCCCCCCTCCCCCACAAACCCACTCTCCTGTTGGTAATAGCTTATCTAAAGTGATCACTCTCCTTACAATGTATATGATAATCAAGGTGGGCCATTTCCAGCACAAATCCAGGGTTTAACAAGAACGTCTGGGGAGGAGGGGGAGGAAAAAACAAGGGGAAATAGAATTTCTGTGAGGGGTGAATTGTTGCATAGAAAAGCCCTAGGGAAAGGAATCCTCATGGAGTCTTTGCAAGTAGTTTACTGCCACTGAAGGGCATGGAAGTGATTTAATCAAGAAAGTTTCAGTTCCTAACAGCCAGAAATGTTCTGTTGTGAATGGATCCACTGACTTTCCTGTTGAAGGATCCAGTGTGGATAGCTTTGAGAAGGTCTCCAAGGGAGTGAAAGCTGTTAAGAAAGTTAAACAGTCCTCTAACCAAGTGGCTGTGTTTGGCCAGCTTGTTGGGGAGACAAGGTTGTTGAGAAAGGGATGTCTCCATGCTAGTTCTGTCAGTGAACAGTATGTGGCCCAGGTCAAGATGGGGGCTCTTAACCAAGAGAGCCCGAATTGCAGCCCTCCAGACTGGAGCGCTGGGAGAAGACCCGATCCCTGTTTGACCCCCGGGGGTTTTGGGGTGGCAAAAGGGCACTGGCCGCATAAACCTTCCCACATGCATGGGCATGCGAGTGCTATTGACCAACAACAACCTAAGGGAGGGCGTGAAACTGGAAGGGCCTGGTGTAACTCCCACCAAGGAACGGGAGAGATGCTAGGGCATCCATGGGAACGTTGGTGGCTTTGAACTTCCCCAGGTCACCAGCTAATGTGACCCCGCTCAGTTTGGTCTCGAAGGGGGGAGAGATGTGACGAAGCGGGACTGTTCTTAATGTTTCCTCTGAATATTGTGGGGGTGCCTCAGTTTCCACTAGGCAGTTCTTAAGTATCTAGGTGGTGGGATAAGGGTGTATGATCATTGCAGAGCCCTAGAGGGCAGGTGTGTGCAGGGGTCTGGACACAGAGAATGGCTGACACCCTCTTTCCTGGCAACTGATGGCCTGGCCCTTCCCCCCTGCAAGGTGAGAACTAACCTGGAAATCCTGGACGCCACATCATCTCAGTCATTGGCACCCTGACAGCAGGATTGTCTGGCTATGTAGACTCCCTCCTCAGGCCCTACGCTACCAGCACTCCCAGCTATCTTCGAGACACCACTGACTTCCTGAGGAAACTACAATCCATCGGTGATCTTCCTGAAAACACCATCCTGGCCACTATGGATGTAGAAGCCCTCTACACCAACATTCCACACAAAGAGGGACTACAAGCCGTCAGGAACAGTATCCCCGATAATGTCACGGCTAACCTGGTGGCTGAACTTTGTGACTTTGTCCTCACCCATAACTATTTCACATTTGGGGACAATGTATACCTTCAAATCAGCGGCACTGCTATGGGTACCCGCATGGCCCCACAGTATGCCAACATTTTTATGGCTGACTTAGAACAAGGCTTTCTCAGCTCTCGTCCCCTAATGCCCCTACTCTACTTCCGCTATATTGATGACATCTTCATCATCTGGACCCATGGAAAAGAAGCCCTTGAGGAATTCCACCATGATTTCAACAATTTCCATCCCACCATCAACCTCAGCCTGGACCAGTCCAGACAAGAGATCCACTTCCTGGACACTACGGTGCTAATAAGCGATGGTCACATCACCACCACCCTATACCGGAAACCTACTGACCGCCATACTTACCTACATGCCTCCAGCTTTCATCCAGACCACACCACAGGATCCATTGTCTACAGCCAAGCTCTGCGATACAACTGCATTTGCTCCAACCCCTCAGACAGAGACAAACTCCTACAAGATCTCTACCAAGCGTTCTTACTACTACAATACCCACCTGCGGAAGTGAAGAAACAGATTGACAGAGCCAGAAGAGTTCCCAGAAGTCACCTACTACAGGACAGGCCCAACAGAGAAAACAACAGAACGCCGCTAGCCATCACCTTCAGCCCCCAGCTAAAACCTCTCCAACGCACCATCAAGGATCTACAACCTATCCTGAAGGAGGACCCATCACTCTCATGGATCTTGGGAGACAGGCCAGTCCTTGCCTACAGACAGCCCCCCAACCTGAAGCAAATACTCACCAGCAACCACACACCACACAACAGAATCACTAACGCAGGAACCTATCCTTGCAACAAAGCCCGTTGCCAATTGTGTCCACATATCTATTCAGGGGACACCATCATAGGGCCTAATAACATCAGCCACACTATCAGAGGCTCGTTCACCTGCACATCTACCAATGTGATAGATGCCATCATGTGCCAGCAATGCCCCTCTGCCATGTACGTTGGCCAAACCGGACAGTCTCTACGTAAAAGAATAAATGGACACAAATCAGATGTCAAGAATTATAACATTCATAAACCAGTCAGAGAACACTTCAATCTCTCTGGTCACTCGATTACAGACCTAAAAGTCGCAATATTACAACAAAAACAGACTCCAACGAGAGACTGCTGAATTGGAATTAATTTGCAAACTGGATACAATTAATTTAGGCTTGAATAGAGACTAGGAGTGGATGAGTCATTACACAAAGTAAAACTATTTCCCCATGTTTATTTCCCCCCCCCTCCCCCGCACTGTTCCTCAGGGGTTCTTGTTAACTGCTGGAAATGGCCCACCTTGATTATCACTACAAAAGGTTTTCTTACCCCCCCCAGCCCCCCCCCCCGCTCTCCTGCTGGTAATAGCTCATCTTAAGTGATCACTCTCCTTACAGTGTGTATGGTAACACCCATTTTTTCATGTTCTCTGTGTATATAAATCTCCTCTCTGTATTTTCCACTGAATGCATCCGATGAAGTGAGCTGTAGCTCACGAAAGCTTATGCTCAAATAAATTGGTTCGTCTTTAAGGTGCCACCAGTCCTCCTTTTCTTTTTGCGAATACAGACTAACACGGCTGCTGCTCTGAAACCCTAACCCTAATCCTAACTCCATGCCTGGGCTAGTCACAGGAACTATCCTCCTGCCTGCCGCCCCCTTCCCCCTGACCCCTCGCAGTCCTTGACAGAAGACCCAGCCTTTGCTTCTCAGCTGCATCTGATAATAACAAGGCTGGCCCACCACGGGCTCTCCCAGGACAGACCAGGTTTGAGCTGATTTTGTCCGCATGGGAGCTGGCCCCCGATTGAACTCAGACCCATTTTACAAAGGATTGAGGTGAGGCTGGTGCCGTGTATAATGCAGACAAGGGATTAGCGCGCGCCAGGGGGGACGCGCGCTGCGCCCCAGCCTCGAGGTGTTGGGTAAGTTCGGGTCTGTGTTTGTGTGGGTGTGTACATCCCTGGGGCTGTGTCTGGCGGAGTATGTATGTATGTATGGCGGAGTGGGTCTGCATGGGTGGATACATGTGTATGGCCATATGTGTGCGTGGATTTAGGTATTCATATATGTGTATGTACATGTATGGCTATACGTGTGCTTGGGTGCATACGTGTGTCTGTGTGTATGGACATGGGTGGCTATTTGGGGGCATGTATGTATCTGTGTGCATCTTCGTGTGTGCATGTACCCATGTGGGTCTGTGGGTCTTTGTGCACATGCGTGTGACATGTCACAAGGCATACCCAGGAGTGGGGGGGGGGCTCTCTGGTCATTTAAGCCTCAATGCTGCGGCTCCAACCTCCCTGGAGCCAGCACCCCCCCGCAAGTGCTCCCCCCTCGTTCCAGTCCAGTCAGTTGGTCGGTTTCCCATCTGCGGTGCGAGCACTGGCTGGCATCCAACCAGCCTGGGCATTGCGCATCAGCAAACACAGGCCAGGCTGCCAATGCCGGCGAGCCGATGGCCCGACGGGTTAACCCCCTAACCGCCCGCCCGGACGGATCCGGGCTGCCTGGCCACGGGCAGACCTGGGGGTGAACCGTGGGGTTCAGCTGAGTGATCATTCCAGCCATCAGGGCACATTCCTGGGGCTCTCGGGCCTATCCAGTGGGAGCAAGACCTGGTGGTTGTGTGAGCCAAGTGCTGCTGGGGGACAGGACCGGGCAGGCGGTTGGGGAGGGGGCAGATTGGTTTGATGCAGTGGTTTGATTTCCCAAAGAAGCACAGGGAGAGGTGGGTGAGTGTCCCTCCCTCTCCCTCTGCCCCCACCAGCAGAGGGTGCCGCCCCTGGCTGCTGGATTGGACCCGAGCCAAGAGATCAGATCAAATTGCAGCTGCAAGCCAACATTCCTGCGGGCTGCGCCCCTTGGCACCCTGCCACCTCCTTGGCTGTTGCTAGAAAATGAACTAAACTTTCCACAGGGTGCTCCCTTGCCTGAGCTGGAGTGTGTGTGTCTGGAAAGCAGGGCGGGAGGGACATTGCAGGGCATCACCAGAGCTGTGGTGTGAGGCAGGAGGCCAGGGCTGCAGGTCGGGAGTGAGGGTCACCGGCAGGGATGGGGGGAGCTGAGGGCTGCGGTAGTAGGGGCTGCGGGTTCGGAGTGAGGGTCACCGGCAGGGCTGGGGGGGTCCCGCACAGGGTTGCGGTAGCAGGGGCTGCGGGCGGAGAGTGAGGGGCACGGGCAGGGCTGGGTGGGGGGAGCCCAGGGCTGGGCTGGCAGGGGCTGCGGGTGGGGAGTGAGGGGCACGGGCAGGGCTGGGTGGGGGGAGCCCAGGCCTGGGCTGACAGGGGCTGCGGGTGGGGAGTGAGGGGCACGGGCAGGGCTGGGTGGGGGGAGCCCAGGGCTGGGCTGACAGGGGCTGCGGGTTGGGAGTGAGGGGCACGGGCAGGGCTGGAAGGCCGAGGTCACCGTCCGGCTCATGCCAGGCCTGTCTCCAGCCGTTCTGGCTTGTCCTTGACCTGCCGAGGGGGCCCAGTGGGGCAGTGTGTGCGGGGGGGAGACCCGGAGGGGCACGGGTGCGCTGTGGGCAGGACTCCGGCCGAACCCAGGAGCTGCAAGCGGGGCAGAGTATGACCCGCCCCCCCCACTTCGCAGGCCTCCTCCCCCTTCCTGCCTTTCGTTACTTTCAGTTACAGTCTGGAGCCTCTGATGTCAGCCTGCGGGAGCCTCTCCCCACGTCAATCGCCACCTGGCTCTCCGACAAACCCTGCGAAGCCGGAAACACAACTGCAAACCCAAACCGGGGAGCGGGCTGGGGGGCGGAGAAGCCCTGGCCCCGACGCCCCGACCCGCCAGCTCCCGCCCCCTCCGGGGCAGGATGGATTAAACAGACGCGTCCCCCTGGAAGCGACGGTCGAGGCTCGGCACAAGGTAACGGGGAGGCTGGACGAACGCCACCCCCCCACACCCCCCGGAACGGGGCCGGGGCCCAGGGATGGGAGCTCGGGAGCTCGACAGGCCGGGACCCGCTGGCCTCTCCAGCCGGGGGCGAGCGTGAGGGTGAGGACGGGGGTCCGATCGCCGGGACCATGCGTCCGAGGAGCAGGCTCGAGGCCTGCACGGGGAACGAGGGTCACGCCCTCTGGCTGCCTGGTCAGGCCGCTGCTCTGCCGGGAGCGAAGGCTGGGTTTAAAATCTGCAGGCTGCTGAGGAAGCTCGCTGCTTCCCCCGGGCTCCGTGCCAAGCCGGGGCCCCGCGGAAGGACAGACAGTGAGGGAGGGGTCACCCAACCCCTGGAGTTGCTGTTTTATTTACAGATGTTACCCAGTCCAGCAGGCGATGAGGTTGGGCTGGGGCAATGCTCCTGAGGTTAGAGAGAGTGGGGTCTAGTGGTTGGAACAGGGGGCTGGGAGCCAGGATGCCTGGGTTCTATCCCCTGCTAGGGGAGGCTACTGGGTTAGAGAGGCGGGGCTGGGAAACAGGACTCCTGGGTTCTAATCCCCACTCTGGGCTGGGGTCTAGTGGGCTAAGACAGGGTGCGGTGGGGTGGGATGAGGCTGGGAGCCAGGACTCCTGGGTCCTATCCCCAGCTCTGGGGTGGGGGTGGGGGGGAGGCTGAACCACCCAGGAGCCACGCTTAGCATGTCCCAGCTGGAAGCGTCTCCCTGGAGCTCTCAGCCCCTTGGGTGTTTCTTGTGATCACGTAGGTGCAGCTGGGTAACGTCCCTGCTGGGCTTCACCCGCCGCTGTGGTGAAGTCCTAAGAGCTTTCCTCACAGGAGGGGGCGGGGTGGTGTGTGTTTAGCCCTTTAAGGGAAGTCATCGTCCAGCTCCGACCCTGGAAACAAGGGATTCTGGGACTTGGAGTCCAGGGGCACCATGGATGTTGTAGGCTGGCCAGCAGTGCATGCTGGGAAAGGGAGCAGGGCTATAAAAGAGCTCCCTTTTTACCACTCAGGGAAAGCTTGGAGATGGGAGCAGTGTGAGCATCAGGGGAGCAGGGTCTGCTGGGAGGAATGGTCCTGTCCCCAGCTCCTGCTGCTCTTTGGCTGACGAGGGTGTGGTGCGATGAAGATCTGCGACGTAGGCCCACTCCTCTGGAAGGGGGCTAGATGTTGTCCCCCCCGTCTGCCCCCCAAGCTCTCTGTGCCTGGTGCTTTGCAGGTCTGAGCCCCCAGGAAAAACAGCACTGGGTTCTCCCATGCTGCCTGCAGCTTTCGAGAGGAATCGCAGGACGCTGGGGGCAGAACCGCTGTGGCATGGGGACAAGCCTGGGCCCAAACCAGCGTGGCGTCTGTAGGGGGAAACCGGGCCTCTCTAAGTCAGGAGGAAGCGAACTGGAAATTGGCGATGGGTGCTGCCACCCTCCAGTTGTTTCTTGTGGCTTAAAAAAAAGAGGATGGCCGGGGAGGGGTAGAAAGCAGGGAGGGGGGAAAAAAGGCTTTGGATCCCATAAAGTCTGGCCAAAGTTGAGTTCATCTCTGCTCTAGGCTCCTCTGCGTATTCACCCCTCTTCTTCTCCATCCCTCTCTGTGGGCCTAAGTGTCCCTTCCTGAAAGATACAGTCTTCCCCCCCCCCCATTGGCAGGTGCCCTGCAGGAGTGGGTGGGGCCAGTGAACTGTATGGCACTTTTCCATGGCCCCGTTACAGTTTCTCTGCCTCCTGGTCTTTAATCTAGCCTTGCATGCCCTCCCTGCACGGCGGGGCAGTGCCCCATCCTTCCTTCTCCCTCACAAACCTGGGGGAGCTTCGGGCTGGGCAAGGCGAAGCTGAAGGAGGCTAGGTTGAAATTCTCTGGGCGACTGGCTCTGAACCTGGCGGTGTGGATGCGGCTGGGCAGGGCACCTGGGGAAAGGCAAATGGGATGGTCTTGGTCGGGCAAAGAGGGAGCCAAGTGGGGGCGATGCTCGGTTGCGTCGCCATCCAAGGGGCCAGGTCTGATCAGCTGGAGCAGGATCTGGCAGGGGTGGGTAAGTCGTGGGTCACACCAGGCCTGGCCTGGGAGCGCCGGAGCAGGGGAGCGGGCGGTGAGAGGCTGCTGCCATCCCTGCACAGAGCTCCACCCCTCTTGAGCCCTTTTACGGCGGCTGGGCGGCATGGGAGGGAAACCCTGCTTTTCCTGGCACGCGGTGAGCAGCGGCTGCCACGGGAATCCCACTAGCTGTGGCGTTTCAGGGGTCAAGCAGCCGTACCCCAGATGACGAAGGGGAACGGCTGATGGGGGAAGAGCCTGGCAATGTGAATTTCCTCATGGCTCTTCCACCTGCGAGTCATGAAATCTCCCACACGAGGGTGGGAGCACACACGGCAGGGACAGGGGCTGTGGCATCCTCCTGGGCGGGGGGCAAAATGGGGACCAGCTTCCCTGGCAGTACCACAAAACACTCCCTGTTCTCATGCGTTCCCCACACAAGCACAGGCAGCCGTGGCTCCTAGCGAAATGCACGTGGGTTGTAAAATTCAAGGAAGAGGATCGGGGGGGGGGCGCTTCTGTTATCCTCTCAGGTATCCCAGCTCCACCCTGTACCCTAGGCTTCAGCTCCCCTGGTACCGTGCCAGTCTTCTGGCTCACTGCCTCCCCTGATCAATCCTCTCCAGCCCCTGCCCCTTGGGGCTGCTCCTTCCTTACCCCTGGGCGGGGAGTTCATAGCTCTTATCTAGACGGTCGGATGTGTGCTGGGGATGTTCCCATTATTCATCTAAGGAGGGTCATGTTAGAAATTCTGCCAGGTGTGACAAAATCATGTGGCAGTCAGTTCCGCAGGCGTGCCGGGGCATGTTCAAAACCACAGCCAGCACGCTGTCTGGTGCTGAGAGTACCGATCTCTCTGAAAGTCACCAGTGATTCTACTATTAGAAACAGCCCTGATCCTCTTGCGGGCTAAAGGCAAGCACTGGACGCTTTGCCGAGCGTCAGGCCCGAGTGGGGTCACCTGGGGAAGCCCCGGTCTCTCTCTCTCTCTCTCTGAATCAGCAGGGCTTTCACTGCCATATGAACTGGTGTCTGTGGCTCTTTTGCTGCAATCTGTGGCTTCCCGTCTGCTTCACACCGTGCAAGGGTGCGGATCTGCCAGCCTGTGAGAGAGAAGTTGGCTTGGCAGCTTTCTCACGGCTCTTATCACCCTGAAATCTGAGCCTCAGGGGGCTGAATCATCCCTCTCCCCACAGCAAAGAGAGGGAAACTGAGGCTCGGAGGAGTGATGGGAGTGATGGGAGTGAGTGGAGCCAGGACTAGATCTCAGGTCTCCTGGGCTTTACCCACTGGGAATTCCTTCCTCCGCGAGCGGCTCCCCTGAAATCTCTGCTGGCTTCTCCCCTCCAAGAAAAAAAACAAGAAAGCTCTGCATGCCGGGTGCGTCCTGTTCTGGGACGGGGTGTCGGGGGGGGGGGGGAGCTGTGCACGGAGCTGGCCCCTGGCTCTCCCCACCGCCCCCGATCCCGAGCGGCGAGCTGCCTCGCTGTGCCAGGAACTGTGGGCGTGCGGGGGACTCGGAGTCATGTGTTGTTCCAGGGAGCGTTGTGGGAGGGGAAGGGCCCAGCTGGGGTGCTCCCTGTCCCTGCAGCACAGGTGCCTTCCTGCCCAAAGACTGATTGTCGGGGGCGGGTGAAGGGGGTCCATGGAACTGGGGGGGGGCCCCGGGGGGGGTTGTGCATCGTGTTGTCAGGAAATGACAGAGCATCTCATGAGTAATTGCCGTCTCCAGGGCTGGGACGCAGCCTCGGCTTCCCAATGCGCTATGACTAAGTAGAAAGCCCACAGAGGCCTCTATTCTTCCCAAATGGGCTGTGCCCCCCCTCCACCTTTCCCTGGGGGGGTCAGGGAGTGCCCCCCCCCGCTGTGGGGGAGATTAAAATGGCCTCTTCAGCAGCTGCCAGTCACCAGAAAGGGAAGCGAAACTGATTGCCCCCATGGAGGAACCCGCGGGGGAGATTCCTGCCCTGGCTGTTCCTCTGATGCGCCCCCAAAACATGAGGCAATTGTTGCCAGCTGCGCAGGTCGCTGGTCCATGGAAACGTGTAACGACCGGTTGAGTCAGCAACGGTCTGAAGGGAACATAATGAGCGGCAGGTCTGGAGCAGCAGCCTCTGAGCGGCCGCACGCCCCCAGCACTGCGGGCGAACGGCCCCGGTGGGTGCAGGGAGCAGGAGCCAGGGAACCAGCAGGAAGGTGTCGCATGCCAGCCACTGCAGATGCAAACTGCTTCATGGATGGCTGATCTCCAAAATCAACAGGAGCTAATCCCAGCGCTCTGCAGGGAGACGGGTGCGGCTGGCCAAATTTCGGCTGGTGCAGGATTGGAACCACAGATCCCCAGCCTGAGCTAAAGGAGTGCTCCCCCTGCCTGCAGCTAGTAGCAGGTCTCTTATCTGCTAAGTGGTCCCGGACACTAGAGGGCAGTGTTGTTCAGGCTCGCCAGCGCGGCAGGGGACAGGTGGCTTAAAGCACTGAGTGGCAGCCTCACGGGGTTGGGACAGTGCCAGGCGGGGTGTGTGATTTCATTCCGGGTTGAATGAGAGACCACGGTGATGGGCACGCAAGGGTCCAATGTCCCTCCCACTGGTAACTGCATGTTTGATTTGGCTTGTGATGCATCCCCTCCTGCCCAGGGGAGCAGGTTAACACCCGCCCAGCTGTGTTTGATCTGCAAACGTTCCTGAGCATCCCTGAGATACACAAACTCCAGGGAGTTGTTCTCCTGGGAGCTCTCCTTAGAGGGTTTGGGGAAGTTGACACTGAATGCTGGCCGTTTTGTACAGGAACAGAGATTGCAGTGGAGAATGGTGGTTACCACATGAGGTGTGGAGTAATAACTTCTCAACAGGGACAGTCGGCAGGAGACTGAATTCACACGCCGCTGAATTGAGGCTCTCTGGGTCCTAGGTACAACACACTTGGAGGGGACACTGTGGTCCTGCCCCTGCACCATAACCCCACCTTTCATTGGTGTGGCCGTGGCTTTTAGAGTCAAGCTAAGCATGGTGGAGCTATTGTTTCTGGCTCTCTGCAAACTCAGGTAGGGATGGGTTCCACTTGGGTCCTGTTCTCTAGCTTTTCTTCGCCCACATGAGGGTCAGAAACAGAATGCTGAAGTTCTGATCCCTCCTGGGACTCTGGGGTCTAGACTATGATGTAACCCGGCCCTATGCATGCACATGTAAGCTTTAAATGGAGGGGGACTGGCTCTTTCTCGGGGGGCCGGGGAGCAAGATACCCATCTTTTTTCCCCTTTTTGTTCTATTTAGGTTCTTACATCCTGAGCATCCCTATGGTATCTGGGCACCACACACTCTGATTCTCACTCAGAAGCCCCTCAGCGCCACTCCAGACAGGCAGGGCCATCTGAGAATCCGTCAGTGCTGGAAGTTTCCTTGGTATGGCGCTGACATAAGGGCTCTGTACCATGCCCTGCTCTTGGGCTCCCATTCACCCCCAGTGCACAGGGCAGAGCTGGCTTGGCTGGCACAGATTGGGCTACAGCTTATTCTCTGCCCCCCCCGGGCCCACGTGATAGGAGGTAGATGGGGGGGCCCACGGCCAGAGCTACCCTCCACTGCCAGGCCCATGGCGCAGCGTCCGTGTTGAATCAAGCTCTGCAAAGTGGGAGGAGATCGCTGGGGCGAACCTGCGGGTATTTACCAGCATGCACTGGCTCCGTTCCTGTAGGCTGAGCCTTATCAGCATTGGGAGATTGAAATGATCAGACTATGTTGCATTCGAGCCAGTATCCCTTGGTCAAAAATTAACCTGTTTCAGGAATCCCCGGGCCCAGCTCGCGCTGGGACAGCGGCATTGCCAGCTTTACGCTGAGGGGAGTGGGTGAGGGCTGAGCCCTGCTGATTTCAGCGAGCCCCGGAGGAGATAGGTGAGATTTAAGGGCTTTGCTTCTTCCTTAAGTGGCTTCTCCACACGTGGATTCTCCCCACCCCTCCGCCCCCGGCCGAAGGCGTGCAAAGTGGGTGGCAAATGCTAGCAGATCAGAAGCCTTTTCCATCTGCTCGGCAGGAGCGTAGGAGACAATGCCAGCAGAAGGGAGAAAAAGGCCCTGGGTTTTTGCCAGCGTCCCCTGTCAGACGCACAAAGCCACTTCCCCAAAGCAGGCAAGCCTGGCTGGTTTTGTTTGTTTCCTCCGAGATGCTGCTTATGTTGTAATCCTGGTCTGGTTTCCTGGCCTTGCCCGCTGCCTCCTCAAGGCCTTTGCAAACTCCACCTCTTCTCGTACTTTGCTTCTGTTATTGTTTGGTAACAGTCACTAGTCCGGGCCCTTGGTTGCCATCTCCGGGGGCCCCTGGCTGCTCACTCTCGCATGCAGCCCAAGCCAAAAGCCGCTCCTTGGCTTGGATCCCAGAAGGAGCAAAATCCTGCCAGGGTTTCCGCTCGCTGCCTCCCCTCCGAGCAGCGACGTGCAAAAGATCTGTCTTGAGGGGAAGAAATAACAGCCAGATCAGGAGCTGGTGCAAACCAGAGCAGCTCTATGGAAACCGAGCGGTGGTGAAGCTGATCGACGCTAACTGAGGATCTGGCCTGAAGTGTGTCTGGTTTTCATTGCAAACGGGGAGTCCTGTTGCAGGGCCCCGGCGGGATTTCCCTGCTGGGAACCGACAGCAGAACTTGCCCCATTCCTGGACCCTGGAAGGAATAAGGGGACACAAGGATGCAAGACTGTAGTGGATCCTTGATCTGTCTGTCTCCACCAGAAGCCAGGACCTGAGGTTTCAGGGGAGGTGAAGAAACCTCTGCAGGAAGCAGATATAGAATAACCTGTCTCTGGGGGAGGTTTCTTCCTGACCTCCAGAAGTTAGAGGGCGGCATTTGTCCTGGAGCATGAGGATTTATAGCCCGGCCACAACTCTTCTCATTACAGCTCCTGTTCTATAAAGGGTCTTGAGTTCCAAGAAATCTCGTGTCAATGAATCCCATCAGCTTGTTAAGTGTTGCTGGGATGGTGTGCGGCGCGGGGAGGGGGGCACTCCCCAGGGGCTGGATGCTCCCACGCTGGGGGAGATAAGGGAGAACTGGTGCAAGGGATGGGGGTGGACAGGGATAACAGGCTTTGGAAATGATTTTCCGGCCCTTGAGCTGATAGGGTGATCCCAGGGACAGCTAAGCAGGGCTAGATGGGACAGATGTGCTGCCAGCCCCACATGCCCCAACTCCCTCTGACCTAGACTTTAAAATCAATAACCTGTCTTAGGTACTTCTCTGCCCCCCCCCCATTACTGTAGTATCTGAGCTCCAAACTTTGAGGTATTTATCCCCACAACCTTCCCCAGTGAGGCAGTGCTATTCTCCCTATTGTAGAGATGGGGAAACTGAGGCACATGAGGTCATGCAGGGGCGGAGCAGGGAATTGAACCGGGGTCTAGCAGTATAACGACCGGGTCACCCGTTCTTTCTTTCTCTATAATTTGTCACTGGCCCCGGCACATAATAACAATGCTGAGCTCTTCTCTTTGAAGCACTTTGCAAAGGAGGTCAGTTGCATTGTCCCCCAATTCACAGATGGGGGGAAACTGAGGCACGGAGAGGGGAAGTGACTTGCCCAAGGCCACTCCGGAGGCCAGCAGCAGAGCCAGAAATAGAGCCCCGGTTTCCTGAGGCCTAGTTCAGGATACTCTCTCTCCACTTGGCCATGCTGCTCTTTCCAGAGGTCCCTGAGGGAGACGCCAGGGATTCGGGTCGTTTGCAGGGAAGGCTTGAGGGGTTAACCATGAATAGTTGGAGGCCTGGCTCACGCCGCCTTCTCCTATCTATTTTTAGCCCCATAGGCGGCCAGCTCCAAGATGTCCCTGTGGAGCCTCGTCTCCCACATGCCTCCAGAGCACTTCAGTGGCCTCTTCGGGGAGTTCCCACGTGACCTGCGGAGTCTGCTGGCGGACTGGCTGGAAAACCAGCCGTGGTGAGTGGGGAACGCCCATCCCGCGCCCCTCGCTCCCTACGACAAACGCCCCACTGCCCAGCCTCTCTTGGGCCTCCCGTCTTGTCTGCACAAGCTCAGGGCAGGAGGAATCCAAGTGGTTCCTTCCTCCTGGAGGAGTGGAGCAGCGTCTCCCGCTCAGAAAATCCCAAGCTGGGCCCCCGAAGTCGTGAGACAGCCCAGTCGAGGTTCGGTTCTCCCAGTTGGGCTGGCCAGAGGAGGCCGGGACGTCTGCACTCGTTCATCTCTCCCTCCCTTTCTCTCTTGCCCTTTCCTCCGCTGCCAGGGAGTTCATCACCGGCACCGACTCCTTCTGCATCAGCGCGGCCGGCGCGCTGCTCTCCACCATGGTGGAAAAGGTCCGTGGCCTTGCTGGCGGCAACGAGCAGCAGCGTCAGGTCCTCCAGCACGTCAGTAACCTGGAGGTATGGCCCGGAGGCTGTGTGTGAGTGGGGGGTTAGGGTTAGGGTTATTTATTTCGACTTATAACCCCCCAGCCAACCCCCTCCCTCCATGGCTTTGGTCCCAGACACTGGTTAACATTCACACTCAACAGCACCTCCCAGTGCAGCATCAAGTATTACAGCCAATATTACAACCCCCCCCACCCCCCAATGACGTTTTTGGGGCAAAGCAAATATTTTTTTCAGAAAATTTGCATTTTGGGTGACACTCTTGGTTTTGGGTTTTTTTTTTTTAATGACGTCCAATTTTTTGATAAAAATTTGTGGGATTTTTTGTTTTGCTTTTATTTAAAATGTTGCGGGGGGGGGGAGGGGTTGGCTCTCAAAATCCAGCGTGTGTTTTGGGTTTTTTTTACTGAAAACTTGGAAGGTTTTTGGTTTTTCGTCGATCAAATTGCTTTTTTTTTCCTGCTAGGAAATTTAAAAAACAACAAAAAAAGAATCTTTGAAATTTTCCCACCAAAAAAATCATTAAGTTCTATTAAATACAAAGAGGCGATTAAATCTTGGATCAAACTATCCTTTTCCCTGGAACAAATTTAAGCCCTGACTGGGCCATGAGCAGTGCATGGACACAGGGCTTTCCTTAAAGGATCGGGGCTTTTCTGAAGATATATTTTGAAATATTAGCCCTATCTACGTTACATGCCTGGAGTACTTCAGTGCTAATAGCAGAGTCTAGAGTAGCTTAAAATCACAGCTGCTGTGTGGCCAATCTTGGAACTTTTACGACAGACTCTTCTGTTTTGATTTTTAGCTGCTTAGGAATATTCAGAGCTGGTCAAAAAACCAGCCGGAGCACATCAGGAATTTTTAACTGAAATGCTTTTTGGTCAGAAAACGTCAATTCCTTAGAACAGAAACTGCCCACGAGAAAGGGGATTGTTTCACCAAAGCTCCTGCTTTCAAAAAACTGCCAAAAAGACAGTTTTTTAAAAAAATTTTCCCCACGATTCAAAACAAGTTTTTTGCTTTTGCCATTTTGGTTATTTTATACGAACAAAATCAAAACAAAACATTTTCAAGCTGTTGAAATGAAACTTTTCGACTGAGCCACTCCAGGGTTGGTTTTTTTTTTGTTTTTTTTTTCTGGATTATTGGTTTGCAAAGATGTTCAAGATTTTGAATTTTTGTCCTGTTTTGGGGTGGAGGAAAAATTCTGAAACCTCAAACTCCTGGGGGATGGGAAAACCATTTCTCACCCAACCCTGTAACCAACCCACATGGGCCTACAGCCTAATTTGAACCTACAGGGGTCAAACCCTGAGCCTCTGCTGTTTGAAGCATGGGTGTCTATAGTGGCTTTATGAGCCTCTCTGTGGATGCACTACTGGGGGAGACAAAGACCTGTGGGCACCTAGCTGCCGTTATACCCGCAGCCACGGAATTTTCCATTCGTGCCCACGAGCAGATGCTGTTTTGCACCAATTCGCACAAGTGTGACTGAGGATGCAGGGTGCCGGAGTCAGGGGGAGAGTGGGAGTTCTCCCTCTATTAATATTAACCATGTCCCCCTGCCCTCCCATTCCAGAATACGTATCGGAGAGACCCGCTGAGGCTGGTGGCAGTCGTGAAAGGAATTCTGGAGGGCGAGAGAGCAGCCTTGCTCAAACGGGTCAGTGACTCACACCTGTGCGGGCACAAACCCGTGATAAACGACTGCACCTTGTCCTCCATCCCAGCCTGTACTGTAGCTTTTCCCGGCCCCTCCATAGCTGGGCAGCTGGTGGTGTCTGTCGGCCTGTATGTTGGCTGGGGAGGATTTGGGCCCTAGATGGAGGGCACATCAGTGCCGGTCAGCCCTGTTGGCCTATCAGTTGGCCAGTGTAGGGGTCTGTGCAAGGTGATTTCCCAGGGGACTGCGGGGGCACGGCTAGGTAGATGCTGCTTGAATTACATAGGGCCTTGTGGTCTCCTTGCTGGTCCCACGTGGGTCTTGCAGCCATGGGACAGCCAGCAGCGGTTCGGGCCATGTGGTTTGCGGGATGATCGCTCACCTCTGGGTAAATGAGCCCCTCCAGCTGCTCCGTGTCCTCCTGCCAGGTGCTGCTGTCCCAGAGAAGCGCCTGACGCCAAAGCATCAGAACTTAAAAAGCCGCAGGAGCCCGGTGGAGGACCCGGTTCCCTGCAGGGATGGGGAGGTTGTCCCACCACAGGGGGGCTCGTGGGGGGGACGTTCGGCTCATGTTTTACCCCCACCCCCTTTGCTGTTCCCCTAGGATCGCCACCTGCCGCTCAGCTTCCACCGCAGGCAGGAGGAACTGAAGTTTGGGCTGGACCTGCAGAGGCTCCAGCACCGAGTCGGGGAGATCCAGGTGCTCCAGGAACGGTGGAAGCAGAAGGGAGACGGGACCAGAGGTGAGAGAGGGTGAGGGGCTGGAGGAGTGATGGGGAGGAGTTAGGAGGGGCTGGAGGTGTGAAGAGGGGAGGGGAGTTAGGAGGGGCTGGGAGGGGATTGGAGAGAGAGAGGGTGGGCGGGGCTGGAGGTGTGAAGAGGGGGCAGAATTGGGAGGGGCTGGAAGGGGATTGGATGACAGGGTGGGCGGGGCTGGAGGTGTGAAGAGGGGGCGGAGTTGGGAGGGGCTGGAAGGGGATTGGACGACAGGGTGGGCGGGGCTGGAGGTGTAAGGGGGGGCGGAGTTGGGAGGGGCTGGAAGGGGATTCGATGACAGAGGGTGGGCGGGGCTGGAGGTGTGAAGGGGGGCGGAGTTGGGAGGGGCTGGAAGGGGATTCAATGACAGAGGGTGGGCGGGGCTGGAGGTGTGAAGAGGGGGCGGAGTTGGGAGGGGCTGGAAGGGGATTGGACGACAGGGTGGGCGGGGCTGGAGGTGTGAAGGGGGGCGGAGTTGGGAGGGGCTGGAAGGGGATTTGATGACAGAAGGTGGGCGGGGCTGGAGGTGTGAAGAGGGGGCGGAGTTGGGAGGGGCTGGAAGGGGATTCGACGACAGAGGGTGGGCGGGGCTGGAGGTGTGAAGGGGCGGAGTTGGGAGGGGCTGGAAGGGGATTCGACGACAGAGGGTGGGCGGGCTGGAGGTGTGAAGGGGGGGCAGAATTGGGAGGGGCTGGAAGGGGATTGGACGACAGGGTGGGCGGGGCTGGAGGTGTGAAGGGGGCGGAGTTGGGAGGGGCTGGAAGGGGATTGGATGACAGGGTGGGCGGGGCTGGAGGTGTGAAGGGGGGCGGAGTTGGGAGGGGCTGGAAGGGGATTGGACGACAGGGTGGGCGGGGCTGGAGGTGTGAAGGGGGGCAGAATTGGGAGGGGCTGGAAGGGGATTGGACGACAGGGTGGGCGGGGCTGGAGGTGTGAAGGGGGCGGAGTTGGGAGGGGCTGGAAGGGGATTCGACGACAGAGGGTGGGCGGGCTGGAGGTGTGAAGGGGGGCGGAGTTGGGAGGGGCTGGAAGGGGATTGGACGACAGGGTGGGCGGGGCTGGAGGTGTGAAGGGGCGGAGTTGGGAGGGGCTGGAAGGGGATTCGACGACAGAGGGTGGGCGGGCTGGAGGTGTGCAGGGGGGCGGAGTTGGGAGGGGCTGGAAGGGGATTGGACGACAGGGTGGGCGGGGCTGGAGGTGTGAAGGGGGGCGGAGTTGGGAGGGGCTGGAAGGGGATTCGACGACAGAGGGTGGGCGGGCTGGAGGTGTGAAGGGGGGCGGAGTTGGGAGGGGCTGGAAGGGGATTGGACGACAGGGTGGGCGGGGCTGGAGGTGTGAAGGGGGCGGAGTTGGGAGGGGCTGGAAGGGGATTCGACGACAGAGGGTGGGCGGGCTGGAGGTGTGCAGATGGGGTGGAGTCGGGGGCGGTGCACCGGGGCGTGTCTCCCCAGCTCTGACCTTGACCCCGGTTCCCTGACACAAACCCCAGTGACCAGGCTAATTATGCAATCGCCATGGCAACGGCTGGACAGGCCCCACTAGACCCATCTGGGCCTGGGCTGGGTTTGTTCCCTCCACCGCTTGCCCTGCCTGGTTTGAAATGTGCCCCCGGCCCAGCTCGGCCTCCACGCTATGGGGACAGGGGCTCCCTCCCAGCCTGGGCGTGGGGCCCTTCAGCTCCATTTGCTCTCTGTCTCCCTTCAATCCCGCTCCGCCCCGTGGCCTGCCCCCAGACACGTCCCCTCCTCCCCCCTCAGAGCTGGGAGCCGGCTTCTCTCCTGTCACTTTGCCCAAAGACACCGATCGCGGGGCCTCGACTGTGGCCTGGACCCTCTGCAGGGCTGAGCCCTCGCGGTGCGGTCCTGACACGCAGGGCACTGAAAATCACGGCCCCGACGTGGCTGCGGGATCGTTTATCCACCCCCACATCAGCACCCGCTGCCCTCTCGCCAGCCATCTCTCCCCTCCGGTTGCTCAGTATCTTCTTGGCATCCCGCTCGTCTCCCGTTTCCAGGGTTCACGCCCCAGCTCCTTCTCCTGCTAGAAATTGCATGACGCTGGGGATCATGGGCCTGGGCTGGGGACTGAACCCAGGAACTGTCCTGAGCGGACAGCATGATCTGCTCCAGCTAGAGCTGCGACCGACTGCTCTCCCTCTGGATTGGGGACCCAGAAGCCCCGCTGCGCCGGGGCGGCGGGGGGAATCCGGAAGCAGCCCCCTGGCAGTTTGTTTTCTGGGCTCGGATATTAACCAGGGCTTTACCACTCCTCCTCCCGCAGCCTGCCGGCAGACAAGTCTGCAGGAGTCCCAGATGAAGACAGACGGGAAACTCCAGGGGAACGTGAGTAATGGAGGCTGGGGTTGGGGTGTGACAAGGCTGAAAATGGGGTGAGGGGGCTGAAGCTGGGGTAGCTGGACCGACCGGTGAGTGCAGATCCGGTCGCTTGTAGGGATGGAGGATGCAAAGCAACTGGATTTCCCAAGGGAGGCGCAAGGTGTTAGGGTCGAGGGGCGTGGGGGGGGGCAGGGGGAGGTAGGGGGGAGGTTACATGTGATCAGTTGCAGTTTTGGGAAGCTGTCAGCAAAGAGCAGCTGGTCTCCTGCTGCGGTGATGCAAAGGAGGCCGGAAGCTGCATTACACAGTCAGCTGGTGTGTGAGTGGATGCGGGGCCGGGGGTGGGGACACCGCAGCCAGCCATATCCTCGCTAGTGACGGCCCCTCCGCTGAGGCCTGGTGGGGAGGGCAGAGATGGGGGCCGGCCAGGGCACCATGCCCTCCTTCTCCCCAGGATGCGCGTGTGGGGCAGGAGGCCAAGGTGGCTTTGTGTCAGCTGCTCCGTCCCTCACCCATTTCATCCCGCCGGGCTCAGCTGCCGTGGGGGGCAGGCCCACGCGTTGCTCCAAGGCAGGGGGTGCCAGGTACCGCACCGGGCCCCATCCGCCCGGCTCGTCGCCTCCCCCCCCAGCAAGCCGCCCGCCTTGTCTCGCCCCAGGATCTGCCCGCTCTCATCCTGGAGGCCATGAAGGAGCTGGAAGGCGCCAAGCTGCAGGTGCTGAAGAGGCTCCACATCTGGAAGCGGCAGCAGCAGCTGGCGGGGAACGGGGCTGTCTTCGAGGAGAACCTGGCTCCGCTCCAGAAGAGGTGAGCCCCAGAGGATGGGGGGAGCCGAGCCTCACAGCCTGGGGTGTGGCAGAGGGGTTTCTCCCCACTTCTTGGGGGCTCCAGAGGGGGCACAGATCCCCTCCTTCTCCCAGTTGCCGGCGGCCCCACTGGGATCCGAGCCCCTCTCTCTCCTGCCTGGGGGTGGGAAGGGCTCCTGGCTGGACTGGTCTCCGGCCATGGTGGTGGTAGGGCTGCGGGGGGGTCAAGCTGAGATGCAGAGAGATCAGCTGCCGCCTTTCTCCCAGAGCCCCTGGTCTGTTGGGCACTAGGTGGCGCTCCTGAGACAGGGTGGGATCCGTCGGCACAGACCAGACTCCGGCCCCAGCTCGGGGACGGTAGCTGGGCCGTCCTCGTCGGCTCAGACATGTCCCCTGCCCGGCTGCTTTTTCGGCAGGTGCGAGAATCTGGTGGACATTTATTTCCAGCTGCAGCAGCAGGTGGTGGCGGTCGGCGGGGAGCTGGGCTCCGACCTGCTCTCCCGGCTCCTGGAGCGGCTCAACACGGTGCTGAGTGCCCTGGTTGAAAGGTACTGCGGGGCAGGGGGGGCAGTAGCATGCCAGGGGGGCTGGACTTGATGACTTCCCCTGCTATAAGCACTAGACCCCACTCCTCTCCCAGAGCCAGGGATAGAACCCAGGAGTCCTGGCTGCCAGCCCCCTGCTCTAACCACGAGACCCCAGTCCTCTCCCAGAGCCAGGGATAGAACCCAGGCGTCCTGGGTCCCAGCTCCCTGCGCTAACCATCCAGTCTTGTTGCCTCCCCTGCCAGAAGGGCGAACGTGGCCCCAGCCCCATGCTCTAATCTGGCTCAGGTGGGACGAGGGGCTCGGAGCAGAACAGGGTGGGTTTGGGAGGTTGGGACAGTTCGGACCAGGGCGGGGTTAACATCTCAGCCTTGTGGGGACCCTGCTCCGGGGCCAGGACACCGGGAGCTTCAGTCTATCAGCTCCTGCGTCCGCACCGGTGTCAGTGGCTACTTCTGGCCAAGCTATGGGCAGCCCTTGACCCCCTTTCTGCCCCCACCCCAGCTCCTTCCTGGTGGAGAAGCAGCCCCCTCAGGTGCTTAAGACCCAGACCAAGTTCCAGGCCAGTGTACGTTTCCTGCTGGGCCCCCGGCTGCTCCAGCCCTCGGCGAAGCCCTTCGTGGTCAAAGCCGACATGGTGACAGAGAAGCAGGCCCGGGAGCTGGCCCTCGGCGGCTATGGCAACCCGCTCAGGTGAGCTGATCCTGCCTGGGTGGCGGGAGAGGGGAAAAACTCCTTCTCCCCGCCCCGCCCCCCCACTGTACGACCTGCCCCACCCTCCGGGGGCCATTAACCCCTCGCTGACCGCCCTCCCTCTCCCTGCTCCAGTGAAAACACGGGGGAGATCGTGCACAATACGGTCGCCCTGGAGATCAACTCCACCAGCGCCACGTCCTGCGCCACCTTCAAGAACATGGTGAGTCTGGCAGGGGTACCCCCCCTCCCCTCCCCCATGACGACAAGCCGGTGCTTGGGCCCAAGAGTCAACCAGGGCAGTTTGGGGGAAGGGAGAAGTAGCAGGGGGCTGTGGATTGGGACTGAGGGGCGTCAGCCAAGCTGAGATGAGGGGAGCCCAGGGCTGGGCTTGTGGAGGCTGCGGGTCGGGAGTGAGGGGCACCGGCAGAGCTGGGCGGGAGTCCAGGGCTGGGCTGGGCTGGGCTGGGCTAGCAGGGGGCTGTGGGTCAGGAGTGAGGGGCATGGTAGGGGGGAGCCCAGGGCTGGGCTGGCAGGGGCTGTGGGTTGGGAGTGAGGGGCACCGGCAGAGCTGGGTGCCAGGAGCTCTGGTAACGCCAAGGGAAGGAGCTTGCGCCCCTTGCTGGGGGGACCCTGTCGCTGCAGGCCCTGGGGTGACTCTCTCTCTGTCCTGGCAGCTGCTGAAGAAGATCAAGCGCTGCGAACGCAAGGGCTCCGAGTCAGTAACGGAGGAGAAATGCGCCGCGCTCTTCAGCACCGATGTCACCTTGGGTCCCGGCAACCTGGCCTTCCACCTGCAGGTACCGGGCTGGTGTGCCGGGGGAGGGTGGCTCCCGGCTCCCTGTCCTGCCCCTGGACCCTGGCGGCGGGGGTGGGGGAGGGAGCAGAGCTGGGGGGTCCCCACCAGGACGCCTGGGTCCATTTGCATTGTGGGCCGGGAGTCGGGTCTGTTCCTCCGAGGCTGCTGGACACAGACCGACCCCGAGCTCTCGCCCCCAGCTGGCGTTGCCCAGTCTCACCACTGGGGGGTGCCGCTGAGCCCTACGGACCCCACCTGGGGCCTGTGCCTACCCCGGTGCCGGTTTGTGCTCCTGCTGGGCCGTCACCCAGCCTGATGCCATGGCTGGGGTGGGCATGGGGGTCCCATCCCGCCCCCCAGTGACGGGCCAGCGCTCCGTGCTCCCCCCTCCAGGCCCTGTCTCTGCCGATTGTGGTCATTGTGCACGGGAATCAAGACAACAATGCCAAGGCAACGGTCCTGTGGGACAACGCCTTCTCCGAGCTCGTGAGTGTGGGGAGCAGGGGGGCGTGGCGTCGGGGCTGCTTCAGCTGACTGTTGCCACAGCTGGGAGATGGGATGCTAGTGATTAGAGCAGTGGGGGCTGGGAGCTAGGACTCCTGGGTTCTTTACCCAGAACTGGGAAGGTAGTGGGCTCCGGTCGTTAGAGCAAAGGGGACAAGGAGTCAGGACTCTTGGGTTCTATCCCTAGCTTTGGGAGGGGAATCGCGTCTAGTGGTTAAAGCTGGGGGGCTGGGAACCAGGACTTCTGGGTTCACTCACTGATCTTGGCTGGGCTGCTCCCCACTAATGAATGAACAAGGAGGAGAGTTTAACTCCAAACTCGCTGGCTGCCAAGCGCTTGCGGGGTCTGGGCCAGTTGGTGCCCAGACGTGGCCACCCCGAGAGCATGGAACCCCAGCGGCCCGCCTCCTGGTATGGCAGGGGTCCGGGGCTGGTGCCTGACCCTCCCTCCATGCCCTGGGGCAGGAGCGGGTCCCATTCGTGGTGGCCGAGCGGGTACCCTGGGAGAAGATGTGCGAGACCCTCAACCTGCGGTTCATGGCGGAGGTGCAGACCAACAAGGGACTGCTGCCGGAGCATTACTTCTTCCTGGCCCAGAAAATCTTCAACAACAGCAGCGCCAGCCCCGAGGACTTCCACAACCGCAGCGTCTCCTGGGCCCAGTTCAACAAGGTGAGGGGCGGGGGTGGGCCAGGGCAGGCTGAGGGGGGGCAGGCTCTGCCCTTGGGGACCCAGCCTCACTCCCTCTCTCCGGCTGCTCACAGGAGATCCTGCCTGGCCGGGGATTCACCTTCTGGCAGTGGTTTGACGGGGTCCTCGACCTCACCAAGAGGTGCCTCAAAAGCTACTGGTCGGACAGGTGGGTGCCTCGGGGTTGCCCCGGTAAAGACTGAATGGGAGGGGACGTAGGGGTTCACCTCAAGAGTGGAAGACCCAAGGTAGAAACCAAGCGTCCTGGCTCCCAGCCCCCTGCTCTATTAAGCACCGCTGCCCTCCTTGTACTGGGGACAGAATCCAGCCATCCTGATTCCCAGCTCCCCCCCCGCGTTAACCAAGAGACCCCACTCTCCTCCCAGAGCGAGGAATAGAACCCAGGCATCCTGACCCCTAGCCCCTCCCGTTTCCCTTGCCCAGTGAAATGGGAGGGGAGGGAGGCCAGAGAGGGCAGGTGGAGTTCAGCAGAGGTTACAGCTTGCTCTCTGGTCTGTCCATCCACCCATGTCATTCCCCCCGCCCCCAATTACCCCTCTCCCCCCCCAGGCTCATCGTCGGCTTCATCAGCAAGCAGTACGTCAGCAAGCTGCTGGGCCCGGAGTCCGACGGGACCTTCCTGCTGCGGTTCAGCGACTCGGAGATTGGCGGCATCACCATCGCCCACGTCATCCGCGGCAAGGACGGTAGGAGGGGGTGCCCCCTGCCCTGCCCCCCCCGGCTCGGTGCTCGCTGGAGTTGGGGGGGGGCATGAAGGGAGCAGGAGAGCTGAGCCCCAGGACAGGGGTAAGGGGCAGGGCCCCAGCCTGTGCTGCCCCCGGAGCACTGGGGCCCCCCCGCCCACTCTGAGCCGCCGCGCTGTGCCCCCCCCCCAGGCTCCAGCCAGGTGGAGAACATCCAGCCCTTCTCCGCCAAGGACCTCCACATCCGCTCCCTGGGCGACCGCATCCGAGACCTGGGCCAGCTCCGAAACCTCTATCCCAACCAGCCCAAGGACCAGGTGTTTGGGAGCCACTACAACAGTGAGTGTCCAGGGGCCGCCCCGGTGCTCTGGGGCACCCCCGGGCACCTCCAGGGCCTTATCCGGGCTCCTGGCCCCCCTGCTGCTGTGGGGTCACCCCCTGCAACTGCAGCTGGGCCTATGGGATGGGTGACTGCAAAGCCATATCTGCCCCCGTCCCTTGTAGGCCCCCGAAAGGGGGCAAGATCAAATCCAGGCCTGGGCAACGTGCCCCGGCGGGGGCGATGGGGGCATTGCCACAGCGGATCGGCCCCGGGCCCCGTCGGCTTGGCATCCCGCCGGCAGGATCAGTGCAGCAGTGCCGGGCCCAGCCCCGAAACATAAAGCCCACAAGCGACTGGGTGGGCCGAGGAGGTCACGTGGCCCTCCCCACCCAAAGCTGAAGTCGCAGAGTGTGTCGACCGCCCCCCACCCCGCCCCGCTTCCCTGGGTTTGGCTCCCAGGAGTTTCAACTGCTGTTTCCTCCCGTAGAGGAGCAGATGGGGAAGGATGGCCGAGGCTATGTCTCCACTGCCATCAAGATGACGGTGGAAAGTGAAAGGTAGGTTGGGGAGGGCTGTGGGCAGCCTTGCCCCAGGCTGTGTGCCGCAGCTGTTCCCGGGGGCCCGGGGCCGGCCGCTGGTGGGAGACGCTCCGGGGAGGGTGGAGAGGAGCCAGTGGCTGGGGGGGGGGCCCTTGGGGGAGAGGGCAGGAAGTGGCGGAGTGAGGGTGGGGCCTTGGGGGAAGGGGCGGAGTGGGGGCAGAGCCAGGGTGGAGCATGTACCAAAGTCTCTGCCTGTGCCCCCCGAGGCCCTGACAGCCCCTCTCGCTGCCCGTCTCTCTGCCCCCCCCGTCGTGCCACTCCCATGAACGGTGGTGATGTGTCTCCACAGGGATCAGAAGCTGGCCCCCCAGGAGTCTCCCCAAGCTGTCCCACCCCCCGCCCCTACGAATATATACAGCTTGCCGGGGCAACCGCCCGAGCAGCCCATGGACCACCTGCACCTGCCTGACATGCGGTAAGATCCCAGCGCCCACCCTGCTGCTTTCAATAAGTGCCCGGTCGCTATGTCAGCCCCAGGAGCAGGGGCCAGCAGGTCGGGCTGCCGTTTCATGCCCACGGGTTGGATGAAGCCAGCCAAGCTTGTGCCAAGAGGGGACCCAAGCCAGGTGTTAACCCCAGATGGCCGCGGGCGAGAGACCAGCGCCCTGCGGCATCCAGCCCCAGAGGCTGTGGTTCAGCCTGTGCCCCCCGCTGCTGGGTCGCTCCCTGGGGCAATTAGAGCAGCCCCAGGGCTGCTCTAACTTAGGCTCTTTGACCTAGGCATGTGGAGAATAACCATAATGCTGTGTGCTCCAGCCATGCCCCCTACGCTGGGGGGTTGTTGCCGGAGTGGCCTGGGGGGGGGGGCCCTGAGACTCTGACCCAGTGCTAAGGCCGTGTGCATCTGTGTTTGCTGCCAGCTCTTCTGCGTTCCCTGCCCAGATGGTCCTGCCCCAGTTCCACGCCCCCGAGGAGGCCAGCATGAGCATGGGCATCCCCAGTGCCTCTCCTTTCCACAGGTAGGTGCCGTGCCGCCCACACCAGGCTCTGGGGTGCAGTGGGCCGCTCCGCACGCAGCGGGCCGGGCTGCTCAGGGGAGGGGGGGGCGGTGCCGATTTGGGCTGCGTAGGGCATGGGCGGCAGATGCCGGCGGGACCAGGCAAGGCCGGCATAGCTCTGTGTCTTCCTGTAGGGACAACAGAGTCCGTGTGCAATGTACGAGAGAAACCAGGGCCAATGCACCTGCTCCGGCAGCTTCTCCAGGCCAGCCTGATGCTCCTCCATCCACTCAAGCCTCTTAGAGGGGAAAAACCCCAAATCCTAGTTCCCTGCCCTGCCCTCAGCCAGCCAGACCCAGCCCTGGGGTTATCAAAGGCCCCATGCCCCATTCCCCGCCCCCGAGCCAGACAGTCCCCCACCCTGGTGGTGCTGGACGGGAGCTGGTGCCCCTGTTGGGAAAGGCCCCAGGCCACATTTCCCCCTGCCCCAAGCCAGCCAATCCCTGCCCTGGGGCCAGATGGGAGCTGATGCCCCCTCGAGGGGAAAGGCCCCGTGCCCCGTTCCCCACCCCGAGCCAGCCAGTACAGCTTGCAGCGAGGGAGGGCTTGACCCCCCGGGCAGGGTTTCACTCTAGGACCTTTCAGGGGCATTTGCTGAGGGGGCAGTGGTGTCGCCCGGTCCCCAGAGAGCAAGGGGTTAATCTTGCCTTACCCGCCTCCTGCACCCCTTTACAAACTCCCCGTTTTTGTCCTTGCCGCAGCCCCCCGACGCTCCTCCCAGCGCCCGTGAGCACCCCGGCCACCGCGCTGCCCCTCGGCCCCAACGTCGCCTTCAGCTGCCAGCCTCTGTCGCCGTAAGACAACCGGCCCCCGCCTCTGCCAGCCCCCTGCTGGGAGAGCCCCCTAGACCAGCCCTGCCCCAGAGTCCCCCCCGCCCTGGGGCCACCAGGGAGCTGGCGCCCCCTAGAGGCAAAAGGCCCGTCCCATTCCCCACCTCCCTGAGCCATCCAATCCCTGCCCCGGGGCCAGATCGGAGCCAGCGCCCCCTACAGGTGAAAGGCCCTGGGTCTCCTTCCCCACCCTGGGGTCAGCTGGGAGCTGGCACCCCCTAGAGGGGAAAGGCCCTGTGTCCCGTTCTCTCCCACCCAGCCCCGAGCCTGCAAGTCCCCCACATCTCCCCCGGCTCCCTCTCACCGGCTGCTCCGTGCCCCGCAGGGATTTGCTGCCCTACGGGTACTTGCCAGGGGACCTCATCCTGGACGACCTGTCTCCCGACCCCATGGACGAGGAGATGCCGGAAATCACCCCCTTCTCGCCCGCTCGCCATATCTCACCCTTCAGGCCCCTCCTGCCGGCCCCTCCCCAGCTGTTGGCGACGAGGTAAGTGCCCCCGGAGGCGCGGGGAGGGTGGGACAGGGGGCTGGGCCGTGGCTGCCTTCCCAACGCACATCCTGTTCTCTTCCTGGCCAGTTTGGGCAACAACGTGGACTTGCCCTCGGAGGATGAGATCACCCAGCTCTTGTACGAGGCCCAGATGGAGGAGGGGCTCCAGCCCCCCAGCTACAGCGACCCCATGGCCAACCCCAGCTGGTGACCTCGCTGCAGGGGTGCCCCCTGCTGGACACTTTGGAGAATGGCGCCCATCCAGGAGAGACGTGCAAAGGGGCTGGGGTGGTCTCAGCTGGGACTCTCGGGGCCTGGCCCAGACGGACTGGAGTCTGGGGCTGAGCTGCGCTTGGGGGCTTTGCTAGGTGTGGGGGAGCGGTGTGGCACTTGGGAGCCATCACTGCCCCCCCCATCACTGCCTTGTGTTAGCCATGTACAAACGCCGCACCATGGAACACGCTGAACCCCCCGCAACCCCGTCCTGGGGCTGGCAAGCACAGCAGCAGGGGCAGCCCCCCTTTTCCCCACCCCCAGCTGGGCAGCTGTGGAGTGGGAAAGGACCACACACTGGAAGAGGGGCTCTGGGAGGCCTGGATTTCAGCCTGGGAGGGGGGGCATGTTGTGGGGGTGCTGATTCCCCCCACGGAGGGGGAGGGGCAAGGGGTGCCCAGTGGCAGGGGGTGAGCTCTGGCTGGCTGTGTGCCCCCCCCGCCCCATCTCTGCAGCCTGTGGAAGGCCATGGGCATGAGCAGCTGGGGCTGGGGGAGCAGCCGGGGCTGGGGGGAGCAGCCAGACCTCCCTTCCCCCAGTGAGGTCTGACTCCCTCTGGGCCTGGGTAGCACCCTTAGGGATCAACACCCCCACCCCAGCTTGCCCCTTGCTTTGGACCCCACATGAGGGGCCCCCTGTGGCTGGTCGCCTGTGATCAGAGAGGACCCCAGCGGTGCAATGGGCCAGGCAGAGCGGGGAGAGACATGCAGCAGACGCCCCCTACCCTCTTCTCCAGAGCTGGGGGGGCAGAACCAGGGCCCTGGTGGAGGAGCAGGGGTGGGCAGGGGAAAGGCTCAGCGGGGGCTGGGCGCTGGTTTAAAGGGCCTGTACCTCACCGCTATCCTTCCCTGCCCACCCCCTGCTGGGGGCCTGACCCTCCTCCCTCTCAATTCACAGGCCCTGCCCAGGGTCCGGCCTAAAGGCCCCAGCCTGGCCGAGGATAGAGCTGGATGTTGGCCTGCTCCATGTGCCCCAAGAGGGATGCTACTAAATGCTATAGAAAGAGATTCTGCCTCAGTTTCCCCACCACCACCCACAGGCCCCTGCTAGCCCTGCCCTGAGCTCCCCCCACCCCTAGCTCTGCTGGTGCCCCTCACTCCTGACCCGCAGCCCCCTGCTAGCCCAGCTCTGGGCTCCCCGCCCCCCCAGCTCGGCCAGTGCCCCTCACTCCTAACCCGCAGCCCCCTGCTAGCCCAGCCCTGCCCCCCACCTTTGCTGCCGCCCCTCTTCTATTGCACCCTGTGCTCTGCCGCCCACCCCACCACCACCTCGCAGTTGGGGAGCGGGGAGGAGATTAAGCCATAAAATAAAGTTTTATTCCAAAATAACAAAATAAATAATCTACTGTACACGTTGCAAAGGAAAAGTCACTAATGCTCTAAGCCCTCGGCCTACGGGAGCGTGAACGGGTCTCAAACCAGTGCTGCTAGGAACTGGGGAGGGGTGCGTCACCAGCAGGGGCTCCAAAGTGCAGCCTGCCCCCCTCCAGCGAGTCACAGGGAGGGGAACAGCCTCCTGTGGAATATGCGGGGGGCAGTGACACTGGTTCTGAGGGGACCCTCCCCCATCATTCCCTGGTGCCCCCTGCTCTATAGCTGGGCCGTTGTGCCAGCCAGGTGGCTTTTTAATCTGTTCTGCCACCCCTGTGATGGTGACATGGGGGGGGTACCCTGATTGTCCCTTTAAATCCCCCCCCTTCCCAATGCCCTCCATGCTGGGGGCTGGGGCAGGGTTCCTGGTTGGGGGGGTGGAATTGTCTACCCTGTGCTGTGTGCAAACAGCCAGCACCGGAGTCCCTGGGCTGGGGATACAGCTGATGCTGGGTGTGTTATGCGGGGGGGGGGTTGGTGCTGGTGTGCAAAAGACAGCACGTTCCCCCCTCCCCAGCCCAGCGGGAGTGGTCGTCTGGGCGAGGCAGGAGCAGGGACGGGGTTAGATTTGGTGGGGGGAGGGGGTCTTGCAGCCTGGGACGATCGCCTCTGTTCAGACACCACTGGGCCGGTGAATTTGGGGTGGGAGATGCAGAGTGGTGGGGCAGTGGTGGAAGGGGAAATTTTTTTGGGGAGGTGGGGTGCCCTTAGGACTGGAAGGTAAGGCCTGGCTTAGCCTCCCTGCCCGCAGCCCCGGCCCATCACCCACAGTCCGGCAGGTTGGTTCCCCTCCATTGCTCCTGGGGGAGGCTAGGCCAGACCCTCGGAACTCAGAAACCTCCTCCTAGCCCCCCAGGATCACGTCCGGGCCCCTTCAGCCCCCCTTGGTCTTGTGCTTTGCCTGCAACAGCTCTTCCCTCTTCCTGGGGTCCCCCCCAGCTCCTTTCTTCTCCCTGCCTCTTGGGGGGGGGTGTGTAGGTCACCCCCCCCTTAAAACATCCAGGAACTGAAGAGTTAAAGTTCACATCACCCCCGTGGTGGGGGAAAGGGGAGCTGGCTAGGGGGAAAACCCAGGGCTAAAGCAGCCAGCTGTGAGGGCAGGGGGCGGCTTTGGAGGGGGCGGCTGCAGGGGGCTGGAGCTCCAGGCCGTCTGGTGGCAGTCGGAACGTGACCAGCTGGTTACATTAACCGCACTGCGCCTTCCCTGCGGGCACGGGCGGGCACAGACCCTCCCTTCTCCCTGGGCACGGAGATATTGCTGTGGTGGCCAGCTGTGGCCAGCCTCCCGGTGCCCACGGGCATTGGGCCCCCAGGCCTGGCTCTCTGGGGGGCAGACGGGGAGGGGATGCTCCGGCTCCAGGAGAGACCACCAGTTCTCCCCTGCCCCAGTCCTGTGGTTATTGCTTGGTTAGTGGAGGGGGGGAGCCGCTGTAGGCCCCACACCCCAACCAGGGGGGCTTCCGCAGCTCACTGCCGGCTGGTCTCCGGCTCCACCTTGATGCTGCTCCGGCGGGACTCGGCCTGGGCCGGGGGGCCCCCCTCCGCCAGCCCGTCCTCGAACTCTGCAGGGAGACAGGGCCAGGGTCAGCCTGAGGGCCCCGTCCCCTCGGGCAACTGCCCCCAGGATCGACCCCCCCTGGAGCAGCCTTCTCTGGAGGAAACACCCTCCCTCCACCCCCACAGGTTCCACTGGGGTTCCCAGGACGTCAGCCGCCCCCGTCCGCCCCCCCCTCCCCGCCCCCGCTTCCTTCCTCTCCTGTCTGGGCGGGCGGGCGGACGGGGGGGGGTGGAATTTCCACAATTGTTTCTTTTTTCCATTCAGTAACTGGTGAGACGAAGAGCAAACAACAGAGCTGGGCCCGGGCCCCCCAGCTCCACCGGTGCCCCCCACTCCTGACCCGCAGCCCCTGCTAGCCCAGCCCTGGGCTCCCCACCTCTGAGCCCCAAGCACACCTGGTCTCTCCAGGGCTGCATAGTCCTGAGCTGGCTGGGTATAAACCCTGGGCGGGGCTGACCCTCTTCCCCCCACCCCCAGCCTTGCACCACCCCAAGGAGCCTTCCCCACCCCCGCTATCCCACCTCTGACCTCCTGGGCGCAGACCCCATGACCCTCTTTCACCCCTCCCGGGAGCGGGGCTGGTGGGGGCAGCTCACCTGGGCCTGGGGTCTTGCCCGGCAGACAGGGGCTGAGGTGCCCGACCCGCTCATGGGACACTAGCCGGGCCAGGCGCAGCCCCTCGTCCATCAGCGTCTGCTGCAGGATGTGACGGCTCCAGAGCCCGTGGGGGGGAAGGCTGAGGGGCAGGTCGGGGGCTGCACTGGGGGGCGGCGTGAGGCGGGGGCAGGATCCCGCGGCTGCAGAGAGAGAGAGAGAGAGAGAGAGAGAGAGAGAGAGAAACACGTGTCAGTGGGGGGCTGGGTCAGGGGGCCCCATGGCGGGGGAGGAGTCAGATAGGTGCCAGGGGGTGCAGTTTCTGCCTCCCCATAGTAGCTATGGGGGGATAGATGCATGGGCACCCTGCCCCCCACACCCCATAACGCAAGGGCTGTCTGCGTCCTGCCCTGGGTCTGGGCGAGTGCCCTTGCCTGGGGAAGGTCTCTGTGGGGCTGACGGGGTTAATCAGTACAAAGCCCCCACCCCCCAGCCACGCTCCCCACTCACCCTGCAGATGCCCATCCAGGCTCTCTCCCGACAGGCTGGCCGCGTCCTCCTCCAGGCTGGCTCGGTACGGGGGGGCGTAGGACTCCGACCCCCCTGGCAGCTGCAGGAGCTCGGGGCGGCTCTGCTCACCCACCTGCGGGGCGAGGGGGCGGTTAGAGCGGCGGGTGCTGGGGGGGGGGGGGTCCGAGCTCACGCAGCGCCGCCGGGTCTGCAGGCCCAGGGAGCCGGGATGGGGGGGAGCCGGCCCCAGCCCACGTGGGCACGGGGCCCAGGCCACGCTGTCCTGAGGGCAATGCACCAAGACGGCTTGGGGCCCCGGCTGGGCCTGGGGCAGGATGGCACCGTGGGCTGGGAATCCCCCAGCAGGCAGCTCAGAGCCTGGGGCAGACCCTGGCGAAGAAGGGTGACACCCACCTCCCCAGTGCCAGCTCCTCTCCCTCGCCCGCTGCTCCTGCGCCCCCAAAGCCAGCTGTCGTCCCCCGTGCCTGGCGCTCAGCCGCACGTAGCCCAGCGGCACCCCCGGGACACAGGCACGGGCGTCCACCCGCCCAGCACCCACCTCCTGCTTCAGCTTCTTGGGCTGCGCGGCTCCGCTCTCGTCCGGATGCGACCTGCACGGAAGCAGCAGGACAAGCAGAGTCAGGGGCCGGGCGGCACCGCCGGGAGCCCCCTTGGGGCAGGAGGGCTCAGACCCCAGCTCGAGGGGCAGGCAGAGACCCCGCAGCCCGGGGCTGGGGGGTACCGGAGCCGACGGGCCACAGCGCTGTTCCAATGCCGGGATTCCTCTGGCTCGGCCACCCATCGCTCCCTCGGGGGCGGGAGGGAGGGACCAGCCCCGGGGCCGGAGCCGGCTCATCCAGGGCGAGGCGGGGGTTGCAACCCAGCACCCATGGCCTCTCCTGGGCACCTCTCAGCCTCGTCCCAGGGGCGCCTCTGATGTTGCTCTCCCCGGGACGCGGTGGCTCAGATGGAAAATGACCAAAGCGAAAGAGGAACTCGGGGGCCGGGCTGCAGGGCAGGTGGGCGGCTGGCTCGGGGGGTGGGGGGGGCAGGGGCAGAGGGGAGAAAGAGGAGGCTGAGGAAGGCGGCTTCCAATGCCCCCCCTCCCCCCAAGAGGGAGTGGGCAGGGCAGCTCCGCTGGGCACTGGGGGCAGGAATCTGCAGCAGCCTCCCCGCAGCCTGGTGTCCCCTGTGCCCAGCTCCTTGCCCCACTGCCCTCCCCCGGGCCCCACCCCACTCCTCTGCACCCCACTACCCTCCCTGCTGGCCCCACCCCACGCTCTGCTCCCCCCCGCCTGGCCCAGGGGCCCCACGGGAGGGGCCCAGCTCACCTGGCTCCCTTGAGCGAGGACAGGTAGGTGCTTTCCCGGGCCACCTGGCGCGACAGGGAGAACAGCTCCACCCGGCGCAGCAGCAGCGTGTGGTCACGCAGGCAGAACTGAGCCGCTGCCTCGTTGATGGTCAGCTGCGGGGCCCGAGAGGGAGGCCGTTAGCGTGGGAGCCGAGACACGGGCCCCGGGAGGGGCCCCAGGAGCCGAGACACCACGGGGAGGGGCAGAGAGACAGGAACGGGGCAGAGACAGGCCAAAGGCAAGATAAAAGGATCCAGGGATGGATACATAGAGGGAGGGCCGGCAAGACGCCAGGAATAGAACCCAGGCGTCCTGGCTGCCAGCCCCCGCTGCTCTCACCACTGTCCACGGACTGCTGCAGTCGGATACAGGATTCCCCTTCCCGAGCCATCCCACCCCAGAGGTGGCTGCATTTGGGGGCGGGGGGGGTCTGGGCAAGGGCTCCCCTGTGGCCCCCATTGCTGCCAAGCCCCCCTCCCCAGTGGTGTGCACTGCCCGCGGCCATTGCCCCGCCCCCGTGGCTCACCTCATGCAGCGTGAGCGGCTTGCCGTCGCGGCGCCGGGCCTCGCCCCGCCCGTAGATGGCGCTGTGCCGCCGGATCTCCTCCTCCTTGCGCCGGTCCCCGTCGCCCAGCTGGAAGATGTGCCCGACCGCCTTGGCCAGCTTCTTGTTGAGCTTCAGGAGGGCACGCAGCTCGGGCTCGCCCCCCCGCGGACAGCTCTGCAGCAGCCGCTCCACGCTCTCCGCCACCGTCCGCGCCAGCTCCGGGTCCAGCTGCTCCGGGGCCGGCTCCCCCCCTGCCCCCGGCGAGAAGGGGGGCGGCCCCCCGTCCTCCTCTGCACCGCCCCCCTCCGACTCCGGGGTGCTCCGCCCCGGCCACTGCGGGGCGGGCAGGGGGGAGAGCTTCTCCCCCGGCTCCGAGGGGCTGCGGGCGGGCGGCGTGGCCAGCCCGCTGCCCCCCTTGCCCGCGGCCTCGCCGGGGCTGGCGTGTCCGTTGCTGAGCGACTTGCGCCCGCCGGTCTCGGAGATCTTGAAGAGGGGGATGCTGCTGACGGGCAGGGAGGCCATGGGCTGGCTGAAGAGGCCGGGGTTGGAGGCCCACTCCCGCAAGGCCTTCTGGAGGCGCCGGACGTGCAGGGGCTTGGTGGCCATGCCGACCAGCGCCATGATCTCCAGGAACTCCTCCTCGCCCGCCTCACACAGCTGCTGCACGTCGTCCCCGCCCTGCTGGATGAAGGTCTCGTAGTAGGAGAGCAGGTTGGCCCGCTGCAACACCCGGTACAGCTGCAGCTCGCCCAGGGTGCGGGGCAGGGCCATGGCGTGGGGCAGGCCTGTGGGGGGAGGGGGAGAGGAGGCGTCAGTGCCAGGACAGGGCATGGGGGAGGTGAATGGAGACCCAGCCACCACCCCGAGTTCACCACAGCTGGGAGAGTCGGGGTCCCCGACCCAGCCCTCGGGAGAGGGAAGGGCACCAGCCGGTGTATGGTAAGAGCCTGGGGCACTGTACCAACCTCCCAGCACCCCGACCTCCTGGCACTGCATGGCTGCACCCCACACTGCACCCCCAACCTCCCTGCACCCAGCACCCAGACCTCCCGGCACTGCATGGCTGCACCCCCCACTGCACCCGGCCAGCCCCCCACACTACACCCAGCACCTCCTTCACACTCTCCCAGTGTAACCCAGACCCCACTAAGTGGCACCCCCGTGCCCGCACAGAGAATCCTGCCTTTGTTTCCCGCGGGCTCCGGGGAGATGTCCATGGATTCAGGGCAACGGGCATTCTTGGTGCAGCGTTTTGGGGGCTCCTCTAGTGATCAGCACCGCTCCCCTCCCCCGGCACACAGGCCTTGGGAGCTCAGCTGGACTCCTCCGAATCCGGCACCTTTGCAGCCCCCGGAGCCAGAGCAGTTGGCAACTGGCTCTTGGAGATCCCGATCGGCAGGATCTCCCCTCCCCCACCAGTCCCACTACAGTGCAATGGGGGGGGGGGTCTCTCTCCTTCAGCCAAGAGAAGGCCCCCAGCGGCAGCGGCAGGCCCCAGACAGGTGGGCACAAGGCTGGAAGGGTCACCCCACCACCCACGGGGGGGGGTTGCCTGGGATACGCCCCCCGCACCCAGCCTCTTCCCCCCCAGGGGACAATGCCCACATAGGGTGCTGCCCTGGCACCCCAACCGCTATGGCGCTGGGGCTGTATGGCAGGGATGTGCCAATGCGGGGCGGGGGGCGGGGTCCCCAGCTCCATCCCTGAATGGGGAAGGAAGGAACCACCCCAGGGACTCCCCCATCCACGTTCCCCAGCATCCCATCAGGAAGCTTTGAGCAGCAACGTGGGGGGCACTGTCCTGAGATTCCCCCCCCCAGCCTGACTTTGGAGCGGGGCAGCCAGCCCCCCAGGAGACGTCTCAGCACCTGGAGAGTGAGGGGCAAATATGGCACCAGGCCATGGGGGGGATGGGGCAACAGCTTCCACGACCTCCCGGATTCCGGGAGACCTCCATGGTCCATTGTCAGGGAAACCAGACACCCCCCCCATGCCATCCTGTGTCCCTCCTGCCCCAGGCTTCCCTCCCCAGTACCAGACCCAGCTCCCCACTCTCTGGCCTCCGCCCCCCCAGCCCGGACTCCCCACTCCCGCAGCGCCAGCCCAAGCGCCTCCTGCCCCCAGGCTTCTGCCCCATGCCAAACCCCTGCCCCCCAACTCTCCCTGCTGCAGCAGCCCCTCAGCACTAGCCCCCCACGCCAGCCACCGACCCAGCACTAATCCCCCACCCCAGCTCCCCCCGCACCAGCCCCCCACCTACCCAGCTCCCTGTCATGCCAGCCCCCCGCCCAGCTCTCCCCATCATGCCAGCCCAGCCGCCCCCCCAGCTCTCCCCGCCGTGCCAGCCCCCCTCGCTTACTGGCCTGGCTGGAGCCGCGCCCCGCCGCTCTCGCTCCCAACTCCCCGGCGCCTGGCTCGCCCCGCCCGGGCATGCACGGCGGCGGGGGCCGGGGCCGGGGCGGGGGCTCTCCGGGGGTCCCCGCGGCCCCGGGCCGGCTGGATCGCGCCGCCGCTACCCCGCTCGGCGCTGGCCGCTCGCTGCCTCCGCCGCTGCGCTCTGCGCGCCGCCCACACCGGATTTACAGAGAAATAGCAGCGCCCGGCTGCGCTGCGCGGCGCGTGGGAGGCTCCGGGGGCGGGTTCCAGCGGCGCCTCCCTCCGCCCCGCCGGCCCCGGGAGCGGGCAGGGCCGGAGCGCCCGGGGAGGGGGGCGCAGGGGAAGGGGAGGCGGATGGTGCGGGGGGTCCGGGGGGGAAGAGGGTGCAGGCTGGGTAGGGGCGGCGCAGGGGGCATCCTTACAGGGTCCAGAGGAAGCGCAAGGGGGGGGGTCCCCGGGGAAAGTGGGGGCGCAGGCAGGACACAGGGGAGAGCAGGGGGGCAGACCCAGAGAGCTGGGGGACCACGCCCAGGGGGACAAGGAGCATGCCCGGGGGGCAGCTGGGGGAGTCCACCCAGAGCAAGGCCGGGATGGCTTCTCCCGTGTTTTCTCCACCTGGGGAGTGTGGGTCACGGCGGCCTCCCATACCCCTCGGTGTCGCTGGGTGGGAGGCCTGGGGCAGTGTCTGACGAGCCCCTGCCAAGGGACCTGAAGCGGGGGCTGGTTCCCTGGGGGGCCCATCTTGGGCCCTAGGTGATTCTAGCCTGGTACACGGTGGGGACGCAGCACCCCACCCACCCATTTACTACTCCCCCGGTGAAGAGAACCCCCCTAATGCCTGGGGTGCCGTTGCCAGAGCTCCCCCCCCAAGCGTCTTTCTGGCTGCCCTGGCTAGGAGGATAACAGCCTTATACTGCCGCTGCCCGCCAAGGGCACTCCTCATCTAGCTCCTTTAGTGCAGAAGGCCCTGGGTTGGGCCCGGCTGGGGGACAGCTGGGGAGGCAGGGACCCAGCCCAGCACTCAGTGCCGCCCACGGGCACTGCGTGGGCTCTGGCCTTTGCCGGGGCAGAGGGAGTAGTGATTCATCTTGCTAGCAGAGGTCACAGCATGGGCTGTCTCTGCCCCCTCCTTCCCTCTGCCCTGTGGGGGTGGGGGGGGAGCCCCACAGCTGGGGGCATGTCCAGAGATGTGATGAGGGGTTGAGAGGGGGAGGTTGGAGGTGGCGGCCTAGCAAAAGGTCCAGGAAGGGTCCCCCTGCCCCCAGTCGTTTGGGCATGAGTAGAGAATTAAGACCCCCGATGGCTCCATCCCTGCACAGGGGAAGGGGGGATTTTAAACCACCTGTGGGCTCCCACATTCTGGGTCCCTGGGTGTCGATTAGAGCAGCCTCTGGGCTGCTCTCCCTTATGCTCCTCTGCCCATGCCCCTGGGATGCAGAGAATACCCACAATGCTCTGTGGTCTGGCCATGTCTTCTGCCTGCCCTCCAGAGCCCTTCTGCCAGCTCTCTGCAGGTCGGAGAGGCCCCTGTATGGGGGGGCTCAAGCAACCATTTGCGCCTATTTTAAGGCCTCTCTATGGTGCTGGCACAGTAGAGGGGTATGAGGCCTTCATCCCTTCCCGGCTGCCCCCGCTTTCGAGTGCTGAGCGGAGGGAGGAAGGTGGCTGGGCGACAGGACTGGTGCCATGTGGAAGCTTTGGTTCACATGCATCCTGCTTGTTATAGTAACCCTGAGCCACCTCCTCCTCCTCATCTCGGCATTGACAGGGTTACTACGGTGCTCCATGCCGGGCCTGGGAACCACATGTGCAGCAAGGCCCAGGATGGACACAACAGCTGAATGTCCAGTGCAGACTGCCGCGAGTGGAGGGGTGGGGCGGGAAGCAGCGGGGCTTGGAGCTAATTTGGGGGGTGGGGTGAGGAAATGGGGGAAGCCCCAGAGTAGTAGTGAAATCGGTCAATTTCTGGGTATTACTTCTGGGGCCGGTCTTGGTAGCATCTAGGCACCAGCTAGTAATGAAGATGTTTAACAACCATCATTAGGTTTCAGAGTCAACGTCTCCTGGAGCTGAGCGGCCAGTGCCTGTCTGCAGACTCGAGCTGAGCTGTTTTTGGTGCTGCCGGCGGTGGCTAGACATCGAACTGTGAACTTAAAATGGGGAGCAGCTGCCTGAGAATGGCAGCTTGGGGCCCGATTCCCCAGGACCCTGCTGTTCATGCCAACCCTCAGCACCAGTGCAAAGCCCCCCAGCTGGTGTGAATGGGCCGTGGCTCCATCGGGGTCAATGAGGCCAGATCCCCAGCTGGCGTGAATGGGCCGGTGGCTCCATCGGGGTCAATGGGGCCGGATCCCCGGCTGGTGTGAATGGGCCATGGCTCCATCCGGATCAATGAGGCCAGATCCCCGGCTGGCGTGAATGGGCCGTAGCTCCATCGGGGTCAATGGGACCGGATCCCCGGCTGCCGTGAATGGGCCGTGGCTCCATCAGGGTCAATGGGACCGGATCCCCGGCTGGCGTGAATGGGCCGTGGCTTCATCGGGGTCAATGAGGCCGGATCCCCGGCTGTCGTGAATGGGCCGTAGCTCTATCGGGGTCAATGAGGCCAGATCCCCGGCTGGCGTGAATGGGCCGTGGCTCCATCCAGATCAATGAGGCCAGATCCCCGGCTGGCGTGAATGGGCCGTGGCTCCATCGGGGTCAATGGGGTCACCCCGGCTGGCATGGACCCAGGCTGCTCCATTGGAGTCGGTGATGTTGAAGCTGCACCACTTCACAGCAGCTGAGGATCTGGCCCCTCATTCATGGTTAACCCCTTGGGGTCCCCTGCCCCCCACTCTCCTCTCGGATATAAGTTTTTTTCTTCCCCAAACACATCGTGTCGCCCACCTGGAGCTGGGTTGTTATCGTAGGGTTGCCTGCGAGCCCCACCCCATCGTTGCAGGAGGGGGATGGGGGCTGCAGGGAGCTTGTGTGAGGCTGCCGGGCAGGGCTGAGCTGAGCTGGGGGCAACATGGGAAGCAGGGATGGGCACTGGGGGGCTGATGAGCAGATGCCCTGTGGCCTTTTTCTCTTCTCCCTGCTGCTGTAAGAGGGGAAGCCCCTGCTTCCCACCCCCCTCAGCCAGCCCCCTGCCCCCCCATTCCCCCTCTCCCACACCTCCTGCCGCCACTCCGCTGCCCATTCCCCCAGCCATGCTCCCACCCCTGTTCCCCGCCCCACATCCCCTGCCTCCCCATTCCTCCTCTCCCACACCCCCTGCCCATCCCCCCAGCCTCCGCCTGCCCCCTTGCTCCATTGCGCCCACGCAGCTCATTCAGCCGCGCTCTGGCAGCTATTTATAGCCCCGCTCAGGTCCCCGGCGCAGGCTGGTGGCTCCGCGATGGCAGGGCCGGGACTGCCTGGCAGGCGCTCAAATCCACCCACTCCTCGTCATGCCTCAGGAGCAGCATCTCCTGGTCCCAGCTCCCCAGGGCCCAGCCAAGCACAGGCTGGTCTGGAGCTGGGGGCAGGGGACCTGGCGGGTTTGCATGCAACGTGTGTGCACAGGGACATGTATGGACTAAGGGTGGGACTCTCTGCGGAGCAGCGTCATTTACACATGCTGTACCCCGCAGACCCCCGCTAGCCCAGCCCTGGGCTCCCCACCGCCAGCTCTGCCAGTGCCCCTCACTCCCGACCCGCAGCCCCCTGCTAACCCAGCCCTGGGCTCCCCCCAATCCCAGCTCTGCCAGGATCTTCAATCCCGACCTGCAGCCCCCTGCTAGCCCAGCCCTGGGCTCCCTGCAGCCCTGCTGGTGCCCCTCAGTTCTGAGCAGCAGTTGTTCTGTGGGGCAGACCCCACCCTACTCTTGGGCGGGGCGGAAGTCACAGCTCTCACGTGAGGACCGTGCAGTTGGGCAGAGGCCAGGGCTGACTCAAGAAGTCAGACGAGATGATGCCCCGTGTGGCTTCGCCCCCTCATCATTAATAACGGTCTATGGCAGTTTGCAAAGGTTTGTGAATCCTCACAACCCCCTCCCCCAAGTTGCATTATCATTACTGTCCTTGTGTTATGGAGAGGGAAACTGAGGCAGGGGACTCCCCTCCTCCTCATGGCCACAGGACCAGTCAATGGCAGCTCTGGGGATAAAACCCAGCAGTCTCTCCTGCCCTAACCCACTAGATCCCATGCCCCTCTCACAGCGGGAGATGGAACCCAGGGGTCCAGGGCGGTGGGCTGCTCTAGGCCCTTCTGAGGATGTGGGGATTGGGGTGGCCCCCAGAGGGCTGAAGAGATGGAGGCAGGGATCTAGTCCACCATGTGAATCCAGCCCAACTCTACTCCCCTCCCCTGGGCTGTGGGGATCAGGGCAGCTGCGTAGGTCTGAGGGGTGCTAGTCCTCCCTGGGAATGGAGGTTTGCAAGATCCATGGGGATGTGGGTTCAGGCCCCAGAGGGATCTGGGGTTCTATCCCCCCTCAGGGACGGAGGCTCTAGCCCCCCAGTGGGATGGGAGATTGGGGGCCCCAGGGGGATCTGGGGTTCTATCCCCCCATAGGGATGGGGGATCAGGGGCCCCAGAGGGATGAGGGTTCTAGCCCCCACTGTGAGATTGGGGTCCCCAGAGGGATCTGTGGTTCTATCCCCCCATAGAGATGGGGACTCTAGCCCCCGCATGGGATTGGGGTCCCCAGAGGGAACTGGGGTTCTATCCCCTCTCAGGGATGTGGGGATCAGGGTCTCTGGAGGCCTGGCCCTGCCCCCCGCCTCAGGAGCTAGTCGGGGCCGGCCGGGCTGGAATTCACTGGCCCGTTCCCACGTGCAGCTCGCCCCCTCGCTGACGCACATCCCCCGCCCACGCGGCCGGAGCTGGCTCCTCGAGCCCGGCACCAGCCGCCCACGGGCCGGGCCCAGCTGGGCGGGGGGAGGGTGACCTGCAGCCCGCGAGCAGCGGCGCCCCCCCCCCCCCCCGCTCCAACCACTGAGCCGCAGGCCCCTCCTGCAGCCCGGGATGGAACCCAGGAGTCCTGGCTCTGGGAGGGGAGTGGGGGCTACTGGTTAGAGCAGGAAACAGGTATCTGGACTCCTAGGTTCAGTTCCCAGCTCTGGGAGGGGAAGCCAGGACTCCTGGGTTCTATTCCTGGCAGGCAAGTTTCCTGCGGCATGAGCCCCACAGTGGGATAATGGGGGCAGCCTGGCTGGGGACCAGCGAGACCCCTAGACTCTACGCCCCCGCATGACCCAGGCCAGCGGGGTTCATACTGAGCACGGAGCTGGCGTGGAAGGGGGACGGGTGAGCAGGGAGCCCCCCCATCTCCCAGCCTGCAACCCAGGGGGGGCGAACTCACGGACAGCTCAGGGAGCAGGCGAAGGCCCACCCTGGCGCCCAGTGAGAGCCGGGCACTGTGGGCAGTGCGTGGGCACGGCCCTGCCAGCTCCCTGAGCAAGAATATATTTGGCATGAAAGTGCCAGGCGGGGGCTGGGAACAGCAGGATCGCCAAGAATCTGCCTGTGCCCCCTCCCCCCTGGGGGAGCCACAGGGGGCTCCCCTCTCCTGTACCCCCTCCTCTCAGACCCCCTCCCCCTCTGCTCCCCCACTTCCCTTGTATGCCCCCCGCACTCCAAATGGAACATGAGAAAAAAGGGGACAAGGGGGGAGTCTGTGAACCCCACCCTGCCCATGCTTCTGATTAAACTCCCCCTCCCTGGGGGCCCACTTTCCCCTGCCATTCCACTGTTGTCCCTAGCCCGTTCTCCGCTGCCATATGTTCACTGTCAGCCAGCTGCTGTGTGCCACCTTAGAGGCAGCTGCATTTCAGCCCTGGGCGAGGGGTCCCCTGACAAACAGCTGCCACGCTGCGAGCCAGAGGGGGCTGCATCTCAGTGCTGGGGGAGGGATCCCCATATAAGTAGGTACCATGCCACACTCCAGAAGTGGCTGCATCTCAGTGCCGGGGGAGCGATCCCTGGGCCCACTGCTGCTGTCCCACTTTCCAGAGGCGGCGCATTGCACCAGCAGAGACAGCGATTCTGGGACAAAAGGTGGGAGTTTACTTGGAGGGCTGTGTGGGCATTGGGGGGGATGAACTAGGAGAATGTAATGACTGTATTAATAATTTCACCCAGTTTCAGAATAAAATAAAGGCCAATAAACATAATATGTCTGATCTAAGGGACAGGCCACACGGTCTAACGGAAAGGCTGCTGGCCTCAGACTCATAAGACCTGGCTTCTGTTCCTTGCTCCGCCACAGACCTGCTGGGTGACCTTCCCCGCACCACCGTGACTCAGTTTCCCCTCCAATCCTTTCTCAGTGGTAAGCGCTTTGGGGCAGCGACTCTCTCTCCCTGACCTTAAATGGGTGTGGCCAGAGATAACACCAATCTGCCCCATGCTCAGCAACGCCGTTCTCCTGGGGACGCCCCTGCGAGGGCTTGGCGGGGGCTCCTCTCGCTAATTTCAAACCCCCACAGCAAAGGCCTGTGTGCGTTTGGCACCTGCTCAGCCCTCCTCCCCTGGCAGGGGACGCTGAGTAACAGAGCAGGGAGCCCAAAGTGTAGCGACAAACGGAGCAGAGAGTGGGAGGGAGAGAAAGATGTGCAATCCTCACCACCCACCTTTACCTAGGGGAATTACCCTCCACGAAAAGCCCCTGGGTTTAAATTGCAGGCAGGGAAAAGGTTTGTGAATTGCGCCTTGTGCTCAGTTTGCATTGAAAGACGTGCTGGGGCTCCAGCCATTTTTTACATCCGTAACTGATGCAGCAAGCGGCTTCGAGCACAGGTGCTGGGGCTCTGAACAGCCAAGCCTAGAGGTGCCAGGGCTCAGGCCTGGCAAAAATTAAGCACTGCCCGGCCCTTATTACGGCGGGTCACAAACCCCAGGGCCCTGCGCCAGGCGGCAGGACTGCAGCCCCGGATTGACGTTGCCTGCAGCAGCATGGGCTGGGGGAGGCTGCGGGGAGAGTATGATTCATGGCCGCGCCGGCTGCTGTTTGCTGGCGTGCCCTGTGTTTTTCCAAGCTCTGGCGCATCACGAGCCCAATGGGCAGGGAGGAGGGCACAGCAGGAGGGCACAGCCCCTGGCACGGGCTGACCCGAACCCCAGCGCGTCAGCCGGTCGGTTTGACTCTGTCACCTCCGGCGGATGGTGCGGGGTCACCCCATTATGACCAGAACAGGGGCCTGTGAAACCAGTTGGGACTTTAATTCATTCACTACAATTGGGATGAGATTTGGGGGGAAGGCAGGGATGGGGCAAATTCAGGATTTGTCAAATCATCGGTCCATCCCAGCAGCCTGCCTGTCGCCATCTAACCACTAGGCATGATAGCCCCCCAGACTAAAATCCTCCCCCACCCCCACACCTGGACACTGGTGCATTTCTCCACCTGAGCCCCTGCCTGCATTAGTTGCCATCCTGTAGCCCCGGGTTCCATTGCTCCACCTTATTGTAGTTTGTGGCACACTGTTGCACCTTGTTCTACCCAGCAGCTATGTCTAATCAGAGCCTAGCTTGAGATACAGTGCAGAATAAAAGCTCCCAGAGCCAGAAAACTGGAAAAGTCACAGGAAGAGCATTGCGCACACACTCCCACAAAATCCAGCGGCTCGGGTTCTATATTTTAGCCCAAACCATCTGTATTTCCCCCTTTAAAGCGAGTAATTGAGTCACTGCCATGCTAGAAATGATCCTTCTGAACCCAGATTAACTTTCTTTTTTTAAAGCCCTTTTGCAGAAACCAGGAGCCTCCTGAACGCAGGGGACGTCACAGGTCATGCCGGAAATATAGCCGGCTGCTCCACTTTGGGGGTATAGAGACGCCGGCTTCCTCGCCACTTTTCAGGGGCCACCTTTGCTGCACTGAAGGGGCCTAAGACCACCCCACCCCCTTCGGTCTAAGTCCGATGACCTCAGTGGCGTTTGTGGCTGGGAGCGAACACAGCCCAAGGCTCTCTGTTCAGCGTCACATCCGCCCACCCACACGCAGCATTGTGAGCTGGGGAGGTGGTCAGAGAAGCTCCTTGCCTCTGGGACTCCATTCAAGGCTGGGAGAGACCCATGAGCCAGAGCAAAAGGGAGAGGGACTGGGGACACGTTGGCCCCCGCTTTGATCTACTGGGGTGATCTCTTTATTATTTGGCAGCGGTCTGCAGTGTCCAGAGGCCTCCGTCAGGGACAGAGCCCTAGTAGGTTAGGCACTGTTTGAGCATGGAGGAAGACACACTTTAAGAGACCAGAAAAAAGGGGAAACTGAGGCACAGAGGGGGGAAAGGACCTGCCCAAGGTCACAGGAATAGAACTCAAGTGTCCTATCCACAGTGTCTGCGCTGATTAGCTTTGGACCTGATCCTACAGACACGTGACTACTCCCCTAGCAGGGAGCTAGGCACGCGTGAGCTTGCCGGGCCGGGGGCTGCAGGAGCAAGTGGGCTGTGCCGGGCACATGGGAGGAAGGGGGGCATTCAATCGGATGCGATGGCTGTATTAATAGCTACAATTGTCACGCTATATCTATCGACTCACAAAGAGATGGAGGAAGAACCCACTTGCGCCAGCACTGGCTGGCTGATTTCTTGCAGGCGTCACAGCCCGCGCGGGGGGTGGGGGGGGGACCCTCATAGCGGTGCAGAGGGACGGTTTCAAGACCTGTGGGGCAGCGTGGGAGATGGCATGGGGAGGGTTGTGTGAGCAGCGGGCAGGCGGACAAGGCTGGGCCCACTGGCAGGGTGGACAGGGAGGGGCAGGGCTCTGAGGAGAGGGCCGGGGGTGGGGGGGGAAGTCGCTTGCCCCCAGTGCAGTGAAGCACAGGCAGGAGGTGGAAGGACTTGGAACAGGGGGCGTTGTGGTCAGATGGCTGATGCAAGAGCCCCTACAATAACAACCCAGCCCCTCCCTCCTCGAGGGACCCTACAATAACAACCCAGCCCCCCCACGAGGGACCCTACAATAACAACCCAGCCCCCCCCACGAGGGACCCTACAATAACAACCCAGCCCCTCCCTCCACGAGGGACCCTACAATAACAACCCATCCCCCCCACGAGGGACCCTACAATAACAACCCAGCCCCTCCCTCCACGAGGGACCCTACAATAATAACCCATCCCCCCCATGAGGGACCCTACAATAACAACCCATCCCCCCCACGAGGGACCCTACAATAACAACCCAGCCCCTCCCTCCACGAGGGACCCTACAATAACAACCCATCCCCCCCACGAGGGACCCTACAATAACAACCCAGCCCCTCCCTCCACGAGGGACCCTACAATAATAACCCATCCCCCCCATGAGGGACCCTACAATAACAACCCAGCCCCTCCCTCCACGAGGGACCCTACAATAACAACCCATCCCCCCCACGAGGGACCCCACAATAACAACCCAGCCCCCCCACGAGGGACCCCACAATAACAACCCAGCCCCCCCACGAGGGACACTACAATAACAATCCAGCCCCCCCACGAGGGACCCCACAATAACAACCCAGCCCTTCCCCCACGAGGGACCCTACAATCGGTTGGTTCAGCCATGAGTCAAACGTTGCCAAGGGACAAAGTCGTCTCGTGATAGGTGGAGAGGCCTGTCAATCAGCCTGGTTGTTAGGGTTCGTGCTGTATTGTGTTGATAGACTGGGGAAGCTGTCAGTCACCGTAGTTGCTAGGGGGAGGGTGTAAAGGTTACGATGGGACTGATTGGTTACTGAGGGCCGGTCTAAGGGTTACTATGGGGCTAAGCTGTCCTATCATAGGTTGTCTAGCGTGTCAGTCAGCGTGACGAGCGGTAAGCGGACGCTGGGCGTGGCCGTGACCTGAACCGCTCTCTGATAGGCTGAGGGGGGCTGTCGGCCCGCTCGGTTGGTAGGAGGCGGGAATTTACGTCACTGCAGACTTGGGCGCTCATAGGCCCGCGGCCCGCCCGTCCTCCTGGTTGCTAGGGCGGGCTGATGACGGTGCGGGCGGAAGTGCGTGGCGCGGCCATGGCGGGAGGGATGAAACCAGCCCCGGGGCGGCGGCGGCTCCTGGGGACCCTGGTGCTGCTGGCGCTGGCGGGGGGCGCAGGCGCAGGCGCAGCAGGTACCGGGGGGGGCCCCAAGGGACCGGGGCGGGGGGCGCAGGGCGCAGGCACTGGGGTGGGACAGAGATGGGGACCAGGGGTGTGGGGCGCAGGCACTGGGGGGCAGGGACTGGGGGACCTGGGGTGTGGGGCGCAGGCACTGGGGGGCAGGGACTGGGGGACCTGGGGTGTGGGGCGCAGGCACTGGGGGGCAGGGACTGGGGGACCTGGGGTGTGGGGTGCAGGCACTGGGGGGCAGGGACTGGGGTGGGACAGGGATGGGGAATTGGGGGGGCAGGGACTGGGGGCTGGGGGAGACAGGCTGAGGGACCTGGGGTGTGGGGCGCAGGCACTGGGGGGCTGGGACCCGGGAGGGGGCAGGGACTGGGGTGGGACAGAGATGGGGAGTGGGGGAATTGGGGGGGCTGGGACTGGGGGCTGGGGGAGACAGGCTGAGGGACCTGGGGTGTGGGGCGCAGGCACTGGGGGGCAGGGACTGGGGTGGGACAGGGATGGGGAGTGGGGGAATTGGGGGGGCTGGGACTGGGGGCCGGGGGAGACAGGCTGAGGGACCTGGGGTGTGGGGCGCAGGCACTGGGGGGCTGGGACCCAGGAGGGGGCAGGGACTGGGGTGGGACAGAGATGGGGAGTGGGGGAATTGGGGGGGGGCTGGGGCTGGGGGAGACAGGCTGAGGGACCTGGGGTGTGGGGCGCAGGCACTGGGGGGCTGGGACTTGGGGCGCGAGGAAGGGAGGGGAGGCAGGTATGGGGGGGATGGATGGGAACCCAGGGAGGCCCAGAGTCTGGGTGTGGGGCAGGTGTGGGGGCCCTTTCCTGAGGGCACCTGGCGTGGGGTGTTGGTGAGCCGGGGGGATGCTGACTATAGGCCCATGGGGAACTGTGATTTTTTCTGAATTTTTCTCTCTTCTCCTCCCGCCCTGACTCCACTGGCTGCCCCTGTGCAGGGAGGCAGCAGGTAAATCCCCATCACCCTGCTCTGTCCCCTTCTGTCACCCCATCCTGGGAGCTCCTTGTAATCTCATCAGCGCTGCCTGCTGCTGTGTTAAATTGCCACCCCCCCACCCAAAAAATCCTAGCACTCGCTGCCCCACCCCACCCCACCTTGCCAGCAGATCCAGGCTGTTCTTTGGGGGTCACGTGCAGTGACTTGCGGGTGGGGAGAGACTTATGGGCGGTGGACCCAAATCAGTGAACTGTGAACCCCTGGGGAGTTGGGGCGGAAGATTGGTGGGACAGGCGGGCACTGGCAGGCTGTGTACGGCTGTGTACAGTGGGGGTTGAGACAGGGGAGGATGGTGCTGGTAGGCAGCATGGGGCTGGGTGGGGCGCTGGCAGGGTGGGGCAGGATCACCGCTCAGTCTGGGGAATCACCTGAAATGCGTTATGATGCACTGTTTTAAATGCTTCCATTCCAAGTCAATCTTGTGAGCCCCTCAGAGGAGGGACTCGAGGGATGGGAATGACGCAGGATAAAAGAGGATGTTGGCAGAGGATGGGGGACATGTTGGCACTGGTGGGGAGGCAGGGGGCACCTTGTGCACAGCACCTTGTGCTATCAAACCATAATCCCGACCAGGTCCCCTTAAGGTGCCACCATAATGCAAGTATCCGATAATCCTTTCTAGTTGGCTCCCTCTCCGTTCCCTCTCCATACAAACTGATTGATTCGTCTCTGCGCAGGGTGGGCAGAGATCGGAGGAAGCGTGGGCTGGTGGGTGAGGCACTGAGCTGGCACTTGGGTTCAGCTCCTGGCTCTGCCCCAGATTTCCTTTTAAGTCCTTGATCTTTCTACGCCCCAGTTCTGCAGCGGTAAAATGATGATTCTTTGTCTCCCACTCCTTCTCTAGTTGAGACCGTGAACTCTTTGGGCCAGACACTGCTTGTGCAGTGCCCAGCACAATGGGACCTCAGTCTTAGTTAACGACCTCTAGGCCCTTGCCTCACGGAAGTGTCAGAGGTGGCAAAACCACTTTCATTGGTTGGGAGGAGGATGCCTTTCTGTGTGCACTTCCTACAGATGCCGAAGCTAGAGGAAAACAAGCCAAGGCTTTTGATCTGTTTAGAAGACTCCAGAAAATTCCCACTTCAAAGCTAGAGAAAAGGAAAAGTTAAATCTATTGTGTTTTGTGTTAACTGAGAAGTTTGGGGTGGTGGGTGTGTGTGGGGATGGTGGCGTGCCCCAAAGCATGTTAATTTGTGCATTGAAATCTCTGCTTCTGAGCCGCACTCTTTGAACTGTGAGTTATAAACAAAGTGCCAATTCCTTCTTGTGATAATCTCACTTCGTGGCTATGTTTGTGCCTCTCTAAGTGCCTGAGGATGCCCCGAAGGTGCTGTTAGCTTCTGTGGGAGTGTTTCTCTATTCGTGTGACTGTTAGTTTCTCTGGGGAGCAGAGAATGGATTGAATGGCAATGACCTCTGTCATGGGGTTAGCAGGCTCGCCAGTCTGTTTGCCTTGGTGGAGAAGGGAGTAGGGTATCTGATTGGAAACCCCAAAAATGTCGCTCGGGAGGCAGTGTGACCTAGTGGGTAGGGCACTGACTGGGCCTTGGAGACCTGGTTCTGCCACTGGCCTGCTGGGTGACCTCAGGCAAGTCACGTCCCTGCTCTGTGCCTCATTTTCCCCATCTATAAAAGTAAAGTGCTTTGAGATCTATGGATGAAAAGTGTTATAGGTGAGCGTGGTATTATTATTAACCACTAAGGATCATAGAATATCAGGCTTGGAAGGGACTCGGGGCGTCATCTAGTCCAACCCCCTGCTCAAAGCAGGACCAATCCCCAACTAAATCATGGATTATCATGACTGCCCTCCATCTAGGCACGTACTGCTCCTCTGCTAAAAATTGGGCTATGTGTAAAAGGTGCCTTGTTCGGTGTGAACAGGGATGTGCCTAGCACAAAGCATTAACAAACATCCATTAATCCGTGTGAGCAGCACATGCTGTCTGGGCACACAACGTAGTGACTGTAGCATGGCGATTTTTAATGTAAGTCACGTTCTTTCCCTAGGTAGAGTAAAAAAAAACAACATTAAGCTATCTAATGTCTCCCCTCTTGGGGAATAACACTTTTCTATGAACTTGAGCACGTTGGTAAATAGTTTAAAGTCACACAGCATTACTCAAACACCCACTCTCTGCAGTGAATCTATACGCCTGAGCCATCTCCGTGGGAGATATGTGCGCCTGTTGAGAAAAGACTCTCGGGAGCCTCTTCACAACACACGCATGCATTGATGAAAGCCTGGGGTTTGGCTTTTTCCTAAGGAGGCTAGAGAAGAGGACTATCTCCTTGCAAAGGCACTTACAGATGCCAAGCCGGTTATAAATCGGGAGGAGTTCAATGGAATATCTTTTAAATGAACAAAGTTACTTATAGTGACCAAAAATAATGGCCACCCTCCTAGCTGATCAGAACTCCAGTATGCTTCCCCTTTCTACCGCCATCCTCTACCTACAGCGGTGCTGTATTATGACAGAGAAGGTAAACTGAGGCATGGTCTAAGGCTGTAGTTGACTGTAAAGCTATATCTGGCCTTGTTCCAGGAGTGAAGCTGAAGTTGATGAGTGTTTCCTTCTGCCTGCTGAGTGAAAATGGTCCTTAGTTCACCTCACAAGTTATAGGACTCAGTACTGGCAGAAATGGGGGATCCCCCCCGCCCCCAGCCATTCTCCTTCAGCCATAGACATTGGACCTGAAGCAGGAACTAATATAGGGAGGTTAGGACCTGTGTTATTCAGGAGATACCACATTGGTCCCTTCTGGCCTTAAACTCGGCGAATTTGTCTCACCGATGTGGTTGCTGAATAAATTCCCCCAGGGCTGTCTCTCGCAGAGTGGGTGTGCTTGCAACACACATGGAGGGCCAAAGAACGTCAGGCTCAGAGCTTCTTGGGGAGGAGATCACTGGGGAAAAATGTCGGGTGACTCCGAAATCCCAACCCTGCTCAGATGGCCACTGTCAGGCAGGATACTGGGCTAAGTGGACCACTGATCTTCCCCAGTCTGGCCGTTCTTATGTAAACTCTAATGAGGTCTATGTGGGATGCACATTGGGCCCTGATCCTCTTGTTGTGTTAGTGTAAATCGGGAGAAATTGCACAGAAGTCAGTGGAACTGCACGATTGAGCTTAGAATCAAATTCATGTTTTAGGAAGGCTCCATGCAATTAGTCTCTGGTTGGTGTTTCCCTTGACCTCAGCATTCCCAGGACAGCTTGTTTGGTGCTGGTGGTATCACCAAGTGCCCGATCCCTAGTTTCGGGGGACGTGTTTGCTCTTTCTTTAAACAGAATTGCTCCCAGAGAACTCACTGCCAGAGTCCCATGAGTCCTGGGGCTGTGGAACTAGCCATGAAATCCACCTATTGCTTGCGGGAATGTTCTCTAGGTTCTAAGTCTCCCCTTAAAACAAGTTTCAGAGTAACAGCCGTGTTAGTCTGTATTCGCAAAAAGAAAAGGAGGACTTGTGGCACCTTAGAGACTAACCAATTTATCTGAGCATAAGCTTTCGTGAGCTACAGCTCACTTCATCGGATGCATACTGTGGAAAGCGTAGGAAGTCTTTTATACACACAAAGCATGAAAAAATACCTCACCCCACTCTCCTGCTGGTAATAGCTTATCTAAGATAAGCTATTACCAGCAGGAGAGTGGGGTGGGGGGAGGTACTTTTAGCTATTACCAACAGGAGAGTGGGGTGGAGGGAGGTATTTTTTCATGCTTTGTGTGTATATAAAGTCTTCTGCAGTTTCCACAATATGCATCCGATGAAGTGAGCTGTAGCTCACGAAAGCTTATGCTCAAATAAATTGGTTAGTCTCTAAGGTGCCACAAGTACTCCTTTCCCTTAAAAACAAGCCACCCACGATTGTTTCGTCCCTGGTGAGTGTGAAGAAAACCTGTAGCAACACGAGCCAAGGGTGAAGTGCTGCTGGGATGCCTTCCTGAGTCTGCAGAAAGCCTGAAACTGTAGCTCAGGACCTTTGAGCCCAAACACCCAGTTCAAGTGCCCATCTCTTGATCTCGGACCCTTTCCCCAGGGGCCACCTGTTATAAATGCCAAAACTTCCAGCTTCCCTCATCAGGGTGCGCCGAAGGTTGGGGAAGGGGCCCTGTGAAATCAATTGAATTGATATCAAAACAAACACAGTTCTTTTAAATGAAATTAAAGAGAACTTCCCCCCCCTGTGTCTTGTGCCGGACACAGGACAGGCTCGCTCCCAGACACGAATGGGTATAGCTGCATCGGGTCTAGTTTGTTACTAAATCTTTCTTATCCCTCTCCCCTGTCTAATGAAGGTGCTGAGAAGTCGGTGATCCAACTTGAAGAAGGGCATGTGAGCCATCTGATGTTACCGCGGCAGTTCTGCTACACCAACGTGGTGATCCCAAAATGGCATGACATCTGGACCCGGATGCAGGTAGGAACCAGCGCCCACTTTGCCTGCTGCTGCAAAACCAGGTCTGCGTCTCTCTGCTGCCCCACTCCCATTATTTACATTCAAGCCAAGAGTCTGAATGAAAGAGGCTTTGTCGGGTTTGTGTGAACCAGCGAAAGAACCTCTCGGACCAAACCCCCTTATCTCTTTATCTCCTCTCCTTGGGGCGGGTGCGGTAGCAACAAGGTAAGGGCTGGTCCCTGGAGAGAAACTTCTTGCTTGGACCCCTACCTGTGTCTGAATGCTCCTGCTGCTGGCCAGTCCCAGATGTGTTCCCAGCCTTTGTTCCTTGCCCTTCTCATCCTGTGGTTTATATGAGGTTAGGAGCCAGAATGTGCTGGGGCTGTACAGGCAGGAGAGAGCACAGTAAGGCCAAAAGACAACCACAGGTGTCCTAGGAATACATTGTAGTGGTTAGAACCAGCAGGCTTGGTTTCAGGACTCCTGGGTTCTATTCCCAGTGTTGGGCGAAAGTGTCGTGGTGTGGTTAGAACAATGGACTGAGCGTCGGGAGTTCAGAGTTCTCTTTTCCCCCCCCACCCTGCCACTCACTCTTGTGGCCTTGAGCAAGTCACTTAAGCTCTCTGGGTGTCAGCTGGAAACCGGGGATAAGGCCTGCTGCAGATGAGCGTTTTCTGGTGGGGAAGCCCTCCATGTTGCTGGCTGAAGGAGACACTGCTGTCAGCCGTAAGGCTCCTGTTTCCAGCAGTGTCAGACATAGGCTCAAAGTAGGGTCGCCCTGCTGCTCGTCAGGCAGAGGAGCCCCAGGGGCTACTCAGGGTAGGAAAAGCGAGAGGAACTGCTGTTTGGCAGCTGGCATGCGGGGGCTATCAAAGTGCCAGTGTTCATAGTGATACTCGAGGCTTCGTCAGACATCAGTGCAGGGCTGTTCCTCCCCCTGACGCCCCTTGTCACCCTGATCTCTCCTGCCACAGCGGGCAGACGCTGGCCTAGTTTCTCATGGCGGCTGCCCTGAGGCTGCATCTAATGTTGGCAGAAGTGGCAAGCGTCTGTCAGGACGCTTCGTGTCACGGTTTCTCGGTCTGTCGAGATCTGCGGCACTGTTCTTCACATCCACCTCTTCTGGCCGGAGGTGGGGGGAAGGAATCGCATCAGAGAACCATGGGTTTTGTAATTTATTCCATAAAGCTATCAAAGGCGAAACTGCCTAATGAGCATGTCAGGGAATGACTAAAACAAGCCCACTGAGAGAAGTTTGTACAATCAGCGCTTAAGCTCCTTCCGTCTGAGAGACTCAGCAATTTTAACAAGGATGCTTCAATTCAGACCCCGGATGGGAGCATTATCCCCCAGTTACAGATGGGGAAACTGAGGCAATGGGAGGGGAAGTGACTTGCAAGTGCATGCAGGAAGCAAGCGGCAAAGGTAGGAACACTCTAGACTTTCTCGCTGCTGGTTCTGTGCCTTGAAATCCTCCCTCATCCTTCAACTGGTCCCCTGAAAATGTCTAACTGAGACCAGGTCTTCTTGCAACTCACATTTTTAGATGCTCATGGCCAGGGTTCTTGCTGATGAGAAAAGGAGGCATTGAGAGAGAGTCTGCAGCTGAGACGTGAAGGCGACTGTAGGCATGCAGGTGCAGGATGTGGATACACTTCCTGAGAAGTCAGTTATTGGCAACTGGGGGTTTGCAGACCTCTTCCAAAGGGTATGGCACCTGGTCTAGAGATTTGCCTGTCTTAAGAGCCTGTTGTAAAAAAGCACAAGCAAAGTCAGTACAAACTAAAATTTCATCCAGGCAATTACTTCATTATACTGCTCTGTATACTGTACACTGAAATGTCAGTGCAATATTTATATTCCAGTTGGTTTATTTTGTAATTATGGTGAAAATGAGAAAGGAAGCCGTTTTTCAGTAACAGTGTGGCTGTGACACTTTTTTGTATTTTATGACTGATTTTGTAAGCAAAGTAGTTTTTAAGTGAGGTGAAACTTGGGGGTACACAAGACACATCCCACTCCTGAAAGGGGTACGGTAGTCTGGAAAGGTTGAGAGCCACTGGTCTAACTGCTTTGGTAAGCTAGCTGTAGGTACATTTCCAAACTCACCAAAGTGAACTTTTGACTGTCACTTTGGTGAGTTTGGAAATGGTACCCTGTATCTCTAATAGCATTTCCAAGGCCGCCTCTTCTGGCAGTCTCAACAGATTAGCAGTGATTTCATTGTCCTGAGACCACTGATCAGGGAAGGGAACAAACCTGCCCCATGTACTGCGAGCTGACATATGGGAAGCCTCTCACAAAGTGCTAAGCAATATTTAGCTGTTAGCTGCACAGCTCCGATCCCCATCTAGTTTTGTCTCCTTCGCGCGCTGGCTTCATCGAAGACCCCGTTATGTCCACCCCTGCAGTGCAGCGTGGGTGTGCGAGTACCTCTCCTCTCCCGTCTGCAGATCCGAGTTGTCAGCAACAAGATGATCCGTGTCACCCAGGTGGAAAATGAGGAGAAGCTGAAAGAGCTGGAGGAGTTCAACATGTGGAACTTCTTCTTCTCCTTCTTGAAAGAGAAGCTGAACGACACCTACATCCCAGTGGATCTCTACAGCGAGAAAACCTGCCTGAAAGTAGAGTTACTAGAGGCAAACACCAACTACAGCGTCGTCCTCTTCCGGTGTAAGCCATGCTGGGGGTTGGGCGGCCCCTCTCGGGGCTTTGTAGGCCTGCTCGGGGAAGGAGGTGCAATTTCTGCCACTTCGCTGAGGATGTGCTCCATCCAGCAGCGCAGAGTTAGGGTTACCTGGCTACTGCTGGATGCCACGTCATTTGGAAGAACCCAGCTGGTCTTACAGGGGGGTGTCAGGGTGAGCACCCTGAAACTGCCCTTTGGGCCAATGGGGGAAATGGAGGAGATCTGAGGAGAAGGTTAAAAACAGGCAAGTGGTGGCACCCAACTCTGCAGGGAGCTTGGTCCAGCTGCTTTGGGCCTAGAACAGGCTCCTGGCGGTACCAGGTATCTGTTGTAGGGCGTTATAGCACGTGTTAGCCCTAGGTCTAATGACTGAACCAGTTCCTTCTTTGCTTGGGAGGGGTGTGGGTGAGGGGCTGGGGGTGGGAGAGAAGCACTCGCCCAACATGGGCTGTGTACGCCTCTGGAAGAGAAGCAGGGTGCATCCATCCGTTTCCTCCAGCCCCAGGTCAGTTTGGTGCCACCCACAGCAAAGCCGTGTTTGAATCCTTGGTCTGAGATTCACCAGGTTTATCCAGAGTCTGGGCCTTGGGGCCGTTTATACTGAGACGGGATCATAGAATATCAGGGTTGGAAGGGACCTCAGGAGGTCATCTTGTCCAACCCCCTGCTCAAAGCAAGACCAATCCCCAATTTTTGCACCAGATCCCTAAATGGCCCCCTCAAGGATTGAACTCACAACCCTGGGTTTAGCAGGCCAATGCTCAAACCACTGAGCTATCCAGGCATATCCAGCTCAGGGGTCTGCCTCTGTATGTTGTGCTGGGTATTTCCCAGCTGCTCCCCGTGGACTACTGGGACCGTGTCATGTTGTCATGTGGGCTCCAGCACAAAGTAACCAGGCTGGGGGCTTCTCTGATACTGTCTTGTCTCTTTTAGGGTTTGACACCAAGCTCTGCCTGGTTTCCTTCCTGGGCCTGGTCCTGTTTTTCTGCGGCGATTTGCTGAGCAGGTGGGTCGCCCCTTGCTGGAAGACCAGACCACTGCGTGTGCCATACCTGCGGTCCTGTGTGCTCGACACCCCCCCCCTAATCTCTGTGTTAATGGCCTGGGCAACACGGAGGAAACGTGACCTCAGGGATGCTGCTGCGGCCAGGTGCAGCGGGGCACCTCGGAGCGGTGCCTGCCCCAGCCTAGCCTCTGTCCCGTAATAGCTATGTAAACAAAGGGCTGCTAACATCCACAGCTGGGAGGCCGCCTACGAGCTTTCAGGCTGTGGCCTGGTGTCCCGGCAGTTAAATCAGGGGGATCATCTCCCAACACTGCAAATCCCCTTGGCTCAGCCATGGAGCTTGGCTTTGCGCAGGCTGCTCTTACCAAGAGACAGTGAATGCCACCCTAGCTCCCTTTTAATGATCCCGAGGCGCGTTGGCTTCCTGCTCTCCTGGGTGTGTCTGCTTGAAGCTCTGTTCGGCCTGTGTTTGTGCGGGTGGACATCTCTCAAACTCACCCGCCGTGCGTGATCTCCGCAGGAGTCAGCTCTTCCACTACTCAGCTGGGATAAGCATCGGCATGCTGGCCTCGCTGCTGATCCTCATCTACGTGATGGCCAAGGTGATGCCCAAGGTGAGGCTGCGGTCCGGGTCTGGGAATTGGGTGCTGCTGAGTGTGATGGAGCTGGAATTGATCACTCGGCAACTGGCTGGTTCAAGGACCGCGCCAAACTGCTGTAACTTGGGAATCTGGTTACAAACTCCTGCCCTCTGAGGCTCTCGGGTCCGGTCTATGCTGGGGGGAAACTCGAAAGAGCCTTTCAGGGCCCAGGCCCCAGAGGCAGGAATGCTGGGGTATGGTGGTTCTGGCGTCTAACCCCTGCTCTGAGCAAGGTAGTCAGTGGTTAAACCATCGCACTCGGCTGTAGCTCACACAGGTGGTAGTGGGTATGCAGAGGCACGCGCTAGTGCTAAAAACCCGCTGCCCCAGTGTGGAGGTGCTCTGGGTGTCAGGAGAGAGGAGGGAAGAACACCCACCCGGTCTGGCTCGTGTACGGTAGCACACCGCTGAGTTCAGGGCCCACTTGAGGCTGCACAGTGAGTGATGGGCAGAGTCTGCAGTCGAAGGAGGCAAGGGGTGGGAGGGGAAAGCGGCCAAGGACCAGAGCCCCACAGATCTGGGAACAGAACCCAGGTTTTGCACCTGGCCCACTAGGCTACGCTGCCCTTTGACATAGGGCCTGTCTAGCAAACAGTCTTCCCCTGGGGTGAACATCAAACAGCGGCGGTTTGGCTCTAGTAGACACGTGTCTTATTCTTACGTCTTTCCATCTGCCCTAGAAAAGTCCCATCTACTTCATCCTAGTGGGAGGCTGGTCCTTCTCCCTCTACCTCATCCAGCTGGTCTTCAGAAACATACGAGAGATCTGCAAGTCCTACTGGCAATATCTCCTGGGTGAGTGTGTCTCGGCACCTACCACTGCCTTAAGCAAAGGCTGTTTGTATGACGGTGGCATGGGAGATGCTGGGACTTCCACGCCCGTCTGCCTTCTACACAGCTACAAACGGGGCTGTTCAGCCGCCGGCGGCCACTTCCAGGAAAGCGTGGTGGGAGGAGGGGGAGGCGGCCTGTCTGAGCAGCACCTTGGATTTTACTGCTGCAGATCTGCCCAGCTTAGCCACCCGAGCCGAGCTCAGCAGCCCCTGTCCAAATAGGATTTAGAGTCATTTGACCAGGAAGGGACCCGGGACTGTAGGAGCAGCGATGCCAGCAGCATGGGGACGGGGAAGGAGCGGTTATGTGGTGCCTGCTGCATTGAGCACGGCCAGCGTGGCTGTGCTCCGCGCTTCCCGGAGCGGGCTGCACCAACGGTCAGGATGCTTCCTGCCCTGCCTGCTCCGTGCAGTCCTCGTTCTGTGGGGCAGGCGTGGAATTCCTGGCTGAGTTCGCAGGGGGTCTGGCCGTGAACTTGCTGATGAGTCTGTGAGGGACCCTGGGCCCGAAAGGAGGCGGAGGTGCTGGGTGTCCGTCCTGTTCATAGCGGCCTCCGTTGACTTCCCTCGCCCAGGCTACGTGCTGCTGGTGGGCTTTGCCAGCTTCGCCGTCTGCTACCGGTACGGCCCGCTGGAGAACGAGCGCAACATCAATCTGCTGACCTGGAGCTTGCAGCTCCTGGGCCTGCTGCTCATGTACTCGGGCATCCAAATCCGGCCCATTGCCCTGGCGCTGATCGCCATTGCCGTCTGCACCAAGAACCTGGAGTACCCCGTCCAGTGGCTCTACGCCACCTACAGGTGATTCCGGAGCTCCGGGCGCGCCAGCTGCTCCAGCCACAGGGTCTAGGCCAGCCACTGCTGGCGGGGAGGCAGCGAACGGCCAAGCAGGAGTCATCTGGTCCAGGCTAAGGAGCCAACTGGCTCTGTTAACAGGACGGCTGCGCCGTAGTGTGGCTGAATGAGAGTAGGGGATGCGGGGCCCTGGGTGCATTTGGCTAAAAAGGGAGTTCCCAAGCCAGAGACGTGGCCTGGTTTTGGCCGACACAGGGTGGGGAGGGAGGGATCGGCTGCATGAAACCGGAGCCCGGGAGCCAGTTGCTCGTGCTTGGACGTTCATCGTTTACCAGAGGGGTCTCTGGCCAAGGGTCAGGAGCCCGGTTAGACTTTATGGCCTCGACTAAACTGTCCAACCCAACCTGGCCACTGTGTGGCACCAACACCTGCTTGGTGGTGGATGCTCTGGTCTTTAAGAACTGAATTTTCTCCTGTGTCCTCGCTGTTGCCTGGGGGTGTCTCTGTGTTCTGGGGCATGATGGGGTCACCCCTCTTAGGGCAGTGGTGACCAGCTCTCTGCCTCTGGTGCGGTGGGGAAGCCGGCTTCCAAGCAGGGCTCGGCAGAGTTAAACAGGTGGGCAGAAAGCTTCATAGATCCATTCAGGCCCAGGCCAGTGGATTCCAGCCGGTAACTTCTGCTTCAGGCTCCTAGCTCCTCAGGTGCCCCAGCAGCTCTCCGTAAGGACGGAGCGCAGCCTCGAGGCAGGGAACTGCTGCTAATGCCACCGCTCTGCTGGCAGGAAGGTGCAGAAAGCCACAGCGAAGCCGAGCCCCCCTCGCCTGCTGACCGAGGAGGAGTACCGGCTCCAGGGGGAGCTGGAGACGCGCAGGGCCCTGGAGGAGCTGCGCGGATACTGCAGCAGCCCAGAGTTCTCTGCCTGGACTGTGGTTTCCCGGATCCAGTCTCCGAAGAGGTAAAACGCCCTGGGGGTGCCGGCAACCCCCTTACGGTGCCCCCTGCCAGGGGGCCGCGGCTCTGCGCACGTCCAGGCAAGGGCTGGCTGCGCTCTGACTGGGGCAATCTGTACTCTTCCAGCAGGGCAGCCTGCAGCTAAACTCCATACCTGCCAGGGCTGTAAAAACTCCCGGGGGTGCCAGGTGCAGTCTATGTCCTGACTGTGCTATCAGCAGCTAGCATCGTTCGGGTATGTGTTAGCAGGGCCCGGAGCAGCTGAGCCTTTCATTGGCTGGGTGGCTGGCTCCTCATACTGGCCTAGCCTCATGCCTAAGTGACCCTAGTGGGCTGGGCTGGGCTGGACTGGTGGCTGGGACAGCAAGGCAGGACTTGCCAATTCTAGTGCCAGCTCTGTGTGACCTCGGGCCAATTGCTCCCGTACCCCTGTGCCTCAGTTTCCCCATGGGGTTACTAATTCTTCTGTGGGGGTTGAGGCTTAATGGTGTCTAGGACCTTTAAGGGACATAATGGCCATACTGGGTCAGGCCAGTGGTCCGTCTAGCCCTGTATCCTGTCTTCCCACAGTGGAAGTTAATTGCTCCCCATCCTCGTTCACTTCCAGGTTTGCCGACTTTGTGGGCGGTGCCTCCCACCTCACCCCGAACGAGGTCTCTGTCCACGAGCAGGAGTACGGGCTGGGGGGCTTGTTCGTGGAGGACCAGCTCTTTGAGGAAGACGAAGACGACTCCTTCGAAGGGGAGGGTCATGCAGGGTTCTCCGTGTCCCAGAACCACCTGGGCTCTGAGTGAGGGAGCCGTGCGGATGGATTTGGTGGTGGAGCTGCGGGATACAATCCCCGCTCTCTGAGCGCCCCCATGAGTGCACGTGCGTGTGTGTATAAAGCCCAGTCTGTCCGTGCGAGTGCACCAGAGCCAGCCAGGCTGGCAGCGCCTCCTGCTGGAGCCAGTGACATGGGCAGTCAGGGGATTGAACTCCACCCATCTAACCTGGCAGCACTTTGCCCTCTGGCTGGCACCAGACCTGGTCCCTCTCCTGCTGCACAGCACTTGTCCTTTTCCCGGCTTTCCCCAGCGGGGGAGATACCGAAGGAGGGGCGGGGAAGGGGTGTTCTGGGGGCACTTCCCTTCTGGGGAATCCACATGTTGCTTTGCAACTTGCCAGCAGAGCTTCCCCCAGCCCTGTCTGGGGCAGAGAGGAATAGGGGCTGCTTGTCTGAGTCGCCCCAGCCTGACTTCAGTTGGACTGGGAAAGCCCCCCCTCCAGCCTTCCCAAACCCGAGCAGGCTCTCTGTGGGGCAGGAGGGTTCTGCACAGGCCTGTGTTGTCTGTAGGGCACAGCGTCCAAATGGGACTCGTACCACCCATAACGTGGGGTGAGTCCCCACCCCGTCTCCTGCTTGCAGCACTCTGGGCCTCGTTCAGCCACAGAGACAATTTCATTCTCCTGCTCCCCTGGGTCTCAGCTGTGCAGGAGGCGGGCAGCACCCGGGTGATGGCAGGGCGGTGGTGAAGAGCAGCTGGCATGCCTACAGGCTGCAAGAGCGCTCGGCCCGCTGCCCGTAGCAGGGTGGCTTTCCTGGGGCGCAGGGGTCCCCTGCCTCAGGTGCTGAGCTGAGCCCAACTGAAGAACTCAGCCCCTTTTCTCTGTCCATCCTGCCCCCAGCAGGAAAAATACCCCCACTTTCCACTGGCCCCTGCCCCTACCTCACTGTCCTGTGGCTACGGCTCCTGGACTGCTGCCCACTGCTGGCTGTCAGCAGGCTGGGGCGTTAGCTGGTTTGCAGGCCGGCGTGGGGGCGGTGGGAAGAGGCCGGCTGCCTGTGGGGAGAGCAACTTGATCTCTTCCTCCTCCCACTGGGAGCCGGCTTTGTTTGCACAAGAGGAGAACTTTAGACTTGCTGTAGTGACAGGTGCGTGCAGGGCAGCTGACTTCCTGTTCTCCTGCAAGGAAAGGCTGCCAGCTCCCCGCCCCGTAACGGGTACGGGGGCAGGAACGGCATCTGTTCGTATGATCACCAAAGAGGACCGGAGGCCTCCGGGCAGTCAGCACCTCTGCTCAGCCCCTTTGGGGAGCCAGGGGGGCTTCGAGGGCTGACCGCATGGCTACAGGCGAGGCTGCTGGGCCTGCGCTGTCAACCCCTCCCCACCGTCTCCTGGTGCAGATCTTTATTTGATGTAGGCTGTGCCCCTGCAGCCGGTGGCTGGAGCGCCAGGCTGGCTTCCCTGTTGGTGCAGCCCAGGATTGGGACTGCTAACGGCCCCACTTAGGCCCAGCACCCTTGAGCGTCTCCCTGTGGACATGAGGAAAACCCTGGCTTCAGGATTTGTGTCTGAATGCGTCCTTCTCACCTGCTTTGGTTGTGGTTCATTTACTTACGTCCACAGTGCTCCGCAGCCAGAGACGCTTTTCCTGCTTAGGGCCCGAGCAGGTGGCCCCGTCTCTACCATGTCAGCATTATTCACGGAGCTCCCTGAGCCTCTATTCTAGGCCCGACCCTTTCAGCCTTCTCTGCCTAGGGAGTCCCGTGCTAATGCAGTGCACGGCGACGTGTCCCTGTCCCCCACAGCCTCCGGTTCAGCTCCACATCCCCTCTAATCTGTCTGCAAGCGCCTGGGTGGCCTGGCACATCCTGGGACGCTCCTGCCTGACCTGCTTCCATCTTTGCTGCTCCCTGGAGGAGTCCAGTCCCCTGAGCCGGGAAGCTAGTGCTGCTAGCCTGGGTTCCCTGCGTGCAGGGGGGAGCCTGAGCTCCTTGTGGGGCAGGAAGCCCGCGGGGGCTTGGCTGCACTGGGAAAGGGCAAGTCCCTGAACTCAGACCTGAAGAGCAGGGAGCAGAGGGAGACGCTGGCCCAACTCTCCAGATCCGGCTGTGGGGGGCGAACGTGGCGGCAGGTGAGGGGCTGCAGCCGAGCCCTCGGCCTGGCATGGTCTCGTTCACGCCGCAGGTTCTTTGCCGGAGCAAAGGGGTGTCTGGAGCAGCTAGTTCTGAACCGCGGGGCCAGGGACTTGGCCGTGCCTGAGGCTTTCCATGCTGCGTAGCCCATTCAGATGCATTGTAGTTAATGGGAGCTATGGGGCGAAGGGTGGGATTCTGAAGTTACCAGAGTGATTTAGGAGCACAAATCCCATTGATTCCAGCAGGGCTCGTGCTCCAAGTCAATTGGGTGCTACTGAAAGTCTCCCCAGGATCGCTGCTTTGAAAACCGCCCCGTCGCAGAGTTCTCTTTATTTCCAAGAAGCTTCTCTTGGTAAATATAGCGAAACGAGCTCCTGGCCCCCAAGTCTGTCGTCTCTTGCAGTGATGCGCTCGAGGGTCTGCTTGGGGCTGGGGGAGAGACCCGCTAAACTAGGGGTGAGCTAAATGGTCAAAACCACTAGTGATGGGCAGGGGGCGTCCAACCTGCCACCCTCAAAGGAGTCCGACTCCCAGACTCTCTTTTTGCAAATCAGGCCCCTTTAAGTTGCAGCTGGCCTCCAACATCCCCACTGAACCCCAAAAGCCTGGAGGTTGCTTGTGCCTTAGCACTGAGCCAGTGCAGAAAGCAGCTGAGGTGTAGAGCCGCCGGGCAGTACTGTCCTGTCTCATCTGATGTGCGTTCATTTCATGACAGTGGCCCCGTGTGGGGCTTGTGTGACTATGCACAGTGTCTGGTTGTGAGCCAGAGTGAAAATGGAAGGGGACTAGGCCTGTGTGGAACTTGGCCCGTAGAGGAGAGCCGGGCATTTCCTGCTCGAGGGCTGCAATGTGCCCCAGGGCTCAGTTAACCCTTTGGCACTGGCGTCAGTGGGCAAGGCTGGCTGCCCGCCTGCCCTAGGTGGGGTAGGCTGCAGCTGGCCTGGATTGCCCGCCCCCCCCCCCCTCTAGCTCTGAACTCAGAGCAAACTGCGTCCCAGCTTCTGCCTCTGTCGTGCGAGGTGTGTGGGCCTGGCTGGCATGGCCTGGGTGACAGGCCTTCTCTTAAGCACAAATGGGGGGGAGGGTGCTCCTCAATCTCTATGCAACTATCTGAGCAATAACTGCCCTTGAGTGGCGCCTCTGGGGAAAGTGCTCCCCGCAGGGCCCGGATCCTGCTTGCTCCCCATGAAGTAATGTCACAGCAGTGAGCTTTCGTTCATTGTTGTGCCAGGCACTGCTGCAAAATAATCAGAGTGGGGGGGCACGTGCAGTCTGCAGGAGCAGCCCGTGCAATGCAATCCGGCTTGGCACTGCCTATAAGCCACATAACTGCTGGAGGTTATGGCCACGCTGGGTAATTCCCAGTTTAATTTTAAATATTTTCTTTTTGTTGCTGCGCCCCTTTTATTTCCCGCTCCCTGCTGTTGCGGAAAGCCAGCTCTCAGTGTTAGCCGCCGCAAGCGGCCACGGAGCCCAGAGTTTAGTTTTCTTGCTGTTAATGTCAGTTCAGAATTTTAATAAAGTTTGTTTTTGTAGCCGTGTGTGTGTTAAACAAGGATGTGAAAGCGGCGGTTCGGCTCGAAGCAGCTGAGAGGCTGGACAAAGCTGTCGTCGGTCGGTCTATCGCACAACCAAGGCTCATCAGCAGATTCCTTCCATCCCCTAACAGCCCCTGGCTCTCGTATCCTGCCCAAAGCATTAGGGGCCTCGTGGGTTAATACTCTGGCTACTAGGGTTCTGCACCCAGTGTAGGTCACAGCGGGGAGGGGTGGGGGGCAGGCCTGGGCTGGAAGAAGGGGGGCTCCAGATGGGTTAAGAGGTACTGGAAGGACAAATCCCAGGTGCAGCTCAACACGAGTGAAGTGATTTTTTCCTCCTGGCCTGACTCTTCTGTTCCCATCCGCCGCGAAATCATTACCGGCCTCGCACACGGTGGGGGAGGTCCAAGCTTTTATTGGACCGACTTCTGGGGGTGAGCGAGACGAGCTTTCAAGCCCCCACCGAGCTGTTCTTCAGGGCTGTGATGCTGGCTCCCTGTCCCTGCTCCACACAAGATCCAGACCCCTGGTTTAGCGCACGGGGTTAACATGCGTTTCAGGGCCCCCTGCGAGGGGAAGGAGCAGGGGTAAGAAAGAGCTGCCCCAGCGCTGGTAGCTGCAGGGCTGGGGGGAGCCTGCCTGTGGCCAGCCTTAGGCATTCCTGCGGGATCAGTAACGCCGTGTACCTCGTACTAGCCCGGCTCCCAGTCTGCACCCTGCTTGTGGGCGCTCCGGAGCAAAGATCAGTTACTGCAATGGAACGTTATGGGCAACGCTCCCTGCTCTAAATCTCCGGGGTTTTCGGGGTGCAAGCTAGCGTCCCGGTGCTCAGAGTCTGGGCGGTTAGCATCAGGGAGGAAGAGGCTTTGTCCCCTGGGCTTCTCTCCCAGCAGAGCTTGCAGTGGGCTCCTTGCAGCCAGCTCGTCTTGCCAGCTCAAACAAACCCCTCTTGTACTGGCATCAAATTAGCCACTCAGCAGAGCAATAGCCCGGGGTCTGCTGGCTTTTCCTGGGGCTGATTCCCCTGGCGACCTTGGCCGGGTCACACAATGGGTTTTTGGCCCCGTTTCCCCAGCTGTAAAGCAGGGCTCGTAAAACCTCATCTCACCGGGCTGCTAAGGAGGAACTGATCTTCTGTGGTTTATGTGGTTTATCTCGGGGTTTATGGCTAGGGCGGTGGCTGGGCCCTAAATGCCCTGGTGCATCTCATGCTCTCTACCTGTGGCCAGGCCCGTGGGGCGGTGGATCTCCGCCTGGCGCCGTGGGCCGTGCAAGGCGCCCCGGTCTGATCTCGCGGCGTGCGTCTCCAGCTGCGTGCGTCGGACACCCTGTTGGCTCGTGCTGGAGGGTGGCAGAAGAATTAACAGGCCGGCTTGGTGGTGAAATGGGTCCAGCCCCCCTTCTGGGGCTAGCCCAGGGCCTCCTGCCCCATGCAGCTGTTCTGCTGGCCTGGGTACACTGAATCCTGCCTCAGCGCGGGGGGGACGGACTCGGTGGCTTCTCGTGGGTTCCCCTCGTAGGTCCCTCCCAGCCCTACATCTCTGTGATGCGCGGGGCGTCTTTCCGCGGGGCCCACCCCCAGTGGCTGTTCTCTGGAGCGTGTCCACGCGTGCCCGGGCTGGGGCCACGAGCCACATGCACACCTGCTGCATTACAGGGTGCAGGGCAGTGCTGGAGTGAGTGGAGATGCAGCGGGGGGGTGGGGGGTAGTGGGGGGGGTTGGGCACAGGGCTGGGAGTTGGGGGGAGACCTGGCTTCAATTCCTAGCTCTGCCTGGGTGACCTTGACCAAGTCACTGACTCTCTCTGCCTCGGTTTCCCCAGCTGTAAAACTTGCCTTGGTTTCCCCAGCTATGAGGTGGGAAGACTCGCCCTGCCTTGGTCTCGTCAGGCTGCGAGCATTTTGGGGCAGGCGCTGTGTCTCACTGTGCATTTGTACAGCTCCTTGCGCGCTGGGGCAGCGAGCTTGGCGGAGGTGCTTCCGTAATGCACCTAATAAAGAACAGGAGAGTCCAGCTGTGCCGGAGGCTGCCCCGCCTCGCAGCCTGGGGGAGGAAGTGGGTGGGGTGAGGACGGCGAGGGGGGTGGAGGCAGGGTGGCCCTGCCTCAGAGCGCCACATACCATGGACAGCTCCCTCTGAGCCAGGGCTGGGCTGGGTGGCACAGCTGGCTCCGTTCTGCCAAGCAACCCGCAGAACCGGCCCGACTTGCCGAGGTGCCAGCCACGCGGTGTCAGCAGGGAGGTGAGTACAGCTCCGGCTGGCTTTGCCCAACACCTCCGTCCCTTCCCCACCCTCTGCCAGCCTGCCTGGCGGCTCGCTGGCCCCTGGCGGGTGGCAAAGCCCCAGCCATAGGGTGGCTTCCGGGAGGGCGTCCTCTCTGCATCCCTCCCCCCAGCTGCAGGAAATCCCCCTGCCCTCGCTGGCCACAGCTTCCAAGGGCGGCGACAAACCTTCTTTTCCTCCCCAGGCTTCCTGGGGAAACGGAGGGGGGGCCCTGCCGCCGGGTGTGCTGATGGTGTCGTGGTGCGGAGGCATTGTACCCCATTCTGCCCTAACGGGGGGACCCCACTGTGATGGCAGAGGGGTCCTGCTCGGGGAAGAACCGGAGGCTGTCCTTGGTTATTTGCATTGAGACTGAACTTCCTCCTAAAACCCTTGGCTGAGCGTGAAAACAGACAAAGGGAAGATGGGTCTGGCTTCTGAGCCCCCTCCCTTCCCCTGTACCCCCCCCCCCAAACACACGCAGGCCTCGGAAACGGCCTTCCCCCCCACCCCCGGCTTTGAACCCGCTTTCTTCGCTCGCTGGGGGCCGAGATGAACTTTCTCCAGCAGGCCTGATAAGAGCCCCTGCGGTTTATGGCTCCGGGGCAGAGTCCGGGGCAGGCTGTAAATCGAAGGTGAAGGTTGGCTTGTATTTAAAAAACAAGCCCCTGTATAAAAGACGGGAAGGGTTTAAAATAGGAGCTGGTGAGGCAGGACAGAGCAGACAGCTGCTGCTGCAGGCCCGGGGCCGTCAGGTGGAGCCCAGGGTCGCGGGCGCGGAGCTGCGCCAGGATCCTGCTGCTAATAATATTTGCCGTCGCTCCTGACCTCCGCCCCAGCCCCCAGGGCTGCGTTTGCCCCCTGGTCAAAGCAGGGATCCCTCCGCGGCCCCGCTGGGGTGGAAGCTGGCTCGCCTGACTGGCCGTGGGCCCCCATCCTCAAAACCGTTTTACGCTTCTAACTTCCACGGGACAAGCAGGAGGCTCTGGGGGTTGCCAGGGGTTGTGGAGGCAGAAACCGGGGGCCGCTCGGTTGCCTCTCCCCTCTTTGCCACTTCACCGCAGGGGGCGCGGCTGGGCCAGCGGGGTTCAGGGCCGACCCCGTGTGGCTGGCAGCGGGAGCTGCTGAGAGCTGGGGTGCCCGGCTGGGAGCAGAGCACCCTGTAACCTCCCCCTCCAAGCGGTGGGGCTGGGACACCCTGCAGCCCAGGCCCCGAGCGGGCACAGTGCTGGGCCCAGAGAAGGGCTAGCAGGGCTGGGGAGTGCAGCTCGGCCGGCGGGCGGTGAAGCCTTAGATCGTCCCCCATGAGCTGGGACCAGCCAGCGCTGGCCGAGGGGGGCTGGGGCTTCCCTTCTAAGAGAGGAGTCTCCCCTCGCTCAATGGCTATGCCAAGGCCGTACCCGGGGGGGGTGTGTGTGGAAGAATCAGGACCCCTGGGTTCTGTTCACGTGGGACTGACTGTCCCCCTGGCCCTAAGGCGGGGGTGCTGGCAGCTGTGGGGCACCCTCAACCTGCCCCTCCCCTTACAGCCATATGGCTGTGCCGACAGATCCCCAGGGCATGCGGCTCCTGGCAGGCGGCTCTGGGGGCTGCTTTGGAGGGATAGGGTGGGGGCAGGGAGCAGAGCCGGGGACAGAGCGTGTCAGGGGGGCGCTGGAGGGGAGGGGAGAACAGGGCCTGTGCAAGCCAGGAGATGGCCCAGCCAGTTCCTCCTCTCCCCAGCTGGCATCCTGCTCCAGCTGGCTTCCTGTCTTGACTCACTCCTTTCCTGGCTCCGACATTAACCCCTCCGGCACTGGGCCCACCTGCTGCGACGGGATCTCGCCCTTTCATGGGGACCTCGCTTGTTTCTGAGCCCTTGGGGTTTGTCCCCGCACCCACCGGCCTCCTCCTACTCCTGCTGCGGCTTTTCCCTCGGGGCCTGGTGCTGGGGTCCCCAGCCCTGGAAGCCCCTGAGATCTCAGCTTGTCTTCTCATGCTCAAAGAACAAACCAGTTCCACATCTGTCCACTGCACAATCAACAGCTGGGGAATGTGGGGTACCAAGGGGCAGGGGGGATGACACAGAGAACCCAGGTGTCCTGCATCCTAATTTCCTGCTTGACCCACTCACCTCCCCATGCCAAGCAGGGAACCCAGATGTCCTGACTCCCAGGCCCTTGCTCGAAATACCCAGTTCTAGGCACACCCCTGGGTCCTGCCACCCAGCATCCCTGTTCTAACCACTGGGCCCTCCCCCCTCCCCTTTCCATCTGGCTGTGCTAGATTGGGGGGTCTAGTGATGCCCAGACCCTCACACTGCTGCTCCCTTGGGAGCCCCTGGAGGCAGCTCAGCAAGAGGCCCATCGTTCAGGACCTGCTGCCGACGGGACGGGGCAGCCCTGCTGCTGGCGAAGGGGCACCTGGCTGCCTGGCCAAGCCCAGCCGGCATAAATGAGCCAGCTACGCAAACACAAGACTCCCTTCTCCTCTCAGCTGCAGAGTGGGAATAGGATCTAGGCTGTCTGGCTCCCAGGCCTCCGTACCCTATTCTAACCCACCAGGCCCCCATCCCTTCCCAGAGCCAGGGATAGAACCCAGGAGTCCTGCCTCCCTGCCCCACCCTGTGCTCTAACCCACTAAGCCTGACTCCCTTCCCAGAGCCAGGGGAAGAACCCAGGAGTCCTGGCTCCCAGGCCCCCCTGTCAGAGGCAACGTGTGTGTGTGGGGCGGGGGGGGGGTCACATGCCCCACCCCAGATTTCTGCCGGGGTTTGCCAGCTGGGCCCCCTCCCTGGGCAGCAGCAAACAGCTGAGAGCTGCAAGGAGGGGCTGCTGAGGGTGAGGGGGGATGTGCCTGGGGGGAGTGTGACTCAAGCTATGTGGGGGGGAAGGGGACAAACTTTTAAATTGTGCCCCCCCCAACTATCAGCAGGTACCAGTCCTCTCTGCCCCCTGTGCTCTAACCACTAGACCCCCACTCCCTTCCCCGAGCCAGGGATAGAACCCAGGAGTCCTGGCTCTCAGCCCCCCCTACTCTAACCACTAGACCCAACTCCTGTCCCAGAGCCCGGGTTAGAACCCAGGAGTCCTGCCTCCCCGCCCTAACCACTAGACCCACTCCCTTCCCCGAGCCCAGGATAGAACCCAGGAGTCGTGGCTCCCCGTCCCCCTGCTCTAACCACTAGACCCAGGGACCTGGGCTCTCCTAGATGGATTGAGACAGGGGCAGAGGCTGCCATTCACTAGCTATGATGTGAGCCGCGGCTGATCCTTAAATCGGGGGGCGTGTCCCCCTGCTCAATCCGTGGGGCGCACTGCACCCCGTTTGCAGGGCTAAGTCCCTGGGCAGCAGGGACCCCTCCGCTCACTGCTCTCCCCTCCGCCCATCTTCCCCTCCAGTGGCTGCCTCCCCACTGCCCGCTGGGGCCATGGAAGCCAATCTGCCCCTGCTGGACACCACCGGGGTGGGGGACCTGGTGCTGCTGGACCCCCTGTCGGAGGAGTCGCTGCTGCAGAACCTCAAGGAGCGGTTTGGGCACCAGGAGATTTACGTAGGTGTCGGAGGCTGCGCGGGGGGGGGGGGGAGCAATGGGGCCGATCGGGGGCTCCTCCCCGCCCCAGGTGCCTGGAGACGGAGCTCTTGGGATACTGCCCCATGGGGAAGGATTGGTGCACGCCTGGCCTGGGTCCGGTCCCGTATGGCAGACTGCCGGGCACCCGGCTCGCTCCCCGGCATGCTCCTGCATCCCGGATCTTCCCTTCTTTTCCTCCCTGGTGTGCTCAGCCCAGGCCCCGCACGCTTCGCGCTCTCCCCCGCACGCTCACGGCCTCTGCGTTCCCTCCCCAGACGTACATCGGGAACGTGGTGATCTCCGTGAACCCATACCAGCCCCTGCCCATCTACTCCCCGCAGACGGTGGAGGAATACCGCAACTGCAACTTCTTCGCCGTCAAGCCGCACATGTGAGTGGGCTGGGCGGAGGCTGGCGGGGGCCATCGCTAAGCGAGGGGGGCGAACTGGGGAGTCAGGGAATGGGGCTCGGGGTCATTCCCCTCTACGGGGCGGCAGCTCTGATCTAGCCCCAGTGCGGGGACTGGCTGGCTCAGGGGGCAGGGAAGGGGGCATGGGGCCTTTCCCCTCTACGGGGTGTCATGGAGTCCCCGGGCGATGCTCTGGGACGGCTCCCTACGAAGCCAGGCAGGACTCTGGGGAAGTCTCCTCCCTGGGAGCAGCCTGTCTGCAGGACACACAGCTCCCCTGGCTCCACCTTCCTGGGTCTGACCCCAGAGCATTCAGCCTCCTCTGCCCCTCCGTGCGCTTCCCACAGCGAGTCTGCCCAGGCGGGGTCCTGGGGGAGCCAGAGGGTCCTGCCCCCCAACTCCGCAGTCAGACGGGACTCTCAGCCAGCCAGGAAACCAGAAGGTTTATTAGACGACAGGAACATGGTCTAACACAGAGCTTGTAGGTGCAGAGACCAGGACCCCTCAGTCAGGTCCGTCTTGGGGGGCAGTGAGCCAGACAACCCCGTCTGCCCTTCACTCCATGTCCCAGCCAGCCCCAAACTGAAACTCCCTCCAGCCCCTCCTCCTCTGGGCTTTGTCCCTTTCCCGGGCCAGGAGGTCACCGGATTCTTTTGTTCTCCAACCCTTCAGCTCTCACCTTGCAGGGGGGAAGGGCCCAGGCCATCAGTTGCCAGGAGACAGAGTGTCGCCATTTATGGACCCTGGCCCTTTGCTCTGCAAAAATCACACCCCCTTATCCCACCATCTAGAGACTTAAGAAATGCTGAGGGGAAACTGAGGCACCCCTACAGTATTCAGAGGAAACATTAAGAACAGTCCCACTTCGTCACAGGGGGCACCAGCTCTGATCTAGCCCTAGTGCGGGGACTGGCTGGCTCAGGAAGGGGGGGAATGGGGCACGGGGTCTGTCCCCTCTAGGGAGCACCGGCTCAGATCTGGCCCCAGGTTGGCAGTGACTCAAAACCCTACAAGCCGTGGTGGCTGGTGTGGCGCGAATCAGAGTCTTAAGCCGGTTCCCGGAGCTGGCAGCAAGGGCGGGTTCCCGGCCCGTCCTGTCCCAGGGTGGACGACGAGTCCATAAAGGGCTTATGTATAATTGAGTCAAACCTGGGGGTGCGCAGGGTCCCTGACTCCGCTTCAGCGCAGCTCGCAGGAGTGTTTGCTTGGGGGGCAGGGGGTAGGAACAAGCATTGTGTGATATGGTGCCCCTCATTCCTGACCCACAGCCCCCTGCTAGCCCAGCCGAGACCCCCAAGGCCGGGCCTCCAGCCAGGCTTCTGGGCTGGGGAGTGGGGAGCCCTGGCCGGGGGGGCGGGATCTGTCCCCTTCTAACCCCTCTCCCTTTACCCCACCCCCCACCCCATCCTTATAGCTACGCGATCGCTGACGATGCCTATCACTCCCTGCGGGACCGCGACAAGGACCAGTGCATCCTGATCACGGGCGAGAGTGGCGCGGGCAAGACAGGTGAGGCGGGGACGCCCGCCCCCAGCCGAGCCTGGGGTTGTGGGGGCTAGGGATGGCGGGCGAACCCCTCGGGGTCGTCAGCCGAGTCATTCCCATGGGGGAAGTCATGCGGGGGTCCGTGACGGAGTCACCCCCCGTTCTGTGCAGCCAGGAGCCTGACGGGACCCAATGGCCGGGCTGTTGCTTGTCCCCGCAGAGGCCAGCAAGCAGGTGATGTCCTACGTGGCCGCCGTGTGTGGCAAGGGTGAGGAGGTGAACCAGGTGAAGGAGCAGCTGCTGCAGTCCAACCCGGTGCTGGAAGGTGGGTGCCCCCTGGCCCTGAGAAGAGCCCCTAGTTCCCCCGCCGAGGCCTGGCCGGTTCATGCCCCGGCCCCCGGCCCGGGGGGTGTCAGAGGCCATGGGGCTCCCAGGTGTTCCCCCTGCCGGGGCCTGGCCGATTCGTGTCCCGGTCCCCGGCCCGGGGGGTGTCAGAGGCCACGGGGCTCCCAGGTGTTCTCCCCGCCGGGAGCCTGACCCGAGCTGGCTCTGCCCCAAATTCGTCTGACCCTCCCTCCATACCAGCCTCGAACCCTGGCTGTGCCCCACAATGGGGAGCCCCCCGCGCTCTGCCCGTGGCACGTCCCCCACACCTGCTCCACCCTAGAGGGGCTGCCCTACCGCAGGTGAGGGGTGGGGGGAATCCCACGAAAGGTACAAATAATGATCCCGCCCCACCCCCCCGTTCTCATTGCAGCCTTCGGTAACGCCAAGACCATCCGCAATGACAACTCCTCCAGATTCGTGAGTGGTTCTGCCTCCAGCCCCCCACTCCCCCTCGACTCCTGTCCCCCCAGAGTCTCCCTCCCCCACCCTCCCGACTCCTGTCCCCCTCCCCACGACTCCTGTCCCCCCAGTTTCCCCCTCCCCTACCTTCGTGACTCATGTCCCCCCAATGCCACCCTGCCCTGCGACTCCCATCCCCCCAACATTCCCCTCCCCCACCCTCGCGACCCCCCGTCCTGTCCTGCCCCCTGACTCGTCCATCTCTGCCTCTCCCAGGGCAAGTACATGGACGTGGAGTTTGACTTCAAGGGCGAGCCCCTGGGCGGTGTCATCAGCAACTGTAAGTGCCCCGAGCCCCCCGCGGGCCCTTGGGCAGGGGCCGGGCCAGGACCGGGGCCAGCAGCTCCGTGCAGGCCCGGCTGGAGAGGAGTGTGCGGGCAGCGTGCCCTCCAACCTGTGCCAGGGGAGTGCAGCACGCCGGGACCCGGCAGGCACTGGGTTAAGGCCGGAGCGGGACCGTGGGGCCTCTGGGGCGGGGGGGGGGGGGGTCCCAGCTGCTTCCACCCCTTAGCCGGAACTTCGGCTTCCTGCGGGGAGCAGGGCCACAGATCCGTTCCCAGCGCGGCACAATGGAACAATAGGGGCTGGACCCCCGCCCAGTACCCCTCCCCGAGCACCCGGCTCCCCGCCCCCTCCAGCACCAACTGGGGCCCAGAGTCTGCGCCCCCCCCCCGCAGTGACCCCCGGGGCACCGATTCTCCCCCCCCACCCCAGCAGCCTCCTGGGGACTGATCCCCTTGGCGGCGTTGTGGGTGACCCTAACGCTGAGCCGGGGCTCCCCCGTGTCTCCCCTCCGCTCTCCCTGCTGCAGACCTGCTGGAGAAATCCCGCGTCGTGAGACACGTCAAAGGGGAGAGGAATTTCCACATCTTCTACCAGCTCCTGGCCGGGGGATCTGACCAGCTCCTGAGTAAGGCTGGGCCCCTGGGCTGGGGGCCGGGGTTTTGGGGCTGTGTCGGGGGATGGGGTTTGGGCAGTGCCCCCACTGGGCTGGGGGCCGGAGGCAGGGTTTGGGGCCCATCGCCGCAACCCGGGCAGGGCCCCGGGGGGACCCAGGCGAGTGCCAGTGGCGGGGGACCCGGGCGGGAGGCTGCTCCTGGCTGAGCCGCAGCCTGTCCCCTCTCGCAGGGGAGCTGAAGCTGGAGCGGGACTGCAGGCGCTATGGATACCTGGGCCAGGAGGACCGCAGCCTGCCGGGCGTGGACGACGCGGCCAACTTCCGAGCCATTCAGGTCCAGCCTCGGGGCGGGAGGCGGGTGAATCAGTCTGTCCGGGTAAAATGGGACCCCCTGAACTTGCCCCCCAAATCCCTACACTGCACCCCTGTCACGGGGCCCCAGGCCCGGTGCTCGGCACCTGCTCCAGATGAAGCTGCTCAGGACTCTGGGGCGGGGTCTCCCCCCGGGCAAGGAACCAGCTCGGTCACCCCGTGTGCTCCCTGCAGCAAGTCCCCCCCCGGGGGAGCCTGACACCCCCCCAAAGGGCCCTGCCCCCCACCCGCAGCCGGCAGTGACTCCCAGCCAGTGGGCGACCGACGGGTTGCTAGTCGCCGGGGACCCAGCGTAGGACGGAGCTGGTTAGCACCCACCAGGGACTCTCCCCCGAGTCCCAACCCCGGAGGAGGACCCCTTCCAGCTGCCCAGCCGCAGTGTTCCCCCCCTTCCCCCCGCCCCCCCCACTCTGGGCTTTGTCTCTTTCCCGGGCCAGCAGGTCACCTGGTCTCTAGCTGATCCTCGCAGAGGAGGGGCCTGGCTGCCACTTGCCACCCTTGCCAGGCTGCAGAGTGTCGGCCATTCTCTGCAGCCCGTTGGCCGTCACACCTGCCCCTTAGGGGTCACTGTGAGGACACGCCCTTATCCTACACCGCCTAGATACTTGAGTAACACAGAGGGGAAACTGAGGCACACACACAGTATTCAGACAAAACATTAAGAACATTCCCACTTCGTCACCGCCCCCAAACTCAGGTCCCCAAACCTGCACCCCAAACTCTGCACCCCCAAACCTGCACCCCACACTCAGACCCCCAAACTCTGCACTCCTCTGTCTCCCTGGCAGGAAGCCATGAAGGTCATCGGCTTCTCGCCAGCCGAGGTGCGGGCGCTGCTGGAGGTGACGGCCGTGGTGCTCAAGCTGGGGAACGTGCAGCTGGACAGCCAGTTCCAGGCCAGCGGGATGGAGTCCTCCAGCATCCAGGACACACGAGGTCAGGCGGGGGCCCGCGGTGGGACAGGACCCCTGCCCTCGGCCCAGGCACCTGGTTGGCACCGTTAGCCCAGAATTGGCTCCCCAGTCACCCCTCCCGAGGCCCCCTCCCCTGGGTTTCACCCACCCCCTCCCTGATCCCATGACGGTCTCGCCTCCTGCCCCCCAGCCGCCCCCCCCCCCCGGCGGCATTCCCCGTGGAGCTAACCAGGCCTCTCCCCATGCAGCCGTGCGGGAGATCTGCGAGCTGATCCGCCTGCCGGAGCACGTCCTGGAGCAGGCCCTGTGCTCCCGCACCGTGGAGGCCAAGCAGGAGAAGGTGGTGACGGCTCTGAGCGTGGCCCAGGTGAGCGAGGGGACGGGGCTGGAGGCCCAGAGCCAGACCCCTTCCCTTTGCCGCGCTCGGTGTGTGCAGACATCTCCATCAGCCCCCTGAACCCCTGCATCTCCTCCCAGCGCCCCGCAGGTCTCAACAGGCGTCGCACCCCATTAGCGGTGGGGCTGAGCCACGTTCGCGCCCCCCCGTTCCCCCCCCAGCGACCGGCCTCCTCTTGCCAGGGCTGTCCCAGGCTCGGGGCTTTTCTGGCTCAGTCCCACGGCCGCAGGAGCTCCCTGGTGTCCAGCAGGGCCTGGATGGGGCCGGTGCCGAGACGTGAAGTTTCTTGTCTGAGCCTCCCTTGCTCAGCTCCCTGGCTTGGGGCTGAAATCACCAGCTCAGGAGCAGGTTCTTCCCCCCCTGAGCGGGGCTGGCCCACGTGGGCCCAGCCCCAGGGTCCCTCTGAGCCGCCCTGCGTAGCCGCCAGCCTCCAGCCCCTTTGCCTCTGCTCCTAGGGCTGCTATGGGCGGGATGCCCTGGCGAAGAACATCTACAACCGGCTCTTCAACTGGCTGGTGACCCGCATCAATGAGAGCATCAAGGTGGGTGCGCTGGAGACGCCAGCCCCAGGTGGGGCTCGAACCCCTCTGTCATGGAGTTCCCGGGCGATGCTCCCTACGAAGCCAGGCAGGACTCTGGGGGAGCCTCCTTTCCCCAGGGGAAGCGTCCTATCTCCAGGGCAAGAAGCTCACACAGCTTCCTCCTTCCTGGGTCTGATCTCGGAGCCTTCAGCCTCCTCTGCCTCTCCCTGCGCTTCCCACAGCCAGTCCGCCCAGGCGGGGTCCTGGGGCAGCCAGAGCGTCCTGCCCCCCAACTCCGCAGTCAGACGGGACCTTTAGCCAGCCAGTAAAAAAACAAAGTTTATTAGATGACAGGAACATGGTCTAACACAGAGCTTGCAGGTGCAGAGAACGGGACCCCCTCAGCTGGGTCCATTTTGGGGGGCAGTGAGCCAGACAACCACGTCTGCCCTTCACTCCATGTCTCCAGCCAGCCCCAAACTGAAACTCTCTCCAGCCCCCCCTCCTCTGGGCTTTGTTCCTTTCCCGGGCCAGGAGGTCACCGGATTCCTTTGTTCTCCAACCCTTCAGCTCTCACCTTGCAGGGGGGAAGGGCCCAGGCCATCAGTTGGCAGGAAACAGGGTGTCGGCCGTTCTCTGTGTCCAGACCCCTGCACACACCTGCCCTCTAGGGCTCTGCAATGATCATACACCCTTATCCCACCACCTAGATACTTAAGAACTGCCTAGGGGAAACTGAAGCACCCCCACACTATTCAGAGGAAACATTAAGAACAGTCCCACTTCGTCACATCCGCCCCACCTAGATACTTAAGAAATGCATAGGGGAAACTGAGGCACCCACACAGTATTCAGAGAAAACATTAAGAACATTCTCACTTTGTCACACCCTCGGAGCGGGAGCCCCCCGGCCAAGGTGCGGGAGCTGCTGTGTGTAGCCTGGCCAGCGGGGGGCTGGGGGGCTCCCTTCACCGCTGGACAGAGGCTATTGAATCCCCTGCTCTCATCCCCGCTGTCTCCCAGGGCCCCCCCCCTTCCACCTCCCTGTCCTCCCATCTGCTGGCTTCTCCCCCACACCTTGCCCTCACCCTGAGTCCTGCCCCCCTCCCGGGGCTTTGCTGGAGCTCTTGTGCTGAACCATCCAACGGCGCCCCCCGCCCCCCCCCCCACGATCCCTGCCCCGTCCCTGGAGCCCAGGCTGGGCCCTCGGGACGTGGCGAGTCCATGGGTAACGAGCCCCCCTGTTTGCCCAGGTGGACTCGAGCGAGCGGAGGAAGGTGATGGGAGTTCTGGACATTTACGGCTTCGAGATTTTCCAGGTTAGTGCTGGGTATGGCAGGCCGCTCGGCTTCCCCTGTGCAGGGCAGCGGGCAACTGGGGAGCCTAGGGTGGGGATAGCAGGGGCTGCGGGTCGAGAGCGAGGGGCACCGCAGAGCTGGGGGGAAAGCCCAGGGCTGGGCTAGCAGTGGGCTAAGGGGGGCTGCAGGTCGGGAGTCAGGGGCACCGCAGAGCTGGGGGGAAAGCCCAGGGCTGGGCTAGCGGGGGGCTGCAGATTGGGATTGAGGGGCCCTGCAGAGCTGGGGGCGGGGTGGTAAACTTGCCATACTCCCGGCTTCCTGGGTGCGGCACCCTCCTGCCTAGAGCAGCAGCCCCGGGGGGGAACAGGGAACGTGGCCCCGAACCCTCGTCCCACGGGCCCTTCTGCCTTCTCCTTCTCGCCCAGAAAAACAGCTTCGAACAGTTCGTCATCAACTACTGCAACGAGAAGCTGCAGCAGGCCTTCATCCTATTGACACTGAAGGAGGAGCAGGAGGAATACGTGCGGGAGGTATCGGGGGCCCTGGGAAGCCGCCGGGTGGGCCTCATTGCCTGTAGTTCCCCTGCCGATACGACCCCCCTCGCCCAGCGCAGCGCTCCGATGGCCCCCCAGCGAACGGCACGCGGCCGACGGGCGACTGTTGGCACTGAAGTTACAGGCCTTTAGCCAGGGCAGTAAACAGCCTCAGCTGTCAGGAGAGGGGGGGGGTTGGAAATGACGTATCTCCCCCCCCCCCCCCCCCCCCCCGCCTCTGCGCCCCGGGTGTCCACAAGCTGCTCCAGCCACCCCACCCAGCAGCTGCCGGCAGCCTGGCCCCCAGCCCCCGCGGCCGGATTTGGCTGCACCCTAACAGGAAGGTTGGGAATAAACACGTGCAAAGCCCCGGGGCTCCGGACGTCCTGGTCCCCAGATCCCGCCGGAGCCTGAAGCCGGGAGCGGGGCTGGAAGCCCCGAGTGAGAACTGCGGCCGGTGGGGTGATGGGCAGAGGCAGGCGGTGCGTGGTGACCGCGGGGCCCGGCACGGTCACGGGGCCGGAGCAATGGGTCAGACAGATGCAGCCGTGGCTGCTTTGTTGGGTTCAGTTCCTGGCCCAGGGCCACCCCGTGGCATCCCTGCGAACCGGCCCTGTCCTGCTTCCTGCTCCTGGCGTCAACTCCGCCTGCTGGGGGTTTAAAAATCCCGCGCGGGCCTCTCTTGGCTCGGCCCCTCGACTTTCTCCAGACTGGGCCGGGAGCTCGGACTCCAGCTCCCCCACCCCCCGGCCTCTGGTGTGAGGCTCCCAGGCTCCCGCCGGTGCACCCCAGCCCCCACACCCAAATCCAGCTGGGCTTTGCAGCCTGGACTGGAAGTGGGGGGTTTAGCCAGTGAAATCCCGTGGGCGCCCCGGGCCGTCCCCCGTCAGCTGGACAGGCCTTTGCTGGTCTTCCCAGCTGGTGCCGCTGCCAGCCGGGTCAGGGTCCGACGGCCGCTCTCCTCCCCAGGGCATCCAGTGGACACCGGTGGACTTTTTTGACAACAGCATCATCTGCAGCTTGATTGAGGACGTGAGTTGCTGGTTGAGCACCGGCCGGTGGGGATGGGACCAGCTCTTGGCGGGAGGGGGCCTGCGGGCGGGGGCTCCCCACCCCTGGCCAGAGGAGCCAGGAGAAAACATGGGCACCACTTACTGGCCCTAAGCAGGGGCCAGGCCCAGTCCCTGCCAAGGGGGCGGTTCGCCCCCTCAGCCTTTTCCCTGTATCGCCGGCACCTGCCCCCGCACACGTGGGCGACCTGGACCAGGGGCTGGTTTGGCACAATTGACCTTTTCTGTACTGGATAGTAATAGCAGGGGGCTGCGGGTCGGGAGCAACGGGCACCGGCAGAGCTGGGGGTTGGGGGAGGCCAGGGCTGGGCTAGCAGGGGCTGTGGGTCGGGAGCGAGGGGCACCAGCAGAGCTGGGGGGGGTGGGGGAGCCCAGGGCTGGGAGCGCAGGGGGCTGCGGGTCGGGAATGCGGGGCACCGCGGAGCTGGGGGGGGGCCCAGGGCTGGGCTAGCAGGGGGCTGCGGGTCGGGAGTGCGGGGCACCGCGGAGCTGGGGGGGGCCCAGGGCTGGGCTAGCAGGGGGCTGCGGGTTGGGAGTGCGGGGTACCGCGGAGCTGGGTGGGGGGAGCCCAGGGCTGGGCTAGCAGGGGGCTGCGGGTCGGGAGTGAGGGGCACCGCGGAGCTGGGGGGGGCCCAGGGCTGGGCTAGCAGGGGGCTGCGGGTCTGGAGTGCGGGGCACCGCGGAGCTGGGGGGGGCCCAGGGCTGGGCTAGCAGGGGGCTGCGGGTCGGGAGTGAGGGGCACCGCGGAGCTGGGGGGGGCCCAGGGCTGGGCTAGCAGGGGGCTGCGGGTCGGGAATGCGGGGCACCGCGGAGCTGGGTGGGGGGAGCCCTGGGCTGGGCTAGCAGGGGGCTGCGGGTCGGGAGTGTGGGGCACTGCGGACCCGGCTGGCCCCAGGTCCGTGACCCGCCGGCTCTGCGCAGAGCAAGGTCGGGATCCTGGCCATGCTGGACGAGGAATGCCTGCGTCCCGGCCTGGTGACGGAGGAGACCTTCCTGGCCAAGCTGAGCCAGGTGTTTGCCAGCCACAAGCACTACGAGAGCAGAGCCACGCAGAACGCCCGGCACGTCACGGACGCCAGCCTGGCTGGGCCCTGCTTCCGTGTGCACCACTACGCCGGCAAGGTGAGGGGGGCACCCTCCAAACTCCCAGCATGCACTGCCCGGCGTGGGGGGGCCTTTGTGGGCTCCAGTGGTTAGACAAGGGAGCTCTGGGAGGGGAGTGGGGTCCAGGGGTTAGAGCAGGGGGGACTGGGAGCCAGGACTCCTGGGTTCTGTCCCTGGCTCTGTCAGGGGAGTGGGGTCCAGGGGTTAGAGCAGGGGTGGCGGGGGCGGGCTGGGAGCCAGGACTCCTGGGTTCTGTCCCTGGCTCAGGGAGGGCAGTGGGGTCCAGGGGTTAGAGCAGGTAAGCCGTGAGCGGGCTGGGAGCCAGGACTCTCTACCTTGGGGTCCCTTCCACCTCCCAGCCCTGGGGAGTCAGGGGCGCCCCTTTCAGTGATGCTGTGGGTCCATCCCCCCGCAGGTGACCTACAACGTGTCGGGGTTCGTGGAGAAGAACAACGACCTGCTGTTCCGCGACCTCTCGCAGGCCATGTGGAAAGCTCAGCACGAGCTGTTGCGCTCCCTCTTCCCTGAGGGGGACCCCCAGAAAACCTCCCTCCGGCGCCCCCCCACCGCGGGCTCCCAGTTCAAGGCCTCGGTCGCCACGCTCATGAAGAACCTCTACTCCAAGAACCCCAACTACATCAGGTGGCATGGGATGGGGCTCCCACAGGAAAGGGTGGGAGCAGGGCTACAGCTCAGCGCCTGCCGCTTTCAAACCCAGGCACTATGGGAGAATCTCCCTGGCTGTGAGCAGTGTAGGGGCTCTGACACACAGTGGAGTGAGGAAGAAACTCCCCAGCTATGAGCAGTGTAGGGGCTTTGACACACAGCGGAGAGAGGGGAGAAACTCCCCAGCTATGAGCAGTGTAGGGGCTCTGACACACAGTGGAGTGAGGGGAGAAATTCCCCAGTTATGAGCCACGTAGGGGCTCTGACACACAGCAGAACGAGGGAAGAAACTCCCCAGCTATGAGCAGTGTAGGGGCTCTGACATAAAGTGGAGTGAGGGTAGAAACTCCCCAGCTATGAGCAGTATAGGGGGCTTTGACACACAGCAGACAGAGGGGAGAAATTCCCTGGCTCGCAGCAGTGATGGGGCTTTGACATACACTGGCATGTGGGGAGATTCTCCCTGGGCTGTGAGCAGTGCAGGGGCTTTGACACACAGTGGAGCCCTCTCTAACCTCATCCCCTCTCCGGCCCAGGTGCATCAAACCCAACGACAACAAAGAGCCCGGCGTGTTCACGGACGGGCTGGTGCAGATGCAGGTCCGGTACCTGGGGCTACTGGAGAACGTGCGGGTGCGGCGGGCCGGCTACGCCTACCGGCAGGGCTATGAGCCATGCCTGGAGCGCTACAAGATGCTCTGCAAGCAGACCTGGCCCAAGTGGAAGGGCGGTGCCAGGTAGGGGGGGTGAGGAGCACGGGGGGGATTGTGGGGGCTGGGAGCACCCTGCTGGGTGGGGAGCAGCCTGGGGGGGATGCTGAGAAGGGGAGCGCTGGGGGGTGGGGAGATGTCAGCCCCACGCAGGGAGGGTTGGGGGGGCTGGAGGTATCAGAGGTGCCGGCAGTGCCCGGGGGGGGGGGAGGCTGTAGCACCAACTGGCTGAGCCCCATGGCGCTGCCCCCCCTCTTGCTCGTCACCACCCTGGCCCTGGCCCCCCCTGCCTGCCCCACCCCTACTCCTGCAGTGGGGTGGCTTCCTGGGGGCCACCTCTTCCCCCTGGGAGTTTTCTGCAGGGGGTGGGGGGCGCGGACCAGGAGCCTGAGCCCCGTCTTTGGCGCAGGGACGGCGTCCAGGCCCTGCTGACCGACCTGCGCATCCCCCCGGGGGAGCTGGCCTATGGGCACACCAAGATCTTCATCCGCACCCCACGCACCGTGAGTCCCTGCCGGGCTGGGGTGGGGGGAGGAGAATGGGCTAATCTGAGACGGAGGGGGGAGGTTTGCTTGGGAACACCCCCGCTGTGGGGGGGGGGCAGTGGGGGCGCGGGTCCAGCTGCCAATGCCGAGTCCTGCCCCCTTGCCCGGGAAGCTGTGGGGCATCCCTGGCCCTTCCAGCTGGCGTCCCGAGAGAGAGGGCGGCGGTCCTGGGCTGCCAGGGGCGACTGGCCTGGGGGCTGAGCTGTGGGGCGTCTAGGGCTGGAGGTGGGGCGGGGGCGGACCCTGAGTTCCAGCCCCGCTGAGATCAGACGCCAGGGAAAGGTCCCTGCCGACCCCTTTCGTCGCTGGGGTGTCCGTGCGCGGCCTCCCGCCGCAGGCAGCTCCTGAAGGGTTAACGTGCTTTGGGGGGGGGGCGTCCTGGCTCCCCAGCCTGGCTTTGACCCTCCTGCTGTCCCCCCCCAGCTGTTCGACCTGGAGGACAGGCGCCGGCTGCGCGTGGCTCAACTGGCCTCGCTGATCCAGGCCACCTACCGCGGCTGGAAGTGCCGTACTCACTACCAACAGATGCGCAAGAGCCAGATCGTCATCTCGGCCTGGTTCCGGGGACAAGCGGTAACCCCGTCCCCCCCCCGTCCCCTCCCACTTCTCCTCAGCCCCGGGGGGGGCCTTACTTTGGCTGCTCTCCCACCCGCTCTGGATCGGGGCCCCTCCCTGACCCGGGCGGGACTTCGCTCAGGCTAACCCCACTTCCCGAGTGAAACCGCGGGGCATTTCTTAGGTGTGTTACCTGGCCGGGATCGGGGCCCCATTGCTGTACGGAGGGAGGGTCGCGGGCCAGGCCCTGCCCCACAGCGCTCGGCCTACACAGACAAGGGACGGAGGATCGTCCCCTTGCCCAATGTCTGCGCTGAGCCAAGAAGAGGACCCAGGTGTCCGGGATCCCCACCTTAGCTGCAAGACCGTCCTGCCCCTTAAATCCTCCGTTCGGACGCAGGGCTGCTCTGGGCCGGCACCGGGGTGTGTGCAAACCCACCAGGACGGGACCCGGGGGAAAGGTCTTCAGGGCCCCCAGTGCCCGGCTGCGAGAAGCCGTGCCCGGCCCTCGCTGGCATCTCAGCCTAGTTCCCTGCCCCGCCTGCCGTCGCCCGTTGCACACCCGGACTTTCCCCTTTGCAGCAAAAGAAGCGGTACGGGCAGATGAAGAGTTCGGCGCTGCTGATCCAGGCCTACGTCCGGGGATGGAAGGTGAGAGGGCAGTGCCTCTTGGAGAGCCCCCCCAACCAGTGTCTCTCCGGGCCGGCAGCCCACGCGGGGCCTGCAGACGCACATGGGGGATGAGCCGTCGGGATGAGCCCAGCGGGCAGCGGGCATCTGGCCGGCGTGAGGGAGGCACCGATATTTGGCCCAGCGTGGTGGAAACCTTCGCCGGGGATCTTTGCAGGACGGCTAGGCGGGCCGAGTGGGACGGGGTGCTCGGTGCTGCTGGGGAGCCTGGGGTGGGGGGTGCGGGCCTGAGGGAGGGGGGCGGCAGATTGGTCCCAGAGTCCCGGTAAGAGGCCGGCTGGACCCCAGGGGAGCTGTGATTCTGGGGGGCACCGCCTTGCTGGAGCACATCGCCCCCTACAGGACCCTGGCCTGTGCCCCGCCCGAGTCGCTCCTCCCGGGGCCGGGCTCTGGTGCATCGGAGTCTCTCGGTCTGTCTCTCCGTGTCCGTCTGTCCTTCCTCCTCCTCCTCCTCCTCCTCAGGGCTCCGGCGGGGCTCTGATCTCTCGCCCTTTCCTCTCCGCAGTCTCGCAGGCTCCTGCGGGAGCTGAAGCACCAGAAACGCTGCAGCCAGGCCTCGGCCACCATTTCCGCCTACTGGAAAGGGTACAAGGTAACCGCAGCCCAGGTGCCGGCCCGGCGCCCCCGTGGGGCCTCTGTGCCATGGCTTCCGGTCAGCCTTTGCCCACGTCCACCCCGCTGTCGTGCCCCAGCTGCCCGCTCGGGGGCGCTGCCGGCGGCCGGGGAGCCGTTGGGCACCCAGTGCCCAGTCTAACGCGTGCTTGACCCGTGACTTGATCCCAGGCCGAACGCCCACAACTTTCCCTGCCGGCTGGTTCTCCTGCACCTGCCTCTCTCGCGCTGTCCCCGGACTGTCCTGTCTTTCCGCCCTGGCCCTCTGTCGGGTTGGGGGCAGCTCGTCTTCTCTGCTCCCTGCCCTGCTCCAGAGCCCGGTCACGGCTGGGAACGGGGCTCTCCGGCGATGGCCGGCCCAGCCCGGGGTCTGGGGCAGCCAGGGAGGGAGCGCGGTGGGATGGTTGCCCAGCGGGCTAGTCCAGGAGAAAAGCAAGTGGGGTTAGCCAGGAGAGAGGTGGGTTCCCTCCGTCGCCCAGCTGTCTCACGCCCCGGCCCACCATGGGGCTGCTCACGGGGGTGCCTCCCTTTGCAGACGCGGAAGGAATACAAGAAATATTTCCGCTCTGGGGCGTCCACCACCCTGGCCAATTTCATCTACAGGAGACTGGTGAGTCGGGGCCTGCCCAGGGCTGAGGGAATGGACAACGGGCTGCAAATCTTCAAAGGGGGCGCTGAACCGCTTAAGGGATTGGGACTGGGACATGGACCCTTTCCCTTCTAGGGGGCGCCGGCTCCAATCCGGCCCGAGGGCAGGGGACTGGATGGCTCCAGGGGGCGGGAAATGGGGCATGGGGTCTGTCCCCTCTAGGGGGCGTCAGCTCCGATCTGGCCCTAGGACAGGGACTGGATGGCTCCGGGGGGTGGGGGCGGGAATGGGACCCGGGGACTTTCCCAGTTGGGTTTTTAAAATGTCGAATTGTCTAAAATCAAAGCCTCCAGAACCATTTTCAAACCTCTAGAACAGGCCCTCTGGGGCGATCTAGCTCCCAGGTTTGAATCTAACCCATTTGAAAGCAGCCCCACTCTAGGACCTCGTCGGTTTCCCTCTAGACGGTTCTGCATTTTCACCCCCTGTGTTTTCTGCTCTCCGTCGCCCAAAGGTGCAAAAGTTTTTCCTGGGGCTGCAGACCAACCTTCCCCCCATGGTCGTGACAGATCGCAGCTGGCCCGCCGCCCCCTACAAGTTCCTGGCAAACACCAACGAGGAACTGAAGAAAATATTCTGCCTCTGGAAGGTCTGAGGCTACGCACGGCTCATGTCAGAGGAGAGGCCAAACCCCGGTCCTGGCTGCTTATCCCATGGCTGTCACCGTGGGGAGAGGGTCTGACCCCCTGATTCCCCAGCAGAGCTACGTCCTGCCTCCCGCAATTCCCTCCTTGCACTTCAGCGGGAGGCACTTTTCTGATCTTCCCCTCCTAACCACGAGGCAGCTGTTCATCAGCTGCCATGTCCACCCCAGAGGCGGCTGCATCTCAGTGCTGGGGAAGTGAATCCTGTGCAGTAGCTGGTACCAACAGCTAGCGTGTCCCATCCTAGAGATGGCTGCATTGCAGTGCTGGGTGACCAGTCCCCATTCAGCAAAGTTCCCCCTCCCGCTCCAGAGCTGGCTGCATGCCTGTCCCTCAGCTGCCATGTCCCAATTCCAGAGGTGGCTGCATTTTAGTGGCAGGCAAAGCAACCTCTGTAGTTCCACTCTCCGCCCTGCCTCCCTCTGGGTTTTCTTGGTGCACCTGCCCAGTGCGTCATAAATAACAACGGCCCGTCAGCCCCTCGCTGCTCCTGGCCGGGGAGCTGCCCGCTGTGATTCCCCGCAGCTGTCTCCCTGCGTGCCTTGTGCTCGTTATTCACCTCCCCTAGGGTCCTGGTGGGCGCCCCCCACCCTTTGCCCTCTCTGCAGGCGGGATCTGGGTTCCGGTCCTGACCCGGCTTCCTCCTCCCCTCGGCAGGGTAAGAAGTACCGGGACCAGCTGACTCCGCAGAGGAAAGCTCTCCTGCAGGACAAGCTGTGTGCCAGTGAGCTCTTCAAAGACAAGAAGACCCTGTACGCCAAGAGGTTAGCATGGGGTGGGGGGGTCAGTCCTCCGGGGGGGGGGGTTCGGTCCTCCAGTGCAGGGCTCCCAATCCCAGAGTCGGGGTGGGGCAGCAGGACTCCAGCTCGTGATTTAAAGCGAGGGGTTGGGGGAGGGGGGGCAGCCGGGCGGCTCATGGGTCCCGCTTGGTCTCTTCCAGCCTCCAGCAGTCGTTCCAGGGCGAGTACCTGGGTCTCCGGAAGAACCCCAAGTACCGGGCGCTCCACACCGCGGCCGAGGGCAAACTGGTTCTGGCCGACACTGTGCGAAAAGTCAACCGGGCCAACGGCAAGGTAGGGTGGCCCCTCCCCGCCCCGGGCCGAAGGGCCCATGCACAGAGCCTCCCTGGGGGAACCAGCCTCCCCTTGGTCTCTGCTAGGAGCTTGCCCCAAGCCCCTGGCTTCCTGCTGTCTCCTCCGCCGGCCGGCTGCAGTGAGGTCTCCCCAGCACGGCCCTCTGCTGCCCCCCAACCTGCTCTGTGGGTCGCCCCGGTGTCCCCAGGCCCAGCTGGTCCCCGTCCCCCTCTCTGGGCAGGGGATAATAAATCCTCGCTCTTAGCTAGCGCTTTTCATCCAGAGATCTCCAAGCGTGCCCCAAAGGAGGTCAGTATAGTCATCCCTCTTTTATAGGGGGGAAACTGAGGCACTGAGCGGGGCAGTGACTTGCCCGAGGTTACCCCGGCCAGAGCTGGGAACAGAGCCCAGGTCACCTGTGTGCCCATCCTGGGCGCTCCTCTCTAGGCCACGCTGCTTGGGATCGGGCCCCGACGGGCCGTGCAGTGCACCCGAGCCGAGCGCCCTGTGTTGAGGCCTCCCGGGACTTGGTGTCTTGGCCCCTTTGGGGTTTACCGAGGTGCAGATTGGGGCGTGACGGCCCTCCCCCCCGAGTGTCTGGCAGCCCCTACCTGCCCTCACCCTCCTGCCGGCTCCTTTGCAGACGGTTCCCCGGCTCTTCCTGCTCACCAAGAATCACATCATCCTGGCCGACCCCAAGGCCGCTCAGCCCAAAACCGTGGTCAGCCTGAGCGACATCCGGAGCGTCTCGGTCACCCGCTTCTCCGACGGCTTCTTCGTCTTGCACCTCAATGAGGTACGGCCCCGGGGCCGGGGGGAGACGGGGCACAAGGGGCCCTGTAGGTAAAGGGCCAGCACTCGCGGCTGCCCGGGACTCTTTCAAACCCACACATGCTCCCAGCTGGGGCATGCTGGGGAAGTGTAACCAGCTTCCCCCACGGGATCTTGGGAAAGGATTTTCCGGGGGGGGGGGGCGGCTGTGCATGACCCCCCCCTTCCCACCAGTCCCCCTGGGTGCTCCCAAGGTTGTGTGGAGCAGTGCTGGAAAACTCTGTGATGCATTCCCAGAAGGCATTGCGGCTCGGGTGGGAGGTGGCCGGAGACCCCTGCCTCCCCGTACCAGCGAGCTAAAATGGGGGGGGCGTCCCTCTGTTTGCTCCCCCCCCTTAGACCTCCACAGTGGGAACCAAGGGGGACTTCCTCCTCGTCAGCGACCACCTGATCGAGCTCGTCACCAAGCTCCACCAGACGCTGCTGGAGACCACCGCCAAGACGCTCAACCTCCGAGTGGCTGATGAGTAAGGGCAGGGATTGGCCAGAACAGTGGGGGGGTGGAGCCTGAGCGGGGTGGGGCAGGGGAAAAGGAGGCTTCTGATTGGGCCGATGGGCATGACTGTCACCTACCCTAGGCGCGTGACGGTCTCTGTCGCCCTCTGGTGGCTTGCCTGGAAGGGGATAAGAGTCTATTACCGCTGCTGGCTGAGGGACCCAATCCTCTAGCTCCAGTGGTTTGGAGGTTCGTGCTTCTAGCACGATCTGGGCGTGGATTCAAATCCTGCTGTCAGCCCAAGAGGGTCACGGCCAGGGTCTCAGCCCAGATCTGCGATGGCCTGGGCAGGCCGGGCTCTGAGCCGCAGCTGTGGCAGCCTGGCACGGCTTGCAGCTCCGGCTTTTTCCCCAGCAGGGGGTGGCATGTTGGGCGTCCTTGGGGGGAAGGGCGGGGTGGGACCGCGCCAGGGACCGGGGCAGGATCCTGCCGCTGATCTCAGAGCGCCCGGGGGTCCGTGCAGGTTCTCCACGCAGTTCAGCAAGGGCAGCATCGCCATCCGGATCGTGGAGACGGCTGAGAAGAACCACACAGCGCCCGTCTGCAAAAAGAAAGGCAGCCACAAGATGGAGGTCCTGGTCCACTGAAGCGCCAGGGTGCCTACGGGGCAGGGACGGCTGGGAAGCCGTGATGCCAGCAGATGAGAACCTGATGCTCAAGGACCCATGACAGGGCGAGATCCCGCCCAGCTGGGGGCACGGACCTTTCTCTTTCCGCTCTGATCTCTGCCAGTCTCTCGGCAAACCCAGGCAGCCCGAGGCCAGGGTCATACCTGGCTGCTGAGAGCCCTTCCCTGTCCAGGCCGCGGAGTGGGGCTGCGGGGGAATCACCTTCACTCCAGGCCGGCTCCCTGCTCTCTGGTGGGGATCGGCGCAAATAGCATTAAATATCGGAGCAAGTCGGCTGGGTTCTGCCACCGTTATGTGTGTTGTGGTCGCACCAGGCCCCGCTGTGCCAGGCGCTGCTCAGACCCCCAGGGAGAGCCAGCCTGGCCCTAGGGGCTCCTGGAAATATCCCCATTTTGCAGCCCACGGGACTTGCCCTAGGCTAGGTCACTTGGGAAGCTCGTGGCGAAGCGGGGGATTGAACCCTGGCATCCTGAGTCAGGTGCCATTAATCAGACGCCAGGGAGACGGGGCACAGATGCCACCGGCCTTGGCTGAGGAGCAGAGAGGCCAGCGGTGGGGCCGGACCAGCTCCGAGAATAGTGACAGTTTTGCGGCTGCTTCGGGTACCCTGGGCAAGCAGAGGGGCCCCGGCACCATCCCAGCTGCTGGCTCTTCTCTGCCACCCCATCTCAAGCTGTGCCGTGGGGCGTAGACACCCCACTTAGGAGCTGGGGGCTCGTCAGGCCGGGAGCTCGGGTTTCATTCCTGGCTCTGGGTGCAGGGGTCTAGTGGGTTAGCGCAGGGATGGGGCTGGGGGCCAGAACTCCTGGGTTCTATTCCCAGGTCTAGGAGAGGAGTGAGGGGAGGGGGGGTTAGTGGTTCTGAGGGGGGAGACTTGGGAACAGAGACTCTTTGATCAAATCTCATCCACTCTCTGCCTCAGTTTCCCCCTCTGCATACCAGGGATGATCATCCTACCATGTTGGGGGAGGGAATGAAACTTTGCACGGTGCTGTGAGATTTTGATGTGTGGGGTCTGGGGGGCACAGGCACCCCTGGGTCTTGCAACCAGCAGAGAAGGCCCCAAAGGGTGAGTGATCATCCCATGATGGCCAGTGTGTCCCTATCACAACTACTGAGGGGCTTGGTTTACCCAGCTGTAGCTGGTCCCATCCAGCCGGGGAGGTTGAGCGTGGGGCGTCTCTGCGGGGAAGGCTGCATTCGAGGCGTTTTCTAGCTCTGATTATTACAGTAGTGTTTAGGAGACGTGGGTCATGCTGCGCCAGGTGCTGTACAGGGCCCTAGTCTCAAAGCACATAGGAGCTTCATAGGGAAGGGGTGGGAGGGGAAACTGAGGCATGGAGTGGGGCAGGAAGTGGCCACCGTCTCGCCACAGGGCAGTAGTGCAGCTGGGACTTGAAGCCAGATGTCTGGTGTCCCCCCATATCCTATACAAGCCTCCCCCTGCCCCATATCCCTGCCCGGCCTCAGGCCCGGAGTCCCAGAGAACCAGGCCCATGGTTGGTCACGTGGTTCGCGAGCTGGGGCTGGGGGGTGCCGGGGGCCGCTGGGCTCTCAGGCCGAGTTAGGTGACAACGTGTGGATGGGTTGTGAGGGCTAGGGCGGGGGGACGCTGCAGCCACCAGCGGAGATAATTCGAGGGCGGGTTTCTCAGGGTGGGCGCGGGGAGGGTCCTGGCTCCAGCATGGCAGGGCTGAGTCCCCGGCGCGTCGAGCACCAGCCTATGGGCAAGTGCAGGACCGAGTGCCGTGGGGCTAGGCGGGACGGGGGGCAGCAGCTTTTGTGCCCGCTCAGCCTCTCCTTCAGTCCTTCCTCTTCCCTTGGTTCTCTGCCTGCCTCTCCTGGGTGGTGAACGGCCCTGTCTCGGGGTCCCCGGGCGATGCTCTGGGACGGCTCCCTACGAAGCCAGGCAGGACACACAGCTCACCCGGCTCCACCTTCCTGGGTCTGACCTCGGAGCATTCAGCCTCCTCTGCCCCTCCCTGCGCTTCCCACAGCCAGTCCGCCCAGGCGGGGTCCTGGGGCAGCCAGAGGGTCCTGCCCCCCAACTCTGCAGTCAGACGGGACTCTCAGCCAGCCAGGAAACCAGAAGGTTTATTAGACGACAGGAACACGGTCTAACACAGAGCTTGTAGGTGCAGAGAACAGGACCCCTCAGCTGGGTCCATTTTGGGGGGACAGTGAGCCAGACAACCACGTCTGCACTTCACTCCTTGTCCCCAGCCACCCCCCAAACTGAAACTCCCTCCAGCCCCCCTCCTGTGGGCTTTGTCTCTTTCCCGGTCAGATTCCTTGTTCTCACCATTCCTTTGTTCTCCAACCCTTTAGCTCTCACCTTGCAGGGGGGGAAGGGCCCAGGCCATCAGTGGCCAGGAAACAGGGTGTCGGCCATTCTCTGTGTCCAGACCCCTGCACACACCTGCCCTCTAGGGCTCTGCAACGATCATACCCCCTTATCCCACCCCCTAGAGACTTAAGAACTGCCTCGGGGAAACTGAGGCACCCCCACACTATTCAGAGGAAACATTAAGAACAGTCCCACTTCGTTACAGGCCCTGTCTCCGCCACCCCCGTGCCAGCATCAGTTCCACCAGGAGAGACCCCCCCCGGCCCATGGGAATGTGGGGGCCACAGCACCAGGCTCCCCTCTCACCGGGCGGTTCCCTCCCTCGGGGGTCCCTCTGTCACCGCAGCACCTGGCGCCGACAGCCAGACTTCAGCCCTCTGCAGGTGGCTGCCCTGCTGGGTGCAGGGGCGGGCTGGGTGCCAGCCTGGTAAGGGGCATTGCAGGTGGCATGTGCCAGATCTTCCAGCCCCGAGACCTTGGACTGAAAAGCCCTGGTCCAAACCACAGCCGCGGGTGGCTCTGGCTGCAACCTCCCCACGCCGCCTGGGTCCTGGGGCCAGGCTGGGGAGCTGCGTTGCCCGACACTGGGAAGGAGGAGGGGGCATTGGGCGGTGCTGTCTCCCACGGGTGGGGGATCTTGGGGGTAGAGGCGGTTCCCCTAGGTGGTCAGGGTCTCCGGCCCTGCGCTAACAAAGGCGCCTGGTCCCTCCCGTGCCATCCGGGCCCCCCTGTCGTGTCCCAGCAGCGGTGCGAGGTTGTTGCCAGAGCGCCCCACACGCCCTCACTGACCAGCAGGGGCCGCTGCAGCCTGGGTGACGGGCCCCAGGGCGGCTCCGGCGCCGGCTTCCAAGCCAGGACCTGGAGTTCTGCCCGCGGCTCTGGCACAGCTGCACCCCCTTCCCTCCCCTCGCCCCCCGAGCCAAAGCCCCGTGCAGATGCAAATGCCAGAGTAATTAGTCTCTGTAATTACAGGCCAGCAGCTGGATCCCTGGCGCTGGTACCTGCCCGCTGCGGCAGGGCCAACCAATGGGGGAGCCGGGCAGCGGGGCACAGGGGTCCTTGCCAGCGAGGGTCCCCCCACCCCCATGAACAGCACCAGGCTCCCCCCGAGTTGTGCCCTGCCTGGAGCCAGCTTCCGCCTGAAACGCAGGGCCGGGGAGCCGGCTTGGCCATGCCCCTGGCACCCAATCAGGCTGGAGCTGTATGTGGGGGGGGGCGTCTCTCTGGACTGCAGAGCAGCTGAGGCTGGGGGGGAGCGGGATACGTGGGGGTGTCCCCTGCGGAACTGATGATGGGGTGGCCCCTCGTATGTTGCCTTCGTGTCCTCTGCCTGCCCGGCACGTTTGGGAGAGGAGCAGGGAGCCAATAGGGCAAATCTGTCCCTCCCCAACTCAAGAGGGAAACGTGACAGCACCCCCCCCCTTGTGGGGTGCCAGGGTGGGCCCGTGCAGGGAACGTCCCTTCTGCAACGTCACGATGTGGTTTCGTTCCCCGTCGAAAGGAGACGTCGAAATTCCTCACGGGATGGAAACGCCGGGGGGGGGCACGATCCCCTCCGGCGCCGCTGGATTTTGCCGCGCCGACGTCCTGGCGCGATCAGCCACCCACGGGCAGGCTGGCGCCTTGGCAATCCCTGTGCCTGGCCCCCGAAGAAAATGACCTCGAGCGGCACCGGCTTCCCTCTGCGCAACGAGCCAGCGAGAGCCTGGGCGCTGCAACGAGGCTGGGCGGTGAGCCGGTGGCATATTCCCCCCAGCCTGGCCCTTTGAGGGCCAATTCGCTACACCTGTGCAAGGTGCAGGATTTAAGGCGGGGGGGCGGGGGGGGACAGCTGGGAAGCGGCTGCAGAGGGGAGCGGACAGACTGTTCCTGGGGGCTGGCCCTGAGCCAGGTGGCTGAAGCCCTGGCCTGGCCTGGCTGATCGGTGGCCTGGCCTGCTGGTTCTGCCGGGAGCCAGGGTCCAAGGAAGGGGGCTGAAGGTGGAGCCCAGTGGGGCCTCTGGCACGTTTGTTTGGACATCATGGGACTGGGGTGAAGGGCCTCGGCTGAAGGCTTAACGTGGCGTGGGGGGAGGCCCCGCCCACTGTGATGGCAGGCAAAGGCTGAAGAACGTGGTGGGGAAACTGAGGCAGGGCACTGTAACACTGGGTCATGCTGCCGGGGGGGGGGGGGCCTCTGGGACGACGAGCTTTGTAACAGGCTGTTAGCGTCACGACCCCCCCCCCCCTTCAGGGGCCGCAAGGAAAAGCCGTTTGGGGTGATTTGTCCGTTCTCCCGTCCCAGCTTGAAGACCCGTTTATCCTCTCCCCACCTTTGGGCTCCCTCTCAGCTTCCTATGGCCCCTGGGCCCCCCATGCTGGGAGCGGGGCTGGTGCACCGGGGGGGGGGGGGGGAGTTCACTTCCACCCCAGAGCAGCCTTATCCAGCAGGGCCTCGGTGGGGAGGGGGGGTGTCTATTGTGGTTGGCGTATGGGGGCGTGTGTCTGCTAATAGCACGACATGCCAGTCGCATGATTGCTCAAAGGACAGCGTCCCCCAGATCTGCCTTTCCTGTCCTACCGGGGCTGGGGGGGCTGCAAAGACCCATGTTAGCCCCTCCTGCGCTGCCTGGGTCCCGCTTGGCTTTTCCCTGCTCTTCTAGGCCCACTGGCAGTCGCTACTGCAGGGCAGAAAGCTGTTACTGCTCGTGTCCCAGGCCCCGTTCCCTGCCAGCCTGGCACTGCCAGGGCTGTGGGTATCTGGATGAGCTGGTATGCGGGGGCTCTAAAAATCCCTGGGCCCGGCGAGGGTGTCGGGAGACCTGGGTTCTAGCCCCTGTAGCGGGGCTCCTTCTCTAACTGTGCTGTCCCCCTTGAATTCAGCTGGTCACCTGGAGGAGGGGAAATCTCATCCCAAAAGCCCCCTGCCTCAGTTTCCCCCTCCATACAATGGTGGTGTGTGGGGGGAGGGAGTTATGCCCAGCGGAGCTAGTGGCTTGCAACGGGAAGGTCACTGGTGGCTGAATTGAAATAGACGCACGGCTCTGCGGGGAAATGCTGCAGGAAGGGGTCCCTCGGCCCAGCGTGACGCGGTCAGTTTGTGTGCCGGGCTCCGGAGAGAGACTGAGGCCAGGCAGCGGCTTCTGGGGACAGGGTCTCTGATCCGAGGCCGCTCTTGGTGTGAAATCTGTGGCCGTCCCCGTTCGAGGAAGCGGGGCGTTTGGACGGCTTGTCAGGAAATAAACCGCGCTGACAGAATCCCTGGGGCCGGGCCGCCCGTTCCTGCTCCAAAGGGGGACACTGATCTGCCAGGCCCTGAGAAATCCGGAGCCATGCTTTGTGCGCGAGCGGGCGTGGGTTCGAATCCCTCTTGATCCGGCCGGGGAGCGGATGAGCGAGACCCAGCCGCTGGGGCGAGTCCCTGCACTCGCTGGAAGGAGCTCGGCTGCTCCGGTCGAGGAGCGCCGGCCGTGGGATGCCGTGAGGCTTCAGTGGACACGCAGCGAGCAATGGCAGACCCCGGTGGAGGGGGCTGGTGAGTCATTCCCTTGCCGTGGCCTGGCGGGAGGGGAAAGCTCATCGCTCTGGAGAGCAAATGACTGGGTGAGCAGCAGGGCGGGGAATCATCATTTGTCTCGGTGTTTTTCCGCGGGCGGCTCTTTGTGTGGGGAAATGTCACCAGGCCGGGAAGGTGCGAACGTGCGAACTCCTCTGGCATTCTCAAGAGCCGCCACTCGCACTGGTGCGAAAAGATGGGGGGGGGGGCGTCTTCCGCTCCCCAGCCGGCGCCGGGGGGGAACCGTGACAGGAAAACGTGGCCGGCTGGTCAGATTGACCCACTCCAGGAGGTGTTGCGAAGGCCGGAGACGCTAATGAGGAGCTGCTAACGGCTCGGGAGAGCTAATTAATTCTTTGCTGGCCCCTCCGGCTAACACGGCGGATCTGAGTGGCGGAGGCCCTGGGCTGGCGATGCGTCAAGGTCGTCCCCGTCCCCGCGCACCCAGCTCCCGCCGTCGGGCGCCGTCCTTGGCCGGATGTGGCGCGCGGCTTCTGCCATCAACCACCCCAGAGGATTATGGGATGGCACCCCTGGAATCTGGGGAGTGGGGAAGGGGTTTGGGCCTTTCTTCCCATAATCCCCCTCCGGATGTGTTCTCCCAGTCTGAGTCTGAAAACATTTCCCCCCGCCCCTGCACTGTTCCAGCCCCACAGCAAAGGTCATGCCAGCAGGAGCCCCAGCTTTGGGATTCTGAGTTCATTGATCTTGTGGCAATGAGTTCCACAGGCTAACCCTGAGGGCTAAAGCGGAGCAGGACACGGAAAGTGATTTTGGCCAGGGTGCCCATGGCAGAGTCAGGATTAGAACCCAGCCGTTCTCTGTCTGGTGCCTTAGCCACACGGCTAGCCCGCCTCTCTCCCCAGCCCGTCGCTCTGTGTGCCGGCCTGGGCCCTCCAAACAGTAGCTGGTGGAAGATGATCGACAGCTGGTTAGCGACAGGTACTGTTGCCCACCTTACCCCCACCCCTCACCGCTGTGCCCGGCAGGGTGAAACCGTCCTGCAGTCGGCTCCCTGAGTTGCTGCCGTCCCCACTGTCTGTATCACTCGAGGCCACGACCTCGCCTCTCCCTTCTCTTTCTCATTTCCCGCAGCCTGATTGTCGGCAGAAATCTCATCTCCACGCTGCTGAGAAGGGCCCCGAAATGCTGGCGCTTTCCCAGTGAAGTGCCGGGTCTTTTGCCAAAGCAATTTCTGGGAGATTGCAGCCAGCTGCTGGCGAGGCTCGGTTACCGAGCGCTTCCACCTCAGCTCCGGCTTCTCAAACGGCCCCCACCCTGCCCCTGACAGCAAGAAACCCCCTGCCCGGCACGGTGGGGAGAGGCCGGGCGTCTCTGTTCTCCGGCTCCCGGTGTGGACCAAAGAACAGCCAGATCCGCACCCATGCTGGCATGGGGGCAGCTTGGTCCTCCCCTGGTGCTAAGTCCAGTGGCTCTTAGGGGCTTTGCAAGGGCACAGAATTTTCGGGGGGCACACCCCTGCTTCCTCCCCCCTCCCCCCACATTGTCCCTCTGCCCCGGAGCCAGCAGGCCCACCCCTGGGGTGAGGGTCTCCCCTTTCGAGCCGAGCCCCTCGGGGGAGAGCTGAGATCTGCCATCAACAGCTGCAGAGGGGGCGGCTCGGCTGAGCCCCACCCAATTGGTTTCACGGGCCGCTGGAAGGGGAGCGAGGGGGTAAAGATATAGATGCATCCTGGGCGAAGGGAGGGTGTGAAGAAGGGGCCCTGCCCAGCCTCACTGGGGCGGGGAGCAGGGCAGCAAACATATCTCAGAGCACTTGGCAAGGGAGGACGGTAGCGTTCTCCCCAGGCTACAGATGGAGAAACTGAGGCACGGGGAGGTGGGGACCTGACTTTAGCTGAGAGCATCGACCAAGGGGCCTGGTGGGTCACATCAGACCAGGACTGTTTAATCTTGGTGCGTAAATGGGAGTGGCATGCCTGAGGGGGGAAATCTGACCCCAGAATTGCTCTGTGCCTCAGTTTCCCCATCTAAAGCAGTGATCGCACGCCTTCCCTGCCTCATGGGGGGGTTGATGGATTCACTGGAAGCTCTCTGGGGCGTGCTCTGCTCTGCACTGTGTTTATGGGTAGGGCTCCTAGGTGCCCCTGCAGTATAAATCGCTGATCGGGAGCTGCCCAGATGCTGTGGTGATGGGCGTAAAGTCCATAGAACACCCCTGTAGGATGAGCTCTTGCCAGGGATTGTGATGGCGAAAAGCATCTGCCAAGAGCTCAGGGTAGCTGGCTTCCTTCGGCCAGTGCTGGAGTTTCCTTGTCCCCACCCTCCTGCTTCCCCCCCACCTCAGAGCACTAATCTGTGGGAGGGATAGCTCAGTGGTTTGAGCATTGGCCTGCTGAACCCAGGGTCGTGAGTTCAATCTTTGAGGGGGCCATTTAGGGATCTGGGTCAAAAACTGGGGATTGGTCCTGCTTTGAGCAGGGGGTTGCACTAGATGACCTCCTGAGGGCCCTTCCAACCCTGATATTCTCTGATTAATCTCCAAGACAGCGTGTGGGGTGCTGCAGCAGCAGACAGTCTGTAAACACTCTGGAAAGGGAGCTATATTTGCAAACCTGGTGCTTATTTTAGTAACACATTAAATCCACCTTCCCCCGGTGCCAGAGAGGCGGCTCCGGGGGAGGGCGCTGCACGTGGCTGAAAACGGGGCCACAGTGCAGCCCAGACGCTGGCTGGGAGCACGCACCTTGCAGCACGGGACTTGGAGAAGCGGGAAAGGGGGAGCCTGGGGGGGGCCTGGGAAACGGAGCCTTTGAGCCATGGGCTGAATTGGAGTCCTGTCCAAAGCTGTTAGTTGTATCCTTCACAGAATGAGCCCGCTGGGTCTCAGTCCGGCGCTAACTGGGCTTCCTGCCTCGGCTGAGGCAGCAAACGGGCCACGGAGACAGAGCTGAGCATTGCAGGAGGTGGGTTCCATTTCTGCTTCTGCCACAGATTCACTGCGTGCCCTTGGTCAAGTCCATTTGCCTCAGTGCCTCAGTTTCCCCATCTGTAAAAGGGGGATAATCTGCCATCCTGCCAGGTCCAGGTGCCTGAATTCCCCAAACACCAGGAATTCAGCAGAGCTGCTGGCTGGGCAGTGTCTGGCTCCTCCCCTTGTCCTGCCTCTCCTCCCCCAGCTCCTTCTCTTTTCCTCCGCAAACATTGGCCCTTTAAAAATGAAGCTGAAGGCCAGGTTTATGGGGGCAGCTTCCCCTGTGGGGTTCTCAAGAAGCTGGTTAGATCCAGCACTTAGAAGCCAGGACTCCAGGGCTCTATTCCCAGCCCCCTGCCCATTGATTCTTGGGCTGATCCTCTTCCCTTCTCTGCCTCCCCATTTGCCCATCTCCTAAAAGGGGCACAATAGCCGCCATTCAAGGTGCTCTGTGGGGGGGGGTGCTAGAGGAGAGCACCCTGTCGCCCCGGTGCAGAGATAGAGGGTGCTGGGCTGCAGGGCTGCTTGGGTGACTCACGGGAGCGGGCTCTCCTCTGAGTCGGGGCAGGCAATGCATCGCTGAATGCGCTGGCTTTTAGCTGCACATAAACCCAGGCTGCATAACTGGCCTCAGCCTACCCTGGTGCTTTGCCCAAGGCCCCCGAATGCCTGATTAAATTCCACCAGGGATAATTACAGTCCGTCTAAAATCCACCCCCCATGCACCTTTCAGCTGCATAATTTTTTTTAAAAACGTGCCTCAGTTTCCCTGTATGTAAACGAGGCTGACCCCTCTCCAGGGTACCAGAAATGAGGGCTGTTTAGTGCTTGTAACACGCTGTGGGCACCCCAGCTGAAAGAGGGCTACGGTTCCTTCTCATGTGGAGACAAAAATCTCTTCCCCTCCTCCACCTGGCGCTCTTTATCCCTTTGAACTCCCTGGTGGCTTCGCAGCCAGCAGGAGCTGTAATGGGACTAATTAAAGAGAAAAAGGGGGAGGCGAACCCAGTTCTCGGTATTTAACTCTGGCTCCTTCTCGTTGATGCTAACGCGCTAATTGACTGTGTCCCGGGCTGCTGGGCCCCCTGCCTCCCTCGCGGCAGGAGTCTGTTTCCTTCCGCTTCTTCGATCCTGTGGCAGGGCTGGAGAGAACCCCAGGAATTATCCCCCCAGAATGAACCCCACTGTCTCCTGACAGCCTACAGCTGATGGATCGCCCCGCCTGCCTCGCTGGAAGGGTCTGCAGAGCCCCTCTGACTGGCTGCTCAGAGCCCCTCTGACTCCTGCTCCGCCCATTAGGCCTGACGGCCCATGCCCCGGTTTCCCGACAGCTATAGACCCGCGGCCCATCTCTGACAGTGACCTCTCTGCTGTGCTTCAATCAGCACCCAGACTGACCTTTGCCATGGGGCAGGGCGGCCAGGCGCCCACGCCCGCGGGCACCCAGGTTCTCTGCCCCTCCATCTCCCCTGCTTGGATTTTAGTGCCTGCTCTGGTGAGTCACGTACCCAGCTCGGGGCCCCCGGCTCCCTCCCCTGCCAGCTGCGCCAGTCAAGTCCCGCTTGCTAACTGCTGGCTGGCGAGAGCTTTGTGAAGAGCAGACAGCCGAGGCTGAGAGCGCAAAGCCTCCTGCCCTGCGTGACTCTTTCACAAAGGAGCAAAATGGCTCGAAAGCCATAAATGCCGTGCCGGGAAATGGCTCTTCCATCTCCCCAGCTCGCAGTGCGCCTTCATCTCTTTTGATTACGGCTCCTCCCCAGCCAGCCAGACACCCCGAGCCGCTCGCAACCTAATTGAAACCTGCTCAGACTGTCAGATGCAATTGCGGCCGCGTGACGGGTTTGGAGCTCAGGCGGCTGGAGGGAGGGATGCTGACGACCGAGCCCAATTAATTTCGGGCCCGGTAATTAAGGGTTTGCAGCTCTCAGTCGCGGCAGCTCTCCCCGGGCTCTGCTGCGCTGCAGGGAATCAAATTTTGGCATTTTGAGCTGGAGCATCAAACTTTTGTTCTTGGGCTGGGGGGAGAACGTAGGTCTCCATTTCCCTTCGCCCTCCCCTGCCGAGCTCAAAGAGCAAGCGCTAAATAGGGTCTGTACGTAGTAACTGAACGGGTTCATCGTGATCATGTTCAGACCCGTTCCTAATCACTCAGCGGGAAGCTTTGGGCACCTAAGAATGGCCATATGGGGTCAGGCCACTGGTCCACCCAGCCCAGTGTCCTGTCTTCTGACAGTGGTCACTGCCAGGTGCCCCAGAGGGAATGAACAGAACAGGGCAATTATCGGGTGATCCATCCCCTGTCGCCCATTCCCAGCTGCTGGCAAACAGAGGCTAGGGACATCTTCCCTGCCCATCCTGGCTAATAGCCACTGATGGACCTAGCTTCCATGAACTTCTCTAGTTCTTTTTTGACCACAGTCACTCTCACGCCTGGAGCCAGCTGTAAATTAAGCAGCCCTGGGAGGGGCCCGAAATGAACTTTTTCTTTTCCAACCAAGGAGGAAATTCTACAAAACCTGCCCGTGCCCCGTGGGCCGCGAAGAACCCTCCCCGGGCCAGACCCAGCCCGTGGGCTGTGTGCGCCCTCTTTGCATTAGCGCTTTGTCCTTTGGGAGCTGGGATGCAGGAACCCCGGGGCTGCCATTTTAACAGACCTGAGGGTGGGGGCGGGGGCCAGGCTTCAGTTCTGCGTTGGGTTTATTGCTGGATTTTATTGTGCGCCGGGCACACACGTGGCCCGTGGGAGAGAGAGAGACGTCCCATCCGGTCCCGAGTTCATTGCTTTTTAGCAGTTTAACTCAGCTGCTCATGGAATATTCATTGTCCCCCACCCTGCTGCCCCTCTGACCTCTCTCTTTTCAGCTCGGTGCAGGGAAGCAGACACCTCCCTCCTGCTAAAAAGGGCCTGTAGATCCCTGCCTGGGCTGGGGGAAGCCAGCAGGGCCCCCCACGACTGGCTCGCTCTCTAATCGGCTCTCCCCGCTCGGCCAGCTGCGCCAGTTCCCCGGCGGCATTCGGAAGCGAAGCGGCTCCAAGCTGGCCGAAGTTTGATGCCAAGCAGCTGGCGGCCAGGCCCCAGCCAGCCGGGTGCGCAAATGGACAGCGAGCCTAAGAGCCGCGTGGACTGAGCCTGGGCTTCCTAGCTTGTCCCACCGTACCCTGGCTCATTCTCTCGACAGCAGGCTGGCTGGATCTGGGACCCCTGTCTTCCCTGTAGCACCCCACAGGGTGTAGCCCCCCAGCTGCGCACAGCTGGGATGTAAGCGGGGGTCTGATCAGAATGAGGAGGCAGAGCTAGGGACAGCCAGGCTGGCGGGAGAGAACGTAAGCTGGGGTTTGTTGCTACTTATTTGATATTCCCTGGAAGACACAGCTGAGACCTGAGCCCCGTTGGCCCGGGCGCTGCACAGACATAGCCAGAGACGCTTCCGGTCTCCATACGCTTCCCATTTTACAGATGGAGGACACTGAGGCCTGGCGACCCGAAGGGCCTTGCTGAAGGCCCCCCGGGGAGTCGCTAGCCGGGACGGGGCTCAAGGCAAGAACTGCCTGGCCCGGAGCTGCGATGGGGCCGCCCTCCTGCTGGGAGAGGTAGCACCGGGGAAAGCAAAGCGGGGCCTCGCCGGGGAAACTGGCATCCAACTCGCCACCCTGATCTGGAGGGAGCCGATCCGCCCTTTGCGCTGGAACGGGGTGGACGTCTGCTCCTTGCCGCCCAGGCACCGGGGAAATTACACTTTCCCCCAGCCGCATTTCCAGGCCGCTCCTGCCTGGCTGCCTTGCAGAGCCAGGATCCCGGCCTCGCTGGACGCCGAGCGGCTGCTGGCAAGGGGACGGGATGGTTCTGAGAGGAGCTGATGGGATGAGACCCCTGAGCTTTCCGGGCGGACATGCTGCTGGGTCTGCAAGCTGAGGGTAGTGCCTCTTTAAAGCAGGGCGCGGGGCCTTCCACGTCTATTAAAGCGGGGGACCAGCTGCCTTGTGGAATACAATAACCTACTCTTTCTGTCAGTCGGCTTCCACAAAGGAAGTAGCGTTATCCCCATTTTATGGATAGGGAAACTGAGGCATAGAGGGGCCCTGCCTTGCCAAAGGTCACCCACCAGGCCAGGGGCAGAGTCGCGGCTAGAACTGGGTCTGCTGAGTCCTAGCCCAGTGCTCTATCTGCCAGGCCACACTGCCTGCTGGCTTGCTGCGGGGAACAGGCCCGCGTGACCAGGCTGCGAATGGACTGGGCGAGACAGCTGCTGTCTTGGCCGACGCCGCCCCATGGAGGGGACTCACAGCACGAGCCAAAGAGCCGCCTTCAGCCGCCTTCCGGCAGCCAGAGCTTTGGCTGGACGTCCCACCAGAAAGGGGGCCCCCCGCTCCAGCCATGCGCCGCCCCCTGGGCTGGGGAACAAGACGCTCCATCACCGCCGCTCCCTGCAGCCGTCGGGAGCTCTCCCATCCCTGCCTGGTGCCCATGGCTGAGATGCCCAGAGATACCCCACAGGGACGTGTGTGCCCCCCTTACCACGGCTCCATAGGGATCCCCAGCCACATTGACCGGGGAGCAGGGGGGCGGGGCGCATGGACTTCTGATGACACTTTCGCCCCTGAGGTCGCTCCTCCTGTGCTGAGACAGGTTGCTGATGTGACACAGCTTCCCCCCCCGCGCGAGCCCCCCGGGGCCCAGGTGAGGCCCAGCCGGGGGTGGCCAGGTGACTCCTTCCTATTGCTCAGCCGTAACCCCTGGAGAGATGAGCCGAGTCATCGCACGGAAATGTCACTGTGAAGTCATGAGCCCCAGATGGGAGCGGGCGAGAACAGGTGAGAAAGCAAAAGCGGCCGAGGTGGGGAAGGGGGGTGGGAAATCTTCGGACGAATCTCAGGCAGTGACGGGCTAAGCGGGACGTTGCTGGTCCAAACCCTGGAGAACTGATCCGAGGGGCTGGTAATCTTGCAGCGGCCACGACCGACAGCTGCTGTAGAAAACATCCTAGGTCGCGTCTATCATAGAATCATAGAATATCAGGGTCGGAAGGGACCCCAGAAGGTCATCTAGTCCAACCCCCTGCTCAAAGCAGGACCAATTCCCAGTTAAATCATCCCAGCCAGGGCTTTGTCAAGCCTGACCTTAAAAACCTCTAAGGAAGGAGATTCTACCACCTCCCTAGGTAACGCATTCCAGTGTTTCACCACCCTCCTAGTAAAAAAGTTTTTCCTAATATCCAACCTAAATCTCCCCCACTGCAACTTAAGACCATTACTCCTCGTTCTGTCATCTGCTACCATTGAGAACAGTCTAGAGCCATCCTCTTTGGAACCCCCTTTCAGGTAGTTGAAAGCAGCTATCAAATCCCCCCTCATTCTTCTCTTCTGCAGGCTAAACAATCCCAGCTCCCTCAGCCTCTCCTCATAACTCATGTGTTCCAGTCCCCTAATCATTTTTGTTGCCCTTCGCTGGACTCTCTCCAATTTATCCACATCCTTCTTGTAGTGTGGGGCCCAAAACTGGACACAGTACTCCAGATGAGGCCTCACCAATGTCGAATAGAGGGGAACGATCACGTCCCTCGATCTGCTCGCTATGCCCCTACTTATACAGCCCAAAATGCCATTGGCCTTCTTGGCAACAAGGGCACACTGCTGACTCATATCCAGCTTCTCATCCACTGTCACCCCTAGGTCCTTTTCCGCAGAACTGCTGCCTAGCCATTCGGTCCCTAGTCTGTAGCTGTGCATTGGGTTCTTCCGTCCTAAGTGCAGGACCCTGCACTTATCCTTATTGAACCTCATCAGAGGTTCAATCCCTGCGCTCTGCAGAGAACGTAGCTGCAGACTTGTGCTTGCAGAGGCCGCTCTGCAGAGGATCAAACTCCAGCTGATAAAAGACTTAAACCTTCTCTCCCCACCAAGCCACCTCTCGGCCCCTTTCTCCTCTGCCAGCCTAGGCGCTCTGGGGGTCCGGGTCACCATGTCCGCCGGTGAACATCAAAGGCCGCGGAGCGACTAGGCTCAGTGCAGCGGAGAAGCCAGACCTTGATCTGTCAAGCTCCCCTGCGCCCTGTTGGTGTTACGTCCAGCCCAGGGCACCAGGGGTTCGCTCGCTCCCACGGGGGTGTGGAGTCCGAACGGCGAGTCTTGCTCGGGAAAGAAGCTCCGCTTTGACCTGCATTGAGGGAGGCCGGGGCTGGCTCCGGGCTCAGCTGCAGAGATGAGTCAATGCACAATGGGGCTGGACGGGGCGCACGTCTCAAATGGTGCGTCCGTGGTGGGGGCGCGGGTCTCGTTGCCCGTGACTAGCTCGGGGCTGGGCAGCTGGGAGGGGATTGGAGAAAACACCTGGTGTCAAGGGAGCTTGGTCAAAGAGCTGTTTGTAAAGCACCCCGGTTTGTGATTTTGCAGCAGCCTCTGCAGGCCCCCAGCCCAGATCAGACCCGTGGGCTTCCCACGCACACAGCCCCTGCCTTGAAGAGCTCAAAGGCCAAACAGACCGGCTGGGAGAGGCCCTGCCCTTCCCACTAGACCATACTCCTGCTTCTCACATATAAATACTCCAGGGACCAGAACAGGGCGGAATGGACCTTACTGACGACCCAGATCTTACTGCATCCCCTGCTCCCACCAGAGCCCGGCCCAGGTGCCCACGGAGGGCCCGCGAGTTCCCTGCCTCCTGTCACAGCCCGTCTGTCTCTGCCACAGCTGAATTACAGCCCTCTTCAGCTGCTAATAGGCCTCGTCTCGATCCACTTCAGCTTTTGTGTTCTCGGCTCCCTGACATCTCAGCCTCCCACACGCTGTCTTCCTTCCCTGCTGGAGGAGAGGAGGGCGAGGATGGGCACTGTCAAGGCTGAGCAGTGAACCCCCCATCCCCGGGCAGGCAGAGGGGAAGGGGGCAGAGGCACAAGTGATCTGCCCCCTTCCTGGCCCTTTGGGGGCCTGGATTGGGCCAAGCACAATCTCCAGCCTGCAGCGCTGCAGAGGACCTGGAGTCTTTTGGCTGGTCGGTCTGTCCGCATGCAGCCAGATGAGGAAGGAGGGGCTAGCAAATAGGGCACTGGGAGACACAGGTTCAGCTCCCTGTGTGACCTGGGGCATATCACTCATTGCTCTGTGCCTTGGTTTCCCCATCGGTAAAGGAGGCCCCTGCCTCCCCTACCTCCCAGGGGCGTTGAGGCTAAATCCACTGATGAGTGTGAAGGGCTCACGTTCTGCCCGTTGGCCAAGACTGGCCTTGTCCCATAGCCGCCTGTTACCACTCCCCACGCATGGGCGTGGCTCTTGGCCTGTGCTTCGCAGCGGGAGGGCTTGGCTTCCCTCCCCACTGCTGAGCGCACCGGGGGGGGGGGCTGCTACAAGGTGATTTGCCTGATTAAAGCTGCATTTCCCTGGGGTGGGGAGCACGGGTGGCTGGGGCAGGGGCAGAACGCCGTGCAATTCCACCTGCTCGGTTTCCTGATTGCATCTGAGGGTTGCTTTCTCTGAGCCCCCCTGGTCCCGATGGAGTGTGCCCTCAAGCCGTGCGGGGTTTAGCTGGTGAGCCGGGCATGACCGGGCCCTGTTCACAAGCCAAGCTGTCATTTCTCTCTCTCTCAGGCCAGCTGGCTTCCTTCTGCCTCGTTCCCACTTGCTGGCGATTAAAGATCCGCTCCCCCACCTCAAAGCGTCACTGGCGATGCACCCCGGAGAACAGCACCTGGGCGCCAGGAGCCTGGGCGGGCGGGCAGCTGCGGGCCTTGGAGCTTTGCTTGCTTACGTGGCTATAAATCGGGAGAGAGGCCGGACGGTCACGCCGGTGAGAGGAAGCCACGCAAGGAGCAGAGTGTTTGTGAGAGAGAGAAGGGGCTGGGTCGCGGGGCTGATGGCAGTGGAGAGGAGAGAGGGGATGGAGGTTGAGCCGTGCCCTGGGATTTGCGAGACCTGAGTTTGAGTCCGACTCCTCTGGCAAATCCTTTGATCTCTCTGGCTCACGGTTCCCTGCAGGGAAAGTGGAGCTGCTGATCCTTCCTTCAGGGCAAGGAGACTGCGTTTGTACAGCACCTGGCGCGACGGGGCCTGGCTTGCAATTCTCGCTTCCTAGATGCTACCCTAACACTACCAGGAAAGGGGAGTTGCCGGCATCTGCTGCTGTTGCCTGACATCATCCAGCCGCAAAGGGTTTGGAAGCGCTCTCTTCTGGTTCAGTCCCCAGCTGGGGCATTTTCAGCGCTTCCAGGATTCTGCCCCAGGGGCTGGGACTGTGTGCGTGAAGCTGTCGATTTTGAAGGACTCCCACGGTGGGGCTCAGGGAGCTAATTGACCTCGTTCTTTCCGGCTTGCTGCTTATGAGGAGTAATTGTCCATGGCGGCCGCCCTGACACTCACAGAGCCGGGAGCCGGGTGAAGGCTCTGGGAAGGAACCCGAGGCTCCCTGTTCAGACTTGTTTGTGTTACATTTCCAGCCCATCTGCTGCACAGGCCTTGGGTGTGAAACACACTTAACAAAGAGGGGGAAGCTACACATGGCTCCTTATGCTCCCCCTCTCCGAAAGAAGAGGGGGATGGTGTAGATGGTCATTTGCATATTGCTACCCAGAATGCTCTCTTCCAGCCCGCAGGCCCCTTGCAGTGGCGGTAGGTGTGGGGTCCTGCTGTCCATGTGTCCGCTGATGGCATCAGCGCTCTGGGAGCCAGCAGAGGACGGAGCAGAGGATGTAAAACTTCAAGCTTTGTAGCAGCGGGGGGGAACACTGCGAGTAAAGGGTGGGCCCAGGGGCATCCAAGTTGTCCCTGCTGCTAGCACCTCCTACCCCTGAGCGACACCGCAGCAATCTTGCAACGTTAACGCCAGGCCCCCCAACGCACTATGGGCGGGGCTGAGCGCTGGGGGTGGAAAGGCCTCACCGTGCTTGATTGCGGGTTTCCTCGCTGCCGAGCATCCTCTTCTACCGGGATGGAGACCTCCCCGCTGCGTGGGTGGAGTCCAGGCCCACCCTCCCTGCGGCTGTCCTGGCCCGTTTTCCCTTCCTCGGCTTCGTTTTCTCCTTCCTCTCTTTGTGCTGTGCTCGTCAAAGTCAGCGAGAGACTTTCTGTCCCCACCTGTCACCATCTGAACATCGGGCGCTGACAACTTATCTTGGCAGCGTGAGGGAGAACTCCCAGGTGGGCTTGGAAAGGTAGAGGCAATTAACTTTGTGCTGTGTGTAAGAGAGAACGTGTGTGTAAGGGAACATGTGTGCATGCATTGACACAGGGTCTTTAAAATGCCCAGTTCCAAGCCTTCCTCTCCAGCCTTCCTCATCCTCCTCTCCCGTAGCCCCTACCCCTTCTGTGGGGAGGGGACTGCCCGTCTCTGGTCTCCCCCGCTGCCCCAGCACCCTCTGTCCCTCTAATGCCAGGCAGCGAGTTCCCTAGCTGCAAAGAGCCTCCATCTTCTTCGGCTCCTTAATAACCCAGCAGATCAAGGGCTCCCCGCAAGGGCCGTAATTCATGGCAGACCGTGTCCCCTCGCCCCCCTCCTGCACCGACAAGGGCCACGGTGCCCTCGGCTGCCAGCCAGCCATGCCCGGGCCCCTGCCTGCATCCAGGCCAGGACCTGAGCTCAACGGGGCACAGAGGGTGCCCCCAGTCCCCTGGGGCAGAGCCCCTGCCTCTAACAAAGCTCACGGCTGTGTAACAACATTCACCCCCCCCCACACACACACACATCCCCCCCTCGCCCCAGGCACAGTCCGCACCCTGCAGGGACCCGTGGGCCTTCTCTCTTCCCAGGGGGCAGCCGCAGCCCTGCCGTTTCAAACCCAGTTGCTGCTCCCCTGCAGGGAGAAGGCCCCGCCGTGGGGCTGCCCGGCCACTGGAGAGCTGAGTAATTCGCCGGCTCACGTTCCGCTCAGTGGGACTCGTGTGCTGGATTTCCAAGGGCTTCCGAGTCTGTGTGATCCTCCAGGCTCCGCCCCCCACCCCCCCAAATCACACACCGCCGGGGGGGGGCAGAGGGGGCACCTTTCGGTCAGTAGCTCTCTCTTCTGGTTGGCGTTTAGAGGCAGAACTCCTGGGTTCTCTTCCCAGCTCCATCAGGACCTGGACCCAATTTGGTGCCTCTCCTTGTACCTCAGTTTCCCTATCTAAAGTAGGGAGGATAACGCCGAATATCCTGGCCCTCTAGCTCAGGCGGCGGAGACTTGGGGAGCGGGGTGTAGTACCTGTAGCCAGCCCAATGCAGGGATCTCATTACAGCCACGAAGCAGGGTGGGGCTCTCTGGGGCCACGGGCGTGGCGGGTTCACACAGACTGGGCCGTCTCCTGGCAGGCAGAAATACACAGCCTGGCCCAGACACCGCCAGGGTCAATAACACACTGCAAAGGGCTGGGGGAGGCCGGCTCTGAGTGCTAGATGGATTGCAGTAACTCCCTGGGGGCCACCGTGCCAGCTGCCGCATTAGCCCCCGCTCAATCGAGCTAGCCAGTGCTGGTGCAGCTGAGCCTTGAACCCATTTATCCTCAGCGGGAGGCAGGGCAGCAGGAGTATGCCCATCTTGCAGAGGGGTAAACTGAGGCACCGAGGGAGTCTGGGGCAGAACCGGGCATTGTCCCCTGCTCTCTCGCGTTATTGCTGGGTGGCCATGCCCTCCTCGGGCCTGCAAAGCCGTTCTGCCCTGGGGCCCATTCCAAGGGGCTTGGACATGCGGGCGTGGCTGGAAATCTGGGGCCCTTTGCCCCGCCCCAGCCTGCCATCCAGGAACCAGCTGGTTCCAGCCTCTGCAGCATCTAACCCCCTGAGCTCTTGGAGCACAGCTGCGGGGAGGGGAAAGGCGATCAGAAGGTGAGTGGGGGGAGTGTGTGTGTGGGGGGGCAGGGCAATTACCTGATAACCCCCACGGAGCACCAGGTTAACCTCCCCACCAAGCAGCGTAATGGGAGAACGGCCGAGGCACCAGCGGGAACGTGTCTAGGGGCTGGAGCCGGGAGCGGGTGGAGGCAGGACGCCTGGGTTCTATTCCCGTATACATCCTCCTCCTTCCCCTTTGCCCTCCTGCAGGGGCTGAGAATGCCTTCGGGATGGCAGCTCGCCCAGCCCAGCGGTTTGTATTGTCTCCAGCAGCTGAGGAAACTGAGGCCCAGAGAGGGGGTGGGGAGGCGATCGAGATTTCCCCGCCCACCCCCAAGGAGTCAGTGGCAGACCAGAGAGAAGAACCCTTGAGTCCTGAGTCCCAATCCTCCCTGCTCTAACCACTACACCCCACTGTCTGTAGTTCCCTGTGTCTCCTCGCCGTTAAAGGCCTCGTTTCAATGCAGCCCTTGGCCCACCTTGACTGGTCCATCTCGATATCGGAGAGAGCGACCCCGGGGCCCTGGCTTGTGCCTCGTCTCGATCCTCTCGGCAGTGCCCAAGGGCCATTCACGCCCCAGCCAGCCAGCCAGCCAGCGTCACTGTACCAGCCTCCGCGAGACGGGCCGCCGCAAATGAAAGCCATAAACAACAATGGGTGGGGAGCCAGAAAGGCCCCGTCGCTCTCCGGGGCGATCTTCCCCCTGCAATTAGGGGAGGGGTGCATGTGGGGAAATGCTGATATTAATTAACTAGGCCTCCTCTGGCCGCGCTCGTCTTTAATTAACATCCTGCTGCTGCAGATGCTGCCCCGGCCGCGTGCCGAGCGCCTTCGTGGTGCGTGAGGCCCATTGTTCCCCGGCCACCGGCGTGTTCTCCGGCGGCTAACCCCAAGTCGAGGGCCTGCTGGAGCGTGTGAGAAACGGCACGATCGGCCGGGGGGGGGGAGGGAGGGAATAAACAAACGGGCTGGGAGGTGAAGGGGGGACGCCGGGCGTTTGCCAGCTCCCCACGGTTGCCTTCTTGGTTTCGCCAGTTGTTCTGGGGGTGACTGGCGCTGGGGCAACAGGCCCGTGCTAGCCCATTAGCCATTGCACCCTGTCGGCGCTGTGCAGATTCCCTGTAATGCCCGCCCCCCGGTAGGAGCCGCTCTCCGTTCCGGCTGATCATCCTGCTGGCCCTTCTCTGCCCCCGGGCCCGGTTTGAGTTCCTTTGCCCGTGGCTGCCTGGGGTGGTGAAAAGCAATTGCGGGGGGGCAGGAGGCATTGAAAATGCGGCTTAAAATCCCGCTGCTCCGCTCCCCACGGGCCCTGACCCTCTGGCGACCTCTCGACCAAACGAGAGCAGCCTCTGGCTTTCCCGGCTCCATAGATCTTGACTACGGGGCTGCCAAGCCCAAAAGCCTGGTCTAAAGCCTTGGCCCCGGGGCCGCTACCGAGGTGTCTTGAGCATCAGGGCTGTGGCCTCTGGGACCTTTCCTGTGCTTTAAAGAAAGTCTCAACCCCCCCGGAATCAGCAAATAAGAACGCCCCACGTTTTTGCGCCACGTCTCTGAGCGTAAGAAGGACCCCGGGTGCTTCTGAGCCCCCCTCTGCTTTCGTTTTGCCGCCGCATGCTCCCACCGTCCCCGGAGCCCGGGGAGTCAACTTTGGCTCTTCAGCTGAGAAAGTCGCATCGGTGTTTGGAACATCCCGTTGCTAAAGAGAAACTTACCGTGCGCTTCATCGGCAAGGCAATTATGGTTGCTGGGTTACACGGGCTGGGAGTTTTAATTGTCTCCTCTAGGAAAACAGGAATAAAAGACAAAACCCTCAATTCGGTGGAGGATCTGATTTCGTTCCGTTCTGTTCGGATGGAAGTGGGGGCGCTGCATTCGGCTCCTGGGATCTAGGGGGGGGGGGGCAGAGAGCAGCCCACAATATTCACTGTCTGGGTTAGCTTTGTCCCGTTCAGCTCTGGGAGATGGGGCCGCGTCCACCTCTGGAAATCAGTGGGTGGATTTGCAGGCAGGGCGGGGTGTGACAGCAAAGGACATGGAGAGGGGAAAGGGAGAAGAGAGCCCTTGCGGGGAGTGTGGAAAACGGGAGGGGAAACCCCATTCTCGCGGTCTGCCTGTGCTGGGGTTGCCGTGAGCAGCTTCCCCCACCGGGCTCTTGGGACCTCCGCTGGTGCGACAGGTCGTAGCCGCCACCAGAAGGCATCGGCAGCTAGATCCTGCAGACATGCTGCCCGGTTAGTTGCGGTGCAATTCTCTCCCGGCGCTGGCTCACAGCGGGAACGTTTCATCCACGGCCTGCGTTGAGAACAATGAGCTCGGGGCTCAGGGCGGCAGCCTGGCGGGATAGACCCACGCTTGCCAAAACATTGTTCTTGGCATGTGGCCAACGCAGCTGGGGCAGGCGGATGCGGCAGGGGACTCTCTCCCACCCAAAGTTGCTGCTTTCCCGTGTGCTTATCCAGTGCCCGCTTGGAGCTGGGAGGGACTCAAGGGGTTGAGATAGGAGCAGCCCTGGCTTGGCTTGTCCCAGAACAGACCTTCCCCCTTGGCGCTCCCTGAGAAGTGCCTCGACGCCCAGGGGGATGCTCTGGTCATTCTCTCTCTGGCCTCCAGCCCCAACCGACTCCGCTCACAAGCTGCTGGGGGCCCCCGACCCCACCTGGGAGCTGAGGAACCCAGCTGGGGCCAAGAAGCTGCATCCGGAACACAGCTGAGGATCCAGCCTGCGGCCCCCGAGACAGAGCGAGCTCCCGGGGCTGTGGGGCCGTGGACCCGCCGGGCAGAGGCTCAGGGTGCAGAGACTCGGGTGAGCAGCCCACAGGGTGGGGGCAGTTGGCTTCAAGGCACCTTGAAAACGGGGGCGACGTAGCCCCAGGGGCTGCTCTAAGTTGCGGCCTGGGGGTCGCAGGGCACAGCGGGACGGGCCGCCCAGGGCCCTGTCCCCCATCCCTCTTTGCCTCTGCTCCTGGCAAGGCTTGTGGGGTGGGAGCGGGGCGGGGGGGATCAGCACAGAGGCGGGGTGGGAGCAGAGACGCCGGCAACTTCCCATCGAGCGGCGCCCAGAGCCAACAGGGGTCTGCAGGGGGGATGGATGGCCCACAGCCCTGGGCTCACGTTGCCCATTCCCGGTGGGGGTCAGATATGGGGACTCCCCCCACCTCAGTGTCTGTTGAACAAACCGAGTCTCCCCAGTCCCGGCAAGAGGGGACAAAAGGAGCGTTGACAGCCGCCCTTTCTCTCTCCTCCCCAGGGGTCGGCCCCATCCGGGAAGGGCCCAGCTGCTGCATCAAACCCCATAGCATCCCGTGGCCACGGGGCGGCCTGCCTGCTCCCCTCACGTCTACACCAGTGGTCGGCCGGGGTGCTGGAACCATTTGTATAGTGGGGGGGCTGAGAGCCATTGAACTAAACTGTAAACCGTGGATATAATGGAAACCACTTCAAAGGGGGGGGGTGTGATGAGGCTGCATGTAATGTCTACATGTGTGATCTGTGCGCAGTGTGGATATGTGTGCAAGGGAGATGCTGGGGGGTGTCATGGGGGGGGCCCGCTGGTGCGTGTGCTGTGTGGTGGTTGTGTTGGGGTGTGACTGGCGTGTGTGTAATGTGCGCACGGATGACATGGTGTGTAACATGGGGGGGGCATGCTGGGGGGGGGCGGACTCGAGACCCCTCCCCCGCTGGGTCCCCCCATTGGTGGCTCTCCATGTCCCTCCCCAGCCTAGCCCCAGCCCCCCTATTAAACCCAGCTGAGCCGGCAGTGCGGGGCTGTTCATGACGGTGACTGGAGGCTGCTAATTCTGGCTGGGAGCACGGCAGCCCCTCTGCTCAGTGTCTGAGAGCAGCCCGGGAACGCAGCTGCCGCTCAGCGCTGCAGGGAGGGACCAGCCCCGGCACTGGCTAGGAGTCTGGGCAGGTAGGTGGCCATCCCTGGGCTGCGGGCGATGGGAGCGGGGTGGCAGGGCATTCCGGTGGCTTTTGGGTGGGATTCGCTGGCTTTTTGTTTTGTTTTTTTCTTTTAAGCCAAATCCTAGCTTGGAAAAAAATGAGACAGAGAAAGTTGGCGAAGCTGCTGAGAATGATCTGATCTGGGGAGCGAAAGCGACAAGGGGGGGAGATTAGAAAAGGGTTCAAAATAGGGGCAAAGGTTAAAAGATCCGCTCAGCTTGGCGGGGTTCTTGGTTCCTTCGGGGGATCTCAGAACCACCGTTCAGTTGCTATGAAAAGAGCAGGGGCTTTGCGGTTGTCATGTGTGAGTGTGTGTTTGTGCATGCGTGTGAGTGAGTGTGTTTGCACGCGGGTGCGTCAGTGGAGCCGTGAGTTCGAGGGGGTTTGTGAGTGCATGTGAATGAGAGCAAGTGTGTTTGCACATGTGTGCGTCAGTGCATCCGAGTTTGTGAGTGCGTGTGAATGTGAGCGAGCGTGTTTGCACGCGTGTGCATCAGTGGATCCGGGTTTGTGAATGTCAACGTGAGCGAGTGTGTTTGCACGTGTGTGCGTCAGTGGATCCGAGTTTGTGAGTGCGTGTGAATGTGAGCGAGTGTGTTTGCATGCGGGTGCATCAGTGGATCCGGGTTTGTGAGTGCGTGTGAACGTGAGCGAGTGTGTTTGCACGCGTGTGCATCAGTGGATCCGGGTTTGTGAATGTGAACGTGAGCGAGTGTGTTTGCACGTGTGTGCGTCAGTGGATCCGGGTTTGTGAGTGCGTGTGAACGTGAGCGAGTGTGTTAGCATGTGTGTGCATCAGTGGATCCGGGTTTGTGAGTGTGTGTGAATGTGAGTGTGTTTGCACACATGTGCATCAGTGGATCTGGGTTTGTGAGTGCAAGTGAACATGAGTGAGTGTGTTTGCACGCGTGTGTGTCAGTGGATCGTGGTTTGTGAGTGCGTGTGAACGTGAGCGAGTGTGTTAGCACGTGTGTGCGTCAGTGGATCCGGGTTTGTGAGTGCGTGTGAACATGAGTGTGTTTGCACACGTGTGCATCAGTGGATCCGGGTTTGTGAGTGCATGTGACCGTGAGCGAGTGTGTTTGCACGCGTGTGCGTCAGTGGATCCGGGTTTGTGAGTGCATGTGAACATGAGTGTGTTTGCACACGTGTGCGTCAGTGGATCCGGGTTTGTGAGTGCATGTGACCGTGAGCGAGTGTGTTTGCACGCGTGTGCGTCAGTGGATCCAGGTTTGTGAGTGCATGTGAACATGAGTGTGTTTGCACACGTGTGCGTCAGTGGATCCGGGTTTGTGAGTGCATGTGACCATGAGCGAGTGTGTTTGCACGCGTGTGCGTCAGTGGATCCGGGTTTGTGAGTGCGTGTGAACGTGAGCTGGCGTGTGCACGATTGGCTGGGTGGGCATTATCGTGCCTGGGCATATGTGTGTGACATCTAAGCACTGTTTAATGATGTGTCTCCCCTCCCCGCAATAAAGGCAAACGGCCCCTTTCCCTCACACTCCTTCCTGGCTGCTTCCCTCTCTGCCAACCTCCAGCAAACTTTGCAAAAAGCAGCGGTGCCCTGGAGAGGCTGGCATGGGGCTAATGGGGGGCTGGTGCCTTCCTGACTCTCTGGCTCTGAGTTTCTTGTGTGAGTGTGTCTCATTAAGGGCTGAGAGATTTCCAAGGGTGAAGGTTTTGCCGCCCTTCCCATGGTGGCTTTGCTGGGTGACATGCAATGTGCACTTCAGTAAACAGACTTGATTAGCTGGCGGGGGTGGGGGGGGCATTAAATTTGGCTCCAGTGAGCTGATTAGCCCAGAGAATCAATATCAGTCCCAGCCAGGTGATGCCAACAGACAGGTGGTGACCGGCACCTCATCAGCAAAACCAAAGCCGAGCTCGTAAAATCCCATCAGCGGGAGAGGCATGTTCCCACTCTGAATGGCTGGCGGTAATTTTCTCCAGCTTCCGCTATTTCGCCTCTGCCTCGCTGCCAGGGAGGAGATTCCGCCAGGTTGAGAAGATAATTTCCCATGGGTTGCACAGGCCGAGAAAAGAGAGATGGGAAAGAAATAAGATTGGGTCACTGAGTTTCTCTGCTAGTCTCCGGCTTTTCCTCCAAATTCCCAGCACATTCTGTTCCTTAGCTTTAACGTCATTTGCTTCCTTTTCCCCCCCCTTCCAAAGTTGGGACTTTATTTTTCAGGCTCGTCAGGCAAAAACTGCTTAAAATCCAACCCAAATCTGTCCGAAATTCCAGGGAGGAGAAACGCCAGCCCTTGCCCTGGCTGGTGGGGCTGGCGGACAGATTGCACCGGGCGATCTGCAGTCGTACTCAAGTCAGAGTCCAGGAGCCAAGTGGTGAACTGGCAACAGGCTTGGAGAGAGGGCTGGGGAAGGGGGTTATTTGACGATTTCCCTACCCGGGTGGGGAGCTGCCTTAGGCATTAGGGCACTGGGTCTACTGTGAGCCTCCCCGCACTAGTGAGAAGCACGCCTTGCACCGATCTTACTAATATCTACATGTTTGGTTTTAGCCCCTGGGTTTGCTCCCCCAAACTTCTCCTTCGCGCCCCCCCCCAGTTGATTTGCCTTCTAGGGCTTGATTATGTAACACTCACTCCCATTTGCAAGCGTTTACACCACCAAGCGTGAGTAGAGGCTCTTCGCTCTTACGTTCCACGCTCGTGGATCTCCAAGCACTGTGCCAAGGCAGGTGAGTAGTGTGACCCCAATTGTACAGAGGGGGAAACCGAGGCACAGAGCGGGGGCCGTGACTTGTCCCGAGGCCAGCTGGCAGGCCAGTGGGGACTAGAACGCAGTCCCGCGTCCTTGCTGCTAATGCTAAGAATGAATCCGGCCTTGTTTTGGTCTGGAAATGCCTGTATCTTTTATTGGACCGCACCCACCTTGTCTCTCTCGTTCCTTAGATTGGCCATCACCCCAGTCCCAGCCCTCGGGAGAGGAAAATGAAAAGCCCCCTGGTGCTGACGGTGCTGCTGTCCTTAGCGGCGGCCAAGCTGTGTCACGGCTACTGCGAAGGGACGGAGAAGCAACAGACGGCCAGCGGGATACTCGAGAAGCGCGTAAGGGAGGGAGCGGGGCTGGCTGGGGTGCGAAGAGATCGGAGTCTACGTGGCTGGCCCCGGGGGCAAAGGAACGCAAGACATGTTCTTGACTCACCTCCCACCCTGGCGCTGCGGGCCTATGGCCAAAAGGGGGATACAATTTGGTTTTGTGCCTGGGTTTTTGGCTTTCCCGGACAACTCTGCATGGCGTTTTTCCATTAGAAATTCAAGCTGTCTCCCTGCCAGGAAACTCTGTGGTGACTAGATGGGGAGCATTAGTTAATCATGGGGCAAATCCAAACCATTTACATTCATGTCTGGGGAAAAAACATCCAGGCCAAAATTTTCCCAAGTGACCTGATCTCAGTTGGAGCCGGTACGTGCGCCAAACCCAAGTTATTGGGCTCAACCCAGGGGTAAATTGAGTGAAACTCTCAGGTCCGTGCTATACGGGAGGGTGGCCCAGCCAGTCCCTTGTGACCCTAAACGCCACCACAGTAACGACCCGCTGACTTCTGCCGGCCAGGGCATGTTTCTGATGAGCTGCCTGGCAGCTCTTTGGGAAGAGCCCTTCCCCCTTAATGGGTCCCCCCCACCATTTAACCCAACGAGGTGCTGGTAGCAGGCGACCCTGACTCGGCTCTGGCCGCGAGGGAGAACAGCAATTAGGGAGCGAGCGCCCGGCTGCTCTGCGGGTGACCTGGCTGGAGACAAAACCGCTGCTCTCGGGAGAGTGGCTGGGAGGTAAGTCCTGAGCTCCCTGGCCGTGCCCCCCGTGGCCGGCGCTGCCCATCCCAGCCGCGATCCCACGCTCCTCTCCCGGCACAGCTCATCCTTGGTGGCCGAAGAGTCTTGTGTAACCCCTGCTAAGGGAAGGGATCTCACCTGCCTGGGCTGGAACAAACGCGAGCAAGCGCCCCCGCCCTAGGACGGCTTGGGGGGCAGCCAAGCCCCTGGGCTTTGTTCACTCACTGGGGATCCAGAGGCCAGCCCCTGCCCCAGTCTCGGGGTCCCTAGGCACATACTTAGGGCACAGACCTGGGCACCCCCCTTCTGAGTCCTGGAACCTGCTGTCCAGCTGCCCAGCCCCTCGGGGTGCATCCCCAACCCCTCAGACTCACCAGGACTCGAATACACCCCCACGCCCAGAGCTGTGCCCCGCTGGTGCCACACCCCTAGGTTACAGGGGGGCTCTCTGGCGGGGGGCACGCAGGAGATGTGAAGCAGCCTGCCCGCACGTGTGCACACACAGAGCAGGGCTCAGACCCTCCAGCGGGGGCAGCAGGATGGACAGATGGACACAGGGACACACACACACACACAAGCATGTGCCCGTTGACCCGTCCCTTGGGGGAGCGGCCGTGCTCCGGCAGACAGGGGGCTTCTCCCCACCCCACCACCTGCGTTCAGGCCCTGCTTTGTGCCCCCCGCCCATTTCCATCTCTGGTCTAGACTCACTGAGTCTGTGCTGGGCGAGTCTGCCTCAGTTTCCCTCAGTTCATGGCAGCCTGCTCCGTGCAGAGATCCCAGTTCCTCTTTTCACCACCACTCACGACAGCCCTGCAGCCTCCAGGCCCTTGTTAATGATGATTCTTAGCTGGACGTGGGAGTTGGCCTGGCCTAGTAGCTAGGGAGTTCTGCTCATGTGGGAGATCTCCTCATGGACAGAGCTAGGCATTATTATTTGTTAACCTGTCTGCATTCCGGTAGCACCTGGGAGCCCTGGTCATGGAGTGGGACCCCCGGCGCTAGGCGCTGTACAAACATGGGACAAGAAGACAGTCCTGGCCCCAGCGTGGTTCCACTCTAAGACGAGGGCCAGCAGGTGGCTACGGACCGACGGGAAAGCCCGAGGGACCAGTGAGACAAAAGTGCCTTGCCTGGCGTTGCTTGCACACTGGGCTCTCACATACCCAGAGGTGCCCAGCTCTGCCCTGCTGCAGCTCTGTGCCAGCTGGCTCCCTGGGCGTGGGCTCCTCGTATGTCCCCCAAGCAGGGCAGAGGCTTTTCAGTGGCTTTTGGGGAGGGCCCCTTCCCCGGCTCGGGAATCGAGCAAGACGGGGACCTGGATGGACAGACGGACGGATGTGCTGGGTTGGCGCCTTCCCTGGCTGGAAGGGAGGCTGGGAGAAGGGCCACCCCCGTCCTGGAACGCCCCCTGCGCCAAGGCTCTGGCTGTGGGCCATTGGGGTTAGGCCGGCTCTGTGCCCCCTTTATGCCAGCTGCCAGAGTGATTGATGCTTCTGCCCCTCTGCCCTGGCAGCCTCTTAAACACCTGCCTTCCATTGGCTTCCAAGGGGACTTAGGCACCTAACTCCCTTAGGCTGCATCCCCACACACCAGGAGCACCTAAGGGTTGAGCAGGGTGAGGTAGATCATGAGCTTTGTCTCTGTCCACGGCGATGGGGAGCCGATGGCACAGAGGGCGACCGGCTGGCCCAATCTTAGGCATTGTCTCTTATATTCGCAACTATAACTCCCCCTCCTCGTGGGAAAAAAACATGTCCTGACTTTTCGCATTTGTGATCTGGTCACCCTCGGTGCGTGCAAATCCGTGGTGTGCAAAGGCGGGGGATTTGCTCCAGGCGGGGGCTCTGCGGAATGCAAATTGCTTTCCAACAGCCCCCCCTCAGCCCCCCCCACAACTGGAGCTTTGGGAAGCCCTTTGCTAAGATCCCCGGCCTCGGGCGGCTGCTTTCAGCAAATGGCCCCGAACTGCAGGGCCGCGCCAGGCCATTGGCAAGCGATTCTCTCTGGGTCGGTCGCTTCAGGACCATTTTCCTCATTTTGTCTGGGGTGGGCTTTTGTTTGTTTCTTTCTTTCTCTCCGTAAATTGCTCCTCTCCCCGAGCAGCGGCTGGAACGAGACACAGACGAGGGCTGGCTCTTCTGATGGGCTCGGCAATAGGGAATGTCTCTGAGCGGTAGATTGCTGCCAAAAAAGCAGCTGAGATGATGAACCAGCTGGGGGGGGTGGACTCATGCTGGGGGTGGGTTAGCACTTGGCCTCCTAAGGGTTAAAGGCTCCCCCAAGCATGCCCCCCCTCCCCCCGATTTGCAGGGGAGTGAGGATTTTGCTGGCAAATCACCTGTTCCTCACAGGTACTTGACTCTCCTGCCAGCTTGGGGGGGATAAGCCGGGGCCCCCGCTGAGCCCGCACCGAGCCCCGGGGGTCCCCCCTGCACGTCCACCCCCACCCCAGCTCCGAGAGCAGATTTCTCAGGGGAGCTGCTGGTTGATTTCCCCCCCAGGAGGAAATCCCGCGTCAGGGAGGTTTCTGTAGGGCTGGCAGGGCCTGCTTTGTGGCCAGCCCCAGGAGTGCAGGGGTTAATGCTGGAGACACCCCCACCCTCGGGAGTCCGGCTGGTTAGGACATCAGTGAGATGAGTTAAATGCGAGCTCAGCCTAGAGACTCGGCTGCAGATGGACAGGAACAGTGGCCAGGGCTCAAGAAAATTTCAGGGCTGGGCTTGCCGGGGGCTGCGGGTTGGGATTGAGGGGCACCGGCAGGGCTGGAGGGGAGAGTCTGGGGCTGGGCTAGCCGGGGGCTGTGGGTTGGGATTGAGGGGCACTGGCAGGGCTGGAGGGGAGAGTCTGGGGCTGGGCCCATCCCCCACTCGGCCCGTCCCCCCCACCCCCACCCCACAGCGCTGGGAACAGCTGTCAGGTTTCACGCTGGCTTGTCACTGCGATCAGGCGTCTCCTGCCAGGCCGAGGTTGGGGGCTGAGTGGCGTTTGATGCAAATGTGACGAAATCCCCATGGGGAAGATCCTGCTCCCGGAGCACTGGGCCGGCTGGGCCGGGGCGCCCACCCCCTCCTGCACATAATGGGGAGCCGGGGGGGCGGTTGGGAGCCGCCGCTGACGCCCCACAGTCGGCAACGCCCTGACGCTGCCAAAATCTTGGAGGTATCCGGCCCCGGGAGCTCGGCTGCAGCATGGCAGGGCCAGCGCGGGGGCGGGCAAAACTCCGGGTGGGGCTCAGGGCCACAGGTGCCAGGGCTGGCAGGAGCCAGGGAGGGGAGGGAATCGGGGCCCGTGGTGCCGTCCCTTGTCCCTAGAGTTGGCTCTCCGCGCCCGCCTGGCCCCTCGGCCCCGCTGCGTTTGGGGCTCACGCCTGCCTCTCTCCCTGTCTTCCCCGCAGCCGAGCTCAGACCTCTACAAGCTGCCCACGGCCCTGCTCAGGAGACTCTACAATGGCCACCGGGTCTCCTACGAGGAACTGCTGCAGCTGGCGGGCAAGGACGATGCCCGTGAGTACCCGGCCCCACCCCCTGCCCTGAGAAAACTAACCGGGGGACGGAGGAGACTGGAAGGGGCCGGAGCGGGGAGCTGCTATCGGGCGGGGGATGGGGAGAAAGCAGTGAAAGCGGGAGGGGGGCGAGGTTGATTGCTGCCCCCCAGCACCACTGACCCCCCCCACTTCTCTCTTCCAGGTACCAAGATGCCCATCCCCCCTCAGAAACGTAAGTCCTGTTTTCCCTCCTTCCCTGGCACCGGGTTCTCTGCCCTATCCATCTGGGGGACGCCCCGGCCTCTCCCCACCCCCGCTCCACTCTGCGCTCCTGATCGACACAGCAATGAAGGCAGACGACGCTGTCACGAGCTGGAGTGTAGACAGGACCCGCCCTTGAAAGCCAGCCAAAGCCTCAGGCAGCCCCGGCTTCCCAGGGCCACAGTTAGGTCCCGTTTGCACTTGGCCCCGGGTTGGGCCCTGGAGCCTTGGGTCGGCCAGGGCAGTCCCTGCCCCAGAGCCCCACCCCCACACGTAGGAGTTTTGCTCCCATGTGCCACCCTGTTTGGTTCCAACTGGCACCTCTGTTGCTGTGTGCCCAGCCAGAGGTCCTCTGCAAACGTCGAGCTCCGGCTGTGCCAGTTGCTCGGGCCGGGCACACGGCAAGTCTGGGAGCTGGGCCTGAGGTGTCTCGAGGGGTGGGGGTGCAGGGGATCTGGACCCAGAAGGTGCTTTGGCAAAGGTGACCAGGATGAAAAGCCTCGGGTGGCGTCTCCTCCCTGCCCTGGCCTGCCGGGCTGACTCAGCCTGGGGCACCCACTCTGCTGACCCCCTTGTCTTTCTGCAGGGGACATGCACGACTTCTTTGTCGGCCTCATGGGCAAAAGGACCCCAGAGCCCGGTAGGTGGGGCCCGTGTCAGGCCATCTTGGGCGTGGGGGGTGGTTGTGCGGCGAGGCGCCACCCGGCTGCCCCAGTCCCAGCGCATCCAGCTCTGGCCGCTGTCTCCCCACTCCGGTGACACCCGGGGGGCGGAACAGGTTGACCGTTCCAGGAGCGGGGATTCCTGCAGGGGCTGAGAAGTGGGTGGGGGCCGTCCCGGCTGGGCGAATGGGCCTGGGAAGGAACTGACTGCTTCTCTGCCCCGCTGTTTAACCCTAGACGACCCCACAGACAGGAACAAGGAGACTTCCACTGGCTTCGGCGACCTCAAATATCCCCCAAATGCAGAATGAGGTGAGGGCAGTGGGGACCCGGTTCTGTTAGCTCCTCTTCCCGTGCGACACACGCGGGCTCACGCCCATACGCCCGCAGCTTGTGCTTGTGTCACTAGCCCAGGCGTGGTGCTCTGCCGTCCTTTTTCCTGGGGCCCGGCAAGGTTGAGAAAAGCAGCCCCCCGTCTCCCCGCAGCTCGGGCCTCTGGCAGGGGAAGCTGGGAGCGTGTTACCCGACCCGCGGGGGCCGCTTGCCAATGGCGCTCAGATGAGAGGCTGGGCTACAGGCCAGCTGAATTGCCAGGTCCTTGCCACCCTGGGACTGCGAATCCTTCACCTCTTTCGAGTCCGGACACAGAGCTGCTGTGCCAGGCTGAGATGCAGGTGGCCAATGCCACCTGCTTCTGGGACAATGAGGGTGAGATCCTGGCATCACGGATTAGCCATCCTGGCTTCAGTGAGCTTTGCCAGTTTCACCCCAGAAGGTTTGGATGGCGAGTGGCGAAGGTCACCCCTCCAGCTGACCAATGAGTCCCATTGCTTTGATCCGGAAGGGGAGTATTCAGCGTGTCATGGTGCCCCAAACCTCACTGGTGTGTGGGGGTGCGCGTGTGTGGTGACCAACCTGCCTTTCTCTGTAGCGAGATGGGGGCGGGGGGTCCTGGCAGGTTTGGCATCACAAAGGGAAGGCTAAGGGATGACTTGATCACGGCCCAGGAATACCTCTATGGGAAACTAAAATCTGACGACCAAGGGCTCTTGGATCTAACAAACGAAGGCAAAGTGAGATCCAAGGGCGGGAAGTTGAAGCTAGACAGATTCTGACTGGAAACAAGGTGCACAATTTTAACGAGGCGGGTCGCTAACCACTGGAATTAAGGCAGGGCAGTTCTCTGGCCTGTGCTAGACAGGAGCAGCTGCAACTCCTTAAAAGTGTGGCGGGGGGGGGGGCCCACTGGTGCCCAAAATGCGGCCCCACCCCCTTTCCACCTGATGCCCCACCCCCTTTCCCCGAGGCCCCGCCCCCACGCTGCCCCAGCTCCCCGAGCCCCGCTTCTGCACCACTTCTTCCTCCCCCAAAACTCCATCCCCTGCTCACTCCTTTCTGCTCCCTCCCCCCATCGTTCGCCCTTATGGCTGGTAAAAAGTGATGGGGCCATGGCCCCCGGGCCCCCTGGAGTCAGACTAGGTGATCACAACGGTCCCTTCTGGCCCTGGAATTGAGAACATTTTTCTGTTGAGTCCTGGGCTCACGTTATGGGGACGGCTGCGAACTTGGGCTGGAGAAGGAGCCATTGCTTGGGGTTACAGCGGTCCCCTGTGTGGTGTGAATCCACAGGGCCTGCTCTGGGCTCCTGCACTTTCCCCACGTGGGCTTTTGTCTCTGGTCCTTTTACTGTTGTTCCCCAGTGGCCGATGGAAGTCCTACCTTTCCTGCACGTACCAACCCACCCTCCTGTTAGTCCTGTCCTGGGAGGGAACGTTAAAGTGGCCCCTGATTTCCGGCACTTCCGTTTTTGGGTGTCCAACTTGAAGCTTGGTATTTGCCTTCATACTACAGAGGGGCTGACCACCCCACCCCACCCCCCCATGGTCTCAACTCAGCCCTTTGGGACATCAGGTCCTGCTAATGCCTTCTGCTAAGGTGCTGTATTAGCCAGCCGTTGGGAAACGGGGTCCGTCTCCACTCAAGACGCCCCGTCCCTGCACACCAGGCCGGGAGCTGCCTACTCCAGGCTAGTTTCACTACCGCGGGAGCGGTTACCGCCGAGAAATGCGAGGTTTGCCAAACCACAGCCGCCTGAGCAAACCGTCCCAAAGGGTCTCGCTTCGCCTCACGCATTAGCCTTTAAATACCCATACGGGGCGGGGGGGGGTCAATTACAGATCGAAAATCCCATTGATGGTCCTGCGCTCGCTATCGCCCACTCGTGTGCTGAGCAGAGCCCTGACCCTGTGCGTGTTAGCACACAGCAGCCTGAGTAACGGGACATAAATAGCTGTAATCTCCCTAACTGGGTGATTACATGGCACTTATTCTGCAATTACAAATTCATTAGCTGGTGATTTGCATCCCGGCGACGGCTGGGTAATGAGACCAAGAGCTGGCGGGTTTCTCTTCGTGCCGAGCCTAAGCCTTAACGATAATTGCGGTGCAATTTTAGGAAATGGAGGAAAAGAGCAAATTTGTGAAAGGCGCTTTCCGTGCATGCAGATGAGTCTGGTACCACGGCTACACCCACTGTCTCCGGTCGCCAGGCCTTCCACTCCCGCCCTGGGCTGTGTCTTGGGGGCAGGGGGTTATTTGCACGTGTGCAATTTGTGTGTGATTGCACGTTATTGAAAGGTGGTTCATATATACCAAGCTCAGGGAAAGGAGTGGGAGAGCTGGCTTCCAGGGGCAGGGAACGAGGCTAAAGCATCTAATCGACCTAACCAGGCTTTTCCAGCTCTCCCAAGACTGAGCCACCCCAGGGTGGAAGGAGCCAACGTGCCGCGGGTTTCCTCCTTCTTTCCTGCAGGTGCCCACGCTGGGGACAAGCAAAGCGCCCGCAGCGCCTCGAGAAATGGAGATGAAGCCGCTCGCCAAAGCCCGCCGTGCTCTCAACCGAACGGGAACCCTTCGCCGTGTTGTGGAGAACTCTTCCCCCCTGCCCCATCTCGTCCCCACTGCCCCAATCCAGCCTGCGCCTCGTCCTAACGCTAGTGCTCACTGTTTGGAAATAGAGTAATGCCCCCGCCCCATGGTGCTTTCCCCGCCGTGTGCACCGGCCGCAGACACCCCGGGCAGCCAGCAGAACCCCCTTTGTGGCGTAGGTTAAAACCACCCTTGACTAGTCAATAACACCACGATTTTTACCTATGAGCTGCCCTGTCTCTCAGCTTCTTTGCCTGATGCTTCCTAGGATTGTGTTGTTTGCTGGGCTCCAGTCATGTGTCCAGGGCCTCACTGTGCTGGGCGCTGTGCATTATATATTAGGTACTTTACACTCTTGCCTGGTAATTCGCCAGGGCCCCACCGTGCTGGGCGCGGGATGGACACAGAATGAAAAGCCAATCCCTCCCCATGCCGCCGAACACTCCTTTGCAGAGGGAAATATTCTCCATGTGGGAGAAGGGGTATTAAGGCTTGTGCTTCAGGGCTAATGCCGATTTCTAACTATAAAAGACCAGGTTTGTACTATGCAAGGCATCAGTGCAGTTCAGGGGTCCTACGCCTTCCTCTCTAGCCTCTGACACTGGTCACTGCCAGAGACAGGATACTGGGTGAGATGCTGATCCAGCCCAGCAATTCCTATGCTCCTCGGCACAGAGAGGGCAGGTGATTTGCCCAAGGTCCAGAGCTGGGAAGAGAATCCGGATGTCCTCACACCCAATCCTCTGCTTGAACCTCAAGCCTGGCCTTTCTCCCTTCTCGCATGCCGTTAGTAACGAGGCATCTTCCCTAGCTTCTTGCAATGTTGCCCATCCATTTGGTATCCCAGCCTCAGAGGTAACAACCCAAAAATCCTGCCTGGTTGCTGTAGAGAGCCGGGTGGAACTTTTGCAATTAAACATTTTTTTCTTGTCAAAATCTGCTGTTGAAACTGTTCAGCAGAGAAGAAAAGGAATACTTGTGGCACCTTAGAGACTAACCAATTTATTTGAGCATGAGCTTTCGTGAGCTACATCTCTAAGGTGGTGAGGGGCAGGGCGGACTCGCTGGCTACTTGCAGCGAGGGGCCAGCTTGAACATGTGACCTTGTCTATCCCTAAAAAGGGGCCTTTGGGGCCCATTCCATTTTCTGAAAGCGTTTTGGGTTTGAAGCCAAAGTGGAACAAACCAGCTTCTGAAACCTCGAGAAAGCTGGGGTGAAAGGGGATTGTCCATCTCCACCCAGTTCTAGTCCCACCCTTCCTCAGGCCAGATAGAAGGTATTTTCTTTCAGGAAGGATTGCCCATTAACTCTGGCCTCTGAGCGGGAGCATCCTTGTAAGACCTACAAGGTCTCGACGAGCAGAGTGTAGGTCCTAATGTGCTGGCTGAGACGCTGAGTGAGGATTCGGTGACTTTTCTCGGAACCCTGTGCCTGCAATTCTCCTGCCCTTCCAGAAATGACTCTTGAATCAGCAGGCAGCTGGAGCGTGCTCGTTTGCCTTGCATTGTACAGCGACAAGGTGGGGAAAGCAATTATCTTGTATGGGACCAACCTCGAACTGCACAGAGTTCTTCTTCAGGGCGGGGAGAGGTCCTCGGAGTGTCATGGCCAAGTGCAAGGTGGGACAGATTGTTAAGCATAAGCAGCTAACACATATTGTGAGAAGTCATTCAAAGGGGCGGCGGGTTACAGACTGTTGTAAAGAGCCATCAATCCGTCTCTACTGAGTCCAGGCTTTTTGGTGCCTAGCAAAGTTATGAATTGTAGCTCCCAGTCCAGCGCCCTAGGCCGGGGTCTTGATCTCAACCCTGTCTGATGTTTATACCATCCCCTTAGTCAACTAGTATTCACACTTCCTGGCTGTGTAAGCACTATCCGTTTCAGGAAAGCCTTTAAGATGCATCTCCTGGAAGTTCACAAGCTGCCTTTTTTCTCTCCCTACTTTGCTAACTTGCTGACTGACCGGGACTCTGGCCCAGACCTTTCCATTTCACCCTCCCATCCTTTCAAACTGTTGTTTCCCTCGAATCAGCTAAGAGGAGATCCTGGAAAGTTCAGAAAGTTCAGAATTTTATGAGCAGAGTGGCAAATAGAAGTAGCCACAGGGCATCATTTAACCACTTCGTTGCTGCAGCAGAACAGCTGTAATTAGGGTCCGAACAATGCCTGGGAAAGCAGCAGCTCTTTAGAGGGGCTCCTGGTGGGTCTCTGAGTCATGGATTTGTGTCACTGATGCAATGCAGGGAGAGGGAATGGATTCCCACTTGGGCATCAGCAGAAGAATCGTCAGCTCAATTCCTACGGCAGAATCTTTCTCTGTTGCAGATCCCAGTTGGATTTGGGGGGAGAAGGGGGGGTTAGTAGCACCAGCAGTAAGAACAATCAAGCCATGTTCTCTTCCTCCGTGTAAGAGCAGGACCAAGGGAGCCAGTTGTGGCTCCGAGAGTCTCTGCCCTGGCTCCGGGTCAGAACACGTGGGAGCTGCTCTATTTTCTGCCAGCCAGCTGCATGTCCGCTGTGGGGACTCCCTGATGCCAAAGGGGTGCTTTCTGCTCCTTTTGCTCCCAAAGGGCAGGGAACAGAGTACAGAACTTGCTCCGTCATCTTTTACTTTGAGCACGATTGTCAAGGAGCCAGAATAAATTCTAGAACACCACAAGGGTGGATTTTCGGCCTCTGTCCTACCGGGGGAATACCTGAGACACCTGTCACCACGGGATGCTCCCTGTGGCTGCATTGTGAAGCTCACAGGTGTGCAGTGGAGAAGCAGTTAACTATCAAAAGCCGAAACAATACAAAACTCAGATCCACAGTAAGAGTTGTTTAGCAGGAAACTGGCCTCAGGCCCTGCCTCCCATGGCCAGTGTAGAAATAAGAGACGGGGTATGGCATTTGAAAATCCAGGCTTCTCTCTGGACTGGGAGACAGGAACAGCTAGCGCTGACGGACAGACTCGGATAAGCCCTCCGGTTGCTGTTAGCGGGCGCCGTGGGCTGGTTTGATGCAGCCACGCTGCCCTCTTGCGAATTTGGTTCCTCGCGCAGCTCTGACACCAGAACGCTGTGGGAACTGGCCAGCGACCCGTCTGAAAGATGGGATTTGCCAAACGCAAGGATGTGGGCGCTGACGGCAGGGGAACGTAGGGATGGGACACAACACTGATTCCTGGATGCAACTAGTGCCCTGGGCAGAGCACCAAGAAGCAGGCCAGGGAGGCAACAAGCTTCTTCCACTGGTGTCCAGCTCAGGGCAAGTCCAGGGTCTTTTCTGGCTTACCCGCTTGGGTGGCTCAGTGCAGGTGCTTTCAGATGGACCCAAACAGCAAAATGGGGCCAAACGCTGGCTGGAGGACTGCAGAGGCGGTCAAAGTGCATGAATGACCTGGCAGTGTGCTCAATCTCCCAGATTGCTTTCAATAGTCACTAGGAGATCGATGCCGATTCCCAGAGACTCCAGGCCAAACCTGGAGGGTTGGCAACCCTAGATAGAGGCCAGGGGCTCTGTTTCTCCTCCCCGATCCCCTCGGTTCTGGCGGTCATGGCTGGGATCCGCACCAGGAGCTCTGCCCCCCACGCCAGCCTTCAGGCATTCCTGCCCCAGCACTTGTTCCATCAATCCCAATGGAGTGGTTCGGGGCCCTCACTCACCTGCCAGCCCCAGAAGAGCCGGGCCAGGATTTGCTCCTCACCACAAGGGCAACCTGCTCTGTCCTTGCTTGTAGGTTGCTCCAGGGCCCAGTTGTCCTCCTGCCCCATGTCCCCCAGTCTCCATCCTGCTCCCAGTGTCCCCTAGCTTGCTTTGTGGTTGGGGGGCACAGGGGGTCACTGCACCCTCTGCAGATCCTCCTCTCGGGTGACCCCGCCCTGACTGCCCCCAGTTCCCCTGACCCCCCTTCCCTCTCCAATACCTGACCCCCAGTCCTTCCTCACTGCCCCCGTGACAAAGTGGGAATGTTCTTAATGTTTTCTCTGAATACTGTGTGGGTGCCTCAGTTTCCCCTATGCAGTTCTTAAGTGCCTAGGTGGGGGGCTAAGGGGGTGTGATTGTGGCGGCACCCTAGGGGGCCAGTGGGATGGTGTCTGCCCAGAGGATGGCCGACACCCTGTCTCCTGGGGACTGATGGCCTGGACCCCTCCCCTGCAAGGTGCCAACTGAAGGCGTTGGGGAACAAAGAGATCAGATGGCCTCCTAGCCCGGGAAAGAGACAAAGCCGGAGAAGGGGCTGGAGAGTTTCAGTTTGGAGCCAGCTGGGGAAATGGAGGGAGGCCCAGACGGGGCTCTGGCCTCCCTGCCCCCCAAGACGGACCCGGCTGAGGGGTCCTGTTCTCTGTACCTACAAGCTCCGTTTTAGACCATGTTCCTGTCGTCTAATCAACCTTCTGTTTTCCTGGCTGGCTGAGAGTCCCGTCTGGCTGCGGAGTTGGGGGCAGGACCCTCTGGCCCCCCCAGGACCCCGCCTGGGCGGACTGGCTGTGGGAAGCGCAGGGTGGGGCAGAGGATGCTGGATGCTCCGAGCTCAGACCCAGGAAGGTGGAAGCCGAGTGAGCTTCTTGCCCTGGGGAGAGGAGGCTCCCCCAGAGTCCTGCCTGGCTGCGTAGGGAGCAGTTCCCGAGCATCGCCCCCCCCAGCTTCCCCTAATCCCGCACCGGACCCTACCCCATCACCTGAGAGCTCCCTCATCACCTGACTCGAGCCCCGCTCCCCATCAGCTGCCCCCTCAACTTCCCTCAGCTCTCCCCACTCCCACCCCCAGCTCCCCTGTTCCTTCCCCCTTCCCCCAACTCCTCCCACCCCCGGCCCCAGCTCCCCTCTTCCTGCCCCTTTCGCCCCCACTCCTCCCGCCCCCGCCCCCGCCCCCAGCTCCCCTCTTCCTGCCCCCTTCCCCCCACTCCTCCCACCCCCGGCCCCAGCTCCCCTCTTCCTGCCCCTTTCGCCCCCACTCCTCCCGCCCCCGCCCCCAGCTCCCCTCTTCCTGCCCCCTTCCCCCCACTCCTCCCACCCCCGGCCCCAGCTCCCCTCTTCCTGCCCCCTTCCCCCCACTCCTCCCACCCCCGGCCCCAGCTCCCCTCTTCCTGCCCCCTTCCCCCCCTCCTCCCGCCCCCGCCCCCAGCTCCCCTCTTCCTGCCCCTTTCGCCCCCATTCGTCCCGCCCCCGCCCCCAGCTCCCCTCTTCCTGCCCCCTTCCCCCCACTCCTCCCGCCCCCGCCCCCAGCTCCCCTCTTCCTGCCCCCTTCCCCCCACTCCTCCCGCCCCCGCCCCCAGCTCCCCTCTTCCTGCCCCCTTCCCCCCACTCCTCCCACCCCCGGCCCCAGCTCCCCTCTTCCTGCCCCCTTCCCCCCCCTCCTCCCGCCCCCGCCCCCCTCTTCCTGCCCCCTGCGCCCCCCCCTTTCCCCCTCCTCCCGCCCCCGCCCCCGCCCCCAGCTCCCCTCTTCCTGCCCCCTTCCCCCCCCTCCTCCCGCCCCCGCCCCCCTCTTCCTGCCCCCTGCGCCCCCCCCTTTCCCCCTCCTCCCGCCCCCGCCCCCGCCCCCAGCTCCCCTCTTCCTGCCCCCTGCGCCCCCCCCTCCTCCCGCCCCCGCCCCCCTCTTCCTGCCCCCTCCTCCCGCCCCCGCCCCCCGCCCCCCTCTTCCTGCCCCCTGCGCCCCCCCCTTTCCCCCTCCTCCCGCCCGCGCTCCCCCGGCTGCAGTGCCCCCTCCGGGGCAGGGGCGGCGCTGGGCCGGGCGGGCTCGGGGCGCTCGGCGGGGCGGATGGAGCCTCTTGCCGGGCCCGGCGCGGCCGCCTCCTCGGCGGGGCCGGGCGGGCGGAGCGGGGGGGTCGGAGCCTTTGTGTGGAGCCGAGCGGGGATGGTGCCCGGAGCCGGCCGGGTAAGGGGGGGCCCCGCCCCGCCCCCCGTGGGACCCCGCCCCCCCCGCGGGACCCCCCCTGCCGCCCCGCCCCCATGGGACCCCCCCGCGGGACCCCCCCCTGCCGCCCCCCCCATGGGACCCCGCTCCCCCCGCGGGACCCCGGCCTGCCCCCCCGCCCCGCCCCCCATGGGACCCCCCTCTGTCCCCCCCACATGGGGACCCCTGCCCCCTCCCCCCCAGCAGGGGACCCCTCCCCTATGAGCCCCCCCCTTTCCCCCTGAATGAGGGACCCCTGGATGGGGCCCCACCCCCTGTGAGACCCCCCCGCCCTCCCGAATGGGGGACCCCCCTCCTGCGGTATAGGGGATCCTCCTGGGCATAGGGAAGCCCCCCTTTTCCTGCACAGGGGACCTGTATTGCCTCCATCCCCTTTCTATGGCCCCCTTCCCTGGGGACAAGGATCCCGATCTCGCCTTTCTTCCCCACTCCTGTGTCGGGGGGACCCCTCTTCCCCCTGCCTCAGTACGGGACTCGACTTTTCCCTTCCCGTCTGGTGTGGGGGATTGTTATTTAGGAGACCCCCCCCCCAACCCTCTCGCTGTACAAGGGACTCCTCCGCCTCTTGCATGGGGATCTCTCTCCACCTACCTCGCGTGTGGGGCTCGCCCTCCCTTTTTGGGGGGATCCCAGCTGCCTGGACAGGGGCCGCCTCGTTTGCCATCTCTGCCCCCTCCTAAGTTCTCCCCACTGGCACCTACTGCTGTCCCTCTCGTTCGCTCCCCAAGCAGTTTTCCCTTTGCCCCCCACCACCACCTATGGACACGCTGGCCCCCAAAGCCCCCTTATCCTCCTAAAGAGCCTCCTCTCACCCTGTCTGCCTCCTGCTGGATTGCCCCATTCCCCTGCCATGTCCCTTCCCACCCTTTCATCCACCCCCCAACCCTGTGATGGAGAAGAGCCCCTATTCCCACCCCACCCCCCCAAAACACGTACTCCAAGTGGGGGAGCCCGGGTGGCTCATCCCATCTTCCCGCTTTCCTTACTCATCCATGCAGCCCCCCTTCATCTTTTCCCCATCCGTCCCCCCCTTTACCCTGAGGACCCCATCCCTTCTTTTGGCCTCTGGGGTGTTCACCCTCTAGCAGAGGGAAGGAAAGCACGTAATAAACAGGCAGACCTGAGGTTGTACACGTGCAAAGCAGGAGAAGCAGCTGCTATAGGCAACATTAACGGGGCCCGGGGTGACCTACTCCGTGAGGTTCAGGGGTAGCATTGCATGCTCTACGCTCCAAACAGAGCAGCCCCTGTTACCTCCCATTTCCCTGGTGAATTATTGATCAGGGTGGCTTTTCTTTTCTTTTTCCAAGATTCCCTATTTAAGAAAATCCCCCGGGTGCTAAGAGTCTGCAAACTGGGACACCCTCTTTCATGGCTTCTAAACTGGAGCAACCTTGGGCTTCCTGTGCCGCCTCTCTACTTGGTATCTGGATCTTCCCCTTGTCTCCTTTGGTGTCCTGGAAAAATTGAGAACAGGCTTCCAGGGCTGAGGTTCAAAGCCCGCTGCTGCCCTGGAGACGTTTCGATACGGAGTAGTCTGTCCAATTTGAAAACTGTCCCAACAGATCATAAACAAAGAGGGGGTGCAGGCCGAGTTGGAGCGGTCTGGTCGGGTCTCGCAGAGATTGGTATCACAAGTCCAGTCTTCTGTAATAATGGTCTGGAAAGACAGCGGATGCAGATGCCGGTGAGAGCAGAGAAATAATTCAAAGAGATGTAGAGGGTTTAGGACTAGGGGCAAGACCTGAAACGAGAGCCAACCGGGCAAATGAAAGTCAGTGCGTGTGTTGGGGCCGGGGGAGGATCTGGAGATATTCAGTGGGCAGAAGGAATCTACGGAGCCGTACTGACTAGAAGAGACCTAGAAGTGATAGTGCCCAGCCAGTGAGGAAGAAGTCTGCGATCCAGGTTGCGTATTTATAAAGATAGCTAATGAGGCTACTACAGAACTGGTAGGGAAGTCGTGCTGGGAGACAGAGACCCCCATATAGAAACAGGAGCTCAGATAGTGACTGGCAAAGTAAAGTACTTTTTGTAGCAAGGTTTTTTATTTGGTCTTTTTGCACCTTTGACCTAAGCCCTTATTTGAGCCTCTCTTGTCATTTGGAAAGGGTTTGAGGCACTGTACCTGTAGATGAGAGCGTGAACCATTCTCTAGGTCAATCAAAGGGACTCCGCCGGAGGGAATACCTGGGGGTTGCTTGTTGTGGGACTCCCCCATTTGCTTTTTGAGGCAGGGAGTTGACAATGTTTAATAATAGCTATAGCCTAGCTCAGACACAGGAGGCGAAGGAGAGAACTTGCTCTAAGTTTTTCACACGCTTCTTAAAGTTGCAGACTTTTATTTTTTATTCCTTGTGTTGCTGCAGGATCTTAAACTAGGTTCACTCATGAACCTCGGGTGCGATACCAGGCTCACTGCACCACTAGTCTCTTCTGTGGTGGCAGTTCTTGTATTTTTAACCTCTGCCAATTCCGATGGTGAAGTGAGAATTGCCCCGGGGGTATTTTGGATCTCAACGAGATAAGAATAGTAGTAATTCTTTAGGCGTTGTCTACATGCAGAAGCTGCACTGGTTTAACTAAGATCAGAGCCAGTTTGTGTGTAGTCAAGGCATTAGAAAAAATATCTAGCATATGCCTCTCCCGAGAGGGGGAAAAAGAAATCCTTAACCCTTCACTGCTTCGGTATCTGTATATCTTCTAAATTGTACAGGGCAAAAGGTAGGTGCTAGTCATGTCACTTCATGCAGAACTGGAAGACACTCAAGCCATGTCTACACTGCAATTGCTGCAGCAGCCGAGCTATGGGGCACTGCAGTGTAGATGCTTCCTACTGCCATGGAAGGGCGGTTTCCATTGCTGTTGGTCGTCCACCTCTCCAAGAGGGAGAATCCTTGATGGCTCTCAGCGGCGTGAGTTTTTCATACCCCTGAGCTCCTAACTTATGTCAACCTAGCTTTGAAGAGTGGACCAGATATTAGTGATGAGGTCAGCATAAGAACCGACACAGAATGGAATCATAGAATTGTAGGGCTGGAAGGAACTTTGAGAAGATGCCCCCTCATACCGAGACAGGATTAAGGATACCAAGCCCATCCCTGTCACATGTTTGTCTAACCTGGTCTTAAAAATCTAAAGGATTTATAAGTGTGTGTAGAATTCAGCAGGTCTCGAGTCCCAGCATCATAATCATTATGCCAAATTACACATTCCCATTTAGGAGAGTAGCAAGAATGCAGCCACTTCTCTCTGTCCTTTCATTTGTGACATACCCCCTCACCTCTGTGTATCTTTTGAATGGGTAATTGGAGAGAGAATCTCCACCAATGCAGCCGCCTTGTTCCCTGGCTGCTACTTACGCAAGCGTGAAACATGCCGGGACATTTCACCCCAAACCAGTGATGACCCCGAAGTGTAAACTCTTGCATTTTCCTCTTTTTAGAGCCCCTCACCCTGCCAGCCGCTGGATGCTAAGCGCCTGGTGAACGAATGAATAAGAAGCTGACCAGGAGGAGGGACTCTTGAGCAACTGCTAAGATGGGCATGAGGATCAAGCTACACAGCACGGATCACCCCAACAACCTGCTGAAGGAACTCAACAAGTGCAGGCTGTCGGAAACCATGTGTGACGTCACCATTGTGGTGGGGAGCCGCTCCTTTGCTGCACACAAAGCAGTGCTGGCCTGCGCGGCCGGCTACTTCCAGAACCTCTTCCTGAATACGGGGCTGGACGCTGCCAGGACCTACGTGGTGGACTTCATCACGCCGGCCAACTTTGAGAAGATCCTGAGCTTCGTCTACACCTCTGAGCTCTTCACGGACCTCATCAATGTGGGCGTCATATACGAGGTGGCAGAGAGGCTGGGCATGGAGGATCTGCTCAAGGCCTGTCATTCCACCTTCCCCGACTTGGAGAGCTCAGCTATTACCAAGCAGCCCTCTGGGTCGGGAGAAGGCCGTTCGGGCCCTTTGGGCAGCACGGCGACAGAACCAAACCCTTCCCTGGGCGAACTCCGGAGCAGTGGGGAGCACTTTGGCCCTGAGCGGAATTGCATCTTGCATGGGGAATTGGCAGGTGGCTACAAAGAGGATGACAGGAATCCCATGAGTGAATCCGGCCATAACCTGCCTTTGATGCATCAACCGCTTCCAAAGACAGAAGAGCAGGAACTGACGGAGCAGTTTGCTTCTCCCACCAACATGGTGGCTCAACCCAGCCTGGGCAATGTAAACATGGCCGTTCAAACCACTGCAAGTACCTGCCAGCCCTATAAGATCCAGAGTAACGGGGACTTCAGCAAGACCAGCTTTTTCGCTGCTGATACCTCGCTGGACATCTCCACCGGGAGCAACTCCTGCCCCAGCAACAGTGACCATTCCAAAGATCAGGGCTTCGGGCAGATGGATGAGCTGCAGCTGGAGGACCTAGGGGCGGACGAGCTGCACTTTGAAGACGCTGGCGAAGAGCTGGGCCCGGTGGAGGAGGTCATTGAGCTGAGCGACGACAGCGAGGAGGAGCTGGCCTTTGAGAACGACAGCCGGGAGAGCAAGGCCATGCCCTGCCAGGTGTGCAAAAAGGTCCTGGAACCCAACATCCAGCTGATCCGCCAGCATGCGAGGGACCACGTGGACCTGCTCACCGGCAACTGCAAGGTGTGTGAGACCCACTTCCAGGACCGGAATTCCCGGGTCACCCATGTCCTGTCCCACATCGGGATCTTCCTCTTCTCCTGCGACATGTGCGAGACCAAGTTCTTCACCCAATGGCAGCTCACCCTCCACCGGAGAGAGGGGGTGTTTGACAACAACGTTATCGTCCACCCCAGCGACCCACTGCCCAGCAAGATCAACCTGTTTGGCGGAGGGCCCGGCTCGGAGCTGGTATGCACCGCCTGCGGGAAGCCACTGGCCAAAGATTTCCACACTGTCCGGGGCCACATCCTGGACCACGTGAACTTGAAAGGCCAAACATGTGGCGTGTGCGACCAGCGGCAGCTCAACCTCTGCAGCCTGATGTGGCACACCCTGTCCCACCTGGGCATCTCCGTCTTCTCCTGCTCCATCTGTGCGAACAGCTTCGTGGACCGGCATCTGCTGGAGAAGCACATGGCCGTCCATCAAAGCATGGAAGAGACTCTCTTCCGATGCCATTTCTGTGGCCAGAGCTTCAAGCTGGAAGCGGCGTACCGCTACCATGTCAGCCAGCACAAGTGTGGCGGCAGCCTGGACGTCGTCCGGCCCAGCTTCGGAGACCGGCTCCAGCAGCAAGCCCTCCAGAAGAGGAAGGTGCCCGAGGAATTCCTGAGCGAGGACCTGGCTCTGCAGAACCAGCCAGGAAACAGTAAGTACAGTTGCAAGGTCTGTGGGAAGAGGTTTGCCCACACGAGCGAGTTCAACTACCACCGGAGGATTCATACGGGAGAAAAGCCTTACCAGTGCAAAGTGTGTCACAAATTCTTCCGCGGCCGCTCCACCATCAAGTGCCACCTGAAGACGCACTCGGGGGCCCTCATGTACCGATGCACTGTGTGTGGACACTACAGCTCCACCTTAAACCTCATGAGCAAGCACATCGGCGTCCACAAAGGCAGCCTGCCGCCCGATTTCACCATCGAACAGACGTTCATGTACATAATCCATTCCAAAGACGCAGAGAAAAACACAGACAGCTGATTGGGCGGCGCTGGTGGGGTGGGGGAGCAAACGCTAACTACAAAGTGGTGACTTCCCCCCCCGCACTTACACACAGTTTTAACAGTCGGACGTTGTGGATGGAATTCTCCTTTTTTTTGGCCTTGCCTCGGGATTTTTCTGTCGGCATCCTTCCAGTTAACAGCACGTGAGCTAAACCAAGAAGCCCGTTCTTTTTACTTACCTCCAGTCCTGTTAGAGGCCGCTGAGTTCCGTGGGTTGGCGTTTCTTCCCAGGTTTTGGATCGAATAAATAGACAACTATCTCCGTCGAGCAGGTTAACCCTAGCCTGGCCTCCCACGGGTTTGAGATCACACCTAGATTTATGCTGCTATTATCCTGACAGCCAGCCTCAGTAGAGCCGGGACGGGAAGGTGTTGGACACGAAAACACTAGTTGGTTTTCTTCTAGGCTTTGCTGCTACTGGGAGGAACAAAGCAGAGTGTGGCCTTGCGGCCCGGGGAGCGCTCCAGGAGTTCGACTCGATGTCGATTGTTTTCTCCCCCTTCCCCCCACCCCCCTCCTCCCTTACCTCTTCTGAAGTTTAAAAGTCACATTTGAGAGGCAGGGAAATGTAGGCGTAACAGAGTAGCCCTAGCTCAGGGGCAGAGCTTCTTGGAGAAAAGAGGAGAGGTCTCTCTCCATAAACTAGGCTAGATTGTCAGGAGGGAACACGTTACCCTCTCTGAAGAGTCACTGAGCCAGGGGAAGCACGTAGCAAATGCTGGCAGAAGGGCTGGTTTCCCCCTTGTTCTCCCCCTTTCCCCACCCCCATACCGAAGAGAAATGTTTTTAGCAGAGATCATCCCCTCCAAGTCTCTGTGATTCTGCGGCCTGCAGTAGCACGTTAATGCTGCTGGGGCACGACCTGTAGTTCACCCCGCCCTCCCTAAGTCGGTAGCGCAGCAGTCTAGGGGTTGGGGTGTGGAGCGCATCGGGCATCCCTGTGCCCGTGCAAAGCCCTCTAGGATGAGGGTGAAAAGAAACCATTGCCTTAACTCCTGGGAAGGTGTCTTTGCAGGAGGAGCATTCTCCCCGCTACAGGGTTAGCCCCCCACCCCGCGGTAATGGAACGGCCACCGGGTCTGTGACGTGGTTTCTATCGAAGGACGTCGTCGGTGCCGACGTAAGTTTGCCCCTTCTGCTTTCACCGGGTAACGCTGTAGCTTTTCACACGCGCCCGCTGGTGGAGGTCGGGGTGGTTTTTCTAGCGTGACTGCCCTGGGGCGGGGAGGGGAAAGGCTTGAATATGACACATGTAGCAGCCTGGGTTAGAGCTGTCCCTAGGTGACTCGTACTACCTCATAACCTGGAAGCGCTCGGGGCTTGAAGCCACGGGAACCTGTGGACAGGCTCCCGCATTTCCATACACTCTGAACACTCTGCCAGCCTCTCCCCCAGCCCCCCAGGGAGCTTCTCTCTGCCATGTTGCCTCTGAGAGGGACTGACTCACACGAGCTGTGCTCGAAGCAACGGGCTAAAAAAGCCACACTGGCCGGGGCTCAGGCGAGCCCCGGATCTGAGCTCGGGTGACTCGCTAGAACTGATGCTGGTGCTGCAACATCCAGGCTACTATTTTTAGCGCACCTGCTCGAGCAAAACTAGCAGGAGTCTGTCTGCCCGGGCGGGGAGGCTCGGTACCGCTGCAGTGTAGACACCCTCAGAGGAGCAGCGTTGGTCTGGCCTGGGGGCTAGGCGTCCCTCTGTTTGAACCCCACTGCTAACACTAACTTCACTGTGGCCTTGGGCAAGTCGCTTCGCCTCTCTGCCTCAGTTTCCCCATCTGTAAAATGGGGGCGGTAATACTTGTGGTACCTACCTACCTCCCTGGAGCGTGGAGACGATTAACCAGTTACTGTCTGTAAAGCGTGTTGAAGATGAAGAGCACTTATGAGTATTATTATGTAGCATCCTAGGGAAATGACCCCTCACGTTCCTTTAAAAAAAAATCCCTCTCTACCCCTGCCCCTGGGTGCAATAACAGCCCTGCAGCATCATCCTTCTCCGTACTCTGCTCTCTGTTTCTGGGCCCTGTGAAACGAACACTCGTGATAAAGGGTAGGATGAGGACTGGAAGAGGAATGAGCAATAAGCAGAGACTGCTTGCTTAGCCTAGCACGCCAGGAGTAGGTTTGCAGGAGGGGCATGATGTCTGAGGGTGCACAAGGAAGGCAGGAGCTTGCGGTCTGAGGGGGCGAGGGTGTTAAGAGTTAATTGTGCCGGGAGCCCTGGGGAACGGAGCGAGTCTCTTGCTCATCTCCTGTTGATTAGAGTCAGGAGCGGTACCGATTCCGCCAGTCGGACTTCACGCTCTAGGGTTGGGGTGGGATTTGCAGAAGGGCAGCATCCCCGGCCACATTTGGAAGCTCCTGCTTTTTAGCACGGTCATCAGAATCCCTTCCCGTCTGCAGCTGATGGTGGTTGTTTCAGTGTAAAGGTTTAATGCCCCCATTGGCTCGTCCTCAAGCTACGATAAGGGCATGTGAGTGCAGGCGATGGAGACAGAGCCCTGAAGGCATCTGGCTGCATTCCTCCAGGCAGTGCCAGAGCTCACATGGGGAACCAACCACAGCTCCTGAGCAGAAGGAACCCTGCTGACCTCTGTCCTGACGTGCGCTTTCAAACACTGGTGCCCCAGTCAAACCACGTGGCACTGAGAAAAAGCCTATGGTGGCAAGACCATCATCTGAGATCTGCCCTCCATAGTCTGTGTAATGTTAACCAGTTTAAGGGATGCCGTATGCAGATATCCCTGGGTGGCTCCAAGCTTGACCCAGCCCCTGGATATGGCCCTCCGTGGAAGGTGTTTAAAAGAGGAAGTGGATGTTGAAATGACAGAATTCTAGTTCTTGATTAAATCTGCCCCGAACTTTGCTAGCCCCGGCTGACTTCTGACTTCATGTCGAACTGAACAGGTGAACCCGTGATTGTCATAGAGGGGGTGTCCTACACCTTTCCCTGCCCCACCTGGTGCTGATTAAATGGACGGCAGGTCTGAGCCAGTAGGGGAGTTCCTATGAAGGGTTTTCAAAGAGGCAAGAAGTTCTTGGGTGCCCGTAGCCATCCGGAGGTCATTCTGCCATGTCCCAGAAGCCGTGTGGAACACTGCGGGGCCCTGCCCCACGGTTACAGGTCTGCACACCCGAATCGAAGCAGTGAAGCAAAAGCCTTTGCGGCAAAAAAGCAAACAAACGCTTGGACGCTGAAACACTAACAAGCAAGCGACACCCTGCCCAAGGTCAGGGGAAGGGAAGGCTGACGCCTGCCCCCTTTTTCGTGACTTTGGTCTGTGGCTACGTCTACAGTATGAGCTAGGGGTGTGAGTCCCCTTTTGTGTCCACAAACTCATTGAGGTAGCAGTGAAGCCAGGGTGGCCCAGGGACCATCTGAAACCGCTGGGTATTTATTTGGCACGGCTAAGGCAGGCCCCTGCTGCCGCTCCCCGGGCTTCGACTGCTCCGCAGCTCAGCGTAGCTGTCGCCAGTGGGTCGAGGAAGGGGGAGCTGTTGGCTCAGCCAGGGAGTGGCCAGAACTCAGATCCCTGCCCACTTCTGCCTTTGGCTTTTCCCTGGGTTATAATGACCCATTTAGTTCTCCCTCAAAACACTCAAGAGATTGGCAGCCATTTGACTGTGTGCTTGCTCGTGGGCAAGTGAAAAAAATTCCAATTTGCAAAACTCTGTCACAAGTTCAATCCCTTAGTTTCTCCGAATTGGGATGAGGCCAAAACCTGGGCTCTCCCTCCCAGCCTGGGGATCCAATGCCAGGATCCAGCCGTCACCCTCCAGAGCGCCCTCCCTCGATATGTCACACCCAAACTCCACGGGAGTCAAGTAGAGTCTTTCTGCTAACTTTGGTGGGCTTTAGATCAAGGCCCTAACCCCAGACGCGATGACCAATCTGCAGCGGGTCCCGGTGTCTTCCCTTGCTTGGGCCACCTTCTTTACCATTCAGTTTTCTGCCTCCCCTTTGTCATATGGCTACCACTGGGTCCTGCCAGCCAGGCTAGGAGATCAAGTAGTCTTCACGAGCAATGTCCATGCCGATTTGTGGAGGGCAGGATTGGGTGGAGTCCAGAGACAAAAGGAGTCTCTCTCATGCTTTCACCATGAAACCAGAGCAGGCTGCTCTGCTCCCTGAGGCTAGAGTCCAAAATCCGTCTCCCATTCCATGTATGTCCTGCTGATGCCCCCGGCTCACAGAGCTGGTTTTTTGGTATACTGCCTAACAATTATTCATGCCCTGGCCCCGCTTCAGAAGCCAAATGCTACTTCTAGTGGGAAAAGGTAACAGTATTGTCTGGTAGACCATACAGGGGGCTGGGAGAGAGACCCCCTGGGTTCTGTTCCCAGCTTTTCCACTGGCTCAGTGTGTGTTCTTGCATCAATTACCCCCCAGTCTGTAAACATGGGGGACACTAAGAAATACCTACCTCACATGGGGGTGGGTGTGAGGTTTAATTCTTGTTTGTAAAGTGCTTTGGGATCCTTGGGGATGAAACAGTGGCTTCTAACAGGACAACACGTTATCAACGATCCAAGCGGCATTGTAGGGTTCTGTTTAATCCCAGGTGCCTGCCATGCTAATGGGGCTTGAAGCAAGCTGCCCCGTCTCTAACCAAAAGGCAGCAGTGTCCCAATGGAGAACGTAACCTTATGAGACTGGTCTCTTTATTTCTGAAACACAAATGGGGTTTGCTTTCATTCCTCCCCTCTCCCGAAGGATCCAGATCTCTTAAAAAAAAAAAAAAAGAAGCAGAAAAAAGAGTTGTAATTACTGTCTAACCTTTCCATTAAGTTAATAGTAGGTACTGACCTGATATTTAAGTGGTTACTATCTATTTGCTGTAAAGTTTTGTATATTTTGTAAACTCCCCCACGCCCCCAAAACAGTAGATGTCTAAAATCATTGTACATCGGATTCTTTTATACTCCATCATCCAGCACAAAGTGTGGTTTTTATTTAGAATAATAAAATGGAAAACAGCCACCCCTTGCGCTTTGTGTCTTTTTGTTTATTATTTTTAATCTGCAGGTGGAGGTTTGGGCCTTTCTGGTCAAGCACTGCGTGGGTCCCAGACCTGATTCTCAGTTACCCTTTTCCCGGGGCCAGGGCAGTGGCAGGGGTCAAGGATTGTAGGTAATTCTGCTGCACACTGCCTGGCCTCAGGGCCACTCTAAATTAGACTCGTCTTCTGCTTCCAATAGCCTCTGGGGAGCAGAGAATGGCTATGGTGCAGTATAGTCTGGTCATACCCTAATTCATCCCCTATGCCAAGGGCCCTTCCATCAGCTCTATATTGCCACAGGGGGGATTCCCAAGGAGTCATTTATACCTGCGTTTAAGGCCCCTTTATGCTGCCAGAGTTAGTGTAATCGCGAATCTGGCCCAGACAGCCTGCTGGTTGTCTTCCCGTTGGCAAACCAAACTAACAAGCCGGTGATGCTGGTCTTTTCAAGAGGCACATTCCTTTCTCTGGAGACAAGGCTGCCTTCTCAGTTCAGGGAGAGAACGAACTGGTTGTTCTGCTGATGCAAACAAATGAGGCAGTCGTTCCCCGGAGGAGCCGTCTCAAGTGCTTCTTGGAGAAAACCCAGGCATTTGTCTTCTCGGTGGAAGGGCTGCTGTGTGTGGGAGACAATGAGCCGAAAGTCAAATGGCTTCGCTCTAGCAGGCCTGCCAGTTTAATAGATTGCGACGTCTGGGAGGACGGGCAAGCTCTTTGCTGCCCCTTCTCGCCAACCGGAACCCTTCCATAAAACTGTGGGAGAGCTGGTGCTGGAGTTGTACTAGAGAGCTTTGGGAGACGTGCCAGAGACGCTATAGGGATTTCTCTGTTGCTGCTGATTTTATGTGGAAGCCACCCAGATGCTACAGGGATGGGCAGCGGTATGACACCCTGCATGGATAGATCTGGATTCATTTCCCATCTCTGTCACAGACTTCACATGTGACATCCGGCAAGCCACTTCTTGTCTTTGTACCTCAGACCCCAACCTGGAAAATGGGGGTGACCATTAGACTTGTCTGTCCTTTGATGGTTTAATCATAGAATATCAGGGTTGGAAGGGACCTCAGGTGGTCATCTAGTCCAACCCCCTGCTCAAAGCAGGACCAATCCCCAACTAAATCATCCCAGCCAGGGTTTTGTCAAGCCGGGCCTTAAACACCTCTGAGGAAGGAGATTCCACCACCTCCCTAGGTGACCCATTCCAGTACTTCACCACCCTCCTAGTGAAGTTTTTCCTTATATCCAACCTAAACCTCCCCCACTGCAACTTGAGACCATTGCTCCTTGTTCTGTCATCTGCCACCACTGAGAACAGTCTAGATCCATCCTCTTTGGACCCCCCTTTCAGGTAGTTGAAAGCAGCTATCAAATCCCCCCTCATTCTTCTCTTCCGCAGACTAAACAATCCCAGTTCCCTCAGCCTCGCCTCATAAGTCGTGTTCCAGCCCCCTAATCATTTTTGTTACCCTCCGCTGGACGCTTTCCAATTTTTCCACATCCTCCTTGTAGTGTGGGGCCCAAAACTGGACACAGTCCTCCAGATGAGGCCTCACCAGTGCCGAATAGAGGGGAACGATCACACCCCTCGATTGGCTGGCAATGCCCCTCCTTCTACATTGAAAGCTCTTCTGAACAGAAGAGCTGTGGCTCACTATGTCTGTACAGTTTGCTAACTGTCCCATTTGGCACCTCTCGATGCTACTGTCATGTAAGTAATGAACAGTCATTATAAAGCTGGGATACTGCCGGGCCACCTGTCCCAGCCCAGATTTTCTGCGTGCGTGAAATGATGAGCTGGGGTGGCCCAAACCACATTTGTTTATTGGCTCTGGCACAGCCTGTGTTTATTAAAGGCCAAATGGCTTTTCTAGCCCATGGATTAGCAATCTGTGACGGTGTTAAGAAAAATATCCCTACAATATTGCCATGTTGGAGAGTTTTCATGACCTTTTTAATTATCCATCACGCTATGTCTAAAATGTTTGATGACCCACAGCGGTAGCATCATAAGTAAGATATTGGAGAAACTTGACATTATTTGGGAACATTTTCAGTCTGTTTCACGCCATGCTTCACGTAGACTGAGCATCATAAATGGATGGAAAATATATATTGCTCTAGCTCTGGAAAACACACTATTCCAGCCCCTTTCAAAAGCATCTGAATGCTCTGTGTCCCCTTAGTATTTAGCCTCCTACGTCATTTAGGTGCTTTTGTAAATTTTACCCAGTGCCTCTTGTTGCTCAGACCAATCTTTTAAAACATTTCTTGGGCTGGGTTAAATTCCTTAGCAGCGATGTGCGAGGTTTGGCTGTACTCGCCACGTCTGTTGTGTGAAACGAACGGGCAGCAAGTATTTCTTCACCCATTGCACAGTCACCCTGTGGTGCTCGTTGCCAAGGGATGCTGTGAAGCGCAAAAGTGGGTGCAAAAAAGAATTAGCTGAGTTCACAGAGGATAGGGTCGGGGGGGGCAAACTTTTTGGCCCAAGGGCCCCATCGGGGTTCCAAAACTCTATGGAGGGCCAGGTAGGGAAGGCTGTGCCTCCCCAAACAGCCTGGCCCCGGCCCCTATCCACCCTCTCCCACTTCCCGCCCCTCTCAGAACCGCCCACCCATCCAACCAGCCCCCCTCTCTCCCCGCTCCTTGTCCCCTGACTGTCCCCTCCCAGGACCCACTGCCCCCCTGGGCCCCACCCCCTATCCAACCCCCCCTGCTCCCTGTCCCCTGACTGCCCTGACCCTATCCACACCCCCGACCCCTGACAGGCCCCCCAGGACTCCCACGCCTATCCAACCCCCCCCCCATTCCCCTTCCCCTGATTGCCCCATCCCAGAACCTCCGCCCCATCTAACCGCTCCCTGTCCCCGATTGCATCCCCTGGGACCCCTGCCCTTTATCCAACCCTCCCACGCCCCGCCCCCTTACCATGCCACTCAGAGCAACGTGTCTGGCAGCTGCCCCGCCTGGCCGGAGCCAGCCATGTTGCCGCGCTGCCCAGCAGAAGATCGCAGCCCTGCCGCCCAGAGCACTGGCAGCGTGGCAAGCTGAGGCTGCGGGGGAGAGGGGACAGCAGGGGAGGGGCTGGGGGGGAGCCTCCCTGGCCGGGAGCTCAAGGGCCAGGCAGGACGGTCCTGCGGGCCAGATGTGGCCCGCTGGCCGTAGTTTGCCCACGTCCAGGATAGGGCCATCAGCGGCTGTTCGCCAAGATGGCAAGGGACGCAACCCCATGCACCAGGTGTCCCTGAATCGGTTAGGGGACTAACCTGGGATTTGGGGAAGACCGGTTCAGTTCCCTTCTTCGCCCCAACTCCCTGTACCCTTGGGCATTACAGTAAAACTTTGAAAGGAGCCAACGTCCCATTTTCAGATAGGGATTTAGGAATCTAAGTCTTATTGAATATCAGTAGAATTTAGGCTCCCAAATCACCTAGACACTCCTGAAAATTAATTTTTCTATCCCTCTGTTCCCCATCTGTAATAATCCTTCCTTACCTCCCAGGACTCTGGCGAGGATAAATATATTTAAGACTGCACGGTGTTCAGCTATTATCATAAGGAGGATCTTGTAAGTACCTAAGATCGGTAGATCTGTGCTAGCAGCGATACTCAGACTGAGGCTTGCAAGCCACAAGTGGCTCTTCACTGTCTCTCCTGCGGCTCTGTGCCGCACGTGAAATTAAAACGCTGTGTGATTTAAATTATTGACCAATCTAAGTTATTAACCAATTAGGATGTTTTTACTCTGTTATTAACCAACTGCAGTTGATAAGAGACTAGTATCTGGTCAGTCATTTTTCAGTGAGAATTGTGTGTGTATATATCTCTATATATACGCACACACACAAAATATTTCCCGTCATACTGTTTAACTATGACCATATAGTAAATGAAACAATGAATTCACACTGTGGTGGCTCTTGTGGGGAATGCAGATCGCTAATTTGGCTCCTTGAACCACTGGGGGCTGAGTCTCACTGCTCTATAGTCTTTCAGTGCTAAGGAAGGTAAAGAGGTGACTTGCTTGTGGTTTTTAAGTGCCTACGTGGGGAGAAGAGATCTGATGGCAGAGGGCTCTTTAATCTATCAGGCAAAGCTCCAATGGCTAGAAATTGAAGCTAGACCAATTTACACTAGAAATTCTGCGTTTTTTAACTCTGAAGACAATTAACCCTTGGGACAGCTCACCAAGAGATGTGGAGGTTTCTCCATCAGTGGAAATCTTGTACTCTCGCCTGTCTGCCTTTCTAAAAGATGCTGTCTAGTCCCTCCTTGTGTTATTGGCTTCCATGCAGGGGTCACTGAGTAAAACTTTACTGCCTGGGTCGTGTAGGGGTCAGACAGGATGATCCCTTCTGGCTTTAATATCTCTGAATTGTGGCACCGAAAGTTAGCCAGGCAACAGAACCGTGGTTTTAAAAATGAAGTTTAATAGGTCAAATAGAGAGAGCTTTAAATGTTTAGGTATCATGAAGAGATTGGATACATTTCTACCTAGGCAGAGCGGGTTTATCACACACCAAATGTCTTTCTATCATGCCGTGACTTTCCTTTTCTTTAGCCAAGAGGACAGCAAAGGCGCGTCTATGAGAAGTCCCTGGGGCGCTCAGGACTGGCTCTCTGGCCCGCGTCATTGGGGAGTGGCTGCCATCCTGTTCCTGGCTCCGTGGTGGTGGTCACAATCTGTATGCTCACAGCATAGCCTAGCTCCAGTCGTGGGCCGGGAGCGCACTGTCTGAGGTGTTGTGCAAACGCAGAAGTGTCTGCCCCAAAAAGCTGACAGTCTATGCTGCTGTTTTACATTGCGCACGTTGTTAAACTTTGCCCAACAGGAGGAGGGGAATGGGCACAAGTTTCTTCTCTTTAAAGGGTCGGTGCCTTTTCCCATAGCCGTTGCATTCAAGGCCTTGGTGGAGATGAATGGGCGCATTTTACAGGCAAATGTGGATCTACGTAGGTAGCACGGTGTGTGCTGGAAGCCAGCAAAAGGCCCGCCGGGAGCGCGAATGGTACTGGATTGGCTGGTTGTGTGTCTGGCCTGCCGTTTGGGAGAGTGGAGTTTGATTCCTGAACCCAGGGCTGGGGGCAGAGGAGTAGGAGTGACCCACGTCCCTTTGCGGGACTGCTAAAGAGCAGCATGGAGGCATTCCAAGGGGAGCGGGGAGAAACATGGCTCGTATGGCTCCCGAAGGGGATACAGACTCCGCTGTCCCCGGCCATGCAAAAGGCACCTCATTCTAATCTGTCCCAATGTCGTGAAATGTCACATAATCTGTTTCACATGAGGTCTTGAGGGGTGGGGCAGGGCGGGCAAGAGACCAGTAACTTTCCACGGCAATTAAAAAAAAAAATCCCCTTCTGATGAGGCTAATTATTTGCTGTGGAAACCCCTTCATCTTAGAAATCCACAGGCCCCTGCCCTTTGCCTCCCAGGTGAACAAGGAGGCAAAGGGACATGGAGTGTCTCCCTAAGCAAGGTGCGTATCGCCCGAAAGCCCCATAATGAATGCAGCGCACTTTGTCAGAGAAGCAGGGCCTGTCCCACCAGCTTCTCTTGTCTGCTATGATTCGTTCTTTCAACCTCTGGGCAGGGCCATCCCTATGGGCATGTGGGGCCTGGGACAAATCAGCCTGTATGGGCCCCCTTAACTTTTTTTGTACAGGTGAAATCTGGTGTGGGGAGGGGACACCAGTGCAGGGGGGCGAGGGATGATGGAGAGCCACAGGGTGGCACCTGTACTAGGGGCGAGGCGGCCCCCTGTGCTGGGGGGTCCGAGGCAGAAGGGCAATGGATGGGATCAGCCTGGCCTGGGTGACACCGGGAGCCAGCGGGGCAGGCTGGGGTCACTGCTGCTGCTGCCAGAGACTGAGCCCGAGCCCCCCGATGCCGAGCAAGAAAAAGAAATGCAACGCGTGCTTTCAGCCAGTGAGTGCGCGTCCAACCCCTGCTGCTGGCACCAGGCCCTCCAAACTCCTAACCTCCCCCGGGCCTTCTTGGCATCCCCCGCATGACCCACGAACGCTGAAGCATGGGGCCCGGAGCAGTCACCCTGATTCACCATACCCAAGGGACGGCTCTGCCTCTGGGAACATCCTGCCATCAGCCTCTCCTTTCCTTGACCGAAGCACCCTTTCTCCAGATCTTGTCCAGTTTGTTTTCCCGTATTTTTAGCAGTCCAAGGCCATGGATCAGCTGGTTCTTTTTGAGTTATTAATTCCCAGTCTTTCCAGTTACCTTCTCGCCTTCCCCTCCCCACGTGCTTTCGCAGAATTTGCTCAGGGCTGAACAGAGCTCTCCTGCCGGCATCGTTAAACCAGCCCCAATGAGGGGCGTGAGCCATGTCGGAAGCGGAGCCTCTCCTGCCAACCCCACACTGCTCACAACAGCACTTTTGTCGATGAAACTTACGTCGGTCGGGGGGGTGTGTGTGTTTTTTTCACATCTCTGGCCGGCAAAAGTGGTAGTGTAGACAAAGCCTTAGGGAAACACATCTGTACAGTGACCTTATTCCTCTCTCCTTCTTTCCCTCTGTGGTTGCAATATTGCTCTCCAAAAGCCATTTCCTATTGGCGGTGAAATGCTGTTTCCCTAGTGAAGGCTTCATCCTGCATAGTGCTGAGTGGCTCCCACTCCCTTTGGCTTCCCCTTGCGAGATCAGCCCCTCATCTTTCTCACTGGTACTGCGCATAGATTGATGTGTGTTCTGAAGGAAAAAAATTCCACTCCTTTTTTCTGAGCTAGATGGTTCAAGGAAAGAGGCAGCTTAATGCCTGGTCTCTTCCAGGTGTGGGATATCCGGAGCACGTCTGCAAGCAAAAGGCAGGAGTCGCGGAAAAGCTGGGGGCAAAACATTGCTCTTTCCAACTCCTGCGTAGCTGGCGCTGGAGAGCAAAGTGGCCGGATTTGCATTGAGGTCCCTGGGTAGCCAGAATAATCGATAGTAATAAACCAATGAGCATTTCTTTGAAATATAGGACATCTCTTCCTCTCTGGTTCTTTAGCTAAATAGATTTGATACAGCACCATGTCAGAGGCAAAATATCTGCTGCTCCCTCCAGCTTTCATTTCTACCATCCCTCCAGCTTTCAGAGCCCTGGGTGGCAACAAGAAAATGCCATCAAAAAGCAAAGTGTCTTGCCTTATCTCCAGGGGAAGAAATAGAAGCCAGCCACCCCTGGGACCAGCTGCCAGCAATGCATGGAGAGCCCGGTGGATGTTTAATTAGGTGGGATGTTGTCTTTGGTAATGACTATGGAGTGCTGGGTGCTGGAAGAGGAATTGTCCCCGCCTTTCTGGTTGATTTGGTCTTTGGGGATGTACTTCACCACGGCCGAGATGAGTTTGCTGCGGAAGTTCTTGCTCAGGAAATTGTAGAGGATGGGGTTGGCCACGCAGTGGAACATGCTGAAACAGTCTATGATGTCGTAGAAGAAGTAGAGGAAGTTGGCAACGTTGCAGCTGTAAATGAAGTAGCTGCCATCGAGGGTCAAGAGGGTCAGCGTGATGTGGTAGGGCAGCCAGCACACTAGGAACACGACGATGTAGGCATAGATCAGGAGGCAGTGCTTCCTGCTTTCTGGCTTGGAGTGCTTGATGTACCTGGCCGTCAGTATGTTGAAGACAGCGATGATGGAGATGGGGATGAGGAATCCAATGATGCTGGTGGCTAAGCTGATGGCCAGGGCCCACTCATCATAGGTCTCGAAGGGAGCCAGGAAGATGCACATGGGCTCGACCGAGTCCACCAGCTGCGTGTGGGCCACCTCCAGGAAGGGGATGAGGGCGGCGAAGAGCCAGATGCCGAAGCAGAGGAGGCGGCGTGCCCGGTGCTGATGCTGGTGCCAGAAGTGGGATGAAGTGGTCAAGGAGACGTAGCGGTCCACGCTGAGGCAGGTCAGGAAGAAGATGCTGCTGTACATGTTGGCAAAGTAGAAGTAGTGGGTAAAGCGGCACAAGAAGCTGCCCCAGAGCCAGGTGTAGTCGAGCATGACCTCCAACATCCAGATGGGCAGGGTTAGCAGCACCCCTAAGTCAGCAATGGCCATGTTGAGGATGTAGAGGTTGACCAGGTTTTTGTTCCCCCAGGTGTGCCAGTTGACCCAGATGACGAGCATGTTTTCCACCAGCCCCACCACGAAGATGACCAAGTAGAGGATGAAGAGCATCACCCGCTTGATGTTCTCGTCCAGGTGAGTGTCGCAGAAGGTGAAGGTGTAATTCAGGTATTGGAGCAGCTGGGTCCAGTTGTGGTAGTCCCCGAACTTGCTAAAGGGATCTGGCGTCTCAGCGGGGACCGTGGTCACCTCGGCCATTGTGGATGGCGAGCGGCTGGAAAGAAAGGGAAGGCGATTAACTGCTGGGGTTTGGCTGCAGAACGACAAGTAGTAACATTCTGTGGGGATCCTTTCCAAAGCCCTCTCCGGATCTCCAGATCATCCCCTCCCCACACACAAAGACACACGCCCAGACACATACACACATGTGCCCAGACACACACGACCACCCCCCTTCACACACACATCCCCCGCAAGCAGCAATGTTTGCTTGGAAGAGCAGATCACCCAACCTCTACTGCTGTCCCCACTCAGTTGAATTGTCTCCTGTAGAGGAGAACACTCTTTTGATTACGGTACTGGGCCAGGGCTAAGGACATCTAGGTTCTGCCCCCAGTAGACTCGCTATTGAGATGTCTACACTGCAGTAAACGACCCACAGCACAACTGTGGCCGGCCCGGATCAACTGGCTCAGGCTTGCGGGGCTCAGGATGTGGGGCTAAAAAATTCAGTGAAGGCACTGGGGTTGGAGCCCGGGCTCTGAAACCCCATGAGGGGGTGGGTCTTGGCTCCCCAGCTTCAGCCAGAGCACAAACTCATCTACCCTGCTATTTTTAGCCCCATATCCTGAGCCCCAGGCTCTGAAACTTGGTCCTGCTTTTTATTGCAGGGTAGATGTACCTGATGTGACTTTGAACAATCTGTCACTTGTGGGCAGATTTTCAAGTGAGCTCAGCAAATTCTGTTTATCAAAAAGAAGATCCAGAAGTGACTGTGTCTAGGTACCTTCTCGGGGACAAAATCTGGGTACCGAAGGGGCCTTTAACCCAAGGGAGAAAGACAGAACAAGCATCAGTAGCTGGAAATAAAGCCAAGTAAATTCCAGTGAGAAATAAGACGGAAACTTCTTTAGCATGAGGGTGATTAACCTTCGGAACAAACTCCCAAAGGAGGTGGTGGATGTCTCTGAATCTGGACTGGATGCCCTTCTGTAGATGCTTTGGCTAAACTCGAGTTATTGAGCTCAAAACGGGTGTAACCGGAGGAAATCCTTTAGCTTGTGCTACACAGGAGGTCGGACGAGATGTTCTAATGGGCCCTCCTGGCCTGAAACTCTGGGAATCTATGAGAACCCCCATAATCAGGGGGAGATTCTCAAAGGAGCCACAGCTCCCACGTCGGCATCTAAACGAATGGCCAGATTTACAGAGGAGCTCAGCATTTGAGTTCAGAGCACTTGGCTCTCCGGTCATCAGTGTCCCAGTGGCCACTGCCGAGTTCTGAGTCTCGCTTAAATGTACGAAAAAATATGGAGGAGATGATGCTAAACCTGTTGCTGGAAACTGGGGTGACAATTTTCTGACCTCGTGTTTCCCTCTGCCTCCCTCGCTACTGCTCCTCTGCAGCCGGGGAGAAACCAGCATCAAGCTCAGAAATGGCGAGCCTTGTTAAAAAGCCTTATTTTCACGTGCAGTCCATGTTGCAAGAAAGGGTTTCATCTCTGAGCCTCTGAGGCGCTGCGCTGAGCGTAATGGGACAGCTTGAAAACCAAGAGAGGTGAAACTGACCTTCCCCCTACAGCCAGACTTGCTTCGTTCTTGTGGCTAACGTGCCAGCAATTGTCACTCTGCAAAAATGAGAAGGGACTTTGCCAGCCTCAGATCTGAAACAGATACCGGTGAAGAGACGGAGTCATCACAAGCCAACCAGAGCTGGAAAACAGCTGCCTGCTCAGAGAAAGTTCCTCGCTTCAGCACCTCAGCTCGGTCTAAGGGAGTCTAAATCCGCGGACAGCGAACTGGGTGGGCAGAGACACTTAGAGTGCACTAAGAAAAGGAGGACTTGTGGCACCTTAGAGACTAACCAATTTATTTGAGCATGAGCTTTCGTGAGCTACAGCTCACTTCATCGGATGCATACCGTGGAAACTGCAGCAGACTTTATATATACACAGAGAATATGAACCAATACCTCCTCCCACCCCACTGTCCTGCTGGTAATAGCTTATCTAAAGTGATCATCAGGTTGGGCCATTTCCAGCACAAATCCAGGTTTTCTCACCCTCCACCCCCCCCCCCCCCCAAATTCACTCTCCTGCTGGTGATAGCCCATCCAAAGTGACAACTCTTTACACAATGTGCACTGTGTGTGTAGGAATGCTGCGTGAACACGATCGTCTGCAGCTCCCAGCGCTCGTTCCAGAGTCTACACTGAAACCGTGGGAGCATCCTAGTTCTGAATTCACATCCCCAGCGTCTGAGTCTGGTTCAGTCCATGGGGAGCTCTGTAAATATTTGTCTGCTTTGAGATCTGCTGAGGACAAGTGCTGTGTAAGAGGTAGGTGGTGTTCTTATTACTTATTCTGTTCTCAGGTCTCCTTCCCATGCAGACATGCCCTCCACCCAAGGGAAACCCTGCAGCACATGGAGGAAAACGATTTCCACTAATATTAGCCCAAACCCGTAGCCGGTCTCAGTGCTGTCTTGAGAATGGGGTTGCTTAAAGCAGCGGATCTCAGCCAGGGGTACGCAGAGTCTTCCAGGGGGTGCATCAACTCATCTAGGTATTTGCCTAGTTTTAAAACAAGCTACATAAAAAGCACCAGCGAAGTCAGGACAAACTAAAATTTCCTACAGACAATGACTTGTTGATACTGCTCTCTATGCTTTCCATGGAAATGCCAGTACAGTATTTATATTTCAGTTGATTTATTTTATAATTATACAGTGAAAATGAGCCATTGGTCAATAATAGGGCGCTGTGACATTTTTGTATTTTTATATCTGATTTTGTAAGCAAGTAGTTTTTAAGCAAGGTGAGACTTGGGGGTACACAAAACAAATCAGACTCCTGAAAGGGGGACCATCATCTGGAAAGGTTGAGAGCCACTGGCTTAAAGAACTGCTGGGCCAGATCTTTAGCTGGTGGAAATTGGTGTAACTCCATTAACTTTAGCTGAGGCTCTGACCCTGTCTATATGGAGCCCTTCCTCATGTCCCAAAATCCGATCACTGATTGAGCTTTGAGCCACTGGCCATGGGGTTACTGTTAAACATTCAGCATGTTAAATATGCTCAAGATCACTCCAGCACCTTTATATTCCTTGGCCCAAAGCAACAGATGTGCCATTCAACTCCCCCTTTCAACCCCAACCTCTCTGTGCTATCCAAATCTCACCCCTTTGCTGTTCCATTTCCCACTGGGACCACAATCAGGCGTGGTAGTTACAAATTGCAGAGAGAAGCAATTGACCGTCACAGCACACTACCTCCAGAACCGCCTACTTATCCAAATCCCAGAGCTGCTGTGTCCACACACGGCGTGACCCAGGTCTCAGCGTGATGCCGTTGGAAGAACACACAAGACAAGAGGCTCCCCCCGGTAAAGCTTACAGACCACGCTACTCTAGCTAGGTATTTATAGGGCCCTCCTCACCATGATCTCCGAAAAGCTCAGGAATCCAGGCAGTGGGGGGGGGGGAAGCCGCATACAACCCAGAGGAATGCTTGGCAACTGGGTAGTCAGCTGCAAAAGTCATCCATCGGTGCACCAGGAGGAGGACGGGGCTTGGTTGCTCTTTTCAGAATGTTTGGAGAAAGGAAAAGACAGATATCTGCGGGGGATTCATGCCTGCGTAAATCTAACCCCATTAACGGAGGTGGTTTGACGGATGTCACTGAAAAGCCTGGTGCTTTGAATGCAATGGGGGAGGAGAGAGACCGAAACACGGGTGGAAAGTAACAGGTCCATGCTCACCTGCAGTGGAAGGCTGAAGGTGTGTCCGGATGGGTGGCAAAGGATCAGGTGCTGCCCTGATGCCTCCAGCTCTGTGGCTCAGGCGGATCTATGCTGTAGGGACCGTCGTTCCCAGAGTGAGCTCAGGGTGGGCTCGCTGGCTTCTTCCACATGCATACCCCCCACCCCTCGGAGCTCTCTTCCATACAGGAAATGTACATCATCGCCTGATATCCTGAAAACACTGCCCAGTGCAAGGCCACATTGGACGTGATTCCTAATTCCTGGGGTCTGGCTCAGCTAGAATGAAGATGGGTTTGGTTTCGCTGCAGAGCTGGGGGGCGGGAGGGGAGGAAGATTTTGGGGACAGGTCAGATAGGACATGAAAGTGGGGTAGGCCAGTGGGCGCATCTTTTCCAGGTTAATTTCCTTTGCCGCACAGAGCGAGGCTCTGAAATCCACAGCCTGCCCCACTCAGATCCCCAACCAGCTTTTGCCTGACCTGTTTGATGAGATGGAGCCCACCCAATTATTACTTCGATCTCAGCAGGGTTCACACTGGCTTAGCCGTTTCCAGGCAGGGAGGAAAGCTGGCCTTCCTGGCTCTGGGTTAATCTGTCCCAGTGAATCAAGATGGGTGAAGGCAGAGATGTTATTGACCCCTGCCTACGTTTCCCCCCCCACCCCCCTGCTCCTGGAGTCATGGGATGATGTCAGAACCTCAGCTTTCTTTTTTGTAAAATTGTTTCTCGCCCTCCCGCTTGCAATGGAAATCTCAGAGCTGTCACCTGAGAGTAACCATTGCCTGAGTGTGCAGAGAGCCTGAGACCGTAGGGCTGAGCGGCGGGGTCTACCCCATGTAGATCAGTGGCGCATTATTTCTAAGACCCACTTCTCTGGGCCAGAGACGGGGGGAGCTGAGGCTACACCTGGGGAGGGAGAGGGCGGTCCCGTGCCTCTCTCTGTTGTGAGGAAGGAACCCCGATCACTGCCACTCCAAGCGGGAGTGAGGATAGGGGGGCCTATAGCATTGTATCTATAGGGCCCCAGATAGAGTTTGATCCATGGATGCAATAAAGCAATCTGGGTCTGTCTAGTCCTTCCTCACAGTAATAGCTAAGCCCCTGCAGAGCGTTCTTTAATTCATCCCGAAACAAATCCTCCCCCCGCATGAGGAGGGGAAGCATCCCCACGTCACGTATGTGGGGCACTGCGACAAATTGGCCTGAGAGCGCAGAGCAGGCCAACAAGCGGTAGGCAGTCAGCTTCGTCGTGCCAGAACCCAGCCGGGGAATCACGGGGTTGTGGCTCCTGAAGCTGGCGGAGCGTGCACAAGGCCAACACTGGTGAGCGACTCCTTCCCAGTAACTCAGTCTGGGAATGAGCCAGCCACAGAGACTTTGGCACAGCACCTTTCTTCCAAAGGGTCTTGAAAACGTTACTAACCAGTGGCCTTGCTTGGGTGTGCAGGGATCTTACAGCTCCGATCGCTTCCTCCACCACTCTAATGCAGCCTCCTCTGGGGCGCAACGCAGCCTGGGCCACGTGACTGTGTAGGACAGAAAGCGGAGAATAAACTACCCAGTTAAAACATTGCGGGACTATCACTGTGTGTTTGTAGAGCCAGCGGGTGGCCCCCTTCTCCGGTGCTACGTAATACAAATAATAATCAGAAACATTTTGTTCTTCTTCAGCTCTGTCCGTCTCCAGATCTCCCTGCACTTGGAAAGAAGGAATGCCGATAGCCCCACAGACCTGGCAAGGAGGTAGGTGCCCATTCTATGTACGATCAACTCGTCCATCAGCTGAGTCTTATTCTCAGACCAATTCCTCCAACAAAACCGCTTCCTGGCCATGACACAACTCCTGCACAAGATATGATTGCTCTGCAGTTTTGAAGGGGAAGGGGGCTCTGGCGCTGCTCCAGCAGTTGGTGGGGGAGAGAGGGGGTGTTTTCAGAGAGAACATTTTGCATCGAGCAGTAAGCCTGGAAAACAATTCCTGGAAATCTCCTTCTCAGAAGCAGAGAAGACATTGTGATCAACAATCAGCTCGGAAGGAAGGCCCAGCGGGAACAGGGAAGCGTAATGGCCCCTATAAGTCAAGCCTCTAACAAAACAAACCTTAGAAAGCAGGTATCCTAAGGACCCTGCCCCATGACTGCAAACAGAAACCCTTTGCCTTTATTCTCTTACCAAATCATAGAACATCAGGGTTGGAAGGGACCTCAGGAGGTCATCTAGTCCAACCCCCTGCTCAAAGCAGGGCCAATCCCCAATTTTTGGCCCCCAATCCCTAAATGGCCCCCTCAAGGTTTGAACTCACAACCCTGGGTTTAGCAGGCCAGTGCTCAAACCACTGAGCTATCCCTCCCCGTCTGACATGCAGTGGGGCGCATGTGGCTTTAGCAGCCCGTGGTTCCGGGCCTAGTGGATAAGGGGGAAGCGGTAGGCATGATCGATCGTGATTTTAATAAGACTTTTGATGCAGTCCCACTTGCAGTTCTCAGAAGCAAACTAGGGAGATGTGCTCAAGATGGAAGTACGGGTGCACAACCGGTTGAAAGACCCTACTCAGAGAGGAGCTATCAACGGGCCACTATCAGACTGGGAGGACACATCTAGTGGGGTCAGTCCTGGGCTGGCACAATTCAGTATTTGCAGTAGTGGCTTGGAGAATGGGCTGGAGAGCACGCTTTTAACATGTGCCGCTAGGAGGGGTTGGAAGCACTTTGGCGGATGGGATTAGAATTCAAAATGACCTCGATAAACTGGAGAATTTGTCTGATATCAACAAGGGGAAATTCAGTAAAGAGGAGTGCAAAGCACTGCACTCAGGGCATAACTGGCCAGGCGGGTGTACTGCTGAAAACAATCTAGGGGTTAGCGTGGATCAGAAATTGAGGGAGAGCCGGCAATGTGACACAGGTGCCTAAAAGGCTAATATCGTTCTGGGCTGTATTACCAGGAGTGTCATACGTAAGACGCCGGAGGGAATTGTCTCACACGACTTGGCACTGGTGAGGGTATTGAGACTATTGTGATCAAAGGTTTAGAAACCCTGATTTATGAGGAAGGGTAAAAACCTGGTCATGTTTAGTCTTGTGAAAAGACTGAGGAGGGACCTGCTAAGGCTTCGCATTTGTTCAGGGCTGTTATAACGAGGACGGTGATCACTTGTGCTGCGTGTCTGCTGGAGGGAGGACAAGAAGCCATGGGCTTCATCTGCAGCAAGGGAGACTTTAGGTTGGATATTAGGAAAAACTTTCTAACTCTAAGGGGAGTTAAGCTCGGGAAGAGGCTTCCCAGGGAGGGGGTGGGAGCCCCCTTGCTGGAGTTTTTTCAGAATAGGTTGGACAAACACCTGTCAGGGCTGGTCTAGGTTTACTGGGTCCTGCCTCTCGAGGTCCCGTCCACCCCGACATTTCTGTGATTCTATACCTGGCTCTAGTCTACCACTGATCTGATACAGTTACGTGGAGAAGTGAGTCAGTAACCAAGACAGATGCTATGGTCGTTCTAGCCCTTTGTCTTTCAACGGGAGGATCTCTGACAGTTTTACAAACCATTAATTGGGGTTTGTGACCTCTGTGCCAGGCAGGGAAGTATTTTTCTATCCATTTAACAGATTGGGAAACTGAGGCAGAGAGAGATGACATGAGTTGCCTTGGGTCACACAACAAATCAGTGGGAGAGCCAGGGAAGGAACCCAGGTGTCCTGATTCTCAGCATCTCTTGCTCTAACCACGGAACCGCATTCCCTTCACAGAGCCAGGAATAGATCCCCCTCCCAACCTGCCCGGGGCCAAACTGAAGGGTGCTCTGCACCCTGCGGAATCAGGCCCCATTGGTGACATTTCTTATAACTCTTCCTCTGAGGTGAAGGATTTTTTTGGAATCCGGACCCCCAGCTCCAGGGCATAGAGGAGCTGCTGGCTGCTAGCATTCAGGAGGGGGCTTTCCCTGGGGACAAGTTATCCCATCAATGCAGGCTTTCTCATGCTTCCTCTGACGCACCTGGTGCCGCCCACTACAGGAGCGTCTACAGAGAGACGTCTCAGAGTCTGGATCGACAGACTCGGGCTCCTTGGCTAACAATAGCTGTGTAGATGTTGCGGCCCAGGCTGAAGCTGAGGGCGTGGGGGTGGGCTTCCGAGGCCGAGCTCCGGCCCGAGCCCTGTGAACCTGAGTCGTTGACTTGGGCTCTGAGACTTGCTGTGATGTACCCTGTGCGTGAGATGCGTCTACACTGCAATAAAAACCCCGCAGCCCCGCGTCTCAGATTTGGGTCAGTTGATTTGGGTTTCCCACTAGCCCAAACCCGAATGGCTACGCTGCCCCACAGCCTGAGCCCCATAGGCCAGAGTCAGCTGGGCTAGGCCAGCCACGGCCACGCTGCGGGTCTTTTATTGCAGTGTAAACGTGCCCTAGGAGACCGAGCTAGATGGACCCTTGGTCTGAGCCAGACTGGCCATCCCTAATTCCTACCCCCTGCAGCTCGGACGGAACTCACCCTCTTTGGCCGGTTTTCCGTGGGCACATGGGTCTCACCGAGGCATCCGGCCGACACACCCCTTTACAGTGGGGAGCATGGATATTGCAGGGCTGGGCACTGGAGGAAAACAGGTCATGCTTTGTAGTAAGGCCCCATTTAATAACCGATGGATAGTTGCTTGAATAAACCATCGGTTGTTATATAGTCCAGCAGGGGAACAGGTTGCTTGTTATAACCAGGGCTTGTAGCCATTTATAACACCCTCTGCAGATGTACTGCTAATGCATACTACATACATACATCTGCATACATAGCACATGGCATATCCTACTGAGTCCTGCCGTGAGTGCAGGGGCCTGGACTAGGTGACCTCTCGAGGTCCCTGCGATTCTAGACCTGTCTACGGCACCTTCTATTGATGTCATGCCGCTACACCGGGGTGGGCAAACCTCCCTTTTGGCCTGAGGGCCACATCTGGGTACGGAAATTGTATGGCGGGCCATGAATGCTCACGAAATTGGGGGTTAGGGTGTGGGAGGGGGTGAGGGCTCCGGGGTGGGGCCAGAAATGAGTTCAGGGTGTGGGAGGGGGCTCTGGATGAGGGCAGGGGGTTGGAGTGGGGGTGGGAGGGTGAGGGCTGTGGCTGGGGGTGTAGGCTCTGGGGTGGGGCTGGGGCTTTGGGGGGTGCTCTGGGCTTGGACCGAGCGGTTGAGGGAGCAGGAGGGGGATCAGTGCCAGGGCAGGGGGTTGGAGCGCAGGAGGGGGCCAGGGATGCAGGCTCTGGGTGGTGCTTACCTCAAGCAGCGTCTGGAAGCAGCGGCATGTCCCCCTTCCAGCTCCTATGCGGGGTCATGGCCAGGCGGCTCTGCGCGCTGCCCCATCCGCAGGTGCCACCTCTGCAGCTCCCATTGGCCATGGTTCCTGGCCAATGGGAGCTACGGGGGCGGCGCTTGGGACAGGGGCAGTGTGCAGAGTCCCATGACTGCCCCTACATGTAGGAGCCGGAGTGGGGGACATGCCGCTGCTTCCGGGAACCGCGCAGAACCCCAGCACGCACAGAGCGGGGCAAGCCCCGGATCCTGCTCCCCGGCAGGAGCTCGAGGGCCAAATTAAAACGTCTGAAGGGCCGGATGTGGCCCCCGGGCCGTAGTTTGCCCACCCCTGTACTACGTACATGTATATGCGTGCATACCACACGGCTTATCGCCGTCTGCAGCCCTACGGACGTGTTCCTAACACGTACTACGTGGTTTAGACCCATCCACAGCACTTTCTGCTTCTCCTGCGTGCTGCCACGTGCCAACAACCTGCTTAGAACAGCTGTTAGCCCTTTACAAACTGGACCTTAATATAAAAGCGTGTCCAGAAAACCCCTAAGCTTTAACCGTCCGGTATTTGACCCAGTGTCTATCCAGGTGCTACTGCAACCTGCGTGCCTGACCCAGTTGTACCGAGAGGGGAGTGGGCCACCTTTAAACGAGTTGCATGGCGACCGGGGGGAGAAATGTGACGTCCGCAACGATGGCTCAAGAAACGGCTTTCTTGGGTGTCGGGCGAAGTCCTTCCCGATCCCATGGTAACAGCTGCGGCAGGCTCAGTGCACGGGGGGGGGAAAGGGGGGGAGGTGTCACCAGACTGCTCTCAAGCACCCCCCTCCACTCCCCCTCTCCAGGGGTCTTGTTTTCCTCTTTGTTTGGAGGAGATAAATGGAAAAGGCCATTTCCCCTCCGGACGCTGCTGCTCTGATGGGAGTTGGGTCCGCTTGGCGCTCCTGCCGGATCACGGGTTACATAAACGGCCTCCCGGAAGGCAACAGGGAAAGGCTGATAAGGGGCTCTAATTAGGGTGGCCTCGTTTTCCCCCTGCCAGTCAGCACTTTATAGCCCAGTGTCTCTGCTGACCTCCCTGCTCAGCACAGACCCAGCCTGCCCTTGGCCTGGGGGAAGTTTGCTCATCACCAAGGCCAGGTTGCTGTTGCAGGACTGGGGGTCTCATGGCCAGTCCAGGAAGGGGACAGAGCCAGCCTCCTGAAGGGCCTTTCAAACTGATAATAGCTCATCTTAATTAATTAGCCTCTTACGGTTTGTATAGCAACTTCCACCTTCTCTGTATGTGTATCTGTATCTTCTTACTCTATGTTCCATTCTGTGCATCCGACGAAGTGGGCTGTAGCCCACGAAAGCTTATGCTCTAAGAAATTTGTTAGTCTCTAAGGTGCCACACAGACTCCTGTTCTTTTTGCGGACACAGACTAACACGGCTGCTCCTCTGGAATCTTACAATTTTAAGCAGCCACTTTAAATTTCCAGGGGGTTTCCTGGCCCTGCGTGCCAGCTCGAGGCTCGGTAGTGAAGCCTGGGGTCTGGGCCAAAGAGCAGCCAGCCGGCCGGCAGGTGATCGTGTCTCTCTGGCTTTGGCAGCAGCCGACGTTAGGTCTCTCTGTCTTGGGGCCCTTGTGTGTCGTCGCTCCGAGTGCGAAGAACTGGTGCGATGTTCCAGCCAGATTATATTTATGTTTTAATCTAACCTCTCTGGGGCGGGGGGGGGGGGGTGCCATGAACGGAAGGCTTCCTTCTGGCTTTAACGACCGGGTCCGTGCAGAATCACAAGGCCAGATCCTCAGCTGGCGTCGAGCTGCGTGTGGAGTCAGGAGAGAATGCTCCTGCAAAGGGTTCTGCAGTGGGCATGAAATGTAGTGGAGACTAAAGCTTTTCCCTTCCCCGTCAGTGTTTCTGAGCCGCGCTGGGGAGGGGAAGCCCCCCACGGTCAGAGCCCGGTTTCAAGCCGTGTGAATAAACGTGGGGAGAAGAGTTAAGGCTGAAAGAACAACCTGCTTCGGTGAAGGGGAAACGTTAGGAGCCTTTGCTGAATAAAGGAGGGAGGGTGGTCGCGGGCCAGGCCCATGCCTGGCAACTCGGACACCTGGGTTCTGTCCCCAGCTTTTCGGGGCAAGGGGTTTGCTTCCTCCGTGGCTCATCTGGAAGATGGAGGCAGTGCTGCTGTCCCCTTTCTCGGAGGGGTTGGGCTTCTGAGCGAGCGAAGGCCCGGGACCTCCTCCGATGAAAGGCTGAGCTCAGAGAGGAAGGGCAGTGCAGGGGCGAGAACACTTGGCTAGGACTCAGGAGACCTGGGGCAAGTCTCCCGCCCTGCCTCGGAGGGGCGTGTGAGGAGAAATACGTCGGGGAGCTCGGATACTGCAGGCCCGGGGGGCCCGGGAAGTACCTGAGCTAGATGGGAGCATCAGAGCTTTGGGGGAGAATCTGATCCAAGTCACTGGGTGCCCCTGGGTCCCATTTTCCCGAGGGTCCGACTTCCCCATCCAGCTGCATCCAGCTTGGGCCAGCGCGGGTGGGATTTGCCCAAACACTATTGCTGTCCTCTGCATCTTCTCCATCCCCGCCCCCCGGAGGCCTGGCCTAACGGGGCGCTGCTCCCGCCGAACGTGGCCCCTATCACCGCGGCGCAGCCCTGCCTCCATCACGTCACCCCCTTCCACCAGGGAGCAGCCCCCTAAGACTCCCCGCGAATATGCTCCATCCATAGCCCCTCTTGGCCTCCATACTGTCCTGACCATCAGGCCTCACCCTCTCTGCCCCCCGCATCCTGCCCCTCCATCACTCTCCCAACATCCTCCGGGACTGTCGAGTGGCCAGAGGCGCCTGGCCGCGTCTCGGTTTCCTTCGTGGTGCATGGTGCTTCCTGGCCCCATCAGCGGCCGCTGTGGATCCTGCCAGCCTTGCACTAATGATCTTCCTTCTATTGTCTTCCTCGGCATCTCTAGACTTCCCCAACCCAGCAGGGAAGCGGGGACCCCCAGGCCAGGGACAGGCTGGACTCATGAACTCCCCAATACCAGCACCAGTGGATCCCAGAAATGCCGGGTGACTCCTGCAGAGTAGGGGAAGCTGACAGGTCGACCCAGGTGGGGATCCAGGCTCATTGCAGGTCTCGTGTCCCAGGCTTGACACCCTTCAACCTTCCTCCTAGCTCCGGGCAGGGCTCGGCCCCCAGGGGACAGTAAGATCAGTCCCTCCTCCCCAGCTCAGCAGAGCCCCCCTCTGGCTGAGTCCAAGCCATGCCAGGTGAGGTGCTTCCAGCTCCCGGAGGTCTGGGCTGGTTGCTCTCTGCGAGCCCCAGTGCGAGCTTCAAAAGCAAAGTAATGCCAAAACGCCCCATGTTTTGGGGTCAGAACCCCACTGAATTTCTCGGTGTTTCCCCCAGCAAGTGTGAATCAGATCCCGGCCCCGATTCGCCAGCCTGGCTCCAGTTTGCCTCAATTCTCCGTCTGGACAACTTGGGCCGTAATTCCCGATTTAGATGGTCAATTCTCCAGGGCAGGGACTGCCTCTTAGTATGCATTTGTGCTCGTCCCAGCATGCAGGGGCCCCAAACTCGGCTCAGGCCTCGAGGGGCTGCTGTGGTCCAAAGAATTGTCATGGCTCATGCCCGTGGTGACATGTTCACCTGCTGGTTTAGCAGAATTAGGAGGCTGAGCCGATCACCTTTTCCCTGGGGAAGGTGGGGCACTTGCATTCAGAGACCCCCCAGATCGTTGCAAGTGGCTGGTATCACTTAAAAATCTTCACTGCCGCTTAATCCTGGAGGAATGACCAACCTCCCTGCAGGCTTTAGGGACACAGACATTGCCAAACCGGATCTAACCCATCTCCATCAGTAGCCAGGACCACCTGGTTTAGAGACAGTTTAGGCTAGTTTCCTCCTGACCCCCATACTTAGAGCTCAGTTCATGCCCTGGAGCATCAGGGTTTATTGCCTAAAATCTTGCTTATTTTCATATCGACCGTTATATAGACTGTTATAAGTCTAGTGATTCTTATCACCCTCCTGCATGTGGGCTCATGCCACCCCTAATCCCCGCTGTGCTGTGTGCGCCGTGGGCTGAGAGGCTCTACGATTTCTGGGGCACTCGCCCCACAGCAAGGCAACAGCAGCAGCCAGGACAGGCAGCCCCTGCCAAACCAACCCCTCCACCGGGCAGCAGGCAGAGAGTCAAAGCAACCTGGTAGTCGAGTGCCGTCAGGTTGCAGGGCTGGTATAACTGGGTCGGTTACAGGGGGATGATTGTTCTCCCCTATTGTTATACCCAGTGTGGCTGCAGATATACCAAGATGAAGGTGTGTGACATCAGTTTGGTTGATTCCCCTTGGGGAACAGTGTTAGCACCTTTCTGCCAGTAGATCTGCTTCCACACTAGGAGGATGCACCGGGATAGTTAAAGTGGTACGACTTGTTTTTGTGGCCAAAGCCCTGTTAATTCAAGGAAGCCCTCCCAACCTGTTTTATGCAGCAGGTCAGACTGTCCCCGCGGTCCAGCAGGGCAGCCCAGCTTCATGACTCTGTGTGTTACCAGGGGACGGTGCCACCTCCTGGGAGCCTGCTAGGACTGCCGTGGGGGGGTCCCTAGATCGCCCGTGTTACCCATTCTCTTGCGCTTTCAGGGCAGGAGACGACCTCCAACTCTGGGGGTCAGGAAGTGTCACGGAGCGTGGGGGAGTCCAGGCCCTGCACCCCTCTTCCTGGGATTCACTGAGACGCTCAGCCAGCCAGTAAAACAGAAGGTTTATTGGACAACAGGGACACAGTCCAAAACAGAGCTTGTGGGTACAACCAGGACCCCTCAGTCAAGTCCTTCTGGGGGAGCAGGGAGCTTCGGCCCCAGCCCTGGGGTTCTCTGTGTTCCTCCACCCAGCCCCAAACTGAAACTAAACCCCCCCAGCAGGCTCCCTCCTGCAGCCTGTCTTCACATTCCCAGGCAGAGGTGTTACCTCCCCCTCCTCCTCCTGGCTCAGGTGACAGGTTCTCAGGTCTCCCATCCCCAGGGCACATTCCCAGGTCAACACTCCCCCCTCCCTGCTGCGTCACATCCTCACAGGAAGAAACTGTCCTGGGGATGGGGTATCCAGGAGCTGTGTCCAGAGCTGCCGGGAGACCAGGCAGAATGGGGATCCTGAGGTAGCCAGAAGCTGGATCTGATCCTGTCTGGCTGTTTCTGCGTTCCCTGGTTGTCATGTCAGGACATCCGGAGCTTGGAGGTCGTTATTATTTATTGTTTCCTAAAGGAATCTTGGAGAGTTAATTTGTGTGGGTGTTTTTGCAGGCAACCGATTCATTTGATTCAAAAAGAACTAAAGGATGGTAATATTAATGCCAATCGACCTGCCTTCGTGGAAAATACATTCTGTGGGACAAACTTGCTATCTTTTTTTAATGGCATGGCAAGTCTGGTTGATAAAGGTAACAGCATCGATGTAATAGACTTAGACTTCTGTACGGCGTTTGACTGGGTACTGGGCGGCGTTTCGATTAAAAACCTAGAAGGAGAGAACGTTAACATGGCGCGCATTAAATGGTAGAAAAGCTGCCTATCAGATCGGTCTCAAAATGGAACTGTAAACAGCAAATCACTGGGGGTGTGGGGGTTTCTAGTGGGGTCCCCAGGGATCGGTGCTGGCCTCTGCACTGTTTAATGTTTTTATCAATGACCTGGAAGGAAACAGAAAATCATCACTGTTAAAGTTTGCAGATGACAAAAAACTGGGGGTATGGGAAATAAGGAAGAGGAGAGATCACAGAGGCAGAGCCATCGGGATGTCTTGGTAAATTGGGCACAGGCAAACTATGCGTTTTACATGTAAATGTCGACCTCTAGGTCGGCCATGCTTACGGGATGGGCTCCACTCTCCTGGGAAGCAGCGACTCTGAAAAAGATTTGGACTCTCCTGGTGGGCAATCAGCTGAGCGTGAGCTCCCCGTGCGAGGCTGCGACCAGATGAACCCTGGGATGCCGAACCCGGCGAATCGTGAGAAGGGGCAGAGATGGTATTTCCCCTCTGGGTTTGGCAGTTGCTGAAGCTCAGTGTCCGGGTCTGGTACCCACAATTCAAGAAGGATGTGGATAAACTGGAGAGGGGTCAGAAAAGAGCCAAGACAATGATTTTAAAAACCCTGCCTTCTAGTGATAGCCTCAAAGAGTTTCACTCTGTTTAGCGTAACAAAGAGAAGGTCAAGTGATGACTTGATTGAAGTCCGAGTATGGGGAGCAAATATTTAATAACGGGCCCTTCAGTCTATCAGAGAATCCAGTCCAGTGGCTGGACGTTGAAGCAAGACAAACTCAGACAGGGAATAAGCTGCAGCTTTTGAACAGTGAGTGTCATTAGCCCCTGGACCAATTCACCGGACTGTGGTGGATTCTCCAGCGCTGTCCATGTTTAAATTGAGGCTGGAGGTTTTTCTAAAAGCCCTGCCCTAGGAATTATTTCGGGGCGGTTCTCTAGCCTGTGTTATGCAAGAGGTCAGCCTACATGCTCACAACGATCCCTTCTGGACTTGGGATCTGATTGAAAAGAAAGTACCTTTAAAAAAAAGAGGGGTGGGGGATTAATGCCAGCTCTTTATTTTAAACAAAATGAATTGCACCTTGTTTTTTACTTTCTCCTGTGCGTGTTTTAACAATATTTGTGCCTGTCAGGCTGCTGCTATCAATACAATTAAATAAAAACGCGTACACTTATTATTATTTACCCAGGCCCTGTTGTGCTAGGCGCTGTACATACACAGCGTGAAAAGAGAGGCCCTGCCCCCAAAGAGCTGCAGTCTGAGTATGAGACCAGAAACAACGAGTGGAGACGGCCAGGAGACAAGGAAACTGTCCTTTCCAGCTCGATTCGCTCACACACCTGCAGGGAGGAAGAGGTTTCCCTGCTCTGCAGTGATGCACTTAGCGGGACTTCAGAATGCCCCATGGCGCCCAGCCCTAGAGCCCAATTCTCCCCTCTCCATGTCCTGTGTCTCCAGCCTCTGTGGTTGGCTGTTCTGCGAGACGGCCTGTCACTCCCCACCAATCGCAGGCTGCTAATGCTTTGCTAATGCTTCCTCTTTCCCCTCCAGGAGCCTTTGATCTGGTTCAGAAAGGCAGGAAAGAGGGGACCCGCCGGAGGCTGCAATCTAGCAGAAGTCCCAGCTTCCCAGGAGACGCTTCCCAGGTAACGGGGAGACTGCAGGATGCCGCAGCTGTTCCCACAGCAGCAATTCCAGGCCCAGGGGGGTGGGTTCGCCCAGGTTGGAGGGGAAGCTGGCGAGGAGAAGGGGCAGCCAGCAGGATGGATATTGGGGTGCAAAGTTGGCAGCTTCGGGTGCAGGGCTCCACCTCAGTGGAGCCAAGAGCCCAAAGGGGAAGTTCCTGTGAATACACGCAAGCCTGAGCAGGAGGAAAGTGCTGGCTCTCCACACAGAACGGCTTTAGCGGGGCTGCCTGTTCCACGGCTGGAATTTGCTCCCCCCCCCGCCCCGCGCCACTGCCCAGAGAGCAAACATCTCCCTGCATCGTGCAAACCGGGCCCTGTTCTCCTCTCCCCACGACTGTCCCCACCGCTGCAGCAGTGTTCGCGCCTGATCACTGCTGGCGGGAGCTGGGCCGGACCACCGGGCTCGCAGACCACCCAGGCACCCGCTTCACCGTAAGCCCCATGGACTTTAGCGGGACGAGGCACACTCTGAAAGTGAAGCATGCGCTCAGGGCCGTTCCGGGGGACCGAGGCCAGGGGGCTCAGCCCCTGGCCGGATCGAGCCTAAGGTGACCAGACAGCAAATGTGAAAAATCGGGACTGGGGGTGAGGGGTAATAGCAGCCTATATAAGAAAAAGACCGCTGTAAAATCGGGCCATCTGGTCACCCGAATCGAACCTGCGGTTTGCTGGGAGGCCTGCAACTTCTGCATTCCTGGGCGCAAATTGAAACTCTGACATTCCCCTGGGCCTTAGTCAAACTTGGACGCTTCAGCAGTTTTAACACAATCTGACCTCTTCCCTGCCCCACCCCCATTTCCCCTTCTGAAGAGTATTTTAATTAGATCTATTCTTTCCACACAGACACCCACACACCTCCCGCATGTCCCCGATTCTCTTTTGGCTTTTCACCATGGGGGTTCCTGAAAGGGAAGGCCGATCGCCCAGCTAAGTGCTGGGCGAATTGCTGCCTGACTGCAAAGTGCATCTCAGCCCCAGAGCCCCCTTCCCCACCCCACAACTCCAGCAACCCCCTACCCCCAAGGCAGATTGTCAACTCCCATTTCTTAGGCTTCCCACACACACAGCTCTGCTGATGCCCCTCAATCCCGACCCACAGTTTGCTCCCCCCCCGACCCACTAATCCGCCCCTGGGCTACCCCATCACACACCTGTGCAGTCACCCCTCAGTTCTGCCCCCAAATCCAGCCGTGGGCTCCCTATAACTCCTGCAGTCCGCTCAGCTCACAAGCACAACCGCTAATGAGTGAAAAGCCCGGGATGTGGTGTGAAAAACAACCCTCCAGTGGAATCCATGATGCACATCCAGCCTTTGATCCAAGGAGCTGTGGAGCGAACCAAGCTGACGGTGTCTTGCAGAGGGGACGGTAGGAGAGGGAATCCAGGAATCGTGCCGGGCTATTATGATGATGATTGTGTTTCTGTAAGGCAGCACTCACAATGTGCTCTGCTCAGGGCTCTCCCCACATGTCAGAGAATTCCCACCCCTTGGGGCTCCCCATCTGAGAAAGCAAACAGGGGAGGCAGTGTTGCCTAGTGGATGGAGTGCTGGGCTGGACTCAGGAATAGAACCCAGGTCTGCTAATGACCTGCTGGGTGATCTTGGGTGAGTCACTTCCCTGCTCTGTGCCTCAGTTTCCCCTCCCACCCTTTGTCTGTCCTGGCTACTTAGACTTTAAGGTCTCAGTTTTTGAAGCTATTTAGGCATCCAGCTCCCAGAGTGAGGGGTCTAAATAGCTTTTAAAATCTGGGCCTTAGCTTTTCCAAGCAGGAGCTGCCTCTTGCTGGATGTCTGTACAGCACCTGGTGCGATGGGACCAGGATCTCATTTGGGACACGTGACCGGAGGAGGAGAGGAATGAAATACAGACTCACGGGCATATTAACCCACCTGCTAGCTGGCACCTATCAGCTGGCTGGATTCCTATGGGTGTCGCAACAGCCGGGACTGTTTGAAGGAGAGGAGGAGGCTAATTCTGGGCAAACAATGCAGCCAGCCCCAGGGTGTTCTTGTGTGGTTAACATGGGGGGATTGGTAAATGATTTGCTCAAGGAAGCTTCTGGAAGGGGTTGGTCCCAGGTTGTCTCCATAAGGTATTAAAAACCTGGACACGTCGGACTTCCCTCGGCAGGAGCTGAACCTTCAGAGGGTTCAAAGGTGGGCGCTGTCAGGAGAGGGGTGCATGGCGTCCAGTCCAAGGTGCAGGAGGGTTCGAGCCCCGTCGCTGAGAGCTCGTCCTTGGGCCGGAGGCAAAGGACAGGCAGCAACAGAGCCCCTGTGGTACTAGTGGCCCTGGTGTGGTACCAGTTACCCTGGGGTCCGTCTTTACCAAGGAGACCCCAGACACACCCAGCACAGGCTGGTCCCGTCGCTGGGTCTGCCCGTTGATGTGCTCCCCTGCCCGGACGGGACCTTCTGAGTATCACACTAGCACGTCGGAGGCCCAGCTGAGATCAGGGCCCCTCACGCCAGAGGCATGGAGTGAGACACAGGCCCTGCCCCAGTCTATGCTTACAAAGGGAGGAGGATTATCCCCTCTGTACAGATGGGGAAACTGAGGCCTGGAGCGAGCAAGTGACTTGTCCAAGGTCACGCAGGGAGTTGGTAGCAGAGCCGGGAATCAAACCCGGTTCTCCTGAGTCCACCAGGCCGTCGGGTGCCCCCTGAGACAGAGCCGGTGCCCCCTGGGACAGAGCTGGTGCCCTGTAACACTTCCCTTTCCTCTCACCCCCAGAGACCGCCTGAGAGGATGTGGCTGTACCTGGCCGCCCTGCTGGGGCTGTACTTCCTGCGCCGATGGTACCAGGAGCGGCAGAGTGTCGAGGGCCTCCCGGATAAATACGTCCTGATCACCGGCTGCGACTCCGGCTTCGGGCACCTGCTGGCCAAGCAGCTGGACGCGCGGGGCCTGCGGGTGCTGGCGGCTTGCCTCAGCCAGCAGGGCGCGGAGCAGCTGAAGAAGGCGACGTCGGAGCGGCTGCAAACGGTGATCCTGGACGTCACCCGCACCGACAGCGTCGCCGCGGCCACCGCCTGGGTGAAGGAACAAGTCGGGGACAAAGGTGCGGGGCCCGGGTCTGGCTGTGCCCGTCCCTCGCCCACCCCGGGTCAACGCCCTTGCTAGACACTCATCACAGGCATATGGGTGTTGACTGTCCTATTAGCATGCGGCAGGGTCACACCCAGTTCTTCTTTGGGCGTCATCTGGACTGTAGAGCGGGTAGGGGAGCTGTGACTGCAGCTTTGGGGGGGGGGGGGTCTTGCTATCCGCAGGCCCCACAGCGGGGGGCTGTCGCTGTTCCGAGCTCCCCCGGGCATTAGCCTGCATTAAACCGCCACCCTCATATGCTGGAAGGGAAAGCAGCAGGTTGGACTGGCTGTGACTGACAGGAGGCCCAGACTTGCCCAACATCACCCAGGGAACTGAAGCCAGGTCTCCCAAGTCCTAGGACAGTACCTAACCACTGGACCATCCTTCCCCTTGGGCATAGCCTGCTGGAATCTGCATGCCGAGGGGGCAGTGGACAGCGTAACTTTATTCCTATTGCTGGCTCACAGCCCAGAGCATAGGCAGGGGGTGAGAACTTTCCCGGGGGGTCCTCCGTCCCCCACAACAGCTGTGGGGGTACGGGGCAGATCCAGGGAAAAGGGACGTCCCGTTCTCCCAGCAGTGTGGAGATTTGAGAGAAAGCAGTGGGTTGTGGGAGAGGAGCTGGGATTTCTGGGGGAGGGACAGGAGAGGGAACAGCGCCCCACAGTCACATACCCCGTCTCCTCTGCCCAGGGCTCTGGGGTCTGTTGAACAACGCGGGGATCGTTATCCCCGTGGCCCCCAACGAGTGGCTGACCAAGGACGACTTCGTCAAGGTGCTGGACGTGAATCTGATTGGCCTGATTGAGGTGACCCTCAGCGTCCTGCCCCTGGTGAAAAGAGCCAGGGGTCGGGTCGTCAACGTGGCCAGCATAATGGGCCGATTGTCCCCCTTCGGAGGGGGCTACTGCCTTTCTAAGTACGGCGTGGAGGCATTCTCCGACAGCCTCCGGTGAGTGACCAGTGACGGGGCGCCCTTTTCAGCTGCACATTCAGCCCCGTCTCCTGAAGGGTGGGATGCCCCCGTGCAACCCCCCCACCCCCCGTGCACTGACCCATAGTGCCAAGTGCCGAACGGTGAGTTGGGGCCCGAACGTACTTGGTGCAACATGCAAACAGCATGGCTGTGAGCCGTGTGTGTACGCAGGTGTGACCTGTGTGTATTTCTGCACACGATGCACCTGGCTCTTTGTTGTGGTTGGACCCACGAGACTCCTGCTCAGGGGTGGCCATGGGGATTGAATCTGTCGCCTTCGGCCCTTAAAACATGCGCTGCTGCCCATTGTACTAACGGGTTAGCGACCACTAGCAAGGATCTGGTCCGGCAGGAAGGCACTCTGGCATCTAAGGGGTTAGTGGACTCCTGCCTGGCCCCTGGTTGATCTGGGAGGATAGAGAAGGAAAGGGGAAACCAGTGCAAAATTTGTGATTGCAGGCGAGGGGTGTTTCTCCCCCCTGCCAGCTGGGGTGCTGCAGGTCCACCCCCTGCCGTGCCCTGCCGCAACTCGCTGTGGAGACAGGCTCTTCGCTGAGACTTGATTTCTCCTGGTGTCAGCTCAGAGGCTCCTCCGGGTGCAGCCCCGCACCACTGGGCCTTGTCTACGTGGGAGAGTTGCAGGGGTTTAATGTAAATCAGGTTTTAAACCAAGCGAGTTAAATTGTGGCGGACCCCAGTGCAGACGCTGTGATTCCGGCCGATTTCAACCAAGCCGCTCTCGGCTGCCCTTATCCTGAGAGCAGGGCACCCGGCTGGGGCTGGATGAACTAGACGGGTTTGAATTCACACCCGAGGTTAGACTGGCGCACCTCTCCCATGTGCTCCCGGCCCTGGGCGTGTGTTGTGGGTGCAATTTACAAACCAGCATCTGCAAGCCCAACCCTAAATACGAAATAGATCCTGCTAGCTGCCCTGGATCCACCCACAGACAGCCCCAGCAGGATCAGGGCCGCGGCATGAAGGAGGAATTCTCCTTTCTTAACAGGAGCTGCACCATCCTTCCCCACCGGGGCTCATCTTGGGACGGAGGCCCCGTCTGCTCTAGCAAAGATATGCCAGCAGGGCTGTATTGAAAACCGCTGCTCGAGTAGGCATATGGTGTAGCTTATACCAGTCAGTGAAACAAGCTCCGTTGGCAAAAGCACATGGATGCTGGTATCACTGCGTCTACCCTCGGGGGGTTTTCGCAGAAATCACACAACTCCCTGAGGGCGCTATCCTAGCAAAAGGGTCTGGTTTAGAGCTGGCCTGGGTCCCAGGAAGGTCTCCTCGCTGCCGCGTGTGAGGCTCCGTCGACCTGTCGGTCGTCTCACGTGCCCCTTCCGAAGAGCTCTGCGTAAGCTCGGGAGCTTTTCTCCCTCGCCGACGGAGGTTGGTCCAATAAAAGAGATGACCTCCCCCGCCGTGTGTCTCTCATATCCTGGGACAGGCCCAGGACTGCACATTGCCAGCTCTGTAAGTCAGTTAAACCTCCAGGGACAGAGCCTCAGATGGAGGAAATCAGGAAGGCGTTCGGTTGAGCAGCACTCCGCACATGGAGGTATTCTGGAATAACTACTGTGCTTTTAATTCGCATTGACCTCAATCCAAATTAACTTCCAAGTGTAGACAAACCCGAAAGCCCCTTGATTCCAGTATCTCTGGGTCCGCACAGGTTGTAGAAGCCACCAAACCTGGCCACATACAAGACCGGGGCTAGTTTCGGATCTCACCTCTTCGGGAACCAGGCCAGCCCCCAGGAAGGTGCTGTTCCCACTCGGGTTAATCCTGCTTGTCCCGTTTCAGGCGTGAGATGCTGCCTTTCGGGGTGAAGGTGTGTGTGATCGAGCCGGGCTACTTCCGCACCGCAATTACCAACCCTCAGCTCATTAACGAGAACTTCACTCGCCTCTGGGAGCGGCTCCCCGAGGAAACCAAAGCAAGTTACGGGGAGAATTACCTGAAAACCTGTAAGTCCGTCGTCCCATTCCCTTCCCCACCAGCCGGCAGCAACAGCTCTAGTCCCCGGCCCTGCGCTGCATCAGAGCAGCCTTTGTGTCAGCGTATACGGGGCAGCTCGGGGCAGAGTCTCAGCTGCCGTGCGTTGTGACTGAGTGGCATTGCACACCCCCTTTGCACTAGTGCAAATGACGTCACACTGTGCCCGGCATTGTGGGGTCAGACTCCTAGTTCCCGCTTAGGCCTTGTCTAGGTAGGAAATCAGGTGGTTTTGTTTTCAATCCGGTTAGCTCAGCCCAGCTGGCTGAACAGGATTGAAACCCCCCTTCTTAGATGTGGACACAATTTAATGTACCATTCAGAGAGGTTTGGACGTGCGTGCCCCGAGATCAGGTGTGTCTTTCGCACACGTGAGCCCTGCTGATCCTTGCACGGGAGCAGAGCTCCCACGCTGATCTCCTGAGCGTAATAACCCCCTCCCACCTCACCCCCTGCTGCGCCAGGACGATTCTCCACCGGTGAATCAGTGGCAGCTGCTGCTTCTCTCAGGGGATTTTACTTTTCTGGACAAATGGCCCCTCTGTGTTCAGATCCGTGTGCCGGAATCAGCGACAGAAACGCTCCTGCTGCTTTTCGCCCCTGCTCAGACCCGGGGAGTGCTGGATCCCTGCGTCTCATTGGCTGGATTTTTCCCAAAGCCCCTAGCCCTGGGTTTTGAGACATGCCACGGGCGCAGACCTCAGCACGAATGAGCCCTGGGGGGGTCTCCGATTGAGCACTCAGCGCCTGAAAATGGAGCTGCATGTGTCTTTCCTTGGGTGATGCAAGGGGCCTGATCCGGTGCGATACTGTGGGCCAGATTTACAAAGGTACTTAGGCGCCTAACGCTGCAGGTACAAGTCTAGTGGGACGATCATAGGTGCCCAGGTGACTTAGGCACCGAATTTACCAAGGTGCTTTTGAAAATTCCATGAGGCGCTGCTCTGCCTCCATAGGTGTCTGCTGGCCCTTTGCAAATCTGGCCCTCAGTATCACACAGGATCTAGCCCCTTCCATCACCCACTCAGCTGGTGGGATCAGGCCCCACAAGAGGCGGGTTGCCAAATCCGGCTACAGGTCTCCTGAGCCGACAGTGATGCTGTAAATAGCCGCACATGGGGAACGGCAGCACAGAGCAACTGGCCCAGGCTCACCCGGGTTGCGTGGGGCAGAGCAGGGATTGAGCCCAGGTCCCAAGTGAGCCCCTAACCACTAGGCCATCCTGCCGCTGCCGTTTCGCAGCCTGTGCTCACAGTCTGTCCTTCCTCTTTGACCTCTCGGCCGACCCGTTCAGTCCGGGTGCGGTTGGTGCTGCAGCTAAGCCCGGCGGGGCCCGACTCTCTGTTTTTGCCTGCGCAGTTATCAGCGCCACCCACAACATGCAGAAATCCTGCAGCTCCGATCTGTCCATCGTCACCAGCTGCATGGAGCACGCGCTGACGGCCCACCACCCCCGCACCCGCTACTCCGCCGGCTGGGACGCCAAGCTGGTCTTCCTCCCGCTGAGTTACCTGCCCACCTGGTTTGCCGACTTGGTGCTGACGTGGTCCTCCCCGGTCCCAGCCCAAAAAGCGTAGGAGGAAGATGCAGCGTGAGACTCTCGGCAGGGGGCAGCGACCAGAGGAGCGTCACTGGTACATGGGGTCCAGATTCCCGACGGGGGTGAGACCCCTGTCCTGTGGCACCCAGCTGAGACCATGCAAATCAGTTCTTAATTACAAATGTTGAATCAAAACAGAGCTCCTTGGAGTTTGCTTCACCAGGGAAACCTCTTCTCTGTGTCCTGGGATGGAATGTGATTTCCTAACCAACCCTCCCCAGCCCCCGGGCACACCACCACCCCCTCCCTTTACCAGCTCCCCGAACGTAGACCACCCCTCTCCTTGTGTCCGTGACCCGCCCGTCCTTGGTATTCAGCTCCCTTTCCTATCTGCCTGTCCCCAAATCTCCATGATCTGTGTCCAGGATCTCTCACACCCCGGTGACCCCAGCAGGGTAACCCAGCCCATCTGGAGGGGAGACAGCAGTTTGAAACTCCACCATACGAGAACCTCTGATGAAACCAACCCACTGCACGCTGAGCCTCTTCTCGGGTCCAAGACCAGACCACGAGTCCTGAAGCCAGTTTGGCCACCGGACGGATCCCCTGCTGGGAGTTGCAGGCAAGGCTGGGAACGAATCGCTAGCCGGCCCGTAACAGATCCTGCCGGCATCATCGAGAATGACTTGCCCTGCAGATTCCTTCCCAAGCAATTACTCAGCGCCGGTGTGAGAGACGTCCCTGTCCGCTGGTGCCTCCCCATACCTGTGTCGGGAGACCCAGTTGCGTCATGTCTAGCTTAAGCAAGCAGCCTGTCTAAAGACAGAGACCCGAGAACTCGCAGCCAGCCAGCACCTGTCTCTGGAAGGCAAATCCAAGGTGGTCCTGATTGCTTAGCCCTAGGTAGTCCCCATTGCTGCTTATTAGTGGACCAAGCTCAGGGCCCCAGTGTGCTGGGCACTGCCCCGACGCAGAGTTGCGCCCTGCCCCAGAGAGCTGACCTGCTAAGCGGAGCAGACAAAGCACGGAAGAAATGAACGATTGTCCCCATTTTACAGAGGGGAAACTGAGGCACCTGGGTTCAGTGGCTGAAATCCAGCTGTAACTGACCTTTGGTGGAAAGCCCTGGACTCTTTGCTTGTGACAGCTGCTTGGACAAGCTCTTTAGACCCCACAGACCCGGGCTCTTTCTTTTCAAAAGGAGGCCGAGACGGCCTGGGGTTTTGGGAAGCTGCCGCATGGGGTCTAGTCTGCCTTAAAGGACTGTTGGAGAGAATACACAGCAGGGAGGATTGGATCAGAGGGGTCAGGGCAGATGCTTGCACGAGTCACTTGTGGGAGGATTCTCTGCTCCCTGAAGTCTTTAAACCACGATTTGAGGACTTCAATAGCTCAGACATAGGTGAGAGGTTTGTCGCAGGAGTGGGTGGGTGAGATTCGGTGGCCTGCGTTGTGCAGGAGGTCAGACCAGATGATCATAATGGTCCCTTCTGACCTTAATATCTATGAATCTATCTGTAAGATTCCCTACTGAAGGGACGTACGCCAGAACCGCCCCTAGGAATCCCACTGCCTTAGAGGCAAGGGAACAGCCAGCTCCGGGACCGTTTCCTCCTGACCCCCAGAGTTAGGGGCTCGTGCCCTGAAGCAGGAGTGACTTTAGCCCGGCGACAGCTCCCTGCATCTCAGCCCGCAGCAGCCACCGCCCTCTCTTGGCCAGTTCTGTGGGGCTGGGGTGTGTGGGGGTCAGGATCAGCACTGGACTCTGCTCTGGGAGCAAACGAACCCCCTCCCCGTGCTGGGACTGCAGCCCCTGCTAGCTGCAGGGAAATAATTAACCCTCCTGCACTGTAGCAAATCTCAGCTTTCCTCCAGCTGTGGGGGACAAGGGGGGCAAGGCTCAGCTCCCTGCCTTGTGCGAGGCCTGCCCCTGTCAGGGGCAGAGCCCCACGGCCTGTTCTCCATCTGAGCTGGAATGGCCTGGAACAGAGGGGGGCCAAGCTAAGGAAAGGGCAGGGGAGCGGAGCCGCGCCGGCCAGAGAGAGCCAGAGAAGCAGCCCAGGGAGCAGACCTGTGCTGGGAGCAGGGCCACAGAAGCAGCCCAGGGAGCAGGTCAGTGCTGGGAGCAGGGCCACAGAAGCAGCCCAGGGAGCAGGTCAGTGCTGGGAGCAGGGCTGCAGCCACCAGAGCCAGAGGGGCCAGAGACGCAGCCCAGGGAGCAGGTCAGTGCTGGGAGCAGGGCCACAGAAGCAGCCCAGGGAGCAGGTCAGTGCTGGGAGCAGGGCCACAGAAGCAGCCCAGGGAGCAGGTCAGTGCTGGGAGCAGGGCCACAGAAGCAGCCCAGGGAGCAGGTCAGTGCTGGGAGCAGGGCCACAGAAGCAGCCCAGGGAGCAGGTCAGTGCTGGGAGCAGGGCCACAGAAGCAGCCCAGGGAGCAGACCTGTGCTGGGAGCAGGGCCACAGAAGCAGCCCAGGGAGCAGGTCAGTGCTGGGAGCAGGGCTGCAGCCACCAGAGCCAGAGGGGCCAGAGACGCAGCCCAGGGGCCAGGAGCTGGAGGCAGAGCAGAAGCAGCAGCCGGGGTGAGGCGAGCTGGGGCTGGGGCTGGGGCTGGATCCGGGGCTGGATCCGGGGCTGGATCCGGGGCTGGATCCGGGGCCGGGGCTCTCCGGAGCCGGGTGCAGGGAGCAGCTGGGCAGAGTGAGGGGGGACCCTGGGCAGGGGCCCAGCGCAGGGAGATGCCCCAGCCAAGGGGCCCTGCCGGCCGGCCGTGGACGGGGATCGTAACCTGGCGGGGCGGGGGCGACACTGGGCAGAAGGGTCCTGCCACCTGGAGCCTGAGGGCACATGGCCACCGCCAGAGCAAGTGTCCGGCCCGCAGCGAGAGCCCCCCAGAGTGGGAACACCCCAGCCCCGGCCCTACGTGGCCACGACAGGTTTGGGGGTGGAGCCCCCCAGGAATCCGGGGCCCAGCCGTGTCGGGTTCCAAGGACTCTGGCCCAGGAGATGGGAGGGGAGCCCTTGAGGTCAGGTAGGGCTCTGGGTAAAGGGAGTGGGAGCGAGGACTCGGATCCTCTCGCCAGCCCATCTCCCCGGGGTCGTGCAGAAGCCAGGGAAGTTCCCCTCAAGAGCTGCACCCTTCCCCGGCTCACACAGGCTCCCTAGTATACTTCGGCCATCCGCCGGCTGACAGCCGTTTAGCCGTTTAGCCCCGTGGGCCTGTGTGACCCGCCGTGCGAGTTCATCATAACAGGGCGATGAAACGCACCCGTCGGCTCCACTACGCTTCCCAGGGGGTCTCGCAGAGCCCAGAGACCTCTCCCTTCCCCTGCGTGGGAGACTTGGCCGTGGGGCTGGGAGCGGGAGGGGAGTCGCATGCAAGCTGCAGTGACCCTTTTGCCCTCTGCAGAGGGAGTTTGCGTTGAACCGGAGTTTGCAGTGCAGCTTCTGGTGCAGCGTGGGTGGGTCCTTTGCGCAGCCGATGGCGTTCAGGGGCTTTGCAGCGCAGTGTAGGCAGCCTAGGTGCTGGAACTGGGGGTGCTGGGGAGCTGCCCCCCCTGGGCTGGAAGTGGTTTCCAGTTTGGTTCTCAGCACCCCCACTATGCACATTGGTCCAGCACCCCTGGGAGACAGCGCCCACCTTGCAGCTGGGGCAAGGGGGCTGCCATTGCCCTGCGGATGGGGTCTTCACATGACAGCACGCGCAGGGAGCTCACGTCCCAGCTGCTCCCGACGCCGCTCATGCTCTCGGGGACGCAGGCTCAACCCTGGCAGGGGGGCTGCTTTGCTGGGGAATCCCCTTGGGACCTGGGCTCACAAAGTGTCACTGTGTAAAATGGGAGGCAGTGAGGCCTCCTGGCTAGAGCACTGGACTGGGGCTTGGGAGGGCTGCATTCTTTTCCCGGCTCGGCCACTGGCCTGCTGGATGGCCTTGGGCAAGTCTTCCCCCCCCCCGTGCCTCAGTTTCCCCATCTGTAAAAACGGATCCTGCCCCAGCCCTCCTTTGTACGGTGCCTTGAGTTCTAGGGGTGAGACAAGCTCAGTATTATTCAAATGCAGCAAATGCTCCCATCCAAACAAGGAACCAAAGAGCCAAGGGCGTGAGTGAATCAATGGGAAATATTTCTTTATTCGGTGTATGACGGTAGCGCCCGCACCCTCCTCCCCGCTGGGGGTCTCAGTCAGGGACCAGGCCCCCCCCCCGCACTGTGCTAGGTGCTGTACCAACACAAAACAAAGAGACGCCCTGTCCCAAGGAGCCTCCAATCTAAGGCAAGAGACATCAGGTGGAGGCAGGCAGTTGGGGCGGTAGAAGGAAACGAGCCCTGGAAGCAAGCTGGCCCAGGGGTGCTTTGCACTGCCTTGGCCCGGGTGTTCGCTGAGCTGCCAACGATTGTAATGGCCAGCTGGGGCTGAAGGCTGTAGCCTCCCCAGTTGCTTTCGAGCTGGCTTTCCCCAGCTGGTGAGAGCCTGCACCTCCCAGCCACCTGCCTGGGAAGTGATCTGGCCCTTACCCATTCAACAGAAGGATCCAGTCCCGTTTAAGAAGGAGCTGCCGGGAACTGTGCTCGTCTGCACTGCACGGGGGGGGGGTTGGCACCAATTCCAGTGCAGATGCCCCCCCGGTGCAGACAGGCAAAGCTGCTCTTTGCAGCTGGGCCCTGCTGGATTTCCCTGCTTCTTCCTCTTCCGCCCCCCTGGGATGCCCCCTGTTTGTCCTTCCCCCTCTTACACGGCCTGGGCTGGGCGGGGCCAAGTCCAGGTCAGCACCCAGTCCGCCAAGGCCGTGGGCAGGTAGGAGAGGGGGATGTAGAGGAACTGGGCGTCCCAGCCCCCGGAGTAGCGGGTACGGGGGTGGCGGGCCGTCAGCGCGTGCTCCATGCAGTCGGTGACCAGGTAGAGATTGGTGCTGGGCTTTGTCAAGAGTGACTCTCTGGTGAGCTTGTAGACTGTAAGCAGACAAGGGGAAGAGGTCAGTCCCATGCCTCCCCCCCAGATTTCAATCCAGAGGGGTTCAGCCCTTTGTGGGAGGGGAGGGAGACTAAGATTTGACCCCTGCGGCTGCAAAGAAATGCTCTGACCGTTACGGTGACTTCCTGAGTCTGCAGGCAGCCTGCGTCAATAGCTCGGCCCCAATTCAGATCATTGGCGGGTTGACTCTTAAACATAACGCCGTCGAGCGCCCCTTTGCGGAAATGTGGCTGTAGTCAGGCAGAGCAGCTCCGGGGTCCCCGTCAGGGGAGACGAGGGGACAGATTGTGTATGGGCTGCCTGGCTTCTCCCCTCTTCCCACCCTCGGGAGCCTGCCCAGAGAGCCCCTGTCTCCCCACGGCGCCAGAAGAGCTCTCACGGCTGTCGAAGTAACACTGCCCGTAGCTCTCCTTGACTTCGGGGCGGGCATGGCGCCAGCTCTCCTCCAGGCACTCCAGATGGTGCTGGGTATCCGTCATGACCGTGCGGAAATAGCCGGGCTCCACCACGGCGATCTTCACGCCGAAGGGCCGGAGCTCGCGCCTGGAACGGAACGAGCCCGTCACCGCCCGCCACCGGGCGCCGCCGATTTCGGGAGCCCCCCCCCCCCCCCAACTCCCCCTTTGGGAACAAGGCCCAGTGCTTCTGGAGTGGGGCCCCTTAAAATCAAAGCACCTGGAAATCAGTGGCCAGGGACAGGTTTCCCAAAGGACTAAGGATTTGGGGGCCCGACGGGGGACCCTCAAAGGAGCCTGCTCCCCTGAGGGCGGGCGCAAAGGATCATCTCTGCGACTCAGGCTCTTTTAAGGGGTTTCAGGGCAGGCCGTCAAAAGTTGTGGGCCCCAAATTTGCTTTAGAAACTCCTAGCCCTGGGCCTCTCTGCACTTGGCCATTTCTGGGCTGATCTGGGGCCAAGGTGGGGCAGGGGAGCCGGCGGCTCTCGCAGGTACCTGAGGCTGTCGGAGAACGCCTCCACGCCATACTTAGAAGGGCAGTAGCCCCCTCCGTAGAAGGCCAGCCGGCCCAGGATACTAGCCACGTTGACGACCCGGCCCCTGGCTTGCTTCACCAGGGGCAGGACGCTGAGGGTCACCTCGATCAGGCCGATCAGGTTCACGTCCAGCACCTTGACGAAGTCGTCCTTGGTCAGCCACTCGTTGGGGGCCAGGGAGCCGATGATCCCCGCATTGTTCACCAGGCCCCACAGCCCTGGGAAAGGGACAGCGAATGAGCACGGCGGGAGGCTGTTCCCCTTCGATCTGAAATCTCCTAACAGCACCAATGTCCATCCACACCTGGCAATTAAACCAACCCCCGTCCTGGCCCCAATCCCCCATGTGTGCCTGGGGCAGCTGCTAAAGGGCCATTTCTCTGGGCGTGGGCCGGGACCGTCTGCAGCGTGCTGAGGTTATCTGGCATCATCCGACATCACTGTGCCTTGAACGCAGCTGCCGACGGGCGCTTCGTCCTTGGCGGAGAAGAACTGGTGCATTGAAACTGGAGCTAGGGGAGAGCAGGACACCCAGCCCCCCACCCTCTAAGCCACTAGACCCCAGGAGTCCTGGCTCGCAGCTTCCATTGCTCTAACCACTAGCCCCCCCCTTCTTCCCCAGGGATAGGAATAGAACCCAGGAGTCCTGGCTCCCAGCGCTCACTGCTCTAACCACTAGACCCCACTCCCTCCCCCCAGGATGGGAATAGAACCTAGGAGTCCTGGCTCCCAGACCCCCCTACTCTAAGCCACTAGACCCCACACCCCTCCCAGAGATGGGAATAGAACCCAGGAGTCCTGGCTCCCAGCGCTTGCTGCTCTAACCACTAGACCCCACTCCCTCCCCCCAGGATGTGAATAGAACCCAGGAGTCCTAGCTCCCAACCCTTCACTCCTTTCCTGGCTGTCGCATTAGCATAGCCCCAGCCTGTGTGAGCTCAGAGCTGCCCCTGGCAAAGGAGCAGGTGGGATTCAGGGGCCCCACCTTTGTCCCCGACTTGTTCCTTCACCCAGGCGGTGGCCGCGGCGATGCTGTCGGTGCGGGTGACGTCCAGGATCACCGTTTGCAGCCGCTCCGAGGTCGCCTTCTTCAGCTGCTCCGCGCCCTGCTGGGTGAGGCAAGCCGCCAGCACCCGCAGGCCCCGCATGTCCAGGTGCTTGGCCAGCAGGTGCCCGAAGCCGGAGTCGCAGCCGGTGATCAGGACGTATTTCTCTCGGAGGTTCTGCACCGCCTGCTGCTCCCGATACCATCGGTGCAGGAAGTACAGCCCCAGCAGGGCGGCCAGGTACAGCCACATCCTCCCGCACTGCAAACAAACCAACCAGCCAGATGGGGCAAGACTTGCGCTGAAATGCAGCCAGCTCTGGGGTGGGTCAGAGCAGCCGCTTAACAGCGCAGAGCACCGAAGGAGTGCGTAGAAGCCTGCCTGCAGCGGCCACAGGATTCATGAGCACCACGGCCCAACGCATCTAACACAAGTGGGACTTTAGAAGAGACAGAGCCTGGGGTTTTAGAATTAAACTCCTTATGGACATAAAACCGATTTTCCCGAGCTCTCAGCCCCCCCATGTTCTGAACACGGGTCGTATTTTCAATTGCGCTTAGCAGCCAGCAACTCCCGCTGGGCCGCGGGAGTCTAGGTTTCCCAACAAGCCCTGCTGCCAACACGCCGAGCCCGCTAAATTCACCAGCCTCAAACGGTAGGAGATCCCAGCTGGGGCCGGTTTACAGCCGCTGGGCACGGAGGTGAACGCCGGGACAAGAGGCCAGCCAGGGGAGAACCCACCCCTTTGATTCGCCCTAGGTAGCAGTTGTGCCGGCCTGCAGACCACGGTTCACGGTCCCTTTGAGATCTGCCCGAGCCAGCAGCCCTGAGCCAGCCCCTGCCCCCTACCCTTCCCTGTATCAATCACGCAGGAGGACACCGGCCCCTTTGCTCCGTCAAGCCTCCAACCAGCTACCTGTGAGCAAGATCTCCGCTTGCCTTGGCTGTCAGCTCCCGCCTGGTCTGCCTGCAGCCTTCGGACTAGATGGACACAACGAAGGTGAAGGACATACCACGCCCCGTGGAGCGGAGCTGGGCAGAGGGCCCGGGCAGGCGTCTGAGCAGTGGATGGGGGCGGCGAATGCATCAACAGAGGAAAGGCCAGGGTGCAAGGTTCTGCCTGTGCATAAACAAGAGGGTTGTGTCAGTTTGTTCTGGCCCCAAAAGGGATTCAGAAAAACCAGCCCGTGAAATCCCAGCGGTGCTGAGTTCCTGGGTGCTCAGACTGGGGGTATCAAAGCCTAGTCTGTAGGCGGGGAAGTGTGGCTGGGCAGGCTGATTAGCTGGAATGGGCGTGGGTTGGATTAAAAGTAATAATTAATGTTTTATGTTGTGGAAAATGTAAGAAAGAACGATTCCAGAACAGACCCCGGATTTGGCGTGACCATTAGAAAGAAAATATGTCTCTCGGCCTGCTGAGTTTGTGCTCGCTGAAAGAGGCCTGCCAATTTGCAACGTCTATGCCCATTTGCAAGGTCTGTGCCAACTGGAGAAAAACATCCAGAGACAAGGAGTTTATTCTAAAAGTAACAAGATAACGGCTGTCCTTGATGGCTGGTACAAACTTTGTTTTCCTATGTGACGAAGTGGGACTGTTCTTAATGTTTCCTCTGAATAGTGTGGGGGTGCCTCAGTTTCCCCTAGGCAGTTCTTAAGTATCTAGGTGGTGGGATAACGGTGTATGATCCTTGCAGAGCCCTAGAGGGCAGGCGTGTGCAGGGGTCTGGACACAGAGAATGGCCGACACCCTGTTTCCTGGCAACTGATGGTCTGGGCCCTTCCCCCCTGCCAGGTGAGAGCTGAAGGGTTGGAGAACAAAGGAATCCGGTGACCTCCTGGCCCGGGACAGGGACAAAACCCAGAGGAGGAGGGGCTGGAGGGAGTTTCAGTTTGGGTCTGGCTGGGGACGAGGAGTGAAGGGCAGAAGGGGTTGTCTGGCTCACTGCCCCCCAAAATGGACCCAGCTGAGGGGTCCTGTTCTCTGCACCTGCAAGCTCTGTGTTAGACCATGTTCCTGTCGTCTAATAAACCTTCTGTTTTACTGGCTGGTTGAGAGTCACGTCTGACTGCGGAGTTCGGGGGCAGGACCCTCTGGCTTCCCTAGGAGCCCGCCTGGGCGGACTTGCTGTGGGAAGCGCACGGAGGGGCAGAGGATGCCGAATGCGCTCCGAGGTCAGACCCAGGAAGGTGGAGCCGGGTGAGCTGTGTGTCCTGCAGACAGGCTGCTCCCAGAGAGAAGACTTCCCCAGAGTCCTGACTGGCTTCATAGGGAGCAGTTCCAGAGCATCGCCCGGGGACCCCGTGACATCCTAAACTCCAGAATAAAATCTGTGAACCCCCCACTCTTGCATGCTTATCTTGTTCATTTCCTTTTAGGGGTAACAAGTGGGATGAGTAGACTTATTGAAGTGTGCCATGGCCTACTGATGTTAGAATGGTTATGTTAAAGGATGGGTAGGTGACAAAATGCAGATGGGACAGGATATACGTTGGAGTGTGAGTGGGATTCTATGTATGATTGAATGAGGAAGGAAAGACTAAAGATTGAGGTGCCAGCCTTAAAATAAGAGCGTTTGGCTGAAGAATACAGTGGACGAGACAGCCTGATAGCCCTGAGGGCATACTTGCCCCAGGGACTGGGGGCCGAAGAACAAGACAACAACATGCTGTCATTCCGTCCTTGCTGTGCCATCTGTGTGACTGACTGTCACTTCAAACGTGAGAACAGCATGACGAGGCAAATACAGGAGGATGGATCCCTACAAGAACAGACCCTGAAGAGTGAGGACTTTAGGTCTGATTCTGCAAACCAACTTCCAGGAGCATCAGATGCACATCTGACAAGGCCCTGCTCCCTCCTTGTGTCCAGGCCTCCTGGCCAGTGGCTTGGTACGAGCAACTCTAAGGCTGGTAACTATGATAACAACCTGGCAGAACCCATGTGTGTGTGAATGAATGTGAAATTGGATGGAATGTTATTGCTATAACTGACTGCTACCAGGATTCTTTCTGTGTTCACAGTAAACATGGCATCTGGCCTTTTCCCCTTTAATAAGATCCTGCTCGTTTTTATTTTATTGGTATAACATTTGCCTAGAGAGCGACAGAAGGGAACGCCCAGGATTTTGGTGCTTCTCTGAGATTAGGGCCCCAGTGTGCCCGGAACTGGACGGACCCCCCTCCCAACCAAGATTGGGGCTCCATTGTGACGGGCATTACACAGTCACACACCCCCAACCGAGATGGGGGCCCCATTGTGTCTCGCACTGTGCAACCCCTGCCCCCACATGATGCAATGCACCCCTGTATTCACACCCAGCACGCCATTGTAACCGTCTTTGTACAAGGGACGCCTGGGGAGGTATCGTTTGGAAACTCATCCTTTGCTGGTCAGTAGTGTCCTGACCACATAGGCTTGGCAGCATTGGATGTGAAGCGAGATGCTTTCCCCGCACGATGTGATTTACACACAGTCCAAACCCCACAGCCATGCCCTGGCAGAAGTCAGCAAGCGGGTTTGTCCTGAGCAAAAGACTGTGTGTTTGCCTTAATCTGCATTTAAGCAGTAAACAGAGTCATCAGGTGCAAAAGGGGAAGGAAGGAAACAAAAGGAAACTTGCATGTAAGTACATGCAGGTGAAAAAACCCAGCAGGGAACATCCTTCCACATATATGCTTTGTCCACTGGTTCTCAGCTGGCAATGTTTTTTGGGGATGGGGGGGACATAAATGATAAAAAGGAGGGACAAACACCTCAGGGAATCCCCCCTCTCTCTCCCTACCCATCTCATTCTCTGCAGCTGAGAAGACCAAGGAAACAGCTGTTGGACTCTGGGGGACGGGGCCTGACTTGAAGAGTTCGGTCAGTATGACCGTGCGCTGGAGGCATGTGGTGAGGAACTCCGCTTGTATCGGATACAGGTTGTTAAATTCGGCACTAGGAAGTGTTTTATCTTTATTTTTCTTGTAGCCATTTCTGATTTTTGTATGCCTCGGTGCTCGTACTCACTTCAAGCCTCTTGCTTTGTAGCTAATCAGCTTGTTTTACTGTTTGACCTAACCCAGTGTGTTTACATTGAGGTGTCTGGGTAACGCTGGTTCAGGTGACAAGCTGCTGTATATTATTCCCCTGAAGGAATAAGAGACTTACCGCATTCACCCTGTCCAGGAGGGGGCTGGGCAGCACAGGATGTATGTTTCAGGGGGGATCTGGGACTGGGAGTGTGTCAGGGTCACCCTGCATTGTAACCCAGGCTGGTGAGAGCCAGGGTGCACCTGGCAGGCTGCAGTTACACACACACACCAGGGAGTGACCTGCAGGCTAGTGGCAGGTTGTGAACAGTCCGGGTTGGAGCAAGGTTGCAGGGCAGGGGGCACAGAGCCCCTCACTGGTCTGGATTGCATACTGATCACGGACGCACTGTGCTGGGTGTTGCACAGACCCTTCCCCCCCCGGGGACTGAAATTAGGGGCCCTAATGTGCCAGGCGCTGCACAGACCCCGACCCAGAGCAGGGCCCCATCGTAGTGGGTGCTGGCCAGACACACAGTGAGTGGCCCCTGCCCCCTCGTGCTCCCTGGGATCAGGGTCTCCCACAGACCGTTTCCTCCTGCCCCCCGATAGTTAGAAGCTGGCTCATGCCCTGAAGCAGGAGGATTTGTAATCCGGCCGCAGCATATTGTCCTTGTCACGCAGACCCTAAATCTCTCCCTTGTTCCTACTGGTATTTTTTGAAGATGGGGAGAGGTCGAAATCTGCACTGTCCACGTGAATTTCAGGATCAGCCTTGGACTGTAGTGCAGCTCTTCCCCCAGCAACCAGCCCTCTGTCCTGTGGAATCTCAGCACCTTCCCTATCGCTGGGGAAATGAATAATTAACTGCCCCAAGGTCCAGCAAATATCAACTTTCCCCCAGCGGTTCACCAGCCCGGGGAAGTGCATTCATTCCTGCCTGCCTGTTAGCGAGGGAGGCTGCGCTGAAGGGAGGCCGGGGAACCAGTTTCCGCCTTTGCAGCCCCTGGGAAAGCAGGGACACAATCCACTGGGCCCCAGCCTTCAATCAGTGAATGATTTGTGGAGCCCTCCCTACCCCCACCCCCGTGCAAAGGCTTCATGGCCACAGATAGCAAGGTGAAAACAGCAGGGCTCTGAGCATAGCGAATACCAAGCCAAAGCATAGATAGGTGGGGGGCGGGGGGCGCAGAGAAGCAATATGGCACTAGAGGAGCATGGGCCCTGACCCCGTGAGATGGCGAGGATCTCCATGACATGCGATCAGTACAGGGCCTCTGACACACGGCCAGTCCCGTTCCATCCCGCCGCAGCTTCCCCCTGAACGATGCGTGTGCTGGGGGGCGGTGGCTGGGGCGGAGGGCTGTGTATGTGGGGACTAGGGTGACCAGACAGCAAATGTGAAAAATCGGGACGGGGGCAAGGGGTAATAGGAGCCTAGATAAGAAAAAGACCCAAAAATGGGGACTGTCCCTATAAAATCGGGACATCTGGTCGCCCTAGTGGGGACGGGGGTGGCCCTTCCGGGCAGCGAGCCGCCGGGCATCGCAGTCGGGGGGCTGCAGTCTGAGGCGGGACTTGGCTCCTCACGCCACTCGGGGCACTGGCCTTGCCAGGCGGGGGGCTCCGCTGCCCACGGCCCCCAGGGGCTTTGCAAGGCACCATAGGCAGGGGGCTGGTTTGCACCTCTGGGGGCCCGTGCGGTGACTGGGGCCGCCCTGCATTGCGCTGGAGTCAGAGGGCTCGGGGTGCTGCACCTTGGGGTGCCCGGCGGGGGGGGGGGGCTGCAGCACCTCGGGGTGCCCGGGGAGGGGAGGTGCCCCTGAAGTCAGGGGTTTGCAGGTGGGTTGCGAGGCGCAGCGGCCCCCAGGCTCGCTCTGCAGCCCCCAGGCTCGCTCTGCAATGCGGGCTGGGGGGGGGGGGGTTCGCGTCGCGCCCCCGGGGCTGCCGCGGAGCGAGCCCCCCTTCCCCCCCTCCCCGGACTACAGCTCCCAGCCGCCCCGCGCCGGCCCCGCCCTGCCCACGTGCGCCGCGCGCGAGCCGGTTCCCGCGCGCGCCGGCCGGTCCCTGCCCCTGCGGCCCGCGGGCCATGGCCGGGTTCGAGCCGGGCTCCCTGCCCGACCTGCTGCCGCTCTACTACCGCCGCCTCTTCCCCCACGGGCCCTACGGGCGCTGGCTCAGCTACGGCGGGGGTGAGCTGGGGGGGCTCCGGCCGCCGGGGGCTCTCGGGGGGTGCACGCAGCGCGCGGGGTGCCCGGGAGATGGGGGGGTGCACGGCGGGGGGTGCCCGGGGAGATGGGGGGCGTGCACGGCGGGGGGTGCCCGGGGAGATGGGGGGCGTGCACGGGGGGTGCCCGGGGAGATGGGGGGCGTGCACGGCGGGGGGTGCCCGGGGAGATGGGGGGCGTGCACGGCGGGGGGTGCCCGGGGAGATGGGGGGCGTGCACGGGGGGTGCCCGGGGAGATGGGGGGCGTGCACGGCGGGGGGTGCCCGGGGAGATGGGGGGCGTGCACGGGGGGGTGCCCGGGGAGATGGAGGGCGTGCACGGGGGGTGTCCGGGGACATGAGGTGTGTGCACGGCGGGGGGTGCCCGGGGAGATGGGGGGCGTGCACGGCAGGGGGTGCCCGGGGAGATGGGGGGCGTGCACGGCGGGGGGTGCCCGGGGAGATGGGGGGCGTGCACGGCGGGGGGTGCCCGGTGTGTGCACGGCGGGGGGTGCCCGGGGAGATGGAGGGCGTGCACGGTGGGGTGCCCGGGGAGATGGGGGGGTGCTCGGAGGGGTTCACGCAGGGGGGCGGTGGGGAGGTGCACGGGGAGATGGGGGTGTGTGCACGGGGAGATGAGGAGTGCACGCAGGGGGTGCACGAAAGGAGTGGTGGGGGGTGCATGGCGATATGGGGGTGCACAGGGAGATGGGGGTGCATGCATGGGGGGAACACGTGCACGGGGGGGAGGGTGCACGCTCGGGGAGGGGGAAGCTTGTACCATGGGGGGAAGATGGGGGGAGGGAGCAGGACAGGGAAGTGTAAAAGGAGGGATTCTAAAAGGCCCAGGTCCTGAAGTTGGGACCCTTCGGGGGGGCAGCAGGGAAGGAGCGGATCTAAGGGGTGAGGAGCTGCGTGTGGGGGGAGCCCCAAGCTAAGGGAGCGGGGGGCTGTAGGTCAGGCTTGAGGGCCCTTAGATTGGGGTGTGTGCGCACTCCAGCAGCTCCCTAGGGTGCTCAGACAGTCCCAAGTGCAGCAGCCGTTTCCCTGGCAGTGGTGAAGAATTACTTCCAGCGGCGGGAGTTCTCCTTCACGCTGCGCGATGACATCTACGTGCGGTACCAGTCCTTCAACAGCCCCCAGGAGCTGGAGAAAGAGATGCAGAAAATGAACCCCTATAAGATCGACGTGGGAGCCGTGTATTCGCATCGAGTGAGTCCGGACTGAGAGAGCCAGTATTCGCCGGTCTGGTCTACGCATTAAACGAACATCAGCGTAGTGATGGTGCTCCAGGGCGTCAAAATCCCTCCCCACCCCGAGCCCCTCAGCTCTGCCAGCCTAACCCAAGGTGTAGATTCAGCTTGGTCGAAGGATGAATGCTGAGGGAAGTGGAGTTCCTTGCGTCTACACGATGAGTTTACAGCGGGAGAGCTATGGCACGGTAGCCGTACGATTCTAGCACCCGGAGTGTAGACAGGGCAGGTCACCCAGGTGGCTTATCGTTTTTCTTTATTGATGGAGAAATAGAGGCCCAGAGAGGGGTGTGGTTAAACTGGGAAAAGGGATGACCTTGTAAATTATAGACCTGACCTTGTTCCCAGGTAATATAATGGAAGTGTTGATACGGGACACGATAAATAAAGAATTAAAGCAGGATAATATAATTAATGCCAATTAACAGGGGTTTATGGAAAACAGATCTTGTCAAAGTAGCTTGAGATCTTTTTCCGATGAGACTGCAAGTTTGGTTGATAACGGTCATAGTGTTGATGTAATCCAGCGGTTCTCAACCTTCCCAGACTGCTGTCCCCCTTTCAGGAGTCCGATTTGTCTTGCGCACCCCCAAGTTTCACCTCACTTAAAAACTACTTGCTTACAAAATCAGACAAAAATACAGAAGAGTCACAGCATCCTATTACCGACAAATGGCTGACTTTCTCATTTGTACCATCTAATTATAAAATAAATCGATTGGAATATAAATATTGTACTAACATTTCAGTGTGCAGTGTACAGAGCAGCATAAACAAGTCATTGTCTGTGTGAAATCGAAGTCTGTCCTGAGTTCGCTAGTGCGTTTTAGGTCACCTGTTGTAAAACGAGGCAACTATCTAGATGAGTTGACGTACCCCCCGGAAGATCCCTGCATTCGCCTGGTTGAGAACCACTGATGTGATCGACTTCTGCAAGGCGTTTGACTTGGTACCACGTGCCATTCTGATTAAGAAACTAGAGCGATGCTAAATCAACATGGCACATATTAAATGGATTCAAAATTGGCTGACTGCCAGGACTCAAACTAATTGTGAATAGGGAATTATCACTGAGAGGGTGCGTTTCTAGGGGGGGTCCCTCAGGAGTTGGTTCTTGACCATGTGTCGCTGAACTGGAAGGAAACGTCGAATCGTCACTAACGAAGTTGGCAGATGACACAGAAAATTGGGAGAAGAGTGAAGAGGACAGGTCACTGACACAGAGCGATCTGGGTTGCTTGGTAAACTGGACGCACGCAAACTGTGTTTTCAGTAGGGACTAATGTAAAGTCGTACACCTAGAAACAAAGACTCCCGGGCCCTCTGCTCTAACCGTTTGACCAGACTAATCCTGAAGCCTGGGATAGAACCCAGGAGTCCTGATTCATATTCTCCATCCCCTGCAGCATCGGACTAGCAGGAGATCCTCGGAGTCCTGACTCCCAGCCCCGCTGCTCTAACCATTTGACCAGTTGTTCTCTATCAGGGGTAGGCAGAGATCTTCCAGGGGGTCCGTCAGCTCATCTAGAGATTTGCCTAGTTTTACAACAGGTGACATAAAAAGCATTCGTGAAGTCAGGACAAACTACAATTTCATACAGACAATGACTTGTTGATACTGCTCTGTACACGGAAATGTCAGGACAGTATTTATATTCCTGTCGATTTATTTTATAATTAGATGGTACAAATGAGAAAGGAAGCAGTTTTTCAGTAACGGTGGGGCTGTGACACTTTTGTGTTTTTATGTCTGATTTTGTAAGCAAGTAATTTTAAGTGAGGTGAAACTTGGGGGTACGCAAGACAAATCGGACTCCTGAAAGGGGGGACAGCGGTCTGGAAACGTTGAGAGCCCCTGCATTTGACGACGCTGCCCTCCCAGAGCTGGGACTAGAGCCCAGGAATCTTGACTCCCGGTCTGGTGCGGGAAGTGCCATTTGTGTGGCAGGATCCCTGGTGCGGTGCAGGGTCTGCGAGACACTGCTTGCTCCCCGCCAACCGAGGGAGAGAGCTGGACGAGGTGCTAGCCTGGGGCTGGGAGCACATTGCAAAATCCCCTGTAGCAGCCGCCGCGGCGAGGGCTGGTGGCCAGACCGATCTCCGTTGCCTTGTAATGCAGCGATTCTGGTGGCACGTGAACGCAACGCCGCTGGCTTAGCAGGTCCCGTGGAGGGATCCCCGGCCAAACCGGCAGTCGCCCGCGTGGGCCCCACGGCCGTCGAAACTGACCGGTTCTTCCCCTTCTGCAGCCAAGCCAGTGCAACGCCGTGCACCGGGGCGCCTTCCAGGCTCAGGAGAAGGAGCTGGTGTTCGACATAGACATGACGGATTACGACGACGTCCGGAGCTGCTGCAGGTATTTGCTCTTGCCAGTCGCTCCTAGAGAGCCCCAGTGTGGCACAGACATGTTATGAGACAGTCCCTGCCCCAACCTACTTGCAGTCTAAAGAGATGAAGCAGACAAAGGAACCCCATGTTACAGATGGGGAAACTGAGGCACGGGGTCAGGCCAAGGTCACAAAGGCGCTGCCCCAGAGAGTTCCCACCCTGGCTATGAGCAAGGGGTAGGCAACTGGGCGTGGTTCTGACAGCAGGACCCTGTGGCTGCTTGGTCAGCCGTGCCCGGGTCATGGGGGTTTATACTGTGGAAGGCTCATGCTTACTCTGCCTTGCCTCCGTGCCGCTCTCCTTTCAGCTCCGCTGAGATCTGCTCCAAGTGCTGGACCCTTATGACCATCGCGATCCGGGTCATCGACCGCGCGCTCGTGGGCAAGTACCCGCCGCGCCCCTTGGGGCCCATCACTGCTCTATTGGCCGGTCTGCATGGCACCGTTGGGGCTCGGCCGTTTCCTCCCTAACCGCGTCCCAGAAGTCTGCCGTGGTGCCCCTCTCCCCGCCCCCCCCGCGCTCTCCAGGGAGTCCAATCTCCACCTGGCTGGGAGCCGCCTTGGCAACTCCTATTTGGTGTAAAACGGGACCCATTTCAGCGGCCCCACATGTGGCGGTGGGACCCGCAGAGACCACAGGTCCCAGTGTGCATTGCAGGTCGAGATGGCACACTGCATGCTGGGATATGTAGGCCACATATGTGTTGGCGAGAGCCGTGCGGGGTCCTTTGGCACAGCTTGCGGGCTGCCCGCTCAGCCCGAGGGGTGCTGTTCGCCCTGGGCTCCTGACCAGCTCTGTGTCAGTTATGATGCCGCTCGTTTTAACCCGTTTGCCAACAGGGATATGGGCTAAGCCAGGAGGGGCAAGAGGGCTCGTAGGGCATGTGGGATGCAAAATAAACTGGAGCCTCTCTCGGGTCTGTTTGCAGACTCCAGAACGTAACCCCATGTATCCTGGCCCTCTGTGGGACCCAGGGCGCCCCAGAACTCTGCTCCACAGAGGTTTACCTGTTTCTTGTACGATCCTTCTTGTTTCCAACCCGAGCTCTGCGCTGACTTTGCTCCGTGTCCCCCTCCCCCCCGCAGAGGATTTCGGGGTGAAGCACCGCCTGTGGGTGTATTCGGGCCGGCGAGGCGTCCACTGCTGGGTGTGTGATGATGCCGTCCGGAAGTGGTCGTCCGCCATGCGCTCCGCGACGGTGGAGTATCTCACCCTCGTGAAGGTGCGTGGGAGCCGACGGGGCAGGGGTGGCCTGAGAAACTGGCTGCCTCCCATCTCTCTTCAGAAGCCAGGCCGTGCCGAGCATGGCAACGCAAGTATGGGGCCTGTCGGTCGTAGGTGCTCGCCTGGCCCCAGTCACTGCGGTATCAGCAATGGCTTTATCCTTACCCCCTTGAGAGGCAGCCCCTCCTCCCCCCCCATTTGCACAACTGAGGCAGAATGGGTACGTCTACACTGCAAAAAAAAAAAAAAAAAAAGACCCGCGACAGCGAGCCTGAGGCCGGGTCTGCAGACTCAGGCTTGCAGGGCTCTAACCTCGAGGGCGTCTGTGGTTGGTCCGGAGCATGGACCCCAGCTGGAGCTGTGAGCATTCAGGTCCTCTGCAGATGGTGCCCTCGAGCCAGAATCTCCCACCCCGGTGCCTGGCGCTGGGCTCCTCGCTCAGCGCCTGGTTTCCGGATAAGGGGAGGGGTTGGGCTGTACGAATCGTCTCCTCTTTCGCTTCCCAGGGCGGATCCGAAACCGTAAAGAAGGTGAACCTGACTGACCCCATTCACCCGTTCATCAGGTCAGTTGCCGTGACGCTGGATGGCATCTCATGTACCTCAGTCTGGGTTAGTCGCGTGCCATGCCCTGCTCCGGGGTGCATTGGGCCTGGGTGTCGGTTGTATTCAGACCCCTCTGTGCCGCTTAGAGCAGCTTAAAGGAGGTGAGAATGACTCCCTGGGAGCCCCTCCGCGATGGTGTGGAGCAAGACATAAGGGGCTCTTCATCTGCTCTGCGCCCAGCCCCTGGCATAGCGGGCAGGTGAGGGTGTGACTAGATCGCACTTGAGTTATGGCTAATCTCTGCTTCCTGAGGGCCACAGGGAGAGGAGTGTATGCTGGAGTAGCCCTGGGGCTGCTCTAACTTAATCAGGAGCCAGGCAGGATCCTGCCTGGTCCCAGAGTACAGCTTAGATCCTCCAGGGAGGAAGTAGCTGAGCGTCAGGCCCGCCATGTGGCGTTAGGGGCATCAGGCTTAAATCCAGGTGTTGTGTTGCCTTCCTCTGCCAAAGCGCATGGCAGCTCGTCAAGCTTCTTAGCTCTCTCATCTTCCCCCACCCACTGTTCCCCCAGCAACTCGCTGAGTCTGGTGGAGCCGTACTTCGAAGAATACGCCCTGGTGGGCCAGGATATCCTGGGCAGCAACGAGAGCTGGGAGAAGGTGGTTGCCCTCGTCCCAGAGCATATCCTTCGGCTGTTCGCAGGGCCTTTCCTAAAGCGCTGCCTCTGGGGATGGGGGCTAGAACTCGAGGGTCCCGGCTCTTGGAGTCTCCCAAGACAGAGGCTCTGCATGCGGGATGCGCCGAGTGCCTTCAGCTCGGCTCTAGGGGCGACATCTGTCAAGGGAGCCGAGAAACGGTTATCGGGCAGTGAAATCAACGGGCCAAGCCTGTAATTCGCGGGAGCTACCGCCTGGGGGGCTGCCCATCGATCGCAGTAGAGTGACCCCAGTTTCCACCTGCTGGGGCTCTGGGCCACAGAGTCCTGTCCTGCCTTCACAGAGCGCACCTGGTCCAATCTCGGTCAGGGCTTCTAGGGGCTGTCGCGTTACACGCATTGTAATAGCCCTGTAGCTGTGTCAGTTGGTCAGGTCTGGGTTTCCTGGGGTATAGCTGCGTTTTCCCCACTTCTCCGAGATGGGAAATGCTCGTGGCGTGCCTTTGGCACAAGAGAAATACAAAGGCGTGTGCGTGGGATTGACGCACAGTGCTGTAAGCTCCTAGGGCCTTTGTCTGTCTCTGAGGGGGGCTTCACAGAGACCCAGTCCCCATGCTACTGCCCTTCGGACAGTGACCCAGCTGTTGCCTTTTGAATATTGGAGCTTCGGTGTTCCCTTGATGGGGAGTTGGCCCCTAGGAGAGCCTTGTTGTAACCCCTTAACAGCTGATCACCGATTCGAGAGAGCCTGCTGCGGGAATTCCCCAAAAAGCGTGATTCGCTCCAGCGCTGGGAGCTCCTGAAAAACAAAATGGATAAATGCAGGGTAAGGAACAGCCCAAGAACGTAGCTGGGGATGGGAGAGAATCGAGGTGCTTTGTGGCTCGTTGGGGACAGTTAGTCTTTGGGCCCGATCCATTGATTGAATATTTTTCCCCCGTTGGGTTCAGTGCTCTTTGCATCAGGTTCTGGGGTCTGATTTAACTTACTCTCTGCTCCTGCCCCAGCCCTATATGGGCCTCTGCAGTATCCAGATCTGGGCACGCCCCTAGAATAATAACAGTGCCTAGCTCTTATCTGATGCTTTCCATCCGTCAGCCTCAAAGTGCATTACAAAGATTGGTATCGTTCCCTCCCATTTTACTCATGGGGAAACTGAGGCACAGCGAGGTGGTGGGATTTGCCAGTGGCAGAGTCGGGAATAGAATCCAGGCTTCTGAGTCCCAATCCAGCGCTGGGCCCTGTTCGGATGGGGATGCCCTGCCCTGCCAACAGCAGCCCACGGCGAGGGGTATTCCCTGGTGGCTGGTTCGCATCCAGAATCGGGGATGCTGGCTTTACCTGGGGTGGTGACGTCCTTGAATCTCCGGGGTAGGACTCGTTTCCAGCCAGCACAGAGACAGGGAGCGTATGGGGCCTTGTAGCACAAAAGTCGTCCCCAGCCCATGACTGTCCGTCTGCTCCTAGCCCTCCCACGCGGAGTCGGAGATCATGTTGCAGTTCTGCTTCCCCCGGCTGGATATCAACGTCAGCAAGGGAGTCAGCCACTTACTGAAGAGCCCGTTCAGCGTCCACCCCAAAACAGGTCATGCATGCACACCGATGTAGGTCCGGCGGGGCGGGGCGGTCGTGTTATCCCCATTCCGCGGGTAGGGAATCTCGCCAGTGTGAGAAACTCAGCCAGCCGCCTTCCGCCCCGTCGGCAGCCCCCGAAGCCCCTCCTTGTTTCAGACCAGGGTGGGGAGTAAGTTCCCTGCCAGACGCTCCCCTGGCTAATGCAATGGGAGATCCTGGCGCCATGAGCTTCCTTTCGAGCAGAGAGCTGACGGTCAGCTCCTGCCTGCGGACCCAGGTCTCCATGCAGTCCAGAAATCCCCACCGTCTTTACCTTACCTTCCTCATCTCGTACCTCGGCCAGTGTAATTTGCAGGGCCTAATGAGCCCCGTTGCGCTAGGCGCTGTCCAAACACAACCAAAAGACAGTCCCATCCCCTGCCTGGGCTCGTGGTGAGCTGTGACTGCATCTCCCTATGCTAAACTCGCTTCTGTCCCTGTCCCCTCCCTCTCTTCAGCCCTGGCTGTGTGTCTCCACCTGAGACTCGCAGCAAACCGAGGTTGCTAGCTCTTTAGGCCAGGGGCTGTCTAGCTTCTTTCTTGCGCAGCTTCCAGCCCAAGGGGCCCTGACCCCTCATTGTGGCCTCTGGGTGACACAGGAAACATGCCGCTGGTAAGGTGATGCTGGTTTTGCCTCTCCTAGGTCGTGTTTCGGTCCCAATCGATTTGCAGAAGCTGGATCAGTTTGACCCGTTCGCCGTTCCAACCATAAGGTACCAGTGATGGGCCGGGATTGCGGGACCCCTCTCTCCGCACGATGGGGCCTGTCTGGCTGTGTAACACAATCACTTCCGAATGCTGCTTTTTGTTCAGTCTGGGATTCCAGCGTCGACGGGCAGAACCCTTTTGATTTGGGGGGAGATCAGGAAATGGGGAGAGAGAAAATGGGGGACTCCCAGAGCCCCTGCCCCGTGGGGCAGATGTTCAGCCATCGAGGCGAGCCAGAAGGAGAGGAGACTTCATCCTTCCTAGCATGTGTTGTAATATGAGGATCTTTGGTCAGGGAGAGAGCGCGCACCAGCCACTTGCCAATCCAGGGACCGGGGGGAGACAAAAGAAAGAGACACAGAGCTCCTGGAATGGAGCAGGGGACAGTGGGAGACTCAGCCCCTGGCATGTGGGGGGGCAGGAGGGGAGAATGGAGCCTCCTAATGAGTGCAGAAGCAACAAGCGATCCCCAAGGTATTTATCAGCACAAGGTGGATGGGGCCAGTTGGTTGGTTTTTACACCGCGGGGCAGGGAACCCCTCTCTCGCGTGATCTGTCCGGCGCGGAGTGGGCCGGGTCTGCGCTCCGCGAGTGAGCAGCCGTGCCACGAGGCTGCTCTGTGCTGATCTGTTTGGTGGGGCCGATCGTGGCTACAGGCTAACCAGCGGCATTGGGTAGCCAGCTCTAAGGGACTCTCACTCTGCTTGTTCTTAGCCGCCTCTGTAGTGAACTGGACACGGCTCATGAGGAGGAGGAGGAGGATGGAGAGAAGGAAAACGAGGCGGAGCCAGTGCCCAAGCGTCGCACCAGGGGTGAGTGGCTGGAGGCAGTCGTCCCGAAAGATGCTGCTTTTATTAAAACACGTTAATATGGGACCACGGAAGAGAGCGTGGTCTAGGAGACAGGAGACCTGGGTTCTGTGCCTTGCTCTGTGCCCATGGGCAAGGCACTTTGCCGTGTTCTGCCTCAGTTTCCCCTCCCAGCCTCTCTCATCTGTTTAGCTTGCAAGCTCTCCAGGACCGGGGCTGTCTCTTGCTGTGTGTCTGTGCAGCGCCTGGCCCGGTGGGGCCCGAACTTCGCTGGTGGTGCTGTAGAACAAAGAATATTCTAACAACTGAGGTCAGGCATGGCAGCTCCGTCTGGGCGCGGGGGAGACTAGCTTACGTATTGACCCAGTGGTCAGTCTTGCAAGTTGATACCCCTCTTTCCTAGTCAGTATTTCCGGTCCCCAGAGCGGCCTCAACCAGGTTCCCCATGTTCCTAGAGCCACTTGTCAACCAAGGGGCTGGCTCAGTTTCATGCAACGGCCGGAGCTGCTCCAGGGCACACAGCACAGAGGTCTTCAGCTCGCGAAGGGGAGGAAAGAGGCACCCCCTGGAAATTGCTGCACCCGAAAAATGAGCTTCCAAAGTAGAACAAAAAGTGCCCCCAGCTTTAGAATTTTTCCCAACCCTAGCGGCAAACTCCCAGACGTGTGAATTAACTGCTGCAGAGCCCAGTGGCATTTTAATAAGAATTAACCCCTTTCTCTTCTACAGCGCTTTTCACATTATCCCCTGTTTTACAGATAGGGAAACTGAGGTACACACAGGGGAAGTCACTCCAGCAGGGCCAGAAATTGAACTCAGGTCTCCCGAGTCACAAGCCTGTGCACTAGCCTCTAGGCAACACTGCCATTCTGCAGTGGCAGCATCCCACTGCAGCAGTGTGAGCAATGCTGGGGGGGTGGAATTTTCCCTGTACACCTGACACAGTAAACCAGCGCTGAAACTACGAAGGCTAAGTTATGATACAGGCCTGGACGGAGGTTGAATTCACGTCCCCTCTTGATACAGCCAGCCTTGAGAGCCCAGGTGTGAGGGATTGTAACATGGGGCTCTCAGGGCTTTCCATACAGGAGGAAGTGGGGCTGCATGGCAGGATCTCCCGCATCATGCTCTGTACGGCCAGCAGATCCTTTGCACATGTCTCTCTTTGTCCCTTAGACTACAAGAAAACCAGCTTGGCTCCTTACGTGAGAGTCTTCGAACGGTTCGTGGAGGAAATGGAGAAGTCTCGCAAAGGGGAGCTTCTCAGGAAGAGCGGTAGGGGCCAAGGAGGGGACTGGGTGGGGCTTTTCCTCTTCCAGGCTGCTTGAAACCTTTCAGGGCTCTCCCTTCCCTGCAGAAATGTGGTCCTGACTTCTAAGCGTGGGAGGGCGATACTGTCCAATGGTCAGTGCACAGCTGCCTGGGTTCTATTTCAGCTGTGTCACCCTGAAAAGTGACTTCAGCTCCCCTTAGGTTGTGTCCTCCCTGCAGATAAAAGGGGTGTTCTTCACTCAGGTTAATCCAGCGCTGAAGACATGGCAACTCTGCTCTTAACTCGGGTTAGCTGCTGTGAACAATTTGGGACTGAGATGCGGCAGAACACCGAGCATGGGATGGCCCTGATTTCAGCCGAAGCCTCTGAGCTCTGCTGTAATACAAATAGTTAATAACAAAGACCCAGGGACCTGCACATGGTGGCTGAAGTGACTACGGACGGACAGTCTTAGGGATGAACTGCATTGCTCTGTTCAATGAGAACGTAACCAAGAAGGTTGTGTGTCTTAATGCCCGCAAACTTCCGCTTACTGCAGCCATACTCAGACCGGGTAGCTCTTCGCAGCACGTGATATTAAAACACTATGATTTAATTATTAGCCCATCAGGGTGCTTTTACTGTGTTATAACTGATTGTAGTTGATCAAATAATAATACCTAGTCAGTGATTTTGCTGTGAGAATAATATATACGTTCAATATTTCCCCATCATTCTGTTAAAAATACGAATATAGAGCACCCATCATCAATGAAACAATGAATTCACATGCTGGCGGCTCTGCTGGGGAATGCTGAGCACTAATTTGGCTCCTGAACTGCTGCGATCTGAGAATCACTGGCTTGGAGGAAAAGAAAGGCAGACGTATAATAAGCCACAGGTGCAGCTTTCTCTGGTGCATAAGATCCTGTGTTTCTTTCCTTTAGATTTACAAGGAGATTTCTGAGGATTCTGGCGTCTCCGGGGGGAAAATCTACGTCTGGTAAGTCCAGCCAGCCGTTACAAGAGCTCTGATCAGGACAGCGGACTATGGTAGTTCCCTTATTCTTCTTGGCATTAAAGGCTTTACCCAGCAGACTTCCAACAAAGAGAAACCCAACTGGTCTCGCCTAGTGGAGGAAGAGGATGTTCATTTTGCAGGGGCCAGCGTGAGCCTGGGCTTGGAGCACGCGCTGGGAGAAGGCCACACCATGGATTGTTGGCAAGAAATTAGAACTGCTTCCTTCTGCGCGAGGCAAGGAGATGGGGCATGAGCTGATGTCAATTCCTCCCCTTGTCTGCACACAGCAGGTGGCTTAACCCACCCAGCCCTGTTTGTCGGCACAAGGGCAAGGTGGAATTTTACCTGCCTGACCAAGAGCCATTGGTAAAGTGGGAATTAGGAGCAGGGGGATCCCAGCTGGCTGATTCAAGAGGAAGGGAGGAAGTCTCATCGGCTGATAGATTCCAAGGGCACCAGGGATCTGGAATTGGCACCTGGCTGGTGCCTGCAAAAATGACCTGCGGGTTTTCTTTCTATCAGGGTAACTCTGCTGAGACTGAAGCTGATCCTTCAACCTGGGGGCAGGCAGTGGAGATTGTGTCTAGATTGCTGTCCTTTGCCAGCACAGAAGGAAAGAGCACCCTGTGCTCTGGGGCAAACCATTATTAATGGAAGAAGCTGCCTGACAGCCCCAGATGCATGAGATTGGACCATTGTATTCGTCATTTCTAAGCAATGGTTCCCCAGGCCCAGCTCTTCCAGATTTTGACCTCGACTGACTTATTCCAGACATCAAAGGCTACTCCAATTCTCCCTCTTCCTGCTTAACTGTTCCCTTCTGGCTGCAGCCTGTGTAGTCCTCTCCCTGCTGTGGGATTTAATTCGCAAGCTCTTTATCTCGGAGTGTCGAATGACTCCAGGCAGCCTGGGTCTGATGGCCCAGTAGGAGGCGGTCTGTGCATCCTTTTGTACTTTTTTATGCACAAAGAAAACTATTAAAGGGTTCTGTTGAAGACGGTCTGTCTTTCTGGTGGTGGTTGTGCTGTGGGCTGCTGGTTGGGTTCACGGGGCGTGGTTGGGAAGTTATCCAGTGATCTGAAAAGATTACTAGACCCCCATGTCTCAGGGGAAAGAGCAGAGGTGGGATTACAGCTAGGTGCAGGACTGGAAAGGTCTGAGGGATACAGTGAGTGACAGGTACTTGGGTCCCTGGCTCTTCCGTTTAGTTTGTTGCTCTCTCTTTGTGTTTTAATGCGTGAGGTTAGTTAGTGAAGTAAAGAAACAAACATGACTCAGGAGTGGGATAAAGTGCAAACCCTCTGCAAGTATCCCCTCGCCACTCCAGTTCTCCCAGAGCCCTTTGGCCTTAAAGGTTCATGGTCAGATAGTTTAGGTGCAGGGGTTAGCTGTTTGTGGTTTGTTTTCTTTTTTAGCCCTCTCCTTTTCTAGACAGCCAGTCATTTAAAGTCATTGCTAGGCAAATCAATTTGCAAGAGTGCCCCCTGTTGACCTTCAAGGGGCAGTATCCACAATTTCTGAAATGGACCCAAAAGTTATTCCAGACCCGGCACCATCCCCCTGCTGGCATCTGTGGGTTTAAAATCACATTTTGTTTTTCATAGATGTTAAGGCCTGTTAGAACATCTCAGCTGACCCCCTGTATAATACAGGCCAGAGAATTTCACCCAATGACTTCTGCATTGAGTCCCCTAACAAGTGTTTGTCTAAAGCACATCTTCCAGCAAGTGGCCCACTCTTAATTTGAAGACCCCCAAGAGATGGAAAATCCACGATTCCCCTTGGAAGTTTGTTCCAGTAGTTAATCACCTTCACTGTTAAAAACCTGTGCCTTATTTCTCCCTTGAATTTGTCTGACTTTAGCTTCCAGCCATCGGTTCTTGCTCTGCCTTTTTCCTCTAGATTAAAGAGCCCTGCAGTATCCGGGATTTTGCCTCTGTGAAGGTATTTATACACTGTGTTCAAATCGCCTCTTAGGCCTCCTCTTGATAAGTTAAACACTTTTAATGGCTTTGAATGATTTTAACTCTCTCCTGCGCTGCGTGAAAGCCCCGCACAAATACAAAGAGGAAACTAGGTGACGGCAAGTGGAAATGGTAATGGTGACTATGAGATGCTTGTAAATTGGGCCTGCATCCTGCAGATAGATGATTGCGTGCATACTTAACTTCGCACATGGAAGTTGTCCTGCTGAAACGCGGCAGAATTTAGTCACGTTGCTTAATGTACCAGTGATGAGCGTGATGTAAGAACCTCTCTAGACTAGAAATCAATATGACTCTATACGGACATGGGGATCTAGCTTTTTGGTTCCAGTTGCAAGATTGGAGCTTTCAATTGGGAACACACTGCAGGGCAGAGACCTCCCCTGCCTGTAGCTCTGTACAGCTCCTAGTACAAGTTGGGCACAAATTGGAAGAGAGAATGATTTTACTCTCATGCATCCCTCTTACAGGAATCTGAGAGATTGTGTTTCCTAGTGGATAGAGCACCACACTGGGAATCAGGAGACTTGGGTTCTGTTCCCAGTTCAGTGGGGCAAGTCACTTCACCTCCCTATACCTCAGTTTCCCCATCTTTAAAATGGGGATAATGATAGTAGATCCCAAAGGGAGGTCATTGGTAAGAGCTAGGGGTTATTGTTTGTAGAATATAAACAATAGAAATTTATAGAAATTAGAAAATAAAAAGTTCAGACATACTTAAGTTGAAAACTTCCCCTTTTTGGCCTGCCCTGGACCCAGGCTCAGAGGGATGGGCAAGTCAGAAAGGTCTCAGGAAGATCAGTGTGAGGATCATTTGTATCGGTTTAGCTAAAGGGGTGAATTTAAATGAGTTTAGAGCCCTCTGTGGATGCCAGTTTAAGTGGAGTAGGACTAGATTTAAGCTGAACTGCAATAATCTGCTCTCAGGTCAAAGTTGGAGCATCTCCAGCAAGGTTTGCACAGTTTAACTAACCTGGGGGTAAGCAAGTGCCCAGTTTTTAGGGGGAGGAAAAGGAGGGGGCTTGTGTCTGACAGTGAGAGCAGGTTTTCTAGAACAGGTTTCAGAGTAGCAGCCTTGTTAGTCTGTATTCGCAAAAAGAACAGGAGTACTTGTGGCACCTTAGAGACTAACCAATTTATTAGAGCATAAGCTTTTGTGGGCTACAGCCCACTTCATCAGATGCATAGAATGGAACATATAGTAAGAAGATATATAGATATATGTATACACACATACAGAGAAGGTGGAAGTTGCCATACAAACTATAAGAGGCTAATTAATTAAGATGAGCTATTATCAGCAGGAGAAAAAAAAAACTTTTGTAGTGCTAATCAAGCTGGCCCATTTGGACAGTTGACAAGAAGGTGAGAGGATACTTAACATGGGGAAATAGAGTCAATATGTGTAATGACCCAGCCACTCTGGTTCTTAACCAGGGGTATGCCTACCTGTGGGGGTACAGAGAGATCTTCCAGGGGGTACATCATCTCATCTAGAGATTTGCCTCGTTTTACAACAGGCTACATAAAAAGCACTAGTGAAGTCAGTACAAACTAAAATTTCATACAATGGCTTGTTTACACAGCTCTCTCTATACTACACACTGAAATGTAAAAAGAAAAGGAGGACTTGTGGCACCTTAGAGACTAACCAATTTATTTGAGCATGAGCTTTCGTGAGCTACAGCTCACTTCATCGGATGCATCCGATGTAGCTCACAAAAAGCTCATGCTCAAATAAATTGGTTAGTCTCTAAGGTGCCACCAGTCCTCCTTTTCTTTTTGCGAATACAGACTAACACGGCTGTTACTCTGAAACGCTGAAATGTAAGTATAAGATTTATATTCTAATCGATTTATTTTAAAATTATATGGTGGGAAGGAAGCCATTTTTCAGTAACAGTGGGGCTGTGACACTTCTGTATTGTTATGTCTGATTTGTAAGCAAGTAGTTTTTAAGTGAGGTGAAACTTGGCCGTAGGCAAGACCCATCCGCCTCCTGAAAGGGGGATAGTCGTCTGGACAGGTTGAGAACCGCTGATCCAGAGTGATCAGCTGGGCTCTTTGGAAAATCCGACCTGCCCCGGCGGGCGGGGAGACGCCACATTCCTTCAGCGCAGACGGTGGGGACAGGATGGTCACTCAGCCCAGGCCCCCCAATCCCAGCTGAGTCTGTTACCCTGCCAGGGTGAGAGAGAACTGGGCTGGGGAGCAGACTAACCCCCAGCTCCCTCCTCGGGAAGCAGCTGGAGCAGCCACAGCCAAAATGTGGGGGGCGGGGAGGGGAGAGAGCTGGCGGCAGCTCCTTGGGACCCCCCCAGCTAGGGGGTGCAGGTCCTGGCAGAGAGGGGGGAGGAACATGGAATGGCCCCTGGGTAGAGGGAATGGGGGGGTCCTTTAAAGCAGGGAGCAGCCCCTGGGACTAAGTGGGGGGGGTCCCCTAGCCCTGGGGGGGGTGGCAGGGAACAGCCCTGACTGGGGGGGCCCCCTAGCCCTGGTGGGGGGGGCAGGAACAGCCCTGACTGGGGGGGCCCCCTAGCCCTGGGGGGGGTGGCAGGGAACAGCCCTGACTGGGGGGGTCCCCTAGCCTTGGGGGGGGACAGGAACAGCCGTGACTGGGGGGGTCCCCTAGCCCTGGTGGGGGGGGGCAGGAACAGCCCTGACTGGGGGGGTCCCCTAGCCCTGGGGGGGGTGGCAGGGAACAGCCCTGACTGGGGGGGTCCCCTAGCCTTGGGGGGGGACAGGAACAGCCGTGACTGGGGGGGTCCCCTAGCCCTGGTGGGGGGGGCAGGGAACAGCCCCTCACTGGGGGGGCCCCCTAGCCCTGGTGGGGGGGGCAGGGAACAGCCCCTCACTGGGGGGGCTCTGGGAAGGAGGAGGGAGGAGCACGGCACAGCCCCTGACGGGGTGGGGCGCGGCTCTGGGGAAGAGGAGGGAGGCGCACAGAACAGCCCCTGGGGGAGCTCCCTGTCCCCGGGGGAGGGGGACGAGGGAGGTGAGTGACCCTTGCCCCGGAAGCCCTCGCTCGCTCTCCCGGAAGCACCGCCCTCTCCGCCCCAGTCTCTCTCTCTTTCCGCCGCCATCTTGAAGCCGGCTCCCCGCACAGTGAGTCCTGCCGCGTCTATCCGCCGCCATCCGCCCGGCGGCGGGCCCGGCCGGGGGTGCTGGGGGTGGGGGGCCGCGCGGGGGGGCCCCGGCCTGTGCGGGCAGGAGCTGGGCGGGCCCGGCCCGGGCCCCGCATCGGGGGAGCCTGGGTCCCAGCTCCCGCCCGGGTGCGGGGCCTCCCTGCCCCGGGGAGGGGGGCTCCCGGGCGGGGGCGGGGGAGGAGGTCCTGGGGAGGGGGGCCAGTGGAAGCCCCTCCCTGGTACCTGGCGGGTAGGGGGGTGTCTCCCCCCAACTGCGTGTGTGGGGGGTAGAAGGTCGCCTGATTAGGAGAAATTGAGGGGGGGGGATTTCTGAGTGAGGGGGAGGAGGGGGAGTCATTTCCCTTTGCGAATGGGGGGGTGTCCATGTCTCCCCCACTCCCAGCCTCTTCTGGGGTGGGTCAGGAGTTCCCTCCTGTCAGACTAACTTTGGAACTGTGAAGAGTGGAGCCAGCTCTTACACACGTCCTGGGCTTTCGGGGGGCGCGGGGGTGTCTGAGCCTCAAGTTTGAAACCCCAAGACTGTCTGGAGCCCCCGCAACTTCACATCCCAGGTCTGACTCAGCCCTTCATCCGGCCCAGGTAGATAAACCCGATCCCAAGCGCTGTACTGAATGTGTGGGGTCTTCTGAGGAGACCTCGCAACCGGTGCCGGCTCTACAGGTCGCAGGGGGTGCGTCTCACAATGCAGGATTGTCCCAGTGCCCTTGGCCAAAACTTCTGGGTCCTGCTAGCTCCCTGTACTTTGTTCATGGGACAGGAAGAATTTGATCCTTGATTGCCACCAGCTGGCCGTGTGGCCTCTGACAAGTCACTTCAATTTTCTGACCCTTAATTTTTTCTCTCAAGTAGAGGAGGACACCCCTCTTTTGAACTCATGATGAGTTGTGAGAGCTGACTGAAGTCAGTAAAGAGCTGTTGGCCTGGTCAAAAGTGCTGTGTATATGGGCCAAGAATTATTATCTAAGCTGCTGAGTTTCATAGGAATATAGGGGTTGCCAGTGCATTTCAGACCCAAAGTCTGTCTAGCCCAATCTCCTGTCTCTGATGGGGGCTGGTACCAGAAACTTCAGAGGAAGGTGTAAGAACCCCACAGCAGGCAGATGAGGGATTATTTGACACACAACCCCCCAGCCCCTATCTCTCACACACGCACACACACAGAGGTGGCATTCAGATCTCTAATAGATTTGGTTTTGTTCTGAAACACAAGCGTTCATATCATTTGCGTTAACTGTAACACTAGATATTCATGATATCCATATGAATATGCAGTTCCATTTTTAATCTCTTTACGTTCTTGGTCACTGTGATCACCATTGCAGACCTGTTGCCTCTGTGGACATGCATAACGAGTTTACTTACTTGTTGGAAATGCGAAATGCTGTGATACAAGGGTTTGGTAATGGGAACGACCACTTAGTTGCAATTTCATGGTGAAATAAAATTACAGCTTCTCTCTTGCTTGTTTCAAAAGTGTTATGAAACTTCCTTATTTGTAGCCACCCAAAAGTGCATCTGTTTGGCTTTTCTGATTGTGGTTGAGACATTAACTGTGAATGTCATGGGACTTTTTCTCTTAGCTCCTCAAATCCCAAAGAACTGAATCCTTCATTAATTGTGGCCTCTGTTTTTCTTTCTTGCTCTCAGAAATGCCTGGTGAAGCGACAGAAACTGTCCCAGCCACAGAGCAGGAACTGCCACAGCCTCAGGCTGAGACAGGTCAGTGTTGCTTGGCTTTATTATACACCTTCTGAAAGGATCCCGAAACTCATCCAGCCTAAACTTCAAGGACAGGTGAAGCCAGTTTGTGGGGAGGGAGAACAAGAATATTTTGACCTCTGGTGGCTTTTGGAAGTCTAGTTAAAAGCCTTGAAGAAGGAAGGGAAGGTTGAGCGCTGGTAACTTGACTGTGATTCACTTGCTCAGATGGATGAGTTAAGAGGGCTCTTTGAATGGAAATGGTGGTAGCATGCTTGAAGGGCAGTAAGGGGTCAGTCAATACTGCTGCCCAGCTGTACAACCAAGGCTTTGGCAGTGTGTGATGTGCAGAAATACTAACTGTAAAACACCAACCTGTTTTCATTTAACTAGTGTTCTGATTTGCTGTGGTTACTAAGTGAAACACAAGTATGTGGGTCTCAGCTGCCCTAACCCAGGTGAAATGCTGGATGTTGGTTTCATTGGTCTTGGTGCCTTTTCTCTTAACCACACATTGTTTGGCTGCCTGCTGGTGTACAAGGCAGAACTGTTTGTCCCACAGCATCGCCACACGATTGTGTGGGTGTTTCTCAGTCAATCAGCTTGAAAGGCGCTTGATGCCCGCAGTGATATTGGTTATTAAATATATGGTAACATTCAGAGTCTGACAAAGCAGTCCCAGTGTAGCCAGCTCTGTGTTACACGGCCTACAGTGGAATTGCAAAAGCATACTTGGTACATTCAGTAAAATGCTGATTCCCTCCATCAAGGGATGTCATCAGCTTGTGTCACGCATTTGTAACCTACTGTTGTTACAAGTAACACTGGAAGTCCTTATTAGTGAAACAGACTAGAAAAATTAATTTTGTTCAGCTTGTTTTCTTTGTGTCTGAGGGCACTTGGTGTATAGTCAATTTCACTCTTTCCCCTGTGTGCATCCGATGAAGTGAGCTGTAGCTCACCAAAGCTTATGCTCAAATAAATTTTTTAGTCTCTAAGGTGCCACAAGTCCTCCTACTCTTTCCCCTGTGTACTCGGTTTCCCATATTGCATGTATGGGTCTCTCCCAAAACAGCAAGGGGGAGAGAAACCTTTTAAAGCCATAGGAAAACGTAGCTGTAAGTCCGCAAAGATTCACAAGGTGTTAGAGCAGGTGTAGGAACCAAGATTCCTTTTAACTCCTTGAAACTGACTAGATAACAGATTCTCTCCAATGGAATGGCTAAAAGTGGACACAGGGAGCAACATGGTGCTTCAGCCAGAAAGTTACAGCAGGGTTTGGCATTCACCGCGCATTGTGATGCAGCACTGATGAATGTGCTGTAAGAACATCTGACTACTCTTGGGAGGGAGGGAGGGAGGGAGGAGTTGAACTGAGAGTCAGTGCAGCTTTAAAAAAAAAAAAAAAGCAACAGAATCCTGCTTGCGTTTTGCAGTGTGTATGAATTTAGTAATGATTTTCCAACCCACTGTATGTTGTGCTTCTCAATTGTCTCTCTTGAAGGTTTCCTGGTGCTGTGATCCAGTTATCAAATAGTATGGCCTTGTTTGCTACATTTCTGCCTAGAGGGTCGGGGCACACTGCATGACTGTAGGACTGGGCCTGAGGCATGGGGGAGCCACACAGTGCATGACTGGCAAATGTGGTGAATTCTGTCCAAGGGCTGTGTGAGTTTGACTTGGGGACAAGAAGAAAAATTGGGAACAGTTGAATGATCAAACGGTGCTGGGGAAAAGGTTTTGTGAAGGGAAGTAACCCGGAGGGGGGCTAAAGTCCAGTTCTCCATTAAATTGTGCTTGTCATTCATGAGTCAAGTAGGTAGCTCAATTTGACTAGCAGTATGGTCATGCTGTCATTTTTCTTTAAATGCCTCATTGAGGGGTAGATGCGATTCCTATGGCTGGGTAACTTCCCAGGCACCATTTGTGCCCGTGGGTGCATACAGAGCTGCAGCATCCCAGGGCATGGTTTTTCACTGGGTCACCGAGGATAACTCACACATTTTCCCCACTGTTGATTCTTCTCATCTCTTGGTTGTCTTACCACGCCATGGAGCATATAAAGGTTGGTGGGTCTTGGTAGTATGTGGTGTGTACTCAACAGCTGATGCTATTGCAGTAACTCCTCCCCCGGCCCCCGGGGAAGCAAGCTGGGCTCTCGCAGGAGTGACACTGGCAGCTGAGCAGATCCGAGCAGTTGCCACCAAGAGTCCTGAGGTGGCAGGCCAGGGTTCCCAGGCTGAGGCTGCTCTGGAACCTTCAGGTAGGTCTCAAGTTACTACAGGAGGTGCGGGGGGGGGGGCACGAAGAGTTACCCTGTCTGTAAAATAAAATCTGGCTCTGACTCATCTAGGGCATTAGAAATACCAGCTCCACGTTGAGCAGAATCTTCCAAAGCCTTGTGGGGCTCGAAAGGAGCTCCTGGTTAGAGGGCTCTGATAACATGTATGATTACGTGTATGTGAGATTTAATCTCTGAGATGGTTTCATTGCACCTCTTGTCACCTAAGTGTATCTCTGCTGGAGTTAGATTGGCCTGTGGAAAGAGCATAATGCAGTGCTGAACTCCTGAGGTCCAGCAATAGGGGGCTTCGTTTCCCACCCCCCACAGCCCAGTTATTAGGAGCCTTCACCAATTGTCTGCGGCCTCCATGAAATCCATTGCTTTCCTGGGTTGGCAGGAGATGCCCCTGGAGTACATTGTGGGGCATTAGAGCTGGCAGTTGCATGGCAGTCTTGTCTCAGTGATGTCCCAGAGTGATAATGTCTGAGGCATCTTGAGTGAATATGGAAGGATCAATGAGGCCTCATGGAGACTGGAAAGAATTTTTCAAAGGGAAAGTTATGGTGAATGCCCCCTGCTGCCTGGTTCATGCTCGGCTCAGCACCTTTCTGAGATTAGCTCCCCTTTGTTAGACTTGGTAGTTCCCCTTTAAGAAACTGATCGGTTTCCCTACTTGGAAACTGGTAACTTCTGGGGGGCATGTGCTGGGCCTTTCTTCCCCCTTGCTACAGGACTCCCAATTTTAGACTCCACTCTGGGATCTGCCATGTTTTATTGTCGTACATTTCACCAACACTTGAAACCAACTCCTGCTCACTGAGTGCAGGACTGGGCCTAGCTGTCTGGCTCTCAGCAGCTGAGAGATGACAGGTTCTAGTCTCTGACTGGCACTAAATCCGATTTGGGAAAGGCTGAGCCAGGACAATACATGAGCAACTGGTATTTGCCACTGAGTGAGCAGTCAAGTGACCTATGCAAAGTGGCTTTTGTGCAGACTCCCTAAATCAGTGGCTGATACATAAATGAGTCAGTCATTCATACCTGGATCGGGGTGCAGCTCCCTCCCCCCGGAGCAGGAGGGTCAGTGAAAGCCTTAGCTGCTTGCTCAGTGCAGCGCTGGGGTTACCTTCCTGCTGCAGCCAAGCCTTGCATTCTGCATTAGTCAGCACTGCCCTGCTGTGAGAAGACCTGGCCCTCCAGAGTAGGAGCAAGAAAAGGCGTCAGACTCACAAAAGGCATTTCCCTTCTATTCTAAAGCTGTTCAGGAGAACAATGTGGAGAAGCATCTGCATCCCAGACACCTGCAGACCACGCCTCTGGCCTGCTGGGAACAGACCACCTCTTCCCCACCCTCCTGCTCATCATGAATACCCCCTCATTCCTAGCTTCTAGCCCCTCCCCATGGAAGCCGATGCTGGGTTAACTGGTGTAACAGCCCAAGCAGCTCTGCTGTTCCTGTCCAACTAATGGCGTTCTGGGGTTGCAAGCTGCCCCAGGCTGCTTGAGTCACACCCAGTGTCTCCAATGGAGCTGTACCTGATGGTGGAATAGCAACTGGAGCAGGTCAGCTCTCCTTGCCTGACCCCTCTGCCTGCTGTGCAAAACAACATGCCTGCAGCTTTTGGCTAAGCAGATTGCTGCTCATGAGAACCAGCTCATTCCCATACGCTGCCAAGTGTGGCCTCTTCCCCTGGATCCCTTTGATACAGACTGCGCAGGTTCCTCCCTAGATCAGTCTCACCGGACTTGTCCTGCCACCCTCTTCCAGAGACCTCGCTGGGCTCTCTCCCTCAGAGGTTTGGGGTGCATCTAGGGCTCAAGAAAGTAAAGGGCTGATGCCACTCGCTAGCGTTATATATCATATGGGCAGGCGCTGCTTATTTTTGGTGTGCTGCTGGTCCAGTGCACCTAGCTCCTGACCAGCAGAATCATCAGGACAGCGCTGTCCTGGATCCATCTTCCCCATGCTAGCTCGCTTGGATTGCAGCCCAGCCTGGGTTTGAACTCTGGTATCCAGAGGTGAAAGGTGAGCGGCACCATTCTTGTGAGACCTGGTTTGTCTTGGAAATGGAGCAGAACCTTCTTGCTTGCAGCAGTTCCTGATTGGAAGGACTTGTCGGTAATAACCTTTCACTCTTGCTTGTTTAGCTCCTGCTGTCCCTGCCCCTCCTGCTGGTGCTCCTGTTCAAGCGTCAGGTATTCTGAACTCATGTCCCCCGCGTGCGTCTCATTAACCATGTTTGCTGTGCTGGGTAGTCCCATTAACAAAAACGTTTAGCAAAACGTGCAGTGCGAGAGCAGGAGCCTAGGAGCTAGGGCTCCTGGGTTCTTCTCCCACGTCACTGCCGTGTGGCTCGGTTTACTTATGTGTAAAAGAAAACCTGCATTCCAGGAGCACACAAGGCTTTTAGTTGCATGTTTGTAAAGCACTGGGGATGGATGAGGCTAGAGGAGGGAGTGTTTGCTCCTAGGATCTGAGGGCTGCTTTCCTGGGATAAAGGATCCGTGTGAGAGCCTGGTGTGTTGGGACCATGAAACCACAACGTTCAGGAGCTGTACAGCAACTTGTGATGTTCCTTCCCGTTCTCAGGCATCCCAAATGCTAGGAGACAAACAGTGCTGTCTGGCCCTGAGCATGGCGTGCTCACACTCTGCCCAGCTCAGGCTGCATCAGCCGCTTGCCAGGAGCCTGAGGGCCTAACCTAACCTGCCTGAAAAAGAGCCATTTGCAGCCAGACTCCTGTTTAATATGGAGGTGCAGCCCTCAGAGACCGCGAAGCCCGGCATGTGATCCTGCCCTGTTTGGATACAGGTGGAACCCTGCATGCTGGGGCCTGCCGCCTCTGCAGACCACACCTCCATAGTAGCTGAGGGAGCCAAGCTTTGAATTGGACTGTGTGAAGCACAGGGGTGTGATACTTCCCCTATGCTACCAGAATCCCTTTGGGAGAAAAACTGGATTTCCAGAGCCAGGCAAATGCCAAACCAACCAGACACCGACCGCTCCGTCTGGCTTGTCAGGCACTTGTACCTGGTGTCTAGAAACCCGCACAGGGTCCTGCGTTCAAGGCCAACGGGCCAGAATGATTTCCTGGGTCTTTGTGCTGAAATAAAGCTGCTGTATTTCCATAGCTTTCTGGACCCCAGGATCATTTTACTGAAGTTATGGGCTGGAAAACGAGCTGGAGCAGGGTTCTTCCCCAATGTGCTACTGACACATGGACGCTGTGGGTGGGCAGCTGGCATTCTGGGTTAGGGGGCTTGCATGTGTGCCCGTGGGGATGGGGGCATGAAGCTGTGCAGGCATGGGTAGCCAGGGGGACTTCCCCTTAGGGGTGGGGTATTTTGTGTGTTAAAATACACTGATCTGTCTCCCTCTGGAGGGCGGGAGACGGGAGCGTCTGTGGTGCGAGGAGAGCTTTCTGAGAGCCGCAAGGGACAGGGTGTTAAAATGCCATTGCCTGGCAGTGTCCTGGCGAGGGTGTGGGGCCACCCGTCTGCCCGGGTAGCTGGACTGTAGCCCATGCGGGGTCGCGCTGGATTGCTCACCTTTCTCCCCTGGCCCCCTTGGTTTTCTTTTCTCATTGGTTCACTTTGTTTTTCTCTCTCCGTCTCTTCATGCTGCTCCTTCCCCGGCACTAGCTCCAGCTCCTGCTGCTAACCCTGCCCAGCCCTCCCCTCCACGTGCCCCCACGGGCCTGGCTGTGTCACGAGAGCAGCCCCCCTCCCCAACCTCTCCTGCTTCCCCAGCACTCGCTCCCCTTGCAGCCCCTGCCTCCCCACCTGTGGTCCCAGCTCTGATGCCTCCGACCTTCTCCGCTCCCTTAAAGCTCCCAGCTGCAGCTGTTGGCATCCCAGTGCCCAGCCCACCTCCCCCTATTCCCCCTACAGCCCCAGCTCTTGGGACCCCAGCCGATTCTGCCACTCCAGGCTCTCCCAGGCCTGCTGCTGCTGCTTCCCCAGTTACTCCAGCGTCCCCTGGGGGCCCAGCACTGGCATCTCCTTCTGTTACCCCAAGGTGTCCCCATGTCTCTCTCACCACCCCTCTTGCCCCCCTGGCGGCACCAGCCTCTCCTAAATGCCCAGTTTTGACAGCTCCTGTTTCTCCCCTGACCCCCCTCATTCCTCCTGTGGCCCCTGCGGCGCCAGGCCCTCTTGCTCCTCCCGCAATCTCAGCCACCCCCCCTGTGGCCGCTGCCCCTGCTCCCCTCACCCTTCTGGCTCCTGTTTCTCCCCCTGTGACATCAGCTCTGGCTGCTGCTACCCCTGTGGCCCAACCTACTTCCCCCACCCCTCTTGTTCCTCCCTTAGTCATTGCTGCTCCCCCAGCCCCCCTCACATCCCCTGGGACCTCAGCTTCTCTGGTGGTCCCTGGTGCTGCCCCTCTGGCCCCAACCTCTTGCCCAGCTTTTCCTGTGGCTCCTGTCCCAGCCCCCTCCACGCCTCGTGAGACCCCTGCCTCTCCCCCAGCCCCTCTCCCTCCCCCAAAGGCCCCAACCTCTCCTACAGCTCCTGCCCCAGCCCCCTCCACTCCCTTGGAGACCCCTGCCTCTCCCCCAGCCCCTCTCCCTCCCCCAAAGACCCCAGCCTCTCCTACAGCTCCTGTCCCAGCCCCCTCCACTCCCTTGGAGACCCCTGCCTCTCCCCCAGCCCCTCTCCCTCCCCCAAAGACCCCAGCCTCTCCTACAGCTCCTGCCCCAGCCCCCTCCACTCTCCCCAAGACCCCTGCCTCTCCCCCAACCCCTCTCTCCCCCACACAGGCCCCATCCTCACCTCCTGCCCCAGCCCCCTCCACTCTCCCCAAGACCCCTGCCTCTCCCCCAACCCCTCTCTCCCCCACACAGGCCCCATCCTCACCTCCTGCCCCAACTCCCTCCACTGCCCCAAAGCCCCCTGCTTCTCTACCAAAGCCCCCAGCCTCTCCTGTGGGTCCTGCTTCTGCCCCCGCCCTCTCCATGCCCTCTGAGACCCCTCCCTCTCTCCCGACCCCTCTCTCTTCTGCTGTGGCCTCAGCTTCTACTGCTCCTCCTGCCTCAGCCCCAACCCCCTCCACTTCCATCAAAACCCCTGCTCCTCCATCAAAGGCCCCAGCCTCCCCTGTGGGTCCTGCTCCTGCCCCCTCCACTCCCCCTGTGATCCCTGCCTCTGCCCCATCCCCTCTCCCTCCCCCAAAGACCGCAGCCTCTCCTGCAGCTCCTGCTCCATCCCCCTCCATTCCCCCTGTGACCCCAGCCCCTCCCCCAACCCCTCTCCCTTCCCCTATGGCTCCTTCCCCAGCCCCTCTCCACCCCTTGGTGGCTCCTGTTTCTCCCAGTGTGACACCAGCTCTGGGGGCTCGTGCATCTCCACCAGCTCCTGTCACCCCCACTGAGGCTGCAGTTTCTCCTGGGACCCCTGTTTCTCCCCCTGTGGCCCCAGCCTCTCCCACTTCCCCACTTCTGGTGACCCCTGGCTCTCCCCCTGTCCCAAAGGCAGTAAGCTCTGCCCCCGCCTCCTCCCCTGAGCTCCTCCTTGCTCCCCAGAAACCAGCTTCCTCGCCAGCTGCTTCCACTGACCTCCCTGCCACTCCCCTTACTTCAGCGAGTAGCCAAGCCCCTGCACCTCTGCCCACTTCCCCCGCTGAAGAGCTAACCCCCCGCCCCGGGCTTCCTAAACCATCCCCGCCTTCCTCCTCACCTGGTCCTGCGCCCGAAGCACCAGCTAGACCCCCCACCCCTGTCTGCGCTGCTACCATCGATGACGACGAGCTGCCGCCTCTCATCCCTCCTGAGGGGCCTGCCGGGGAACTGCCTTTGCAGCCGATCCTGGTGGATCTCTCCTCTCCCAGACCCGCTGTGGCCCCTGCTGAGGCCCCAGCTTCTCTTCCTCCAGCCAAGCAACCCGTGCTGAAGAATGACAAGGGTATTTGCGGCCTCGGTTTGCTGTGTGCATGGAGTGTCAGCGGCTGCCCACGGAGTACTAACCTCGTAGAGACTGTCGGGCCTGGATTCCCCTCCTCCCCCACACGCACTTCGCCTGCTTGGTTTGTTAGCCTAGAAACGTAGCATTTAGAAGCGATGTGCCATGCTATGTAGTGAGGCCAAAATAACCCCGTGCTGAGCCGTGAGCGCTGACCAGGATCCTGGCTGGGGTAAAGCCTCTTGTACGTGGCGCCCCAGTATCAGGCAGGTCACCGCCCGCTGTCTGCTCTTGTGTTGGACACCAACTTCTGTAGTTTGTCCTAGTGCAGTTCACGTTACTAATGGAGGGGTCTCGGACACGCATGGGGCTGGCTTGCAGGGGGGGATGGTTTGAACTCTGTTGCGTCTGGACCAGCGTCACCGGAACTGCGTAGCCTCCCACTTGGATCTTTCACCAACGTCTGCTGTGTATTTAATCCATTCTTCTCTGAATTCTCTGTTTCTCAGCAACCTTGTGGAGATCTAGGTTAGCTCAAAGATCACCAGAGGTCCCAGGGTTAATCGTGGTCACTTTCAATCTGCCTGTATTGGGCAGATGCTCACAGTCCTGCTTGGATTTAGCGTCCTGGCTGGTTCACCTGTGGTTATTCTTTTACTTCCCTGGAAACAAGTTTGATGTTAAAATGTGTCTCCGTGGTCTGTGTTAGTTCTTAGCATGTGTGCTGGTCAGTTGACCTATCTGCGCCCACTTCTGGGCCACGGGAGCGTTGCTGTATGTGTCATTGGTGTGGTGGCCTGCCCTATGCACACCCTAACCAAGCTGCACACAGCATTTAGTGCAGGGGCCTGAGGCTCAGGGTGTGAGTGGTTGATGGGTCTGTCTAGTTACCAAGCCTTGTATCCACTCCCAGTGAGACTGGACCACATGGAAATCGCAGATTGGGCTGAGTTTGTGCCCTAGCTGGTCTTCATTTCTGAACTGGCTGTTAGCATGGAGAGGAGGGTTGTAACTCGCCCCTCCCAGTCTGCTCTGGGGGTTGAGTGTGGCACAGACGGATTCTGCTTCTTCACTTCTGTGCTGTCAGGCACGTTTCATTCTCCAACACGTCAGGGCTTGCAAGCTAACTACACCCACTGCAGCAGAGACTTGCATGAACTCCCAGCGGTCCTCTGAGTCTTACCAGATCCCTGACAGCTTCTTGGTAGTGGCACAGATACGCATTTCAGCATCCGGAGATGCTGCTTCCTGCTAAGGGCTCTTGGTTTAATTGTTGTCGTACCACCCCTTTAATAGAGCCATGGGTGGGCCTGGCTTTGTGCGGACACACAGCAACCCTGCAAGCTCAAGGTAACTCGTAGCCACTTTCCCTGCTCTAGGCCTGAGCTCCTACAATCCCCCATTTTGCTGTCATTTAAACAGACTGAAGAGGCATTGACAGAGTGTCAGATTTTGTCTTCCTCCCCGCCCCAGCTGGGTCCCTGGTGATGTGAGTTATGCTTTGCTGACTCACTCTTCTGGTGTTGTCAAACCCGCCTTTACACTTGTTTATCATCTGCTCCTGCCTAACACTCACTTCACTGCTGATGAATGTAGAGGTTTGGGCTTGGAGCTGGATTCTGCAAAGAGCTGAGTACTTGTGACTCCCACTAATTTTGAAGGAGATGGGGGGGTGCCCAGTGCCCTAGCTCAGCCCTCTGATTAGGTACAGATACTTTCCCACTTCGCCTAGGGGAGTACCTTAAGCTCCTTCCTGTTTCTCAGCTTCTAGACGGGGCAGAATACCAACCATCATCCCCCTCTTCCCGTCCTCAAATTCACCCTCCCTTTCCTATCCAAAATCCAGTGTCAGCTGTGTAGGCAGGGTCTGTAAACCCAATGGCCTCATAGATACCAAATCCTGATCCACTCCAGTCTAGTTGTTAGAGAGAGCAGGAGGGTAAGGAGCAGGCAGTCATGCAGTCTGACTACTAGGCTTCTGTCTGCTGCCGCACAAGGTTTTCCCCCCACCGTTTCAGAGCACTGGATTTCCAAAGCATTTGGTGCTGTTAGTCTGTGTTGTCCTCCTTGGATGTGCCTGTTCTTTTATTACCCAAAAGGGATCGGTGTGGGGAGAACTGTTCCTATACCAGGTCTTACATAAGTTTATTGAATTGAAGTTCATTTTGGTGTGAACTGGGGTGAAGGAGCAATGTCAACCCTTTGGTATAACGAGACCCTAAACAGCCCCATGGCAAAGGCTCTGCCAGAACAGGTCTGCTTCCTTGGTCTGTCTGTTTCCTCCAGACTGGCCTGCTACTCCCCACGGGGGCCCACGCTGGAAAATGTGAATGCACGTTTGTATCCATAGGGTCCGGCACAGAATCCGACAGTGACGAATCGGTGCCAGAACTCGAAGAACAAGATTCTACACAGGCCACCACACAGCAGGCACAGGTGAGGGGTCCGGTCCCTGCAGCTGAGTGTGTGCGGTGGGGGTGAGTTGCAGGATTCTCTGGCTTCTGGAAGTGAGCGAGAACCTTTCATCTTCGTGCTATGGAGGGCCATGATCTGTGAATTGATTGAGCCCAGGCAGTCACTTGAGGCGGATGTGAACATGCATCTCTCACTGTACTCACAGCTTAGGGGGAAGGCCCTGGGGAAATCCCCATTCTTCAATCCACCCAGATGCAACCCCTCCCAGGCCCTGTAGATCCTGTCTCAGCTAGCTCACACTGCTGTGAATGCTGGCCATTGGAGAGTCATGCCTGCATGCGGAGCAGTTCTGTTCCTCCCTCCCCCATACAGTGAGCTGGCTCTGTCCTGAACTCTGCTCCCCAGCACGGCAGAGCCGCGGTTGCTGAGAGAGTCCATCTCAGCTGGTCCCCTGCTGCTGGTTCCTTGGGCGTCTTCCCCAGGATTCGCTAAGGCCCCACTTGTTGCCTGTCCCTGCAGCTCGCAGCAGCCGCTGAAATAGATGAAGAACCAGTTAGCAAAGCAAAGCAGAGCCGGAGTGAAAAGAAAGCACGAAAGGTAAGAGACCGTGGCCATGGGCCCAATTCCTCGCCCTCCCTTCGGGAGTCAGCCAGCCCAGCGGGGAAGAGGAATGGCTCTGTCAAGATCTCCATGTGCACTGGGGCTAAAACCCTCTGCGCCCCTTTGATTTAACCCTGTCGGGCCCAGCATGGTGCTGCTTGTATAGTGGCAAGGCTGGCGCAGAACTGAGGGGCGCTTGGGTGACCCTCCGCCTCTCTCATCCAATGAGCTCAGAGGCCAGCCCTGGTGACCCCCGGCTGAGGAGGCGCGCCCATTCCACAGGAGAGATTGAAACAGAGAGAGGAGACCTCGGGCCATCCAGTAAGGTGGTGGCAGAGCTGGGAATGAACTCTGCCTCCAGGTTCTCTCCACTCTGCCTCTGTCTACAAGGCTTCTCGGCCGCAGTAATGTCAGAGGTTTCTTTGCGGGATCCCAATGTCCTGAGCCGATGAGCTAGTTACACCTTGCCTAGGCTGTCTCAATGAGCTATTTCTCTTTCCTTCCCTTCTCCTTTGCTTTTAAGGCAATGTCCAAACTGGGCCTTCGCCAGGTCACAGGTGTAACCCGAGTCACCATCCGGAAATCCAAGAACATCCTCTTCGTCATCACGAAGCCAGATGTGTATAAAAGCCCAGCATCAGACACCTACATAGTCTTCGGCGAGGCAAAGGTGAGCTGAGCCCGCTCATGATGGACGGGAGCACCTGACCGCTCTTTCAGTCTGTGTTCACAGCAGCGCGGTGGCCCAGCCAGACCTCGGGGATTGCAGTTCTGTGGCATCTCGCTTCAGACAGAACTGTGCTAGATAAGTTTCCCTGCTGCTGTGCGTGTGTGTCTGGTGGGATGTGAGTGGGTTTTGAATCCTCTCTAGGGGCTGGTTTCTCATCTTGTTGTGGCTGTGGCTGACTCGAAAGGCCTTGGATGTCTTGAAGCTCCATTCTGAAGTCCTGGCTTCTCTTTGGGTTCAGTTTTAAATGACAGCATCTCACTGTGCTCTGTGCTTCTCCCAACCCCCAGATCGAAGATCTGTCCCAGCAGGCGCAGCTGGCAGCTGCCGAGAAATTCAAAGTGCAAGGAGAAGCCGTCTCAAACATTCAGGAAAACACACAGACTCCCACCGTACAGGAGGAGAGCGAAGAGGAGGAGGTATGTTGCCTCCGGGTCCCAGTCATGTTTGGGGTCTGAAACAGAAGCCCACAGCCCGTGCAGTTCAGATGAAAGGACCCACTGTATTAATGTGCACGTGTGGTTAATGGCACGTGCTACCCGTTGGGCCTCTTGCCCACCCTAGTGTCTCTCTCTGGCAGGTGTCCAGGACCCCTGTGTGAAGCAAGTTGCGGGTGGGTTCCCAGCCCATTTTCTAGTGGGACAGATGTCCACCTCACACAAACCATCATACCAACTCATCCTCTCTTTGGGAAGCCCGGCAGAGGGCAGGCCCCGGACGTTTACTATCCTTCCCCACTCTGGAGCAGGCACTTCTCACCAGCACTGATTATTGCAGTTACTGGGCTCCTGCTGCTGTATGCATTGTGATATCTCCCCATTGCACTCACCTGCAAGGCATCTGAGCCCATTTGCCCCTATAACACATGCTGGATACACTGAGACATGGTACCTGGGGATTCCTTGTCCCTTCTGCCGCCTTCCTGCTCTAATGGTAGAAAGAAGAAACTTGCCCTGAGTGCTGGCCATCCCAGAATCCCCTACTGCGAGGCTGCTTGCACCTTCCTTTTGGAGCAGCTGGTGCTGGCCACTGTCAGGAGACAGGAAAACACACCAAATTGGGTCTGATCCAGCCTGGTAATTCCTTTGCTTCCATGAAGCAGCCATTTCCCCAATCTGCAAGCAGTGAAATCAGATCATGAGTGCTCCTACTGCTTGGGTTGAATTGAGGAATCCCCAGTGGGTCGGGGCCGTCTGTACCTGCACGGCACAGAGAGATCCGTGCCATCAGCTGGGAGACAGTCCTGGTCTTTTCTTGCTTAGGTTGACGAGACCGGCGTCGAGGTGAAGGACATCGAGCTGGTCATGTCCCAGGCGAACGTGTCCCGCGCGAAGGCTGTCCGGGCCCTGAAGAACAACAGTAACGATATTGTAAATGCTATTATGGTGAGTGGCCTCCGGAGCGGAGTTCCCAGCCAGTCGAGCAAACCCAAAACTTGGGGAGCAGACGTTACAGTTTGGAGTGAATCCTCCCTGAATGGGGAGAACAGGGCATGCTCATTTCACTGCTGATGGGTGTGAGGAGCTCACTGATCAGTTACCATGAGGGCATATCCCTACTTACCCCCTCCTCTCTCCATGTCTCAACTCGCCTGTTCTGCATCATTCTGGCAGTTTTCATTGTCTGCACCGACCTCACCCATTGGGAAGGGGGGAAATAACAGATGGTACAAAATCCGCTTGGGTCTGTGTTGTGATGTAAATTATTATTTGGGGGGTAGGCGTCCCCCTGCCTCTGTCCCCCCTTCCCCCCCATGTGTGTATCCAAGCAGGATCTTGCCCAGCTCTCTGCTCTCAGAACAGCCTTCCCCAAGGTCGCTTGGCCCCGCTTGATAGATAAACAGTCTGAAGCTCACGCCGCTCTGTTTCTTCTGCATCAGCATGCTGGAGGGAGCTGGAGTGCAGAGCTTAGTGAAATCTCCAGGGAATTGCAGACCTGCCCCCAGAGATACTTTCTAACCGTTCTTTCTCTGTCTCTCCAGGAATTGACGATGTAGCCATCAGAAGGGAGGAACCTTTTGGTTTTTCAGAGAAGAGTAAAATGCAGCGAAATTTAACATTTGTACTATTTCTATCGATAAATAAAAGTTGTGGCTTACTGTCGGTGAAATCTTTTATGTTTTGTTTTGCTTTTTGTTTGCCCTGAGGTCACAAGGAGGTGTAACCGCTGATCACAGAGGAGGTCCCAGGCCTGACATTCTCTCTCCTCTGCTGTTCCTGGGAAGGCACGCCTGCTAATTCTAGTGCAGGGGTCGGCAACCTTTCAGAAGTGGTGTGCCGAGTCTTCATTTATTCACTCTAATTTAAGGGTTCGCGTGCCAGTCATACATTTTAACGTTTTTAGAAGGTCTCTTTCTAGAAGTGTCTAATATAGAACTAAACTATTCTTGTATGTAAAGTAAATAAGGTTTTTCAAATGTTTAAGACGCTTCTTTTAAAATTAAATTAAAATGCAGAGCCCCCTGGACCGGTGGCCAGGACCCGGACAGCGTGAGTGCCACTGAACATCCGCTTGCGGGCCGCAGGTTGCCTACCCCTGTTCTAGTGTTTCCTTGCTTTGTGTGAAGGTCCACCAGCCTGTAGGGGGACGCAAAAGGCTCAGACTCTAGCACAAGAATGGTCCTTCGGGAGTGTGGAACATTGAGCTTATGGACACCTGCTGTTCGGGTGACCAGATGTCCCGATTTTATAGGGACAGCCCTGATTTTTGGGTCTTTTTCTCACATAGGCACCTATTACCCCCCACCTCCTGTCCCGATTTTTGACACTCGCTGTCTGGTCAGCCTACCTGCTGTCTAAAGTTCAGTTGCAAATTCTAATGTTCAGAGGTTAGAAGATCTCTGAGGGGCCTCATCCCCCGGGGGTGATGCCAGGGTGCTCCCTTTAGAGCTCTCAATTGTCTAGTCTGCTCCAGGTTTTAATGACTCCGATGTTACCAACATGAAAGGGACCTGGGGGTCATAGTGGACCACAAGCTAAATCTGAGTCAACAGTGTAACTGTTGCAAAAAAACCTTCTGGGCTGTATTAACAGGAGTGTTGTAAGCAAGACACGAGAAGTAATTCTTCCGCTCTACTCCGTGCTGGTTAGGCCTCAACTGGAGTATCGTGTCCAGTTCTGGGCGCCATATTTCAGGAAGGATATGGACAATTTGGAGAGAGTCCAGAGAAGAGCAACAAAAAGATTAAGGTTCTAGAAAACATGACCTATGAGGGAAGATTGAAAAAATTGGGTTTGTTTAGTCTGGAAGAGAAGACAGAAGGGACATAAGTTTTCAAGTACATAAAAGGTTACAAGGAGGAGGGAGAAGAGTTGTTCTTAACCTCTGAGGCTAGGACAAGAAGCAATGGGCTTAAATTGCAGCAAGGGAGGTTTAGGTTGGACTTTAGGAAAAACTTCCTAACTGTCAGGGTGGTTAAGCACTGGAATAAATTGCTTAGGGAGGTTGTGGAATCTCTATCATAGGAGATTTTTAAGAGGAGGCTAGACAAACACCTGTCAGGAATGGTCTAGATAATACTTAGTCCTGCCATGACTGCAGGGGACTGGACTAGATGACCTCTCGAGGTCCCTTCCAGGCCTATGATTCTATGAACATAATCATGAGATTGGCCTAAAAATCATGACCTCTTTATAAAAAGAAATGTCACGTTCTTTTGATCTGCCTTCTGGTTTCTGAGGCTTTAGGTTACACTCGCTTCACGTGTCTCAGCTTTTCTCTGCCACCATGAAGGCTAGGGACTTACTTTTTTCATCCCTGTCTCTCTAGTGATTTTAATTTGCAGAGGAGGTGTCGTTACCCCCATTTTATAGATGAGCAAACTGAGGCACAGAGAGGAAAGTGCCTTGCCTAAGGTCACCTGGCAGGCCAGTGGCAGGGCCAGGTCTCTTGAGGCCCAGTCCAGTGACCTCTCTTGGGCTACAGCGTTTCTTTGTTGTACGGTGCTAGGTACTGTTCAAAAACAGAGGAAAAAGACAGTCCTTGCGATCTCTTGATTTCAGCACTGGGAGCTTTTGGAAATACCCCCAAAATCACAAGAGTTGGCAACTCCGTGCTCAGCTGATGGATCTTCCACCACTTCCTTGGATTGGCGGTGGTGGGAAGTTTTTCTTGGCATTCATCCCTTCTTTACACCCTGTTGTGTAACTCTGAGGGTGGAGTCCCTGCCTGTACTTGCTGTCGGGGTGTTAACATGCATATTGCAGTAGCACCTGCCAGCCTCAGACAGGCCAGGGCCCCATTGTGCTAGGCATGTACAAAGTAAATGACAATACCTGCCATTTTAAAACGCTGCTTTTCTAGAACTTTAGTGGCATTGTCGTGTATGACCATGTAATGAGATGTCTTTGATTGCTTCTCTCTCATTCCCCAGGCCTACAAACAAACCTGTCCTTGTCCAGAAAGTTGAGTGCGGTGCAGAGGGAGGTTTTCAAGACCATCAGGTGGTGGGAGGGAGCTAATGCCCAGTGAAATCCTAAGTGACATGAAAGGAAAAGGCAGGAGCGGTGAAAATGGGAATCTTGCCACTGCTTAGTAACGCTTTTCCCCCGGTGCACTAGAAACTGGGCCGTGGAACAACTCATTCAAACTGATTAGCTACACTGCGGAGAATACAGGCAGCAAGGAACATCAGGTAGAGCGGCTAGCTGGAAGACCCTCATGCTGCGCACAAGCCCTATAGATATGGCTGTTAATCACTGTCTGTCCGTGTAAATCCAAGCAGGCAGAGTTCCGAATCTCCCGTGGGAAGCCTTCGGAGGATGCAGGAAGATGGAGCAGAGGGGGCCGGATGCTGTAGCCAAATTTGGGAAGAATACTGGAGTGTGAGGTTCAGGGAGCCGGGCTCGATCGTTTTAATTAAGACTTTAGCGCTTAGAGAAAAGTGATAGGATTTGAAAGTAGCTGAGGACTCCAGTAGGCTGCATTCAGAGGCTGGTAGGTGAGACTAGAAGGGGTAAAACCTGAAAGGATCTCTTCCAGAGTCCCATTTGGTGTGAGGTAGAGCTGAGTGTGAACTATTCTAACCTGCCAGATGTTGCTTTGAGTCTGCAGGGGCATTGATAGGGCTTAATTATCGATTTGACTGGTTGTCTGATAGAATGGCAGCATATTACACCCTTTATGCTGTTGTTAGGGGGATAAGTGTTAGAAATCCAGATGATGTTTTATTTTTGCCCTGCGGGAAGGATGGTTTGGTGGTTAAAACAAAAAACAGGGAGTCAGGACACTTGCATTCTCTTCCTGCCCTGTGACCGGCTTCCCGGGTTGACCTAGAGCAAGTAACTTCTTCTCCGGGTGCCTCAACTTCCTGAGTTGTAAAATAGGAAGAACACCCACCATACAGGGGTGATTTAGTTGGGGTTGGTCCTGCTTTGAGCAGGGGGTTGGACTAGATGACCTCCTGAGGTCCCTTCCAACCCTGATAGTCTATGATTCTATGATTATCTAGACAATTGCTTCGCTGCCTGGATGTTGCCCTGTTTTGAAAATGCAGCTTTATCCAATGGAAAGGCTAATGAACTCAGCTTCTCTCACTGTTTTGGAAGGAGGGAATCCGTTTCTTTGTTGTTGACTGGGATGTTAAGGCTTTCTAATGAGAGCCCCCCCCCCCCGCCCCTGCTGCAATGCGGGTGCCTGCTTCCTATCTCCCAGACAACTCAGGAGAGCTTATAATTAGGCGTGGTGGAATTTGATATATATTTTGATGGATATCCATCTTTATACGTAAACTTCTTTAATATTTTTGCTCTATTTACATGTCCACAATTGTGGGAATCTGTAGTGGGTGGCGGGCAGGATATAATGGTAACGAAAGTTCTCAAGCCCGCATTTTCCTCTGCCTGTCGTTAACATTTCAGTGTAGGACGATATTTTTTCGTAGGGTTGTGTGCGCCCGGTGAAACCGACATTTATGGACATTTGCCGATAAAAATCTGACCTTTCCAAGCCTGTTTTATAATGCTCCCAAAAGACAGGCTGTGGAGGAGGAGCCCTCGTAAATAAGGAGCAAATCGTGTGCATGGCTATTTCCTTCATGAAGGGGGGCTTTGCGCCTTACTTTATGCTGAGGTTTTTGCTTTTACCGTGGGTCATTCTCTAGCCCTCTGGCAAGACTGGGTCTTTCTCTTTATTTTTGGCAAGAGAGCGCATCTCCCCCAGCCGCCGCTCTCTGCTTTAGATGTCCAGGCCTTCCAGGGCTGCCCTCTCCGCGCAGAAGGGGCTCCGCGCCCGTGGCCTCTGACGGGCGCCGTGGGGGCCTGGGCCTGGCTCTGGCTCCTGAGGCCTGTGGATCTCAAAGCCCTTTAAAGGGAAGCGGGGAGGGGACCTGCACCCTGGCCCTGGAGGAGCTGTGCAGCTGGTGGACAAATGGGGGGCGGGGGTGCCAGCTGTTGTGACCCCAGACCCACCTGCCCCTGCTAGAGACACGGTCCCCCCCTTCTCTGGGCACCACCATGGCCCAAGAAAACTACATGTCCCAGCAGCCTCCACTCTCGTTTCCATGGCAATCCTGGGCCGGGGAGCTGTGCCCACACACCGTAGCAACAGCGGGAGCCGTCGGCGCATGCGCCGCGCGTGGGCCGGGGGCAAATTAGGGGACTCGAAAGGGAGGCTAGGCGCGTGCGTGCTGCGACGGTGGGAGACGCGCGTGCGCACTCCGGAGCAGGCTGCCCCGAGCACGCGCGCGTGGAAGGCCGAGAGCCGCGAGGCGGTTGGGGCGCATGCGCTCTGCGTCCGGTCGGGCCCACCTGGGCGCAAAGCGCGCTGAGGGAGCGGGCGCCGGCGCATGCGCAGCGGGGAGTGCGGCGAGAGGCGGGAGCGCGGGGTATTTTGCTGCGTCACCAGCGCCTGGAACAGCCGCCGTTGCCCGAGCGCGCGGTGCATTGTGGGTGCTAGGCCGAGCCCTGAGGAGCCGCCGCCGCTGCTGGCTCACGCTGGTCGGACCCGGTCCCTCTCGCCGCTGCCCGCCCGCGCCAGAGAGCCCCGAGCCGGGGAGCCGCCTGACCCGGAGCCGACCCTGCCGCCGTCCGCCATGTGAGGGGGGGAAGGGGATGAGGGCCGGGGCGGCGCGGCCTGTGGGGCCGGGGCCGGGGGAGCTACTCCCCCCGCAGCGGGGAGGGGCCCCGCAAGGCCGCGGCCCTGGCGGGGGCGCTTTTGGGAGGTGATGGGGAGTCGGGGGCGCAGCTTTCCGGGGGGGGCGGCACGTGGGGTGGGGGGGAAGGTGCAGGGCTTTCGGGGGGCACGTGGGTAGGTGGGGGAGGGGACGCAGGGCTTTTTGGGGTGTGTGTGGGAGGAGGGCTGTCGGGGGGCCACGTGGGGTAGGTGGGGGGAGAGGGGGAGGGCGGTTGGAGGGCTTGGGGGAGGGCTTTCGGGGGGCCACGTGGGGGAGGAGGGAGGTTGTCGGGGGGCACGTGGAGGAGGAGGAGGAGGAGGGTTCCTTTTGGGGGAGGGCTGTCGGGGGGCCACGTGGGGTAGGTGGGGGGCTGAGCAGCTCAGCCTTTAGGCTTGATCACCTGTCTGGGTGTGAGAGAGGGTAATTTGGGGGTGGGAGGCGGGTCCCTACAGCCCAGGGGCTGAGTAGTAAAGCCGGAGGGGCTGGATGTAACCAGCAGCCTTTGTTTTTATTAAGGTGAGGTGTTGTCAGGGTTCCCAGGTTTCCTGTCTCTCCTAGGAGCACCTGAGGTTGTCGCTCAAACCTGTAACTGCCCCCCACCCCCCTTTAAGAATTCATGGAACGATCGGCTTCTGAGCTATCTTACGGCTTCCCTGTTTGAGGGATTGGGCACTTACGTTATATTTCTGGAGCAGCAGCCCTCAATACAGTCCAAAACTAAGTATAAATGGGACACAAGACAGCAGTTTCATTGCTTTCTCTTGTGGATTAAGGAATGCAAGCCACTATATTAATTGCTGTTGGCTGTTTAAGTTCTTTAGTGTGTTAATCTTCTTACAAACCATGTTTCTCAAGCAGCAAAATGTGACAGAAACTGAAACAAGAAACTTACTCTGGCAGACCATGAACTAGTAATGGTCTAGGGGAATTGGGAGATAGGACTCTGAATTCTCTTCACAGCTTGACTTCTGACCTGCTTTGTGATCTTGAGCAAGCCACTTCACCTGTATGGCCTTATTTCTCTTTCTGTTTCTCTGTAAAATGGAGACTCGGGAGGGTGTTAAGCCTAAACATTTGTAAAGTGGTACAAGCATTTACATTCCAAAGCAATGTAAAATATTAGGTGTGTGCATGTCATAAAATAACTGAGATCCCAACTACTGTGTTACTCAAAAACTTCCCAAGTTGACTTCTGGTTGTGGCAATTGTATTTTGTCCAGTATAGAATTGCTTAGTTTTGCAGGTCTGCAGCATGGTACCAGACCAGATGATGAATCTCTAGAACAGGGGCTTCTCAAACTGGGGATTGGGACCCCTCAGGGGGTCACGAGGTGATTACATGGGGGAGGTTGCGAGCTGTCAACCTCCACCCCAAACCCTGCTTTGCCTCCAGCATTTTTAATGGTGTTAAATATATAAACAAGTCTTTTTAATTTATAAGGTGGGGTCGCACTCAGAGGCTTGCTATGTGAAAGGGGTCACCAGTAAAAAAAAAGTTTGAGCCACTGCTCTAGAATATACATACAGGCATCCTCATAACTATTTTAATATATTTTAAAGATGCTTATTGCCTTGTTTCTGGGTACACATGTAAAATGACTTGTAATAAAAGCTAGTTTCATTACCTAAAACTGAATCCCACACTCATCAATGAACCAAAATACTCTTTGCCACTATCAGACCCTCAGATAAATTCTTGCTCCCCAAACCAACTTTGCAGCATGTCAATAAAGTGAACCAACTCGGGCCTTGTTGGGGGAGAATTATACAGTAGAGATCCCTTCAGTGAAACCTAGACCCCTATGGCATTCAATACCAGGGAAAGAACAAGATAACCTGGGGTTGATTTGAATGGTGGTGGTATATGGGGAAAGATTGTCTTGGTGTCTAGGACCCCAATCTATTTTAGCACTTCACAGTCACTAGCAACCCCTTGAACTGCAAATGCGGGAGGATACCAGTGCCATCTTTGGAGCATTGATTTTAATATAGTCCATGCAATTAACTTTGCTAAGCTGAGGAATTACTGTATTCTGCACCAGCTGTAACTTCCAGGTGGTTTCCTGTGTAGTCTGTCACTTCCACATTGCATTAATGCAGTGTGTTCTACATCAGACAAGTATGGCTAATTTGGCAGGATTCTCATCAGATGGAAACTAGTGAAGAGGTCACTGTAAAGTAGGAATTAAGATGCAAGATGAAACATAGCACAGTGTGATGTGCTAGTCACTTAGGTTTAGCACACCAATTTACCAGTAGGGCTGAGGTGGTCTTTCATTATTTGAGAACAATGGCAAACAGAAGTGATTGGCTCTGATCTAATGCACTGTGGTCATAATTCTTAAGTAAATGAAACTGGTTTCCTTGTGTGTGTTTCATCTAGTGGCAAAGGGCACCAGAATGTAAAATACAGATAACTTGTATGGAGAAGGCTACTTATTGTAACGGGCCAGAGAACACTACTTTAACTCTGCTAAAGATACCGTTTACTTTCCGGGTACATGACAGTGTCATGGTACAAATTGTTTGAAATATTGGACAATCCTAATAGTGCATTTAGGACTTAACGAGAAGTTGTGATAGAACTCTGCCTCATTCCTTGTAGCTCAAGTGACCACTTGAACAACTAGAAGCAATATTAAATGAACTTTTTCAGCCCTCCTGGATGAAAGGTGGTGGTTCTTGTGAGATGGACTTGGTTACACTGAGGGAAGAGAGGAAAATGGTAGGCTTTCATGATAATGCGTGCAACTGGTGCCCTTGAAAATCCAGATCACGTTTCTCCGCTACTAGTCAGGCAACGTGTCGTGGTTAGTGCTGCATAATGGTTATATAGGTGTGGAGTGACCTTACTGCACAAGTGCACCATAAAAAATTTAGTCTCTTTTCTTCCAGGAAAATTAAAAGATAGACACAGTACTACCTCATCTGGAATTTCTGCTCGTAGTGCTGGTGCATCTTGCATTACTGTTTGTGTTATGAAATTCTGATTCCTGGCACATCATGTGGGGGCCTAAATTAAGGTTGCCATCGACCTTAGCTTAATTTTTAAACACTGACCAGCAGATAGCCATCCAGATCAAGACTTCCAGAGCAGTTTAACCTGACTGCAGCAAGCCATTTTGGGGGGAGAAGAGAGTATGTAAATCTAAAAAGAGATAAGAAAAGGAGTACTTGTGGCACCTTAGAGACTAACAAATTTATATGAGTCTCTGAGGTGCCACAAGTACGCCTTTTCTTTTTGCAGATACAGTCTGGCACGGCTGCTACTCTAAAACGAGATCATTCAAACTTTAAACATAGGTCTAGTGTATTTCCTCTTGCTACTATCACCTACTATCACATGGCTTAAGGAATTGGGAACGGAACCCCCATTTAATTCTAGGGGTAATCTTTTCACATTTGAAGATCACTGTTTGTGGTAGAGGGAACTTTTTAATTCCTACGTGGGCATTATTGGGTTATGCTCGGTCCCAGAAAGATAGAACCAGACCTTAATGGAAACACTTTTTTCCTGTGGAGCATAGGAAAACATAATTGTGAACCCAGTCAGTTGTCTTTGCTATCAGATCAGTCTTCGTAGAGCTGGTGCAAGAATTGCCAATAAAGTGGGTCTCTTCTGTGGTAGCAACTATTTGTGCATGGCTAGAAGCTGTCTTTGAAATTCTCAGAATACTATCCCAAAGTTTGCATTTTTCCCTATTGAGTTGTCCATCACCACCACCATATAAGAACATAAGAATGGCCATACTGGGTCAGACCAAAGGTCCATCCAGCCCAGTATCCTGTCTACTGACAGTGGCCAATGCCAGGTGCCCCAGAGGGAGTGAACCTAACAGGTAATGATCAAGTGCTCTCTCTCCTGCCATCTGTCTCTGCTCTCTGACAAACAGAGGCTAGGGACACCATTCCTTACCCATCCTGGCTAATAGCCATTAATGGACTTAACCGCCATGAATTTATCCAGTTCTCTTTTAAACCCTGTCATAGTCCTAGCCTTCGCAACCTCCTCAGGCAAGGAGTTCCACAGGTTGACTGTGCACTGAGTGAAGAAGAACTTCCTTTTGTTTTAAACCTGCTGCCCATTAATTTCATTTGGTGGCCCCTAGTTCTTATATTATGGGAACAAGTAAATAACTTTTCCTTATTTGCTTTCTCCACACCACTCATGATTTTATATACCTCTATCATATCCCCCCTTAGTCTCCTCTTTTCCAGGCTGAAAAGTCCTAGCCTCTTTAATCTCTCCTCTGCCTAATGCTTCAAAATCAGTGTGATTGTGAATCAGATTTTGTGCTTTTTAATAAGTAAGACACTTGAAAAAGATTTTGATTAAAACCATGTCCACTAAAATAAGTCTGCTCACTTAGCAACATAAAATCCTTGTGCTACTGGAATACTCTCAAACGACACGTTATACTGTGTTTTCAGATTTAACCTCTCAAGTAAGACATCACAAATTAAAAGTTCAACAAAAATAAAATAAATAGTTTCCGTTTTACAAACATTTTCTTTCCTTCAAGCTTCTTATCCTTGGTTCCTAGTATAATCAGAGTAGTGCTTGAATAATTTTAGGTAGACTCTGCTGCAGTAACTGGACAGAAGCATACTAGAGCTATATGTTCAGAACAGCTCTTTACTCTTTCTGGCAAGAATGAAATTAAACACCGAAACACTGCCTTTAGTGTGCTGGGAAAACCATCCGACACTAACCCTGAAAATTCTGTTCATAAAATAAACTTACAGAACCTGCTGAACATTGCATTATAAGATGGATGGAGAAAATCCCTTGCTAAATGTGTAATGGTGCATGTAAATGTGCTTGGCTATTGGTTTTGTGTCAAACGTTGCAGAATACTTCATGCTTGACTCAGTCAACTGAGAGTCTGAGTCAGAATCTTCTCAAAGCTTTACCTTTCAAAAGTGTAGCAGTGGTCTGTTGAAATGGTCTGAGAACTTGTCCTTGTATTAAGATTCTCTTTTTGGCAGGTTATTGCAATTCTTTAACAGGGAGGGTTGGACTGCAGAGCACCTTGTTCTCAATCCCTCCATGTAATGGCAGGAAAAAGCTAATGTCCCACGCATTCTTAGCTCTTTACATGTGTTGTATATACAAATTGCAAATACCCATTCTTTCAGATGCAACTGAACGCTCTAGACTTCTGTGGTATTAATAATTAACTGTTAGCCAGTATATTGAGGTAGTCAAAATTTATTAAAGAATAAAACCTTGAGACCACTTCTTTAAAAGTTTCTGATATATAGGAATGATTTACTGAACTCATGAGCAGGACTGTATTTGTGTTCCAGCATTGCGGTTCTCTGTATCTGAGATCTGCCCTTTAACATTATAAATGGGTTACTACTGTCCTACCTCCCAGGTCTCTGGAGGAAGGTATCCCAAAGTCCATTGCACTTTGTGAAAAATGCTTCCTGTCTTGTGATCATGGCAACAGCAGCTTATGCAAAGGGGGGTGACTAGTCTTTCCTCCAGAATGCAGAAATTCAGTTATCCAGCCTGGCTTGCATGTCAGCTGTACTGATCTGTCAGGTTTTGCTGGGAAGTATGCAACTGGGTATACTGAAGCATGTTAGCTCTTCCTGTCAGATGAGTATACTGACACTTAACACTGTCCTACTTCTAGTAGAAATGGTACTCCAACTTGCGCCTGCTTGTAGCATTAGCAAGTTGTAGGGAAGCCAAAGGATTTCCACTCTTGTTCTGTGGTACTGAGACATGTGGAAGGTGCTTGCTTGTGCAGTTATCTTTAGTGACCCTAGTGAGTCCCGTTCTCCCCCCACCCTGCCCTACAGTTAAGGTGTGGTTCTGTTTGTCAGTGTAACTAGGACTTAGGCATGGCTAACACTTGGCTCAGGCCTTGGATTCAGATGGGAACAACCACATCCTGCTGCAAAACAGAACCTGTCTCTTTTATAACACCATTGACCAAAAAGTGCCATTAAATCATACTCGCTCAGTTCTTTTAAAGGTCCTGAGATCAAGTCTACCCACTTCCTGCTTAATATAAGACCAACTAGTGAGAACTTCAGTATAAGGCAATTTTCAAGTCTTGTCTGTTCCTCCAACACTAGACACGTACAAGGGATCCGTTTAGAGCTGGTGTTAAAAGTGACCTATAGAGGCTAGGCAACTGAACTTTTAAGGACCTCAAAACCTTGACAGCAAAGCTAATAAATTGATTTGTATAAAGTCTGTCACCCTGAAAGAATGCTGTCTCCTTTACTAGCTTTGCTTCCTGGGCACCTAAATACAGCCGCCTATGCGGTGTGGTTTCCATTCTGCAGCAAAAGCATTGATTGCTCTAGAGGAGGGGAAACGAAGCTATGGAGGGAAATGAGAAGTAAGAATCTAATTACCCAGGTCAGAATTTGTCCAGGACACTGATACTGCTGTTTGTACCACAAGTGACACAAGATCTCGATGGACCTTGTGTGGTCAGAGCTTCAGCTTTACATCTTATCCAAAAAGCAAAAGATCTGATTTGTATTATTCTGGGGAGTTGGTTTACCGCCTACTGAATTGTGAAGTGCATATACTGTTGCACGTGTGTTCTTTTGAGGCCTCCATAAAGGACTGAGCAAGTCTTTATCCTACTTAGGCTGAGATCTGACATGATCAACTCAAAATGGTACAGTTCCTGGAGACTTGTCATGGATGCCCCTGTTGTATTTTCCTTAGTTTAACTTGTAATTACATGGCTCCTGCCCACTCTCTGCTTTTGTAATAGGGTAGTTTGGAGCGGAGGGATAGCAGCTTTTGTGGGGAGGGTTTTATAAATAAAGTGAAGTGTATTTCTAACTCCTAATAAATCTCAGCACTTCTAAATAGCAGAAAAAATCTCATTGCTAAGTCTGAAAGACTACTCTCCTTAAAACTGTCTGTCTAGGTCCTGTTTACAAACCTGTGCGCTTGCTGGCCATTTCTAATAGCATTCAAATGCAAATTAAACTGAGCTTACTCTTTCTTACCAGCTCATCTTCAGGAACTTGAGTCTTCTGATTACTTTTCTATTTCATAGAGTTTTTAACTAGAGAACTTGCTTCAAAACAGGTATATATTGAGTCTGGCTAAATAGGAACCACTCAAATTCTGCTATTCCAGTACCTTTGAGTTCTTGCTATCAGACAAGAGGCCTGATTGCCTTAAGTGTATGATCTCTTCATTGCATTTCATGAGCTGTGATAACTTTTAAGCATTCAAGGAGTGTTACCACTTTGCAATGCTTTTGGGGGATTAAACACTGAGTAATTTTCTATTCTCTCTCCAGCTTCTATCTACTTTTCAACCTAAGCTCCATTTGGGCTGCTACTCACACTGCAATAAGCAGCTTAGTACAATATATCTCATAACTGCAAAGACTACTTTCTCTTGCTGATGAAAGTCGCTTTAATTGCAGTGAAAACTAGACAGATGCTATTAAAGCTGTTTGGAAGAGGGAAGTGTGCATTAAGTGGCAATGTCCACCCTTGAATGTGCTAGCAGAATAGGACAGAGCGTACCAAAGCTCAGATCTTTAAAAAAAATTAAGAAATAATTTCTCTTTAACAGAGACTTAATTAAATGGCACAAGTTTTCAGTTTTGATCTAATTCTACTAAATGGTCTGTTTTTAGGCAGCCTGCTTCTGCGAAGTGGTATGACCGAAGGGACTACGTCTTTATTGAATTTTGCGTTGAAGACAGTAAAGATGTTAATGTAAATTTTGAAAAATCCAAACTTACATTCAGGTAAATAACTGAAATCATTGTCAAGTGGAAGAGAAATTTCACTATCTAAACGCTGACCTGACCCTTTTTCTAACTAAATAGCTAGTACCTTTATTTTATTTCAACTATGTTTGCTTTGGGACTTTTCAGTCCAGCTACATAACTAGCTTAATTCTTTTCTCTTACAGTTGTCTTGGCGGAAGTGATAACTTTAAGCATTTAAATGAAATCGATCTTTTTAATTATATTGATCCAAATGTAAGTATTTTCTGAACGTTTGTCCTCTGTACCCTTAATAATTATACAAGAAAAAGGGACTCTAAACATGTGAGGTACTTGGATACTATGGATAATGAGCCCCATTAGTAACTTAGCATACCTAAAGAAATTTTTGTCTGAGAAAGGGATTTCTGGTCCGTCCTTTCTGCTACTTGAAGAGTGGCATGTCAAAGTCTGCTCCTGAGTACGTACATATTGCACTTCTGTGTGCTTCTCACCACTGTTCTTGCACGTCCTTTCTTAGCTCTCCTTGCTTTATTCTTGTCCATCTTTCTCAAGGGACCAAAAACAAACACAATCAGCATCATTGCGCCTGTTAGAGCAGGTATATTTACTAGCTTGTAAAATGTTCCTGTGCAGGAGTGTGGGGTTTCAGTCTCGGATGGATAATGACTTTTTGCAGTCCTGTCCTCAGTTTGAATCCTGGGCCCAAAATTGGGGGGAGGGATTATTTTAGTACATGGTAAATCACAGTGCAATGTTCTGTAGACACTCCAGTAGACTTTGGTGATCTATTCAAGCATTCATTGTAAAGAGTTTTCATGCCATGTGACAGGAGGCAGCTACTGTATATACTTTATTCATCTTCTCAAGCATAACTGAGTGATGACCTCTCAAATGGGTGGGTGAATGCTAGATGTATACATTTTACTGAAGTTGCTCCTATATCCTGACTCTACCATGTTAATAGGACAATTCTTTCATTCCAGGAATCCAAGCATAAAAGAACAGACAGATCTATCTTGTGTTGTTTAAGAAAAGGAGAATCTGGCCAGTCATGGCCAAGGTTAACAAAAGAGAAGGCAAAGGTACACTTCTATTCTGTGGGGGCTTGAAGTGTGGTTGGTTGTTTTTTGGTTATACTCATGGAAGCAGTGGTCACTGCCACTCAAATTATGGAGAGTCCATATGTCATGCCAAATGATGAATGGGTTAAGTATTTACTGTCATTCAGCCCCTCTCCAAACAAAATGGCAGCTCTTGAAGAACCTGCCTACATTTTGCTAATGTGAGGGAAGACTTTTCCTGTCTATTTCCTCTACCCCCACACAACCCTAGAACAAATATTTCTCCCTCAAGGAGATAACTGTTTGTATTCCTGTGTAGCTCAACTGGCTCAGTGTGGATTTCAACAACTGGAAAGACTGGGAAGATGATTCAGATGAAGACCTGTCCAATTTTGATCGCTTCTCGGAGGTGAGGGAAGAGGAGAACCCAAAGGCCTGGGTTCCATTTTGGGGTTTTGGCTGCAAGCAATAGCTGGTGGCTAGGCAATCAGACCACTTTAGTTGGCCAAGGAGCCACTTGGTCTGTTAAGACATCAGTACCAATGCACACTCATTCCACATTAAACTCCAGCTGTTGCCAGCACCAAATGGGTGACTTGGCAGGTTCCAACTAAAGCAAATCAATTTTAGAATTGTAGCAATTTCAAACATAATATATAAAAACAAAAAAAAAACACTTCACTGGCTGCTTCTTCTGTATGTTTAATCTTTCCTTATGATGATCTCTTAATTGCACTTTGAAGAACCAGGCTTAGTGCCAAGGGAGGCCTGCACAGCACTCAGAAGCAGTAGACCAAGTGCACATAGGTGGTGATAGAAGGCATGTCTTCTCCAGAGCAGAGACTGCCAGTTCTGAGCTGTGCAACAGATTGTGTGGCTGTGGCCTCTGATAAGATTACCAGATTTATTTGTGCTTGTGACCAAACCTATACTTAACATGCCTCTTCAGAGGTAGAGGACAGCTAATGCATTAATTTGACTTTCCATCAGATTGAGATGCAGTAAATTTTAAAACAATATTTTGAATCTTGAATTTTATACTAATTGAGCTACTCTGCATTCTTTCTTGGGCTCTTCCCATGAAATATTCTTAATGAAGATGCAGTAACTACTGCACTTGTGTAGAAGGGTTTACAGAAAGCACAGTGGAGACTGACCAAGTGGAACAGGGCTCTGTGATAATTGGGACTGTTTTTAGACTTGGAATGCAGTATTCCTTGGGTTTTACAGAGAATAAGAAAACGTCAGTGAGGCAAAGTCTCTAATTTAACACTAGTTCCCTTTATAACAGATGATGAACAACATGGGTGGAGATGAAGATGTAGATTTGCCAGAAGTAGATGGAGCAGATGATGTAAGTAGTTTATGGGGAACATCAGATTTGGGAAAACCTACTTTTGTGTCCTCTGCAATGACCTCAAATGGTAGTGGCTTTACCACCACAGCTGTTGTGCTTGAACAAACCTTCAGCTGTGGTTCTTGGTAATTCTGCCTTGAAGCATGTAGGGTGTACCAGAGGTATAGAGTCCTTCCTGGAGGTTGTCACAGTAAATCTGATCAAAAGTATGTCTTAAACATCCTCAGTTTAGTGGTGGTGTTTACTGAGCTAGTGTCAGGGCAGAAGGAGCAGCTTCAGGAACAGCTTGACTTATTTGCTAACTTTTTTCTTCTTTCTCCAGGATTCACCAGACAGTGATGATGAAAGTAAGTTATTTTAGCGTGCAAATTTTTTTCTGAGCACTAGTCTTGCATAAGCTTTGTTTCATCCAAAGTAGGACAGTCTTGTGGAGAGCTTGCCAGCACTAAGCTTTGTGCTGCATGTCGACACAAGTCACTGTGTTCTAGTTAACCTGCAGTGTGTACTCAATACAGGTCTAACTCTTACATCTGTCATCTAGGCAGTGTGGTCTAACGGACTGTCGAATATAGAGTCATAAACTTTCCCAAGAGTTGCAAGCATCACTTTTTAACTTTGCAGATTGCTGCAGTCCCAACAACAATTGTTGAAGCTAGAGACTAATTTGCATCTCCTACATGGTGCTATGTACATGCTAATTGACTGACCTCTTGTATTTCATGTAGCGGTTAGAGGACTCGTTGTCAAGTTGCTCACGTATTTGAGAACCTAACTTGTCTTTTCACCGGTGGACAAAGTAGCAGAAGCATTCTTAGAAAAGTCTGCTGCATGCTCCTTAGACTGGTGCGGGGATCATGTCTGTACAGCCCCTAGTGCAACAGTTTGTAGGTGATCTGTGTTCAAAACAAAACCCAAACACTAACGTGCCACCTTTATCCTCAGAAATGCCAGATCTGGAGTAAGGAGAACTGTCGTCTTCAGGGTTTGGGGAAAGAACTTCATCACAACATTTCATAACCGAAGAATTCCTGAGTTGATCGCTCTAAAGGCAGATACTGCATCCTTTAACCCATGTTCAATCTGTTTTAAATGGTTTCACTGATGGTTGGTGTGTACCATTGTTCAGGGCAGTCTTAAGCCACATGAGGCAATAATGTTATGCAGGAAAGTTACTTTTCCAGACTTCCAAAAAACAATTGAGGTGTAGGCAATCGCTACAAAATCAGTTGCAATAAAAAGGGCTTAAAGCCTCCTTGCCTCCTCATAAGACATAATTACAATGGGAAGATTCTCAATTTACAGGAAGTGGTAAATTAGCGTTTTCCCCCTCACGGTGTGGACTGCAGATCATTTAAAATTTCAGATTTTTATACCTGGAACTCAACTGACGGAAACAATGTTTTAATTGGCTTACAAAATTAAACTGGTAACACGCTATACCTCTGCGGTGTCTTCAGGTGTATTCCACTAATGTTTTAATAAAAAGGAAAAACAAATTGCTTCACTTTGTTGTATTTAATCACTAGTTAGTGTTCCAGATGTATCCTAGCTAAAACTAGTGACCCCCTAACTTAAATGGGTGAAGCCTGTACATTTGGTATTGTTTGACCCTCAAGCTTTTACATCTCTTAGTACAGAGGGGTGAAAGTGGCTGGCTGTACATTGTTGCTTGTCAATCTGTACATTTAGACCAAATTGTATTTGCACTGTTGGTATGGAAACAAGTGACAAAACATTAATACACTATTGGGTTTCTGTTTCGTTTATTTTGACCAGCTTATTACAAAACTGAAAAACCTCAATCTGTGTTAAGAGCAGAGGGGATTTTTTTTTTTTTAAATGTCTACATTCTTTCTAATAAACTGTTGAAGACTCCATGGCTGTCCTTTGAACTGTCTGGTTGACTGTAACTTCGTGTATTCTTACTATTTGCTGGAATGGATTTTTTTTTTAGTTGGATTACTAGTGTGGGATTATTTCAGCTGTTCGAAGGAGGCAAGTTGTAATGTTCCCAGGAAACCTTCAGAAAAGTGAATCTGTAATTGAAAATTGTAGGTACACTTTGACAACAGTTTAAAAAAGAAGTGTTGTGATTTGACTAAAATAAAACAATGTTTTGTCCTCCTCCTAAATCTTTGAGCTTTTGCATTTTGGCACTTTTAGTTCCCCCAAATGGCCCTTGGGCTTTGTCAGGCTGCTGGGTGCATTGGTTCACGATTTCATGATGTTCTATGTCTGGACTCCCAAGTGCAAAGCTTCACACGGGTACAGCTGAAGTGTGCTGCTCCTGATGCAAACAGGCTCTCAAGGATTATTTCCGTATTCTAGTGCCTACGATACTACCTGCCCTAGCCTTGTGGCCACGCACATTTGTGCGTTCCATAACTCTAGCCTGGTCTCCTTTCAGTACATCTCTTTATGAACAGTCAGTTAACTCACCATGACTAGAGTTGGGTCTCCATGAAGATTACGCCTTCTGCTGAACAGTCTTGCCATGAGTTGGTCCCTGCATGCAGAGACCGAAACCTGCCAATGTTTAGCCTTTCTCATGCTCCAGGTATGGGAATTAGGGAACAGTCTGGTGTTGCTAAGTCCACACGTCTTTTAGTTTAGAATCAGAAAAGCACTTTTGTCTTTTGAGCAGTTTCTCTCCTCTACAGCAGGAGGCTCCTGCTTTGTACCATTCCTCAAAACAAGACTCCTTCCAGTGGTCCGTCTACACTTAAACTGCAGCGGCCCAGCTGTAGCGCTTCAGTGAAGCTTCTCCTGTCAGCGTGGTTAATCCACCCCCCTTGACATAGTGCTGCCTGCAACAGAGTTAGGGCAGTTGAAGTGCATCACTCGCAGGTGTGGGCTTTTCACAGCCCTGCATGACAGCTGTGCTCATGTAAGCTTATAGTGTAGGCCTGGCCTAACAATTCAGAGCCACAGGTGCAGAAGCCCAGAAACAAATTCAGTAAGCACAGGTGCAGGTGTGTAAGCGGCTCACCTACCTCAGACTGCAGGGCTGGGCCATTTGAATCTGCAGGGGATGCAATCTGTAACTGCTGGTGTGACTCTGCTAGAGGAATACAGGAATTGCAGAGTGAAGGCCATAGAAGGGAGAAGATGGATGCAAATTGATCACCTCTGTTGCCTTTTGATCTTAATTTAAGCCCCATTGGTGCTGGCCTTAGCCTTGACACTATCTGATGGGAGAGGAGCAGTGAGTTGCCAAAGACACTGCAGAGAAGTGGGCCAGGTTCACCCTTAAAGGAAAGGAGATTTCCTAGGCTGGTAAGCCTTGATAAAGGAGTCACTTGTGCCCATCAGAAGAAAGCTGGACCAGCCCTGTGTGGACCATTCTCCGGTGCTTTGTTAATAAGATCATTAATAGAACTGTGCGGGTAGGGCTGATGACAGCTCTGCTACCTGCCAATAGGTACATCAAAGAACGTTACCTGACACTGTTGTCACTTATGGTTTCACCTGGTACCTTCTGCAGAACAGGAGCCTCTGGCCTCTTCCTGGCACAACATACATCAGGCTTCATGCAACTAATACTAAGATGTGACCCTGCTTGTTCACTTTTTGTTGTCGTTCTGTTACTGTCCCTATATGCTGTTGTAGTCACAAGCCGTGTCTCCCTCTGCTCAGTGGGGATGTCTACTTAAGCAACTTCCCTTTTAAAGGGGTCCTAAATATTGTTATTAATAGCTGGCAGTTGTCCAGCTCCTATATCTAATTTAGGTCCAAATTACCTGCTTCAATAGAGTCGCTGCCCTTTGAGGGCAATTGCCTAAACCCCTGCATTGAATATAAACACGTGGAAAAGAACTGGGCTATCTAGAAATGGAAAACGCATGGGAACATGAGAGAGGCAGCTGATGCAGAGAAGGTGAATGTTCTGTGAGTCCTTGCACACATCCATTCCACTGCAGATGTGTGCCCCCCGCAACCCTCTTCAGTTCCTTCTTATCGCCAGTGATTGTCAGAGCGATTCCAGACTTGTGAGGGAAGCACTTGTCGCTCTGTGTATGTATCCCGTTGTTAGAAGTTAGTTAATTAGTTGTCGTTTAGCCTTATGTAGTTCTTAGTGCTAGGGTTTCATTTTAGGACTTTTGACCAATTTTTCTCTCCGTACTGGAACGATGCCTCACTGGGATTTAAGCCCTGATGGATTTGTGCTAAGCCTGTGCTGGCCAGCAGCCCACTCCCACCCTAGTTATGTGTGGGAGAACCCCGGTTTAGTGACAAATGTCACGTTTGTAAAGGATTCAAGCCCTGCTCACAGGAAGACAATGGGGAGGCTCAAGTGCTGCTTATGGAGGCTCCATTTTGAGTCATGTCACGGGAAAAGCACCCCAAATACATCAGCTTCGGTACAGAGTGCCCCACCGGAGCCTGCCTGTAGCCTCTTGTTCCCGTTCACCAGTGCCAGAGAAAAGAGAGGCCTTTCTCAAGTTTGGTGCGTCGATTGAGTGTGTTTGTACCGAAGCCAAGAAGAGACAGAGACGCTGAGACTCCCGTTGCCTAGGGAGAGAGGATTGCTGCCTCCAGAAGCTGGGCCAGGTCCATCCAGGCTGTCCCCTGGAAGATCGCTGCAGAGCAATTGACAGTGCTGTCCCCAACCGCCCCAGAAGCAGATGCAGCTGCAAGGGACCTGCTTAGCCTGTTGGTACCAGTGTTGCTGGCAATACAAAAAGGTGGACGGCTGGGACTGATACATACAGCTCCTACCTCGCTGCGTCTAGACCCTGCAGTGCCATTACCTCCCAAGCTTCCGCAGAACCCCGTGCAATCGAGAGGCAAGCCTCCGATAACATCCCCGGGCTTGGCTATCCCTCATCAGTCCTAACTGGTTCTGCCTCTCTGTCAGAAACATTCAGTTTCTTCTTCAGACTTTGGATGTGATACCATCCGTATCCCTTCTAGAATGGGGAACGTCTCCCCTCACCCCCACCCCCGGCCTTATTCTAAGGGACAGTGGTCCAGGCAAGGATGGGTCTCAGGCCCATACCAGTGGCCATTCTGGACACCCTGGGGCCCCTCCAGCAAGGACCTCCACTCACAAAAGCTTATGCTCAAATAAATTTGTTAGTTTCTAATGTGCCACAAGTCCTCCTTTTCTTTTTGTGAATACAGACTAACACGGCTGCTACTCTGAAACCTGTCAACTCTCTTGTTCGCTGTCTACAAGAGCGCACAGAGGGCGTCCTGCTCTCATCCACTTGGGGCGTCCCCTAGAGCCGGAAGATGGATTTAGCCACATCTGGGCATAACAATCACTCTTGGTGATCAGAGAAGGACCCACTCAGCAGACCCGCTAATGTGTTTTGTTTCCCTGGAAGCTAAGCAGCTCAGAGGTGAATCGAGTTGTTTCTATGAAAGTCTCAGAGGCGAATTGCCTCCAGGCAAAGCTGGGTCAATTGTGCTCCTCCCAGCGAGTTTCTGTAAAAGGCGGCAGCAGCAGAGTTGTCTGTTCAAATTAATACATTTTCCCTACTATGTGGAGGAGGAAGGCTGAGCAGGCTAAACATACTGCTCTTAGCTCCCTGATATTTACATGAGCCTTGAGACGACCAGGGATCCTTGGCCTGCAGGGACCGCATATGATCTCCCCAGCCCAGTGAGGATGCATCTGACTAGAGTGAGGGTTGGCATCAAGGAAACAAAGGGGATCCCCTAGGCAGACTTGGAGGGGATCCGTCCACCAATCCAGAGACAACAGAACTAACACCGGCATTCGAGCCGCTCCATCCAAATGGGGACGCTTTGGGGTAGACGCTGACGCTCGTCGTGCTGACCTACATCTGTACGTGCTGCCATGTGACCCAGACCGAGGCAGCTGCTTGCTGGGGGGACAGGGTATGTTTTGAGCTGCAGCACTTGGTCCCCTAACAGCTGGAACCTGCATTACCATAGAAAGGCTTTTGTGGAGTCTGATGGCCCCCATGAACTTAACTCTGTACTGATTTGCCTTGGTTTACGGGGAGTCCCAGCGGGTCGAGCTGTGGCTACATGGGATAACGCTTAAGCGTCTGTTCTGTGGTGTGCAGATACTGGGCTGTGAAGAGAGTGTAACGCAAACCAAGAGGAGTGGTGTTTGCCTGTACCCTGAGGAGCTTATGGTTGAGGGAGGGAACGAAAGCACCAGAGTGCCAACAGGCAGAGATGATTTTTACTGCTTTCCAAAAATGTGTCCCCGAAGTCCTATCAAGGGGCTGCTTCCTCTTGGGCCAGTTAAACTCAGAGCTATGGGGCCAGTAAAGGGGATGACAGGTATGTATAGGTCATAGACAGGTTATACCTCTCCTGGCTTTCCCCCCTATGTAATGGTAACAGGCAGGGCTCATCTTAGATTCTATTAATTGCTGTTTTCAGTCCATATCAGCTTGAGTGAGAGTCCCTGTGAGTGTGTGCGCACTGTAATTCTTTCCGTGAGGGCGTAGATGTAAAACAGTGGTGGTCAGGCTCTGGGCATATCCAAAGTCCTTTTATAAATCCCTTCTATGGGGGGTGTCCCCGCCCTCTCTGTAGCTTGAAAAAACCACATGCAATACTGTAAACGTGAGGAACAAGACAAAAAGGATACTGCAGTTCGTCTACCTAGGGATACATAAACTGCAACACGGCCAAGGCTTAGTCTGCTAAGTCTAGAATGAGAATAAAAAGTGCAGAATAACTTTTAGCAAGTTGGGGGCTATTACTCATGCTAATCTGACTAGTCAAACTGTCAATTGCTTGGAGTGGGGGCTCACTGGCCTTGATGGGGATTCTTTCCATTGACTTCAGTGTGTTACGGCTCAGGCCCTTCATGCGTCATGCTTATCCCCTATAAAAAGACAGCTCACCTTCCAGCCAAGGGTCAGCCCTGTCCCCAATTTGTGCCTGTCCCTTTTGATCTCTGCTCCAAGCGTGCGGTGAGAATGCGGGTGGCGCAGTGAGCGTACCTGGGACTATGGCATGGAAGAAGCATCCCTGTTTCAGAAATGCTGGCCAGTAGTTCTAATTTTAGGTCTGCACTTTAGCAGGGTCTATGGATAGCTTTGTGCAATGGGGCCGGGCTAGCTCAGGAGGAATTTCGCTTACTGGACTGTTGTTAGAGGAGGCGTAAGGATTGGCCGAGTTACAAAGCAACACTTCAACCAAGGACAAAGAGGCACAATACGCAAGCTCCTGTGACATCAGCATTACCTTCCGGTCCATTTGTCAAAGTGGCTACATTTCAGGGCAAGGCTAAACAATAGGCAGGCAAAGGAAATCAAGCTGCAGCCAGAGGAGTTTAATAAATAAATAAAATCTTTTAATGATCAACCTTGTAAAACTCCCGTGAAAATTACCAGTCTGGGCAGAAGATTTATTCCTTCTAGCTTACCACAAAGAAGGATCAGGAAAAACTAATCATCCCTCCAGAATAATCATCTCGGGCAAGTAGATTTTTTTTCCAGAGCTGCTCTGGTGTCTGTATTTCATGCCCAAGGGTCAGAGTTAAGGATCTCATGGATGTTTTGTTTTACTGTAAAGCCCTTGATGTTCATGCAAAATTAGGCTTGGGAGAATTGGATTTTTATGGGTAAATGTTGGTTTCGCTGCATGCCCGCAGGCCAGCAAAAGAAATATTTCTGTTGGTGATCGTTGGAATTTACAGAGAGGCAACGTAAGAAAAACGCTACTTGAGAACTTCAGCTGTTGATTTAAAGGAGATCTACTTTGTATATTTTGACATGTGATGTTAACAATTTATGTTTGAACAGTTATAAAGCTTGCACTTTTTGATTCTCAACATCTACTGTACAGTCATTAAACTTTAGAATCAATCAAAAAAATTTAAAAATGTTTAAAATCTGTAATTTTGCACAACTGTATCAATTAAAAACTAGAACTGAACAAATTCTTAAATTGATATCTTTACATTATATTAATAAAATGAAATTCTGCCCACCCTGTTTAAAAATGATGTGGATCGGTGCTGGTAAGAATTACGGTCCCCAATTTGGTAATGAGCTTCTTGTGGGAGCATCTCATAGTTAAAAGACAGGAGTGGGGACACCTGGTTTCTGCTGAAATTGATGTACTCTGCCACCGTTCGCAAAGCGGCTCTCAGCACATCGGTTGCCCTAGCTGTAAAATGGGGGATAATAAACCACCTCCATACTGGGGATGTGAAATAAGGTGATTGGCTGTAAAGCACTTTCAAGGCCTGAGTGGGGAGGTTATTTTAGCTAAGCTTCCTATCGTATACGTGCATTGGTGTGCAGCCATCTCAGGTTTATCTTGATGATCGGAAGGTCTCATGTTGACCGATCACGTCTTGCTCTTGCTATAGCATGTGGATATGAATTACTGACTTCAGAAACCTCCACCGCCTGCCTTATTCAATGATGTGATTCATCAGTGTTCTTCAAAGGTTTTGGAACACTTTTTGTGCCTAAACTGGATGGGTCAAAGCTGTGTACCCTTCCCTGTTTTTGGAGTCTCTTTAGCCAGGTGTAGATAACTCATCCGTGGGTCTTGCTCATGTGGTGGTGGTAGATTCCTGTGTATGACCTGGGATTACAGAATCTAAGAGATACCTATGTTTTGCTCCCCATCCTGTTCAAGACTTTCCTTTATTCAAAATTTTGGATGTCTGATTATTAGTATCTTTCTTTCTTTTTTTTGTATAGCACTTTTCATCACAAGGGCAGGGGAGCCAACATGGTTTAGAAACCGATGGGAGAACGGATCACAGGGATACCTTCCCTCCTCCCATATACTCTAAAATGCAGCCACCTCTGAGTGGATCACAGCAGCTGTTTATAACAGTGCAAGTTTAGGAGAGGAATTTCTGGAGAACAACGTGTCCAAATGAAACTGGTGGGTTAGGGAGACAGTGTAATTACCATAGTGAATGGGTTCTCAGCGGGGATGTTGCAAGCAACCACCCTTCTTAAGGGCTAGATGGGAGAAGGGTTACTGAGTCATGGGTGGGAAGAGGTTGAGGCTCACTACCCCAGTGAGATTCTAGCCAGGACTCGGGGACTAGCCACTGCAAAAAGTGATGTGGAATTTTTAGTGACCACAGGAGCTCAGGATGTCACTTTTATGTTTCCTTTGAAAAGCTAGCACTGTGCGAGGGGAGAGAGGAGAGGGCATGGCAGCCCTGTAGCTTTGGGTGCTGGCATGGGTCTGCTACTGAAGCTGGCTCACGAGGCACCTCATAACCCTGCAGGTTTCAGTGTAACAGCCGTGTTAGTCTATTCGCAAAAAGAAAAGGAGTACTTGTGGTTAGTCTCTAAGGTGCCACAAGTACTCCCTTTCTTTTTGCATAATCCTGCAGTGGATCGTTGAGGTCGGTATAAACCCGAAGTGGGAGAGCACTGTGCTCTGACCCATGCACGTCACCGCTTCAGTGATCAAACCACTGTGGTTTCTATTCAAGCTTCACAGTTATGGAAATACTCCTTTTTTTAAAAAAAAGGCAGACTTAAAATGGTGTCATAACTTGGGGCCAGGGCTACCCGACGGTGGGAACGGCGCACTAACACGTCACTGGTGTTGATTTGGCACAGAATGAGGCGGTTAGTGGAGGGGAAAATGGGAGCCAGGGCTCCTGGGTTCTCTCCCCAGCTCTGTGCTGGGTGAGCGGAGAGTGGATTCTCCACGGTTCTGTTTCTAACAGTGCTGCTGTCTCATTGTGTGACCTGGGACAAATCCCTGTGCTGGTTCGGATTCCCCTTCCGTCCACACACAAACCAGCCTCAGGTCAACAAGCCTTCAGGACCCAAATCCCAGGACCCTGCTAGGGGGATGAGTCAGAGCTTGGGTCCCATCGTAATTTAGGTCCAAGGCCTGTCATTTTGCAGTGTGGATGCAACTCAAATCCTAGCCCCAAGGGCTGCGTGCTGCAGCATGGGTACGTTAGCCTGGTTGGGCGACCCACACCCAGCAACTGTAAGCCCTGCAGTGTGGGCGCAGAAGCTCGGCTTGGCAGCACCTTGTAAACCCACCTGCAGAGCTGGGTTTACAAGGCAGGGTGGATCGGGTGACCCCCTGCGCCCCCCCCACCCCGCCCCAGGAATGTCTGGGGCAAGGTCACGCCAGCGGGAAGGGAGCTTTGCACTCTTCAAAGTGAGCCCAGACCAACCCACGTGCGGATTTTCACTCAGTACCGGAGAGGGGTCGAACCCATGTTAAAATGGACCGTCTGGCTTAAAACCAGGCCAAGGGCCCATCTAGGTGTAGACGCTCCCTGGGGGCCACGCCGGCTCCAGGGGCTGAGAAAGGCCTGTGGGATCAGGAGTCAGGAAACCCCCTCCCCGACCAGACCCCCCCATCCCCGCCAGGCCCGGGCTGCCCTGGAGCAAGGACAAGGCAGAACACGTGCTCACGCCTTCCTGGGTCCTGTGCCCTTAAGCAGGGAGCCCGCCTTTTCCAGCTGCAGCGGCCAATCCACTTCAAGCTCCACGGAGGGTTTCCTCCCTCGCGCGGACCAACTGGGAGGGGGAGCGTGCCCCGAGTGGCAGAGCTCCTGCCCAATGGAAGAGAGGCGCCCGGGGCGATGGACAGGAGCCTCGCCCAATGAGCGCGCGGGGCCGCAGGACGGGCAAGCCCGCCGCCCAACAGGGCGCACTGGCCTGGGTGACGTGCGGCCCGGCGGCCCCGCCCCGCGGCGCAGGTCTTCTGCGGGCGGGCGGCCGGGCTCACTCTGCGCCGCCATGTTGGGGTTCGTGGGTCGCTGCTCGGCCGCCGCCGCCTCCCCCCTGCTGCGGCGCGGGGCGCTGGGCCCGGCCGGGGCCGCGGGGCCGCTCCGCGAGCTGCTGCTGCGCGGCGCGGCCGCCGGCGGGGCCCGTGAGTGCGGGGCGGGGCGGGGCCGGGCGGGGTCACCTTGGGGCCGGGAGCAGAGGGGGGGCCGGGCCGGAACCGGGCCGCGGGGGGGGGGGGTCGAAGGGAGCAGGGGGGGGCCGGGCCGGAACCGGGCCGCGGGGGGGGGTCGAAGGGAGCGGGGGGGGGCCGGGCCGGAACCGGGCCGCGGGGGGGGGGTCGAAGGGAGCGGGGGGGGGCCGGGCCGGAACCGGGCCGCGGGGGGGGGTCGAAGGGAGCGGGGGGGGGCCGGGCCGGAACCGGGCCGCGGGGGGGGGTCGAAGGGAGCGGGGGGGGGCCGGGCCGGAACCGGGCCGCGGGGGGGGGTCGAAGGGAGCGGGGGGGGGCCGGGCCGGAACCGGGCCGCGGGGGGGGGGGCCGGGCCGGAACCGGGCCGCGGGGGGGGGGGTCGAAGGGAGCGGGGGGGGGGCCGGGCCGGAACCGGGCACGGCGGGGGGGCGGGCAGCGAAGGTGGATCTGGGGGTTGGGCCGGAGCGGGGGGGGGTCGAAGGGAGCGGGGGGGGGCTGGGCTGGAACCGGGCGCGGGGGGGGCGGGCAGCGAAGGTGGATCTGGGGGTTGGGCCGGAGCGGGGGGGGTCGAAGGGAGCGGGGGGGGGCTGGGCTGGAACCGGGCGCGGGGGGGGCTGGGCTGGAACCGGGCTCGGGGGGGGCGGGCAGCGAAGGTGGATCTGGGGGTTGGGCCGCAGTGGGAGGGGGGGGGACCCCAGGAGATTTGGGCTCCAGCGGGGGGCGGTGCCGGGGAGGGAGCCGGGCTGGAACCGGGTCCGAAGGGGGGGGACGGGAGACTCGCCCTGGGAGCAGGGGGCGCTGGTCCCCCCGGGGTGCAGATGGCAACGGCTGCAAGGATCATTTCTCCCACGGGGCCCAGCTCCCTCTGACAAGCAGCTTGTTTTCCCCCAAATCCCCTGCTGGGGCATCGCAGCCTGTCCCCTGTCCCAGCGTCTGACCTTGACTCTCGCCTCCTTTGCCCCATCCCAGGACGGGACTATGCAGCGCAAGCGGCCCCTGCCGCCAAGGCCGGGGTTGCCACGGGCCGCATCGTGGCTGTCATCGGCGCCGTGGTGGATGTCCAGTTCGACGAGGGGCTGCCCCCGATCCTGAACGCCCTTGAGGTGCAGGGCAGGGACACCAGGCTGGTGCTGGAAGTGGCTCAGCATCTGGGTAAGCGGCGGCCCCTCCAGGTCTGTAACTGGCACAGGGTTGAGGCTCCTTCGCTGATGATCAAATGTGATGACTTTCGTTCTTCTGAGCATGCTGAAGCCACTACTATGGTCTGAGGAGGAGCAGGCTTAAAATGGCTGCTGGCCTGAATCTGTCTAGGAGGAAGCCACAGCGGGGGATGCAGTGAAAGCTGTTCCCAGGGACTCCTGTGCACGTCACCTGCTCTGATGTCCTTTCCACCTTGGCTACCTATGCAGCCTCCAGTACCAGAGGCAAAGCGACTTGCCCAAGGTCACACACGTGTCAGAGCAGGGAGCTGAATATAGCTCTCCCAAGCAAGTGCCCTAACCACTAGGCGTCCCTGGAACTGTCCTCCCTGCTGAGTACGGAGAAACACACACACACACAGCAGTGGTCAGTCAGGACAGGTTGCAGTGGTCAGTCAGGACTGGTTTTGCAGCAACTGTCTTGTTACCTGTGATTGCCTTTATGTAGCATCCATGTAATGCTCCTTTCCCGTGCCCCGGCAGGTGAGAACACAGTTCGTACCATCGCCATGGATGGTACCGAAGGCCTGGTGAGAGGACAGAAAGTGCTGGACTCCGGGGCCCCAATCAGAATCCCTGTAGGCCCTGAGACCCTTGGTAGAATCATGAATGTGATTGGGGAGCCCATCGACGAGAGAGGCCCAATAACGACCAAACAGTAAGTGCAAACGGTCTCCGGCCTTGCAGGGCGGGGGAGAAGGGGCAAGCCCTTGCAAAGAGACTGGGCTGCATGTCACTTGGGACTGCCTGAGAGAGTGGGGGGCGGGCATTGTCGCAGACCCTCTGGGCCTAGTTAAATGGCTGAGAGTTTGCACTGGCGTCTCCATGGCGTTACAGGGACTTGATTGGCAGGAGCTAAACTGAACATCAGATGTTTTCTCCCTATTAAGTAACTTCTGCCCTTAGATTTCAGTAGTGCCTTGAATATAGCCAGCGTGGGTCCCGGTTGCCTAGGTGCGGTGCAAATGCGGAGAAGCAGAGTGAACTGAACCTCCGCTGCCCACAACAAGAGAAACCCCAATGGCTCGTGTTTCCTCCAGCTGTGGTCGCCGGCCGGTGGCACAGTACACCCTAGCAGGCCTTGAATGCCATCCTCCCAGGCCATCCAACTTCTGCAAGCTGACGTGATCCTCTGGGCCCCTGTCTTGTAGGTTTGCTGCTATCCACGCCGAAGCCCCAGAATTCGTTGAGATGAGCGTAGAGCAAGAGATCCTGGTTACTGGCATCAAGGTGGTGGACCTGCTGGCACCGTACGCCAAGGGCGGCAAAATCGGTACGTTGCAAATCAAAGGGCCCATGTGGGGGAGGGAGGCGGGGTTCGGGAGGGGGGTCAGCACGTGGTTCGTGGAGCTAGACTCCCTTTCAGAGCTTAGGAAGCCACCCTGAACCTTTGTTAGTGTGGGGGCCGAGTAAGAGGAGCGTGGTGGGTTCAGAAGTCGTATCCGTTCCTGCCCTTGCTAATGCGCCCTGTTTCCTTCGCTGATGAGTAACCTGGTGACTTTCGTTCTTCTGAGTTTGCTGAAGCCACTTCCAATCTCCTGAGAAGGAAAAAGGGGCGGGGGCAGGGAGAGCCTTGTGGCAAAGGAGCTGCTTGTCAGGGTGCTATTGAGCTAACCAACTGCACCCACTTCGCCCACCCGCCCAGGTCTGTTCGGAGGCGCTGGCGTGGGCAAGACTGTGCTGATCATGGAGCTGATCAACAACGTGGCGAAAGCCCATGGTGGCTACTCGGTGTTTGCCGGCGTCGGGGAGCGAACCCGTGAAGGGAACGACTTGTACCATGAAATGATCGAGTCTGGAGTCATCAACCTGAAGGACACAACCTCCAAGGTGAGGGGGGGCCCTGGATAAGGACCCTAGGGGTCGAGCTGCTCCGCCGTGTTTGCCCAGGAGGGAAAGCCGAACCTTCAGATCTAGGAAGCGTGCCCTGAGCAGTGCTTTGTGGCTGGCCAAGCAAAGAGCCTCGGGGTCAGCCCCTCTGGGAAATGTGTGGTCCTTGGGGGCAGAGCTAGGGCTGTCCCTAGCCGCGGGCAGTAAGTCTGTCACCATAGCGCTGGGGCTCCTGGAACGGCCCAGCGGAGGGCGTTAGGTGGGGCCTGGCAAGCAGCCCCAGCTGTCCTGGTAACACGTTCGCTCCCTTTGTGCTGCAGGTCGCCCTGGTTTATGGGCAAATGAACGAGCCCCCAGGCGCCCGTGCCAGAGTCGCGCTGACTGGGCTGACAGTGGCCGAGTACTTCAGGGACCAGGAGGGCCAGGACGTGCTGCTCTTCATAGACAACATCTTCCGGTTCACGCAGGCTGGCTCTGAGGTATGGCGGCAGGGCGGTGCCAGGGAGCCATGGTCACCTGCCCAGCCTGACTGGCAGGTCCCCTGGCCAACGGGGTGAGCTAGGGAGCACTGGCCACCAGAGAAAAGGGGGGTCGGGGGAGGAACTCCCTGCAGGTCCAGGTGGCCCTTCTGTGTCTCACCATGGAACTGTCCCACCTCGTCCAATCCATGTGAAAGGCTCCCGTCCGGGCAAGGCCATCTGTGTCTCTGCAGCCTCCGCCTGACCTGGCTCTGCTTCCTTTCAGGTCTCCGCCTTGCTTGGCAGAATCCCCTCAGCCGTGGGGTACCAGCCCACCCTGGCGACTGACATGGGCACCATGCAGGAGAGGATCACCACCACCCGCAAGGGCTCCATCACCTCTGTGCAGGTAACTGTTCTGGGGAGTGGCCCGTCAGTGCGCCCTCGGACACACAGGCCTCTCCCGGCTCATGAAGAGGTTTCCCATAGTGCTGCTGTATCATGACCTCAAGGGCAACGTCCCAGTGGCATTCAGCTATCATAGCCCATCTCTCTTGTTGCCTAGGCGATCTACGTACCAGCTGATGACTTGACCGACCCTGCCCCTGCCACCACATTTGCCCATTTGGACGCCACTACTGTGTTGTCCCGCGCCATTGCTGAGCTGGGCATCTACCCTGCCGTCGATCCTCTGGACTCCACCTCCCGCATCATGGACCCCAACATCGTGGGGCAGGAGCACTACGATGTGGCCCGGGGGGTGCAGAAGATCCTACAGGTGAGAGCTGTGACGGGAGGTTGTATGGGGTGAGAGCGACAAAGGCCCCGTGGTTAGGAGGTGAGACTGGGCCGTGGAAGGGCAGAGTCCAGTTCCCTGCTGTGTTACCTGGGACAAGTTCCTTGCTCTCTCCGCAGCTCAGTTCCCCGTCTGTACAGAGGGGAGGGGAGGAGCACAGACTGGGGGGCGCTTGGGTCCCCTCTTCTGTGCCCCCAGGCTGGGGGCACAGCAGCTGGCCTAGAGGCTGATGGGAAGGGGAAGCTCAAGGGTACAGCCTGTGGGATCTGTGTACGGAAGGCTTGGCCAGCTGGGAGCCCTGGTTAGCTGCCGAGGAGCGGGCAGTTCTGGTTGCCCCCAGCTCTGCCAGCCTGTCGGTGGCCTGCAGCGCTTCTCTCTCCCCCTAGGACTATAAATCCCTCCAGGACATCATTGCCATCCTGGGGATGGACGAGCTGTCGGAGGAGGACAAGCTGACAGTAGCCCGTGCCCGCAAGATCCAGCGGTTCCTGTCCCAGCCGTTCCAGGTGGCCGAGGTCTTCACTGGCCACTTGGGCAAACTGGTCCCACTGAAGGAAACCATCAAGGGCTTCCAGGACATCCTCGGAGGTGAGGTGCCAGGGGTGGGGCTTCTTGACTCTTCAGCTAACCCAGCCCTAGAAGTAGGGGGTACAATGGCTGTGGCCCATGGAGTCTCCCCTCTGCTCTTAGCTGGGAGGCTGGACCCACATCTCCTGGTGCTGCAAGCAGGGCACTGAGGTATGTGGCTGTCTTGCTGTCCTGGGCTGCCTGGCAGGGACTTGGCTGGTGTGTTCCAGCTTCAGCTGGGGAGCTGCTCTTTGGGCTGAGGGGGGGGATATAGCACACACACCCACCCATGCCCCCCCCCCCCCCCATGATTCCTGTGAAGCTGCAGGGACCTTCCCCACATGTATAAGAGCCCTGGTGTTTGCTGCCCCCTTGTGGGGAGTCCCTGGGGTGCAGGGAAGCTGGGTCCCCCTCCTCACTGCTCCCTCTTGCGCAGGTACCTACGACCACCTGCCGGAACAGGCCTTCTACATGGTGGGCCCCATCGAGGAGGCTGTGGCGAAGGCGGAGAAGCTGGCCGAAGAGCACTCGTGAGCGACTGGCTCCGTCATACCTCTCCCCCAGCGCATCCCCACCCGGCTCCTCGGGGCCCGAGCTGGGTGTTGTCCTGTCTCCAGAGTATATTTAAAGTTTCCAATAAAACATCCGTCTAAAACATGAAGCAGGGCTGTTGAGGCTGTGGGGGGCAGGATCTGCATGGGGCAGAGTTCTGGGCGAGGGGTGACACCTGGATCAGTGGGGCGGGATTCTAGGAGCCACAGCATAACTTGCAGGGCTCGTAAAACATCGCCACTAGCTTCCAACCCAGCTGGTCGCTGGGCCTCGGCTGCCCCCTTCCCTCCCCTCGGCTCTGTGCCCTGTGGAGGGGCTGAGCGGCAGCAAGGAGTATAGCTGCTGAGTCATTCCTCCCAACCTGAGCTGCTGTTTGTGGCTCCTGGCTAGTCCGTGGCTACCCCCCATGGCCGTGCTGCGGTGCAATCTTCTGGCCCGGCTCCTGCCCACGCTTAACTAGCGGGTGAGGGGATCGGCCAAACTCTGTCCCCTGGTGGCTGGGGGAGGTGGGTAGCGAGGGCCTGAGATTGCAGAGCAGCTTGTCGGATGCTTCTGGGGAGCAGAGAACAAAGGGCCTTGGCTCTGAAACAGTTCGGCCTGGCCTGGCCTGACCCAATGTCCTCCCTCGGCCGGCGCCGTTCTCTTCCCAGGGGCAGGTGGTCTCTTGGAATGAGCCTCTGTCTCTTGGTGTGCAACCGTTGGGCTTGGCTTTAAGAGGTGGGGCCACTGGCCTAGGGGCGAGTACCCAGCCCTGTCTGCTTCCTAATACGCTCATCACCTACCCAGGACCGCAAGACTCCTGAATGCCACCTTCTGGCACTGCCCCGGCTCCAGGCCCAGTCCTTGACCCCATCCCCCTCTGCCCTGAAAGCCCCGGTCTGGCACCAGTGCCTTCTTAACATGGCTTCGCTGGCAGCCGGGCGATGACGCAGCCCCGGGCTGGGGGGAAGTGCTGCAGGAGACATGCCAGCGCAGAGTCCGTGGGGGAGAAGCAGCGGGTTGCTCAGCTGTACCTGCAGGCTGCGGCTGGCTCTGTTAACTCCTGAGTGTCTGGGTCCGGCGCTAACAGCCACTGCTCTGCAAAGCCTGTACCCCATGCAAGAGCAGAGGGAGGCTGGGGGGATGCACTTCCAGCTGGTTGCCTTGTCTAGTTGCTCACTGCTCCTCTTGCAGGGCTGGCTTGGGGACTGGGGCGAGGATATTCCACCCACAGCAGCTGCCAGAGAGCTTGCAAGCCAGGTTCATGTGCAATAAGTGGGGTGTTTCCCTTTGGCCCCTCTGTTTCCTCCAGCATCTTCCCTGAGCCGATCCCATGGGTCTACAGCCGCATCTCTAGGTCCTAAGAGCTCAGGGCCCCTGGCTGCTGTACAGCTGGTGGGATTCTCCCTGCCCTGAGGACCTTAGACAAAAGCTGGGCAGGGGAAGTGATTGAGCTGGTTTAGTGGCGAAGCTGGGCCTAGAACCCAGTTCTGCCCCCCAGCTCAGGGCTCTGTGCACGAGGCTGGAGTTAAGCCAGCCCAGGCCCCTGGTCTCTGAGCAGCACCTGGCACAAGGGGCCTAGGTCTGTGACTGGGACGACTGGGTACTACCGCAATACAAAGGCCACTGAAATGCAGCCACCTCTGGGTTGGAACGTGGCAGCTGTTGAAGGCTCTGAGGGCAACAGTCCAACAGGAGCCAAAGACTGTATCCAGCTGCCTCAGGGAGGCTAAACGCAATGAGGGGGCGGACAGCAGAGCCCCCGCCCAGCCCGGTAAGAAGAGCTATGGGAGTGGGCGGAGCCCTGGAGCCCCAGGGCATGTGGGTCCCCCAGCGTGTGCCAAGGGTGCAGCTCTGAAGTGCCCCACCCCTGCTGAGGAAGCGTAGAGGGGAAGGGGCTGGTTCACCCACCTGGAGTGAGCCAGACGGTGCATGGCCCCGGGCTGGGGGCGGGAGGGAGTTTCCAAACCGCTCTCCTGGCAGCGTCTGTAACCCAGCAGGGCAGGGGCGGCCCGGAGCGGGCAGGGCCCCTTTGCACCGCTGGTGATGCACAGGGGCTAGCCCGAGCCGGGCGGATCTGCCCCAGCCGCATCATGCTTTGTGGGGGCTCCTAGCTGTGGGGGCGGGGGCTGGCTCTGGGGAGCCTGGAGCTGGCCTCACCGGGGGGGGGGGGTGCGGGGTGGTCCATGTTGGCGAGGGGTGTTTCCGTATTATTGGGGGCTGATTTAAAAAGGCACTGCTGGGGTAGGACGCTCCAGGGCGCTGGCAGCCCTCGCCCGGCCTCCCCTCCCGTGGGCCCTGCCCTGCGGGGCTGAGCCTGCCGGGGCCTGGCAGGGGGAGAAGCACCCAGTGGCTCAGCAAACGCTGGCTGGGACCCGGAAGGAGTTGGGGGGGGGGTGGCAGGCAGATGCGGGATTCAGCCAAGACCCCGGGGAGCTGCTTTTGGGTGGGGGGGTTAGATGAGAGGGGGTTACACAGGACCTGGTAGCTGGAGTGAAGCCAGCTGGGGGGGGAGGCACCACAGTCCCCTTTGCCCCCTGCAGGCCTCTCCATTGAGGGGGTGCCCAGCAGCCCCCTTCCCCCCCAGGCCTCCTGTCTCTTGCACCATTTTGAAAACACAAAAGAGCCATTTGCTCGGCTGCCTCTTGGCTTTAATCACCATCCCCAGAGCAGCTGGGCCTTTTGTGTGGCTGGGCCCGGCTCGGGGCTCCCCCTAGTGAGAGCAGAGGGGCCGGGAGCCTCGCAAGGGGCAGGCCTCTGACCGTTTGTGGGGGGGAGGGAGTATAAATGCGGGGGGGAAGATCAGATTTTCATGCCCCACTTGGCACTGAATCCAGGCCAGGCCCTTGGTTGGGAGGGGAGCCTGGTCTGGGGTCAGAGAGAGGGGCATGAACCGTGGGAGAAGGGGAAGAGCCCCCCCCCCACAGTCCCTGAGGGGGGAAATGAGTTAGGACCAAGGCCCCAGCCCCACCAGCCCTGGGAAACCCTGGCTCCTTGCAAGAGGAAAGTGGCTATGTGCCCCAGTGCCCCCCCTTCCAGCCCCACTCCCCTGGGGTTAGTGCAGGGCAGAGATGGGTTCTCCCCCAGCTCAGGACACAGCGCCTGGGGGGACATTTCACCCAGGCCATCTCCTCCTGCCTTTGAGCAGACGCAGGGAGAAGCATCAGGGTGGGGAGGGCTGAAAATCCCACCAGCCTGGCTCCTCCTGTTGGGCCGAGGTGGGGAACAGGCTCCGTGGGGCGCTCTGCAGTCTGGGGCGGGGGGTTCCCAGGCTGGCCCGAGCACACAGCAGGGAGTGACACGGCCTCTCCCCGCGGCTCAGAGTCCAAGAGGTTTGGCCTGTGTGCCAGGGAGCCCCGGGTGGGTGATCGGTGCCAGGTCTCGCCAGTTCCGCCCCACACTTTCCCCCGCGCAATCAGCCAGCCAGGGGCCAGGCACCAGCCCCCCGCCAGAGGGCACAGGAAAGGGGCAGGGGAAAAGCGCTTCTCTGGGGTCTGCTGGCTGTCCTGACCAAGGTGCCCGATGCTGGGGGCTGCGTGGGGAACACCGAGCCCTTGGGCTGCACCCCATTCAACACAAGAGGCGTTGGGACCCCCTTTTTGCAGAGGGCCCCAGGGGAGGGTCAGGCTTGAGCATGCCAGGGAGGGAAGCGGCGAAGCCAGCCAGCAGGGACGGTGTCTCTCCCCTCGGATGGGGCTAGCAGCGGGGCTCTCATGCCCCTCCAACCGGGTGGTGCCCAGTGCCAGAGCTCCCTGCCCTATTCCTTTATCTTGCAGGCCTGGAGGCCACCTTTGCCTGGCAGCTTCAGGTGCCATAAAGCAGCCAGTGCCCCAGGACCATGTGTAGCTCAGACCGCCGCCAAAACCAGCTCTATTTCCCCATCGGCCATGGGCAGAGACTGGCTATTTCGCGGCCTGCCCATGGGGCAAAGCCGTAATGGAACCCCATGCAGCGGGGCAGGAGGGCTCCGGCTAGCTGCTCAACTGCTCCAGAGCAGGACGGAGGTGGTGGTGGGGGGGGGTTCTCCCCTTTCCCAGGCACAAGATTTAGCGCAGCAGCGAAGGGAGAGGAAAGCATTTGCCTGCCTTTGCGGTGCCTGAACTGGCCCAGGCTTCGAAAGAAGATTCCCAGGATGCTTTGCAACTTAGCTAGCCTGGAGATCACCTGTCACTGAAATGCAGCTGCCTCTGGGGTGGGGCGTGGCAGCTGTTTAGCACCTTCTCAGTAACACGCTCAGTTTGGGACAGGAAGTGAAGACCCCCCTTCTCCGGCTGATTAACCCCTCCATTGGTGGAGTGCCGGCCGGATGTTCATGGGCACGAGCAGTCGGGATCTCCAGCGGCACAGCGCCCCCTATCAGCATGCTGGGGATTGGGGCGATGCCAGCTCTGCGGGAAGAGCGCCCCCCTTGCATTCCTGGGGCATTAGTTTGCGGCAGGGTGAGCTGGCTTCACTCAAAGTTTTGCCCGCACTTGCTGCTGGGCAGGATCCGAAAGGGGACCAGGGCCTAACCCTACGATCCCAGCCCAGCTGGGGAAAGCCCTGGCTGGGGTGGGCTCCCCTGGCACTGTCGGGGGGAGCTGGGAAGAGGTCCCGGCTGCTTCCAACCCTGGGCTAAAGAACCAAGGGCTAGAGGGTGGGTGGGGAAGGGAATTTTTTTAACCCCTAAATCCATTCTCAGGGGGCTCTAGCGAGGTGCGGCTCCCTAGGGCTTTGAACCCATTTAAGCTTCCACCAGCACCCACTCTTTACCCTGTGCCTGGTGTACTGGGGGGGTGTCATAGGGTGCATGTGGCATGTCCAGGGCATCGGAGGGTGCCCAGACAGGCATTGGGGGGGGGTCCATTACGATGCATATGGATCATGGTGCACTGGGGGGCCATTACAGTGCACATGGGTCCTGGTGCATTGGGGGGGGACCCATGACAGTGCACGTGGGTCATGGTGCATTGGAGGCCCCATTATGATGCACGTGGCTCAGGGTGCATGGGGGGGCATGACGATGCACGTGGGTCATGGTGCATTGGGGGGCCATCACAATGCACATGGGTCAGCGTGCATGGGGGGGTCCCCATTACGATGCACGTGGGTCAGCGTGCATGGGGGGTCCCCATTACGATGCACGTGCGTCATGATGCATGGGGGGGCCATTACGATGCACGTGGGTCAGCGTGCATGGGGGGTCCCCATTACGATGCACGTGCGTCATGATGCACGGGGGGGGCACTATGATGCACGTGAGTCACGGTGCATTGGGGGCCCCCCCCCATGACGATGCACGTCGGTCACGGTGCATTGGGGGGGGCATTACAGTGCACATCCGCCACGGCACCCCATGCACTGGCTGGGGTGGGGGTGGGGGCTCCCTATTACGGCCTGCAGCCGCCGCCCCCTCCCGCACATCAGGGCCGGGGCTCGCTCCGCTCCGGCTGCAAATGGCTCCTGCACCTTTAAATAATTCATCCGGCTGCCTCCTGCACGGGGCCGGGCGGGGAGGAGCAGCGCCCGCCGGTGACATCAGCGCCCGCCCGGGCTTCTGCAGCCACCTGCTCCCCCAGCCAGAGCCCGGCGGCGGCGGCCCGGAGCTGCTGCGCCCCGGGACCCCCCCGCCCCCTCTCGGCCAGGTAAGGAGCGCGGGGTGCACCCCCGGGGGGGGGGCGGCTCCCCCCAGCTGAGCCCATCCTGCCCCCCCCCCCAGCCCAGCTGCTGCGTGCAGCCTCCTGGGTCCCAAAGCCATGGGCCCTGCCTGCCCCCCCCCCGATGGGGATCCCCCGATCCGGCTGCCTGGAGAGAGTGTGTGTGGGGGGGGGGGGGTCCCTCCGCTCTGCCCTCCCCCAGGCGAAGGGGGCGTTGGATGCTGGGAGAAACTTTGTGCAACTCTGTCCGGGGGGGGCGGGGGGGGAGGTGTTTGCGGCTTGTGACGCAGCAGAGGGGGGGTCTGGGGCTTGTGACGCGGTTGGGTGGGGGGGGGTTGCAAAGGGGAGTATGTGGGGGGGGTGGCTTGTGATGCAGCTGGAGGGTTGGGGGTGCAAAGTGGGGGCCCCGGAGGATCTGGGTCTTGGAACACAGCTGGGGGGGGGAGGTGCAAAGTGTGTGTGTGGGGGGTGGAGCTTGTGACGTAGCTGGTGGGGTGGGGGGGTGCAAACAGAGGCCTGGGGGAGTTTGGGGCTTGTGATGTGGGCAGAGTGGGGGGTGCAGAGGGTGGTCTGGGGCCTGGGACACAGCTGGTAAAGCCCCATCTGGCCTGTTTCCCCTCCCTGCCCCACGGGCTCTGGGGCAGGATTGTTCCCTGGCATGGCTGGCCTGTGCTTTGCCTAGCTTCCAGGGATGGGTTTGGGGGATCCTCCCTTCTTCTGTCATGGCCTGGCCCCTGCCTGCTCTTGGGGGTCTCTCTGTGATCAGTGTCATCTGGGATGCTCCTCTTAGGGGTTCGTGTATGGGGGGGGTCCTCCCCAGACCCCTGCAGTCAGGCTGGGAATGAATGTGAAATGAGGGGTCACTGGGTAATAGAGTTGTGGGGGGAGGGGCTGGGAACCAGGACTCCTGGGTTCCATCCCAGGCTCTGGGGCTGGAAGGGGGTCTAGTTGTTAAAGCAGGGATGCGGGAAGTCAGGACTCCTGGGATCTACCGCCAGCTCGGCCACTTTGGGAGTTGCTTCACCTCCCTTCCTCAGTTTCCCCACTTGCACAACTGGGAGAACATTTGCCTGGTTCCCGGGGTAGGGGGTTAAAGTGGGAACCGTGGATCAGTGTGTGTTGAGGGCCCGGTCCGGAGGCTGTAGGGCTCTGGCTGGGCTGGGCTCTCTAGCTGGGTGGTGCCCGTTGCCTGAGCTAGGGTTTGCAAAGCACTCTGGTCCCGCTGGGTGGCAGGGGGAGGCCAGAGTGGAGGGTCTTGGCAGCTGGAGCGAAGCCTAGGCCTGGCTGTTTCTCCTCTTTCCCCGGGCGCACGGTGCAGGCGGCTCCCGGCAGCGTCTGGCTAGCCTGGGCCAGTGGGGACTGAGGTGCCGGGCAGGGCCGCAGGTATACGGTAGGGGAGCACCAGGGTCTCCGCTGGGCGCAGGGGGCTGGCTGATCCCCTCTCTCCAGCTGTTTCGTATTGACTGGCGAGTGATGCTGGAAGCTTCCTCCCTTGTCCTCTGCTGCTGCCTGGCAACTTGCGACCTTGTTAGCCTCGACCTCCACACTGTGAGAGGGGGTCTGGATGGGGGAGTGGGGGGCAGCATTTCTGGGGGTCTGCGTGGGGGGGTGAGCTAATGGTGCTGGGGTCCTACAGCCACGTGTTGCCCAGCAGGGAGATTATCCTGGGACCAGTGAAAGCCCTTTGCTCCCTGGAGATGCCGGTGGGGGTCAAATTTCTCCAGCAGGGAAGCTGGGTCCAGGGGCATGGCGCCCAGGGGGGTTGGGTGAAGTGGGAGCTGGGGCGAGGGGCAGAACTGGGGAGGAGGCATTGGAACCTGGGGCGTGAGAAACTGGCCTGGTGAAAGTCTTTGCACGGAAAAGTTTTGACCCACCGTGGCTCTGGGGGCTGGGGTGAGGGGGGTGAATCTGCCCGTGGGAAAATATTTTCACAGGAAAGCAAAGTTTCCGGGGGGGGGGTCAGCAATAAATAAATAAATACCCACACACACCGTGAAAACGCTTGTGCAAATTGTCCCTGGGAAGCGTGAGCTGCTTTGGCGCAGCTGTGGCAGGCGGGGGGGTGTTCCTGGGCGCATGGGGGTGGAGGGCGGGCGCGGCGTCTGACTCCTCGCGTGGCATCGGGCCAGGGCCTGCTGCCCGGCCTCGCTTGATGGGACCCCTCCGGGGTCTCCGTCTTTGTGGCTCCGTGCTAGGGACGGCCCGGAGGGGGCCTGTGTCCTCTTCCCCGGCTCCGCGTCCTTGGGAAGGAGAGCGTGCCGAGGCTGGAGGGGTCCGCGAAGGGCTCGCCCGGCCTGGCCTGGTCACGTTTCACGCTGCTGCTGCCCTGGGTCCCGTGTCCCTGATCGGTGGTGCCAGGAGTTGTCTGGGCAGATCGGTAATGGGGGAGCCCTGTCGTCCACCCCCCCCCTGCCCATCTCTCCCAGGGCCTGCCGGGACACAGTCAGGCGTCCCCCCTCCTGACTGGGGACGCGCCCGTGCTTGTCCTGGTGGTGATTCACGGGCAGAGCCAAGGAGCGGGCTGGCGAAGGCTTCCCGGCTGCCTGCTGATCACTGGTGGGAGGGGAAGTGCAGGGTGCTCTCCAGGGGTTGGGCGGGGGGGGGCTCCCCCCCACTGCCTGGCACAAGCGTTCGCCAAGCTTAGCCATCTGTTCCCCCTGCACCTTGCAGCCGCCTGGAGCGGCGCCCAGACCACAATGGCTCCTGGTTTTGTCTCTGATGGGGGGGGGTGTGACATGGGAGAGAGGGGAGGAGTTGGCAGCCACAGGCCAATCTGGAGGCAGCCCCCACTGCCTCTCCCCGCCCCCCATGCCCCTTGGACTTGTTAGCATCCTGCCCCCCACCCTGAACACCAGCCTGTGCCTTGCCCTGTCCAGATGCTCCCCGGGGGGTACAGGAATGGGGGTGGGGGGCAGCCGGTAACTTAGGGGGCAGGAAAGAAGCCCATGTGGCCAGATCATCTGATGGTTCTTCCCTGCCCCCCCTTGGGTGCTCCCCCAATCCCTCCTGGGGCTGAGCTGTCTCCAGCAGAGCATTAAAAGCCCCCTTGGCTATGGGGTGGTGGGACAAGGCCCTGTGTGTATTTGAGGGGGCCAGGTGAGAGTAGCTGGGGGGCTTGCACTCCTCCCCCAATCCTGGTCCCTTCTCCCTGCTGGGGGGGCCGGCGGCACATGATTTCCCCCCCCCCTTTCCAGTGCTTTGGCTGTTGGAGCCGGCTTGTGGCATTTTCCCCATGACAGAGGAGTTGGGGTGTGACGGGGTCCCCCACTCCGGCCTTCATCTGCTGCCTCCCAGGGTTGTGAGCTTGTCTCTGGGTGGGCTTGGCAACTGTGGGGGAGTCAGGGGGACATTGGGCAGGGGAGCTTGGGGAGGGGTTCTTGCAGTTGGGGCCACTGGGATGGTGGGTTGGGGGGCACTGGGATGGGGCGGAAGGTTCAGAACTGGCTGGAATTGAGCAGGAGAAAAGCAGAAGGGTTTAGAAATAGACCATCTCGGCAGCAGTGGGTGGGGTGGGAGTGGGGCCCTGGGCCGGCTAGCGGGAGCGATCCAGCTAGCCCCTCTTGGGGGAGGGCAGAGAGCCAGACCAGGCGCATGCAGGGTCCCTTCTCTCCCCACCCACTTCTGATTCCTACGCCTGCTTGGAGACGTGGCCAGGACTCCCCGATGGAGGGGGCGATCTGCACCCTTGGGTGGCACGGAGGCAGGAGAGGCGAGGGATGCTCAGCAGGCAGCCCCCCCCTCCCTTCTTCAACTGCTTTGGCTTCTGAGCCTGGAGGGCTGGAGGCTTCCCACAAGAGTGGGGATGAGATGGGGTGTGGGGGTCCAGGGAGAGCAGTGACGCAGGTGGGAGGGGCTGGAAGCCTTTCGCGGTGGGAGGGGAGCAGAGGTGGGAGTCGTCTCGTCCCACAGCCCTAGAGTCAAGGGGAGCTGATTGGCACCCCCTCCCTCAACGCTGCAGGTTGGAACCCCCCCGCTCCTTCCCCTTCAGCCTGTGGCCCTGGGAGCAGACGGGGGGAGCGGGGGGCTGGCTCAGTGAGGGATCCCCTGAGCGCTTGGGGGAGTGGCCCTGCTGGGGCGGCTCGGGGAGCTCGCCGGGCAGGACCATGTGCCCAGCTCTGTGCTTGGCAGGGCCCCCGCGCGTGAATGCGGAGGGGAGATCCCCTGCACCCCTCCCCGCCCAGATTTGCTCAGCCCACCAAGCCATGCTGGAGGCCTGCTCCATCCATCCACCCACCCCCCTCCCATGCTGGAACGCCCCCCCCTGCTTGGGATTACCACAGCTTCTCTCCTTAACCTACTTACGCCTCTGGCATCGGAGGCGAGCAAAGTCCCCCCCCCCCGCCCCCAACGGGAGCTGAGCACGGCTCTCGCTAATGGGGTTGCCTGGTGCGTCCCTCACCCCCGCAGGGAGGCAGGCTGGGGAGGGGAGGGGGTCTGGTTGAGCTGGGCTCTGCATGGCGATGGAGAGGGCGCTGGTGCAGCCCTGCCGGGGGCTGGGACCCCCCCCAGGGGCTGCGGAAAAGGGCAGCTGAGTGCCGCGTTCCTAGTGAGAGCTGGGGGGGCTGCAGCATGTGCTGGCCGGGCCGGCAAATGCCCGTGAGGCTCGGTGGCCTGGCCTGCTTGTGCCCACCTGGATTGTATTCGGGCTCCCTTCCTGAAGAGGGCAGGTGAGAGGGTGGGGGCGCAGGGGAGGGGAAGTAACTAATTGGCCATCGGGGGGTTCAAACTCTGTGTGATGAGTTTGATGTTCTCAGGTCCAGTCCCTGTGGATTCAGGAGCCGTCTCCTCCTCACTGTGTGACCGTTCCATCTTCCCCACTGTGTGTACCAGGCTGGTCTAGGCCAGTACGTAGACACCCCACCACCCAGCGGGTCTTAAGGTTCACGGGCCTTGGACTCGTCCTGCATCCTCCTGTCTGCCACAGGAAGCAGAGCTCGGGATGCAAGGCTGGGGGGCTGGGTGGGGTGGATGTGCTAGGACTCCTGGGTTATTTTCTTCGCCCTGACCTTCTGTGCTGCCTTGGGGGGGGGGGGGATGAGTCATTTCCCGGCTTGTGCCTCGGTTTCCCCACTTTGTAAAATGGGAGTGATGCCTGCCTCCCAGAGGGGCTGTGCTGATGGATTAGCTGGTAGCTCAGTGGAGTGCTTTGAGATCCTTGGGTGAGAGGCCTAGGGGAGGGCTGATGATGTTACCTAGCTGTCTGGCTGAGTCAGCATTCGGCACTGGGAGGAGCGGCTGAGGGGGGGGCTTGTGCCCGCTTACACTGTAAGATTTCTCCATCTCCGGCTGCCCGCTCCCTGCGTCCTCCCGGATCGGTGCGGCCGGTGGCTGTTTTGATCCATGCGTGTGCCCCTCCTGGTCCTCCACTTTCCCCCTGGAGCTGGGAGGGAGCCATCAGCAGCCCCAATCTGCTGACGCTACGGCAGATGGAAAGCTCAAGTCGCTGGCGTCTGGACCCGGCTCAGCAAAGCCAGGAGATGCATCCACTGGCCTCTCCCCAGAGGTCCAGCATCCATGCTGTCTTGCAAGGAGCTAGTCCGAGCTCCCACTTTGTGGGGCACGTTAGATGCAGGATGGGGCTTCGGATCCAGATTCTGATCCACAATGGGGGGAGCTAAACCCACCGCCCACCAAGGCTGGTTCCCGACTCTGCCCCTGGGGCTCATCTCTGACGTGGGGGTGCGGGGTCTGGCCTGGGGTTAGCTATGGAGATGAGCAGGCTGGGTTTGGGATTGATCGCTGTCCTGGGAGCTGGGCAGTGGGAATGAAGGATGCACCAGGGAGAGGCTGTAAATGCTCAGCATCTAGCCAACTTTCGCCCTCCCTGCTCTGCGCTACGCTTCGAGGGGCATCTTCTGTGCTTTCCTGAGCTCTGTGCGCGAGTGAGAGAGAGGTGAAAGGCGAACAGGGAGGCTCCCAGGGGGCCACGCATCTGGGAGTCTGGGGAGCTCGGATTTGGGGAGGGTGGAGTGAGGAAATGTAGTGCTGCGGAGGAGGATGGGTGGCATTGCCTAGTGATTAGAGCACAATATGGGGAGCCAGGACTCCTGGGTTCCGCTCCCAGCTCTGGGCAGAGAGCGGAGCCTAGTGATTAGAGCAAAGGTGGGGGGTTGTGATCCAAGACTCCTGGGTTCTGTTCCCTGCTGTGACTCCCTTGAGTGCCTCGGTCTCCCCTCTGCAAGGTGGGGCATGCTGGCCCTGACCCACTGTAAAGCGCCATGAGCTCTATGGAGGGGGACAGGGGGTCCCTTTGGGGGCAGGAGGGGAGCTGTGAGTTGGAGCTGAGTGGGGGTGTGTCTGAATAGAGGAGGGAGCTGAAGCTAAGAAGATGCCCCTACCTGAGGGTGGGTGGGGACTAGAGCTCTTCTAAGGAAGGGGAGATAACACCCCAGCAACCTGGGGGGAGGGGGCTGCCCCAAAGTCTCCCAGGCTGGCATCACACTGGGGAGTCCTACCATGGTGCCCCCCAACCCCCTTCTCCCTGTGTCCTCAGTGCCCTCTGCCCTTCTCGTCATCAGGACCTCTCCCACCCCGCTATCCGCTCCCTCTCTGTGTCCCTAGTGTCCTCCCTGGCACCCCCTCACCGTATCCTTGGGGACACCCCCATTCTCTTGTACTGAGCTTAAGGGGCTCAGCACTGGCACAGCCTGCCCCCGGGCAGCTACTGCCCCCCAATCCCTGCGGGAGGGGGGAAGGCAGTGCTAGGACCCAGCCTGGCCCCCCAATTGGGGGGGCGGGGAACAGGGCGGCGCTAGGACCCGGCGCCCCCGCCAATCCCCGAGGGGTGTGTGGGGGGGGAACAGGGCGGCGCTAGGACCCGGCGCCCCCGCCAATCCCCAGGGGGGGTGTGGGGGGGAACAGGGCGGCGCTAGGGCCCGGGCGCCCCCGCCAATCCCCGGGGGGTGTGTGTGTGGGGGGGGGGAACAGGGCGGCGCTAGGACCCGGCCCCCCGCCAATCCCCGGGGGTGGGGGGGGAACAGGGCGGCGCTAGGACCCGGCCCCCCGCCAATCCCCGGGGGTGTGGGGGGGGGAACAGGGCGGCGCTAGGACCCGGCCCCCCGCCAATCCCCAGGGGTGTGTGGGGGGGGAACAGGGCGGCGCTAGGACCCGCCCCCCCGCCAATCCCCAGGGGTGTGTGGGGGGGGAACAGGGCGGCGCTAGGACCCGGCCCCCCGCCAATCCCCAGGGGTGTGTGGGGGGGGAACAGGGCGGCGCTAGGACCCGGCCCCCCGCCAATCCCCGGGGGTGGGGGGGGAGCAGGGCGGCGCTAGGACCCAGCTGCCCGCCCGGCCCCGCTTCCTGCCCAGCGCGGCTCCCCGGACCCGGCCACGCTGAGTCGGCCCCGAGCCCGGAGCCCGCAGCCCGGCCCGGGCCATGTGAGCGGGACCCGCCGCCGGGGCGCCGAGCCGGGCCCGGCACCGCCCGTCGCTCCAGGTCCGGGGGGGGGGGCAGGGCGGGCGGGGGAGTGGGAGAGCCCCCCCCCGCAGCCTGGGGAGGGGATCCCCCCGGTGGCTGCTTTGGGGGGGCAGGGTTATGGGGGATCCCCCCGGTGGCTGGTTTGGGGGGGGCAGGGTTATGGGGATCCCCCTCTGGCTGGGTTGAGGAGGGCAGGGTTATGGGGGATCCCCCCTGTCGCTTGGCTGCGGGGGGGGCAAGGCTATGCGGGATTCCCTCTTTGGAGGGGGGGGATTCCCTGTGCGAGGTGGGTTTTGGGGTGCGGGGTAGAGCCCAGGAGCCCTGGCTCCCAGTTAGGGATCCCCCTGCGTAGGAAGGGGGAGGGGTGCAGCCCCCTGTGCCTGGCTTGGGATGTGGCTGTTGCGGGATCCCCTCGTGGTGTGGCTGGGGTGGAGGGGGGCGGGGAATGGATAGCTGGGGGGGGGTCTCCTATGTGTGGTTGGGGAGGGGGAATCTATGGGTATGTCTGTTGGGGTGGGAGAGTTCTGTGGCTGAGATCACAGGATAGCCAGGGGAGTCCCCGCTGTGTGGCCTGGGGGGGGATCCCCCAGCATTTTGGGGGGGGGGAATCCCCTGTGGGGTCCAGGGCTGTGTCACACATAAACACGGAGCCCCCGGTGCCAGCAGCCCTTTTCCTCTCCCCCCTGCAGGAAGTGGCCGGGAAATGGCAGCCGGGTTTGTTGCGTCTCTTGTTGTTTTTGAAATGTCCTTTTTTTTTTTTTTTTCTCCCCAACCCTATTTGGTTTCAGTTTCTGGACTTCCTGGAGCTTGGGAACCTGGGCCACAGCAGCCCCTTTCTGGCCGGCGGGGTCCATCTCTGCCTGTTAAAAATTACCTTCCAGGGTCCAAGGCAGTGTAAAAGCCCTATTTCAGAGCTCTCCCTTCCCCGAGTGAGTTAAAAAGCCCTTGGGGACAAGCCAAAACAGGGGGGAGGACCTTAAAACTGAACTCGGGAACTCGGGGGCTGCTGACGCTGGGCGTGTGTATTCGACGCTCTTGACTCCCCTGACTAGGCCTTTCTCACGCTTGTGTTTTATAGTTGGTTTCCCTCTTTCATTCGGTTCCCTTGTGGGTGAGGGAGGCCCAGACCCTGTCTGCACTGAATCCACCTCTGGCGGACCTTGCTGACGGGTAGAAGGCCTTGTCTGAACACACAAGACGTACCGCTTTAACTAGACCAGGAGAAACGTACAGTTCCCCTAGCGTCAATGCGTTTATCCCATGTAAACGGACAGGAAGGGGGGTGGACTATGCTGGGGTAATGGGGTTCATACCAAGGCTTGTACTGGGGTAACTGGATAGTCCCCCTACAAATCATGCACCCCTGACCAGACTTGGTTGTGCCAGGACAAAAGCCCTGGGTTGGCTGGGCCTAAAGCCATCTATTGTTCCTGAGCAGGGACCAGTTTTACAGGCTTGTCTAGACACAAGTTGTCCCAGTTTAATTTAAATCTGTGTAAACTGGTTTAGCTCCTGTGTGTGGACGCGGGTAATATATCGGTTTCAAACTGGTTACGTTGGTTCATTTGCGCCCATCCAGTTACCGATGTGAGTTATAAACGGATGGGAACCAATATAAGGAGGTGTGCGTAGGTTACGCTGGTTTAATGAAACTGGTTTAAAGAAACTGGTTTAAAATCACACCTTCGGTTAACCCTTTGTGGCTAGATAGGTCTGAAGTGGTTGGGGAAACACAAAGCAGGTGGTTGGCGCTGCTGCAAATGTCTCAATAGTCTGTTGCCATGTTGGCTTGGCTAAACCCCTGTGTTGGAGAGGCTGAAATCGAAAGCAAAGAACCCCCCTGTTTTTAATCGAAATGAAATCAACACAACAAACCACCCACCTGCGTTTCAATCGGCGTTGGGTTTAGCAAACCGGTGCTGCCTAGAATAATATAGGGCCTAAATTCTCGGCTGCCGTCTCTTGAAAGCTTCTGGCTGGTTCCGAGGTTCTGTGAGCGGCTCCGTGGGTTTCTAAGCATCCCGGTTCCCTGCCCACTGAATTGATCACAACTGCCTCCTAAGTACCCCCCACGCCCGTTCCTGCCTGTGATGTTTCTCATTTGCTCAGGATCTCCGGCTGGGTCCAGAATCCTCCTTGTTCTTGTCGCCACCTCTCCTGTGAAATGGTCGGCTGCAATGACAAGCCGTGGCCTAATTCTGTCTCCTGCCCAGGTGTGGGGAGGGTTGCTGGCCGGTTGGGGTGAGCGGCTCCCGCCCGGAAATGAGCCAAGGCCTGGGGTTGTTGGGATGGGATTTGCGGGTGTCTTGGGGTGTGGTGGGGAAGATACTGTTTGTTTCAAGGGAATCCGATGCTGCCCAGTCCTGTCCGTGCTGGGCTGTCGGCCGGGCTAGGCCCAAGGAGATGTCTGCTCAGCCCCCGCGCAGACAATCCGTTACCGACGGGGGAGGTCAGGGAGAGGCGTCTGGAAGCTGCCGGTGCCGGTACTGGCCTGCGATCAATACCCCATCGGGAGAATGACGCCCGCTTGCCTCCAGTGCTGCTCATCTGGGGAGGAGCTAACAAAGCAGCCAGCTCACGGCTACAGCCAATGTTCTCTCGCAGCCGCGGCTCCTGCTTTCAAACCCTGACCCTATTAGTCGAACCGCTCCCATCCTATTCATCTCCCTCCTCCCTCGCTGTAATTAATTCCCCATCTTCCCTGCTTTTATTTGGTTCCCTCTCAGCCAGGCTGCACTCACCCTCCTCCTCCTCCTGGCTGCTTTCCTAAGGCCAGGGTTCCTCCGCCCTGCGGTTAGCTACCTCGCCCTCCTGTCCCCAGCACCTCCCTTCACCTTGGCACCAGCCTGGCTTGTCCCCATGCTCTCAGAGCTGACCCTGCAGCAGTCACCTGTCTGGTTCCGGCTTCTCGGCTCCTCCTCTGGCCCTTAAAGGGCCAGAAACAGGTTTGCCAGCTAAAAAACTGCTGCCGGAAAGGGGTGGGTGTGTGTGGTGGTTTTGGGTTTTTTTTTTTGTTTTTTAATAACTGTCTGGCCCGGCTTTCCCAGTGCAGGCACAGGCTGGAGCCCTGTTCTTGTTGTGGCTTGTAGGAGCAATCAGAGCTAGGCGGTGATGCTCTGTGCGGTGGGGGACTCTTGGTGTGGCTGTGAAAGGGAGACGTGCCTCTGAAGGGGGGTGGGAGGGAAGGTCACTTTCTCGGCTGATCGCTAGTGAATGTGACCTGTGCCCCAGGGAGCAGCACGGACGGGGCGTCACGAAGCAATAGCGAGGGGGGTCCCCCGCCTGCGAGATGAGTTGCCTGCCGCTGAAATTTCCCGAGTTGGTGAATCAGACGCTGTTGTTATCCTGCGCTGACGGGGAGCAGCCCATCGGGCTCCTCCGGCCTGGGAGCATTGCAGCGAATGCCGCAGAGAGTGACGAAATCGCCGGTCTCTGTTTCGACACTCCGCGTCTGGCCTGCTGCTGCTTGCAAGGCCGTGGCCTCGGTGCGGCCCTTCGAGAACGGCTGCCGCTGGGCTCACGCCGTCCCTCGGCCCTGCTGTGTTAAACTCTCGCCTTGTAACTCAATGAGGCGGAGAGGAATCCACCGTGGCCTGCGTGGGGAACTGAGGTGGGAGACGTGGGTTCTCAACTGTCTCTGCTGCAGGATGACCTCAGACAAGTCACTTCCCCTCTCTGCGTCTCCTTTCCCTGAGCCCTGAAGGGTCCCCGGCCAAATCCTAGGCACACGCCCCATCTATAGTTGGGGTCTCTTGGGGATACCGTCATTCACATGCTAGAAAGCTACCGATGTCTGGGAGGGGGTTGGCGTTTGCTTTCCTTGGTGGCTAAGGCTGGTGCCTGGGTCAGGAGGGTTTTCTTCTGGAGCTGGGAGGAGGCAGAGACCAGAGCCGAGCGGCAGATACCCTGGAAGGCTTGTTCCAAAAGCCATCAAAGAGGAAATGAGCTGCAGTGCCGGAGGAATCGGTCGGGCTGAATTTCAGGGTTTTTTTCCCCCTGTCTTTTGTTTGCACCGCGGGTTGTCGGGTGTACGAATCCCCTGGAGACGCCCATGGGGAGTTGGAGATGATGGGAGGCCGGTGATTAGAGATGGGCAGGGGACTAGGACTTCTGGGTTCTCTTCTTGACTCTGGCTTGCTGTGTGGCCTTGGGGAAGCATGTCCATCTCTCTCTGCCCTGTCTGTGAAATGGGGCTAATCCACCCACTTGGAGAGAAGTGGTCTAGTCAATAAAAGGCTAATAGAAAGCAAGTTTTATTACTCTGCCCCAGACTTGGGGGCGCGGGGTGGGGCTGCCCTCCCTCTGGCAGGCCGGGGGTGGGCAGAGTGATGCATTTACTCCTTGTCCCCGTTCCTTTATACGGGGAGGCACTGGGGCAGCCGTCCAGACGTGTGGTTAGCCCTGGCCCTTTGTGTCCGCGACACAGCAACCGAAAGATACGACCCACGCGGGCTGGTGTGGTGGGTAGGTGTGTCTGGGAGGCGCCACTCAGGCAGGAGTGACCCGTCAGAAAGACGAGCGCCGAGCTAGCTGGGCTCTATGCCCTGGGATGACGTTCCCTGGCTTATTTCGGCCGGCTCGTCTCTTTCGCGTGGATCTTGGCAACAGGAAATGCTGTTCTTTCCCAGTGGGGCGCGTGAGCCCTGTGAAATGGGCAAACAGCTCCCGGCCTGGGAGGGGGGCGAGGATCTGTAACCGAAACGTGCCGGCCCGCTGGTGGGAAGATGCTAGAAGCAGTCCCGTGGGATTGCTCCAGCTACAGCCGAAAACTCTCCGCAGCCCTCTGCCGGACCCTGAGCCCTGGGAGCAGAAGCGGAGCGGCTGAGTTTAATGCAAAAACGAATCCGGGGCCGGGAGCACGTGAGATCTCTCGGTAGCCCCCTTCCCTCGGCGAAGCTCCCAACACAGCAGTGAAACGCCGTCTTACGCCAACGTTGGTTTGTTTGCCGGAGGGCTGCTGGCTGCTTGGGGCTGCTGCAGGGAGTTTTGTAGCCCTGAATGTTCCTGGTGATGGGAAGTGGGGACATGGCCCCTTTTCTCAGAGCCTCCATCTGTCAGCGTCACGCAGGCCGGGAACTTGCACCGTGGTTTCCGCGTCCACTTTCCTTCCACCGATTTGAGATTCGGTTGCTTTTGCACCCGTTCTGCCCCCTTCTGGGGGACGCGGGGGGGGCTCTTCATGCGCTGCTCTCCGGCTCAGCTTGTTTTCCATCCAACCTTCCCTCACCTCCACCCCCCTGTCAAGGAGCTTGGGTACAATATCCCCCACCTGGCCTTGATCCCTGCCTGGTGTCTGGGTGCATTATACCCAGTAGGCGGGGGGGGAGATCCTGTCCCCCCCGGGCAGCGGTTCCAGGTCGGGGCACTTTTAACCCTTTGGTGTCTCGTCTCTTCTCTCCTCAGAAATGGAAACGAACAACCATTTTAACTTCCCTGGCCTCCCCTCTGTCCCCACTGCCTCAGGACTGAAGCCCGCACCTTCCTCAGGGGACAGCCCCTACACTAACGGGTCTCCTATCAACTTCCCCCCGCAAGGGAAAGGTGAGTGCACGGAGGGGGGCTGGCCTCTGAGTGGGCTTGGACCCTTTGGCCTGTCCACCCTTCAGAAATAACCCTCTACTGGTCTCTAGCACCCTGGGGTGCTTAACAAACCGCAGTGACCACCCCCCACTCGTGCCAAGTCAGGGATCTCCACTGGCTGCACAGTGAGTCAGTGTCTGATGGGGGGGAAAAGAACCCAGGAGTCCTGGGTTTCAGGCCTGCTGCTCTCGCCCACTAGATCCCACTTCCCGCGCAAACCCTGCATCATTTTGACTGGTGCCTAGCGTCCTAGCAGCATGTGGTCAGCGGGTTCGCTGGGGGCTGGGATCCTGGACGCAGGGGCTGAGCCAGTCCCCAGGGAGGAGGGGGTGCACAGGCTAGGGCAGGACCCGATCCGGCCAGGCCATCCTCTGGGTGGTGATGCTTCCCTTGAGAGAGCAGGGGGTCCCAAGGAGTTTGGGGGGGAGGGGGTGCTGAGGGCACCCCCTGCTGGAGTGGACGGAGCCCCTGTGCAGCAGAAAGAAGGAAGCCGTGTCTAGACTCCTGTCCCTGGTCCATGGCCAGCCAACATGGGGGTTGGCGTTGGGTTCGCTTCAGCGGGAGCAGGACTGGACCATCTGGCTCAGGAGACCCAGGAGCTGAGAGCAGCAAGGTGGGGCTTGGAGGGGGCCGGTCGCCCGGTCTGCCCTGGGCCAGGGGATCCTCCTCCCAAGGAGGCAGCCACTGGAGAGGAACAGTTATCCCGGTTTGAAGGCAGCTGTGCCATGGGGCAGACACTGGGCTGGGCGCAGGAGAGGAACTCGGGTGGTGTGGGGGGGTGGGATTCTGGCTGGGTTGGAGTGGATTAGCGGGGGGGATGGGGCTCTGTTTGGGATTGCTTCATCCTAGAAAAGAAACGACTTGCCAGAACGGGTCTTTGCATGGATTTGGCTGGTCAGCTGATCTCGCCAGCAGCCCAGCCAAGGGCCAGCTAATCCCCGCGGGACTCCAGCGCTGGCTCGGACACCAGGGCCGCTCGGCAGGTTTCACCCGGACCTCCGCGTTCTCCCTCTCCTGGGGACGTTTGCCGGGGCAAGAGCCCCCACCCCCACCCCGGCTCGCAGCCCCCTGCGTTTGGAGCCAGAGCTGCCAAACTTCCCGCGTCCATGGCTCTGGGTGGCTCGGATGCCAACGGGCGGCTGGCCGCGTGGTTCCTGTCTACGGCGGGTCTCCGAGGCCTGCTGCTCCTGGGACAGAGAGGGTCCCAACATACGGGGCATAGTACCCTGCCGCAGCCCATGGGGAGACACCTGGGCAGCTGGGGAGAAATCAGACAAACCCTCCTACCTTCCCAAGGCCCCGCTTTGGGCTGGGTGACTTGCTTGCATGGGGCTGGGGGGTCAGTCTGCAGCCGGCCTCCTCAGCGCCCTCCACACTGTGATCTCTAGGGGGCTGAGGAACTGGACGGCAGGACCTCATCTGGGTTGGGCGAGGTGTTCCCCGTGGACAGCCCTTCTGTGGCTTCCTGTTCCCAGTTGCTGTCCCAGGCCTAGAGTTTCCGGGGTGGGGGGGTCTGTGCCCCACACGCTTTAAGCTCTCTCTGGGAAGATCCTTCATCCCTGCTGCACGCCTGCTGGCTTCCCGCCCTCGCCTAGGCTCTTCCCGCGGAGAGGAAGGCCGGGATCTCCCCCCAACCCCCCCAGTCCGTGTCCTCAGCACAGCCAATTAACCAACGGCTCTGCCTTTCCCTCGGCAGGCCTGAATGGCGACATGAACGGGAATGGCTTATCTACTGTATCTCACACTAGTACTTCAGGGACCTTCGCTTCTGCCGGGCACTCCCTCGACGCCTCCACCCTGCCCCACCCATACGACTATCTCTGGAACTACCCGCCGTACCAGCCCGGCGGCCTCAAGGAGACCCCCGGCGTCTCCCAGTTCTCCGGCCTCGGACAGTATCCGCTCAACGGCATCCTTGGGGGCGCCCGGCCGGCGTCCCCGGGGCACAACACTAACCCCCGGGGGGGCCAGGAGTTTTGGGCCAACGGCACCTCTGGCTCCATGGGGCTGAGCTTTGATTCGCAGGAGCTGTACGACTCCTTCCAGGATCAGAGCTTCGAGCTTGTGCCAAACGGCGCCAGTGGTTTCTACGCGGCCTCCCAGCCCTCCCCCATGCTGGGCACCGGCCCGGAGGGGTCCTTGGCGGCAAAGGAGATGCCGCCTGCCGGCGAGGAGACCAGCGCCGCACTCATGGGCAGCAAGGAACTGGAGGAAACGCAGCCGGGTGAGTGGGGGCAGGGGAGGGTCATGGTTAAATCAACCCCCCTGCCTCCCCCGCAAATCCCTGCTGTGGTGTAGAGCTGCCCTGAGACTGCTCCGAATTGGGCCCACTGCACTGCGTGCCAAGGGCTTTTTCAGCAGTGGTGGAGGGAGCCCAGCAGTGCTGCCTGGCTCCCTACCCACGTTCTGCACTTGCAGACACACACCTTCCCTCCCCCCCCCAACGTGCCCAGGGAATTCCCCAAGGGCAGGGGTTGGAGATCAAGCCCATGACCTGGGAGAGGGTAAGGAGGGGTGCGCCGGGTGGGAGGCTCCCCCTCCCAAAGGAGGGAGGAGACGAGTCGGCAAACTTGATGTGTTGCGAACAGGGCTGTGGAAAGCACGGTCTGGGGGGGTGGGGACCAGCAATTGTGCCATGGGGGAGGCTGTGGCATGAGCCCTGCTGAGCTGCCCATAACCAACATCCTGCCCCAGTCCAGGAGCTGCCCAGGCAGCATCTGCCTGGCTTGGCTGCCCGGGACCCAGGGCTGCTTACGGCAGCCCTATGCCAGCACCGGGGCCGCCCGGCGCTCCGCTCCTGAAGCGGGGTCCCTCCTGGGGTGCTGGGACTGTGGCGGGTGCCGACACCTGTGTCGGGAGGGGGACGGAAGGGTTGTGTTAACGTGTTCTCTTTGGGGTCGGGGGGGGGTCCGGTCGTGTCTAGACCTGCAAATGTGCAGCTACAACAGGTCCGGGACAGGTGTGGAACCGCTCAGCCAGGAAGCTTCCGTCTTGTCCCCGGACACCGCTGGGAGCTGCCTGGGTGACACCTCTGCCATCGCCGGTCCCCTGGCAGACCCTCCTCTCCTGAGCGAAGACCCCCTGGAGCCCTTCGAGTCGCTGGCTAGAGGTAGGGAGGCTGGCGGCCGGCCCGAGAGGGTGGACCCCCTTCCCCGGGAGGTTGGCCTGGGGCGTGAAATCGGCAGAGGGCGGGCGGGTGGGGGCGGTGATCTGGAGAGGGCGGGGTGGGCATCGCGGGTGGGCGAGTTTGCAGGTAACGTGAGCTGCCTTTTTCTCAACACTGGGCCCACTGGCGCGCCGTGCCCCGTCCGTGGGGAAGCTCCCAGGCCGGCCGGCTGCGGGACCAGAGCGAGCCGCTCGCTCGGGGGGCGTGAGGTATTCAGAGAGCCTCTTCGATCTGGGGTGAGGGGTGGAGGAAGTAAGGGGGCAGGTTCGTGAAACGGGCTGGATCTCGACCAATCAAAGGCTCTGTCGGCCTGCGCCCTGTTGCCCCGCTGGTGTTGCGGGTCTGGGGGGTCAGGCCGCTGGGAAGTCTGGCGCCGAGGGCGTCGCTGAAGCTGCTGACTATTTGCTGGGCCCCATCCCGGTCCTTGAAAAATGTCCCTTTCTGGTGCTGGCAAACTCTTCCCACCTCCCTTTGGCCCGCCAGTCGGCCCCAGCAACGGTGTCTGGTGTGGGCTGTGGGGCTGAGACCCCCAGGGACAGCGCTCCAGGTTCACGTGGTTTCTAAGTGCAAACTTCCTCCCCTAACCCTGTCAGGTCAGCACTGGGGACACACACTGCCTCTTATACCCCTCTGGCTGTGGAATCCCGCCCACTCGTAGGCGGAGTCATGAAATCTCTCCCAATAGGGGTGGGGTTACCGGGCCTGGCTTCCTTGTTTAAAGGGCCAGGCTTCCTTATACATAGTCACCCAGCCCAACTCGCTTCCGGGATGGTTATTACACAGCCATCTTGGGTTTCGGTTCCCAAAGGAGCCGGGGGCGTGGCTGGAGCCAGCGAAATCCGTTAACCCCTGGTGTGCTGGAGCCAGCGAAATCCGTTAACCCCTGGTGTGCTGGAATCACGGGAAGTGCGCTCAGTGTGGGTTTAACTTCCCAAGCAGACACCCACCCCACCCCAGCTGCTCCCCGGGCACGACCCTAACCACAATGGGGTGAACACTCGCCCCCCGGTAGGACGCGCCTAAGGCACCTTGCTCCGATTTCCCCACCCCGCAGACCCAGGGACCGGAGATCTCTACGAGATGGACAACTCCCAGCTGGTGAACGACAAGTCTTCTCTGGAGGCTGCTCCGGACATCTCGACCCTTGACTGCTCCGAGAGCCCCTCCCTGAACAACTCCAGCTCCTTCAGCCTGCTGCCGGACGACAGCCAGGCCCCCTCGTCGCTCTTCGTTAGCCCCGTCTCGCCCCCTGTCCTGGGGGAGGCCGTCTTGCAAGGTAGGGGGCGTCTCTGGTGCGGAACCGGCTTACAAGTGGCTGTAGGGCCAGACCGGGCTGCTTTTGCAAAGCGCACAGCTGGTGGGGACTACGTGTCCCAGCAGACGCTGCGTCATCTCCAGCCCAGTGGCTCAAACTTTCTTCCGGGGAGGTGGGCGCACGGCGTGGGGGGAATCCTGCCTAGTATTGTGTGTTACGGCAACGCCTGGGAGTCCGAGACCGGGGCCCCATGGTGCTGGGCGCTGTACGTACCCGAAAAAAGACAATCCCTGCCCCACAGAGCTTCCAAGCTCCGGTTAAGAGGTGGATACAGATGGCCGGCGTACCCCCAGGGAAGTGGGCCTGTGGAAAGCCGGGGGGTATTGAGTGGGGGGTTGGTTCTAAGGGCTCCAGCCAGGGGAGAAAAATCCCAGAGGAACCATGAAAAGCAGCAAGGCTCGGGGTCAGGATTTTAGCAGGGGGCATATTGGGAGCCCCAGTCTGGCAGCCGGCCTCTCCAGTTCTGCAGGGAGCGTGGCTCAGCGGTTACAGCAGAGGTGATGCGGCACCGGGGCTGCCGTCCCGGCTCGGCTGCAGACTCGCCGCATGACGTGACAGGGTTTGTTTCATCCTGTCACCCCCCTCCGCCCCGAAAGGGGAGTCCCAGGGCCTGCCCATGGGTGGGGGGGCAGAGACGAATCACTGGGATTGCCTCGAGTGGGGGGACACAGCATGGGGTGGCAGCCTGGCAAATAACCCCAGCAGACAGCGTATCCCCCGCTCCACCCCAGCTGGGGTGGTCCTGCCCCACGAATCTCTGTCCCTCCCTGGTGTTGCAGACAGCAGCTTAGACCTGCAGGACGGGGGCGACCCAGGGGAGGAGGATTCGGAGTCTCTGGAGCGCAGCCCCCCGCTGGAGCCAGAGTCCCCAGCCGCCTGTCTGGAGCAGGAGGAGGAGGAAGAGGAAGAAGTGGCTGAGGACAGCTGCCTGGAGGCTCCAGCCGCCCCGCTCAGTGCGTCAGCAAGGGGTAGGTGAGAAGCTGTTCACCCCCGGCTGTTCCAGCCCCTTCCCCTGCCCCCACCCTGGCCTGTAAGCGAGCAGCTGGCGCGCAGTGAGTGACTGGCCCCCTGTCTTGGCAGGCGAAGTCCCCCGCAGACGGATTGCCACGGTGGAGGAGGTTCGCTTCCCCCTGCAGCACGGGTAGGTGACGCCCCGCGCCCGGGGGCTGGTCCTGGAGCAATGCCGGGGTGGGGGACGGCCAGCGCTCCGCCCAGGTGGGGGACGGCCACTGACGGGCCTTTCCCGCGCAGGTGGAGGAGGGAAGTGCGGATCAAGAAGGGCAGCCACCGCTGGCAGGGGGAGACCTGGTACTACGGGCCCTGCGGCAAAAGGATGAAGCAGTTCCCGGAGGTGATCAAGGTAAACCTCTCTCCCCGTCAAGGACCAGGGTGGAATCCCTCGCCCGTGGCCGTCGGGAGGCTGGCGTGGCGGGTTGGAGCGGGCAGATCCCTGCTGCTGGGTGCCCCCATGACGATGCCCAGTGTCGGCCGGGGGGGGTTGCCCGTTGTGCTGCAGAGGGGGGTGTCCCGGTGCCTGATCAGCCCCATTTGCCTTGTCTCTCCCCCAGTACCTGAGCCGGAATGTGGTGCAGGACGTCCGGCGTGAACACTTCAGCTTCAGCCCCCGCATGCCCGTTGGCGACTTCTACGAGGAGCGGGACACGCCCGAGGTGGGCACCTTCCCTGGGGCGCAGGCTGCAGCCAGCTCTGCCTGGCCACGGGGCCTGTTCCTCTCTTGGGAGCGGGGTGGGTAGGGGCGGAGGCGAGCGCCCGTTTATTGGGGATGCGCCCGAGGCGCAGGGTTTGCAGGGCCCGGGGCCCCATGGCTTTCCCAGCTGGCAGGTCGGAGTCCCTCCCATGCTCCCCGGAGCCGCCCTGCCCGGCTGGTGCCCTCGCCACGGGCGAAAAGGAGACTTCCCCAGGGGCCCAGGCGAGCGGGCATTGGGGGGTCGGGTCAGGGCTTGGTGCGGAGACCCAGTGGTGATTTGCAGCTCCCCCCTCTCCCATGCAGGGCTTGCAGTGGGTGAAGCTGACCCAGGAGGAAATCCCCTCGCGCATCCAGGCCATCACGGGCAAGCGCGGGCGCCCCCGCAACGCGGAGAAGGAGAAGGCCAAGGCCAAGGAAGCGCCCAAGGTGAAGCGCGGCCGGGGCCGGCCCCCCAAGGCCAAGATGGCCGACTTGCTGAGCAAGACCGATGCCCGGCTCCTGAAGAAACTGGAAGCCCAAGGTACCCTGCCCCGCGTGTCATGCGGCCCCTTTGCTCTAAGGGAGCTCATCTACTGGCCCCAATGTGCCGGCCCATTCCCATTGATTTCAGAGCAGGGACGGGGCTGCTCAGCATCACTCTGGATCCGGCCCCACCCTCAACCCGCTGCATGCCCCAGCTGCAAAGGCACCATCCAGGGAGGAGTCCGGCTTAGACACTGCCAGCTGGAGGGCGTGAGCTTGGGCCTGCTCATTGCTGGGCCTAAAACTTCAGCCTCGCTAGTTCTGCCCAATCCGTTCCATTCAGTGCAACCCCTGGCCCGTCTCCCCCCCCCCCGCAATTTGCTCCTGTCCCCCCCATCTCGGCACACGCTGCCGAGTCGAATGGCAGCTTCCAGGCAGCGTGCGCTCCCAGTGCCGCGTTTCTGGCCACCAGGAGACACGAATTCTCCGCCAGGTGACACCCACAGCTCGGACCTGCCCCCTCCAGCGGGGCGAGGGCCTGGAGAGGCCTGTGTGGCTGCTGGGGCACGGGAATCCAGGGCCAGGGAGCTGTGCCCAGCCTGGGAGTGGGGTTAGGGGTGCACGTTCCCCCCTGGCTGTGCCAGACTCCACCCTTGAGTCTTCTCTCTCCCCCGCCCCCCGCCCCCTCGAATTTGCAGAGGTGCTCAGCGACGAAGAGAAGCTGAAGATGAGCAAGATCAAGAAGAAGATGAGGCGAAAGGTACGAGCAGCACTGGGGAGGGCTCCCTGGTCCGTTTCCCCTCCATCTGGGGTACCCAGTCGGAGCTGGGAGGGTATCCCCCTCAGTCTGGGACTCCCCTCCCACCTGAGCTGGATTTCATCCCTTCTAGGCAAGGAACAAACAGAAACAGGAGGCCAAAGTGCCCAAGCCCAAGGAGGCCAAGAAGAAAGCCAAGGTGGGTGTGGAGGGCCCTGTTTGGGGGGGCAGGGGGGGACACACAGCTGGGGGAGGCTGCATCCCTGACTCGCCCCCGTGCCGGTCGCTCTGTCTGTCCCCCAGGCGAAGAAGGAGAAGGGGCGGCCGGAGAAGCCCAAGGAGAAGGGGCGGCCCAAGGAGAAGGGGCGGCCCAAGGAGAAGGCCAAGGCTGTGCGGAAGGTGGACAAGAACCTGCTGGCCCAGCGGCGGCTGGAGGAGCGGCGCCGGCAGCAGATGATCCTAGAGGAGATGAAGAAGCCCACGGAGGACATGTGTCTGGGCGACCATCAGGTTGGGTGAACCCCCTGGCGGGAGGGGGGAGATCAGGGCCCCACACCCCGAGGCTAGCGCCCGTCTGGCTCTGCAGCTTTGTGGGGAGCGTCCCCCAGCTGCCCCGGGCTCCCACGAGTGGGTCAGGTGTGGGCTCCCCGCAGGGCAAGGGCTGAGCGAGGCCCCCGCCATGCGGGGCATGGGGCCTGGTGCCTCTTGCGCTGGCCCTTTGGGGGTGGGGAGGCCAGTATCACACGCCTGTGTGTTGGGGGGCCGGGGGGAGGAAGAGAATCCATGCTGAAACCTGGTAGGGTCCTTGCTCCACCCACTAGGCCCCGCTGACCAGCCGCTCGTCTCTTCCCACCCCCCGCAGCCCCTGCCAGCCTTCTCCCGCATCCCTGGCCTGGTCCTGCCCAGCGGGGCCTTCTCCGACTGCCTCACCATCGTGGAGTTCCTGCACTCCTACGGCCGGGTGCTGGGCTTCGAGGTGCCCCGGGACGTCCCCAGCCTCTGCACCCTGCAGGAGGGGCTGTTCGGCGTGGACGACAGCCTGGGCGAGGTGCAGGATCTGCTGGTGCGGCTGCTCCAGGCCGCGCTCTACGACCCCGGCCTCCCTTCCTACTGCCAGGTACGTGGCCGAGCCCCCTGGACTCTGTCTGAACGAGGCGGGCGTGGGGCCGGGGAAACCCAGGTTCCGTTTCTTGCCCGGCCCCACTCTTCCTGCATGAGCTGGGGCATTGTGCAGCCAGGATCCCGCCTCCCCCGTATCCCAGCAAAGACCCTCCCCTGGCCCCTCCTCCGCTGCTTTAACGCCTCTCCTTCTCCTCCTCCCCCCCAGTCCCTGAAGATCCTCGGGGAGAAGGTGTCCGAGATCAGCCTGAACCGGGACACCGTCTCCGAGATCCTGCGCTGCTTCCTCATGGCCTATGGGGCCGACGCCGACCTATGCCACGGCCTGCGGACCAAGCCCTTCCAGGCGCTGCCCCCGGACCGCAAGGCAGCCATCCTGGCCTTCCTGGTCAACGAGCTCAATGGCAGTGCCCTCATCATCAAGTGAGGAGCGGGGGCTGGGTGGGGCCGCTTATGCCCTGCAGCCTTGGGGGGGTGGGGGCTAGAACCGGGAGCAAAACCCAGCTGTTGCCTCTCACAGGGTGATACAGGCCAGGGAGACCACATATCCCAGCGTGCATTGGGCCGCCGTGAGCCTAGGGCCGGTGCAGGCCAGGGAGACCACATATCCCAGCGTGCATTGGGCCGCCGTGAGCCTCGGGAATGGTGCAGCCCAGGGAGACCACATATCCCAGCGTGCATTGGGCCACCGTGAGCCTAGGGCCCGTGCAGGCCAGGGAGACCACATATCCCAGCATGCATTGGGCCGCCATGAGCCTAGGGCCGGTGCAGGCCAGGCAGACCACATATCCCAGCGTGCGTTGGGCCGCCGTGAGCCTCGGGAATGGTGCAGGCCAGGGAGACCACATATCTCAGCGTGCATTGCGCCGCCTTGAGCCTAGGGCCGGTGCAGGCCAGGGAGACCACATATACCAGCGTGCGTTGGGCCGCCGTGAGCCTCGGGAATGGTGCAGCCCAGGGAATCCACATATCCCAGCGTGCGTTGGGCCGCCGTGAGCCTTGGGAATGGTGCAGCCCAGGGAGACCACATATCCCAGCGTGCATTGGGCCACCGTGAGCCTAGGGCCGGTGCAGGCCAGGGAGACCACATATCCCAGCGTGCATTGGGCTGCCGTGAGCCTTGGGAATGGTGCAGCCCAGGGAGACCACATATCCAAGCAAAAAGAAAAGGAATACTTGTGGCACCTTAGAGACTAACACGGCCGCTACTCTGCTACATATCCCAGCATGCATTGGGCTGCATTGAGCCTGGGGAATGGTGCCGGATAGGGAGACTACATATCCCAGCGTGCATTAGGTTGCCTTGACCCTAGGAATGGTGCAGGTCAGGGAAACTAGATATCCTATCATGGTTTGAGCTAAGCGCTCAGTGGGCTTGTAGACAAGAAGTCCCAGAATGCAGTGCTGCCATCTGGCTCTGAGTGGGAAGCTTTGCTTCAATCCAGGTGGGAGTGTTGCATGCTGGGACTCGTAGTCTATGGGCTGTGCTCCGCCCGCCCCAGCCGTACACGCTCTGAACCGTTCCCGAGCACGTGATGGGCAGGGACTCAACGGGCTGGGCCTGGAGGTGAGATCCGGGCCTGGCACCCTGGTGGGTGTTGCTCCTTTGCCTTCCCCAGGGGGTGCGGGGCGGGGAGAGGTCTGGACGGGACTACTCTGCGGGTCTCCCCCTAACTCAATTCTGGGCTGTCCTTGCAGTGAAATCGACAAGACTCTGGAGAACATGTCCAACTACAGGAGGAATAAATGGATCATCGAGGGCAAGCTGCGCAGGTGGGTGCTCCTGAGGGCTTCGGGCGGCCGGCTGGGTCGGGGAGGAGGCTGGGAGCTGGCTGGGGGCGGAGTTTCTGGGCAATTGATTAACCAGATAATGTCAACTGACTGCCTATTATTCGACCAGAGTTAAATATTCCAGCGAGATGCCCTGAAGTAGGCGCTGACCTACCCTTGCGATTGCATCTTTCATCAGTTGGAACTTCATTTCAACACATTTTCCGTTCTGAGCTCGAGTAGCTCATCGTTTGGAATGAAGCACCAATGTCTAAGCTGGGATGCTCAGACCTCAGTGGTTCAGGAGCCAAATTAGCGCTCTGCATTGCCCAGCAGAGCCACCGCCGTGTGAATTCATTGGTCCATGGACTAGAGCGCTAGGTACTCCCTATTTAAAGAGTATCTAGTTTTTATTTCTATATGATTCTCACCCAGTCCGTCATTCTGCTGTATTATTCTTTCATCAACTGCAGTCGGTTAAGAACATAACAAAAGCATCCTGACGGGCTGATACTTTAGACGGGTCAATAATTAAGTCACACGGTGTTTTAATGTCGTGTGTCGCAGAGAGACGCGGGGGAGACACTGAAGAGCCACTTGCGGCTCTCGAGTCTGTCTGGGGATCGCTGATCTCGGGCGCAGCCTGCGGGAGGCCATGAACGCCTGTGGTTTATAGTTGGAATAAGTCAGTGCTTTAAAATATTGGGCAATTTTTGATTGATGAACTGACCGCCTATTTTAGGATCAGTTAAATGCCCAGCCTTACTTCTGGCAGAGAAATGTATGGGGTGGGGGCAGAGGGGCTCCAGGCGTCTTGGTGAACTGGAAGGAGGCTGTACGCTGCTGAATCCGCTCTGCGAGGGCAAAAACTGAGCTCCCGGCCTGTTGGATCCAAACTGTGCACCTGCCCTCCGCCCACGTGGGTACCCGAGGGGCGGAAGGGAGTCGGTGTCCCCGGCTGGTGCTCAGGACGCTCCCTGTGTGGCTCGGCAGGTTGAAAATCGCCCTGGCCAAGAAGACGGGCCGCCCGGAACCCGAGATCACGGGCCTGGACGAGGGGCCTAGGCGGCGCAGCTCCCGGCTCCCAGAGGAGACCAGGGGCCTGGAGACAGAGGAGGAAGAGAGCCGGGGCCGGAAATCCCGCAAGGATGAGGAGGTAGCTGCGTGGCAGGGCCAGGCCCCAGGCGAGGGGAGTGGGGATGTTCGCCTCTGGCTTTTGGAGGCAGTGTCATTTTTAGGGGTTCAAGCAGAGGCAATGGGGGAGACAGGACTGCTGGGTTCTTGTCCCAGCTCTACCACTGGCCCGTGCAAGTCTCGTTCCCTGGTGCCTCAGTTTCCCCAGGGGCACCATAGGGGCGACAGCACGAGGGTGAACCAGAGCTGCTGATGTTGAAGGGGTTAAAGGAGGGACTGTCCTCTCTCTTCCCCCCCCCCCCCCATCCGCATTGGGGTCCCGTATGCAGAGCCGGAGGAAGGGGGTGGGCATTCACTCCTCCTGACTGTCCCATTTTTTCCCGCTCAGGCCAGCATTCCCGCAGCCAGCGTCCCCGAGCTGGAGAGACAGATCGAGAAGCTAGCCAAGGTAAGGCTGGCCAGTGTTGGGGTGGGGAGCTTCCGGCCTCTGGCTCTGGATCCCCCGGGACAGCCCCCAGCAGACGATACCTCCCCCCGGTTCACCCTCTCTGCCCTCTTTTCCTCCCCCCCCCACCCCCACAGAGGCAGATGTTTTTTCGGAAGAAGCTGCTTCACGCTTCGCAGACGCTGCGGGCCGCAGCACTGGGCCAGGACCGCTACCGCAGGCGGTACTGGGTCCTGCCCCACCTGGGCGGGATCTTCGTGGAGGGCTCCGAGGCAGGTGAGCTGAGTCGGGGGCCTCGTGGGGAGTGGGGGCTGTTGGAGCGGAGGGGCTTGCATGGCTCTGATCTCTTCCCACACCCCCACCTGCAGCTACGGAGGAGGGGCCCAAGGACACGGAGCAGGAGGAGGAGAAAGAGGCGGCCCCGGCGATCTCCCCAGTGAAGAAGGAACCGGTCACGGTGCCCATCCCTGGCCGGCCAAACTGCCCAGCCTCCCGGGCGCGGGGCCGGCCGCGGAAAAGCAAAGAGGAGCCGGCCCGGCCGGGCGGGCCCAAGCCCCCGCCCCTCAATGGGCTCCTGGAGGACTCAATGCCCCCCTGCCAGAGCCAGCACGACCTGAGCCAGTCGGCCTTCCTGTCCTGGCTGAGCCAGACGCAGTCGTCCCTACTCAACGGCTCAGTGCTCACCCCGGACAGCAGCCCCGGGAAGGGGGACCCCAGCCCCCCTGCCCCCGAGGTGCCCACCCTGGAGGAGAGCTTCCCAGAGACAGCGGAGAAACGGGGGCCCTGGTTCAACCTACTGCCCAGGACTCCCTGCCATGCCGCTGCCCCCCTTGCTACCTCGGAGGAGGAGCCCCACTTGCGAGCAGCCCCCCAGCCTCACAGCCTTCACCCCGGGGACCAGCCCAAGGCCACGGGCAGGCAGGTGAGAGCTGGCAGGGTGCCTGGGGCCACTGCTGGAGTGGGCGCGAAAAGAGTTAGTGGAATGGGACACGGGTGGGGGGGCCTAGCAATTTCCTTTGGCAGGCGCCTGACTCACTGTGCCCACAGGGTCAGCTGGCACTGCCAAAGGGACCCTCCCCTCTGGCCCCTGTAGGTGTCGCTCTAAGCAGGGCTGAAAAGCTGCCCCATCCTCTTCCCTTAGCCCCTGCGGCAGGATCTGGGCCCCAGGGAGGGGTCAGGGGAACTGGCTGGCGCCTGGCGGATCCACGGGGTGCCTGGGCTGAGGGTGTGGGGCTGAGTCCAGGGAGGAGTAGGGTGGTGGCTGTGAGGGGAGGAAGGGTGGGCAGGAGCACAGACGAGGCCCGTGGGAAATGAGGGGAGCCCTGTGACATGGGTCACTTGGATTCCGAGCCCCTGGGGGGCTGGAGGGACTGGCTCCGGGGGGGGGGGGGGCGGCAGGGCTGGGGCGAGGGCTGTGCACCCGGCACCTCTCACCTGCGCTCTCTCTCCTCCCAGCCAAATGGCCCCGCGTCTCCCCCCTTCGCTTCCACGCCCGTCCACGCCAGCCCCAGGGTGCCCAGCACGTGCCCGAGGGGCCGGGGCGGACCCGAGAATGCCCAGGAGCCGCCGGGGCAGCCCAAGCGCCGGGGCCGGCCCCCAACCAAGTTCTTCAAGCAGATTGAGCAGAAGTATCTCACCCAGCTGATGGCACAGCCCGTGCCCCCAGGTGAGGATCCCCCTGCAGCTGAGCAATGCCCCCAGCCCTGCTCTTCTCTTCTCCCCCGGGGCAGCCCAGTTCCCCACCTGCCACTTCCAGCATGGCTTTTTCCCCCAGTGCCACCCTCTCTGCCCATCCAGACTTTCCTTCCTTGCCTGGGGGAGGGTGGGTCTCCCTCTTGTGTCTTTCCCTCAGCCTGCCGTTCACTGGGGGCACCCAGCCTCGGGTGAAGCACAGGGTGGCAGGAGACCACGTTCGCCCACGTCTTGACAGAAGGCAGGGAGCTGGGTTTCGGTGCCAGCCAGGACTCCTGGGTCCCGTTCCCTGCCGTGCTGCGGGGTGGTGGGGATTGTCGGATCGTCTCCCGTTCCTTGCTGGGGTCCCCTTCCCCTGGGGTCCCCCCTCCCCCGGCTCAGCCGGCTCCCTCGCTGCCTTGCAGAGATGCAGAGCGGCTGGTGGTGGCTCAAGGACCCGGAGGAGCTGGAGGCCATGGCCCGAGCGCTGCACCCGCGGGGGATCCGCGAGAAGGCCCTGCACAAGCATCTCACCAAGCACAAGGAGTATCTGCACGAGGTCTGCGCCCGCACCTCTGCTGGTGAGGCCGCGCCGGCAGGCGGGGGGAGGTGGGGGGGAGGGGGGAGGATGCCGGGCTGTAACCCTGCCTTTCTCCTGCTCAGATCCCATCTTCCAGCCCCAGGCCGCCGGCCCCCCCGTGTCTCAGGAAGCCTTGGCCCGGTGGTCCGTGACGGAGCGGGCCTACGAGATGGACCTCGCCCTCCTGCAGTGGGTGGAAGAGCTGGAGCAGCGGGTCCTGATGGCGGATCTGCAGATCCGGGTGAGGAGCCTGGCCCCCGCCCTGCGCCCCCCGCTCTAGCTTGGGAGAGCTAGAGGGTGCTGCGGTTTGCATGCCTCCTGGGTGCTGCAGGGTGCACCTGGTGCAGGGGATGGGGGCCCTGGCCCAGGCGGCTGCCCGGTCATTCCCGCGAACTCCTTCCCCGGGTCCGGCTGCCTTGCCCAGACTCCAGGGTCCCCCCGCGGGGCTGTGAGCTCAAGAGGTTGGCACCTGGACGAATGACCCCAAGGCAGCCCCAGGTGCTGCTGGGTAGCTGGTAAAGCCGGCTGGCATCCGTGCAGGGGATCCCGGCCCCCCTCTAAGGCTCTCCCTCCCCCCAGGGCTGGACGTGTCCGAGCCCCGACTCGGCCCGGGACGACCTGCAGTACTGTGAGCACAAGGTGGGGGCCCTGGAGGACATCACCCTCAAGAACCGGCGGGAGGGGTTGCCCCCGCGCCGGGAGGCCACCAACCCCCTGGACCTGGCCGTCCTGCGGCTGGCTGCGCTGGAGCAGAACATGGAACGCCGGTACCTGAAGGAGCCGCTGTGGCCCCCGCATGAGGTGGTGGTGGAGAAGGCCGTGCTGAGCAGCCCCGAGGCGCTGGACCTGGGCAGCACGGAGATGTAAGTGCCTGGCCCGTGAGGGGGCAACAGGGGCCTCCGGGACCAGACTCCAGAGCACAGGCTGGGAGCCCGGACTCCTGGGTTCTTCTCCTGGCTCTGGGATGGGGGTGGGGCCTAGTGGGTTAACGCAGGGAGTTGCTGGGTGCCAGGACTCCTGGGTTTTCTTCCTAGCCATGCCATTGCCTTGCTGTGTGGTTTGGGCGAATCCCTGTCTTTCCATGCCTATGTTTCCCTCTCTGGACAACCTGGTCAGTAGCCCCCTCCCCAGGGCTGGGTGCGGGGTGGCAGTGAGGGGTTACTTAGCATGTGACCAGCTCCCCGTCAGGGCATCCTCCATGTGCCAGACTGAGTGTCCGTCCGTGCCCCCCCAGCGCCTACGAGATCACTCCCCGGATGCGGACGTGGCGCCAGACCCTGGAGCGGTGCCGGAGTGCGGCCCAGGTCTCCCTGTGCATCTACCAGCTGGAGAAATCCATCGCCTGGGAGAAGTCGGTCAACAAAGTGGTAAGGGGTTGGGGTGGGGTCATGCAGGGAAGAGGTGGAACTCCCCGCTGCAGGAGGGAGAGTCGGGGCTGGAACTCTGTTGGGGGAGCCATGCTCCCAGTGCAGAGGCAGGGAGGGGGTCAGGGCTGGATGGGCCTAGTAGGGTGAGACATAAATGCCCGGCTGGGCTGGGCTCCTGTCGGGGGCTGGGGGCCTCTCTCAGCCTGCCCACCTCGCATTCCCCTCTCCCCCTAGACGTGCCTGGTGTGCCGAAAGGGGGACGATGACGAACACCTGCTGCTGTGTGATGGCTGCGACCGCGGCTGCCACCTCTACTGCCACCGGCCCAGGATGACGGAGGTGCCAGATGGGGACTGGTTCTGCTCCGTCTGCGTCTCCCAGGTACGCTCCCGTGGGAGCCCAGCTGGCCTTCGACCTGTGCATGGGCTGAGCCTGGCTGCCCCCCTCACTGAGATCTTTCTGAGGCCAGGTAATGCCCCCTCTCCCCTACCCCATTCTCAGCACGGTCCCCTGCTGGGAGCCAGGACTGCTGGGGGGTGGCTGTGTGACCTCGGAGGAGCGCCTCCCCTTGTGCCTCAGTTTCCCCAATGTGCGGGTTGTGGGAGGGAGTGACCGGTCCCAGCGGGTGACTCCCCCAGTCTCTCTTTCTTTGCAGGCAGGAGGCGAGTATTACGACGACCCCAGTTCGCCCAGGCGGGGCAAGAAGCGGAAAGGCGGGCGTCTTTTTGGGGGGGGCTTCCCGGAGGAGGAGGAGAGCCCCGGGCGCCGGGTCCTGCCGCGGAGGCGTGACACCCTGTCGGTGCCCCGCTACTCAGGGGAGGGCCTGTCCCCCTCCAAGCGGAGGAGACTGTCGCCACGGGGCCAGAGCAGCGACTTGACCTTCTGCGAGTACGTACCCTGGGGTGTGCCCCCCAGCTGGGGCGGGGCCTGATGAGGGGGGTCATGTGCATGTCCCAGCTGGGGGGCGGGAGGGACACTGTACACCCCAGTTTGGTATATGTCCCTTCCCTTCTGCAGGATCATCCTGATGGAGATGGAGTCTCAGGAGGATGCCTGGCCCTTCCTGGAGCCCGTCAACCCCCGGCTGGTGCCCGGCTACAGGAAAATCATCAAGAACCCCATGGACTTCGCCACCATGCGGACGCGGCTGCTGCGGGGCGAGTGAGTGCTGGGGTGGGGGGCTCTGCTCTCCTCCTGGGGAGCGGGGGACTCTCTGCGAGGAGCCAAAGGGAAGCATGGAGCTTGTGGGCTGGTGCTGTGCGACCCTCCCTGGGCCGCTTGGCCCCAAGGACTAAGAACCTACCTGCACCCATCTGGCTGTGTGGGGCTGGCACGGGGGCCTCTCCTCCTTCTTTCCAGGGGCTTGCAGGTCACTGCCCAGGTGTCGCTGGGCCAGAGGGGCAACTGCTGTTGTGGGGGGAGGATAGAGGGAAAGAGCCAGGATGGGGGATGGGGTGGGGGGTCAGGCAATGGGGGAGGGTGGCGGTTGTGGAGTCAGAGGGCAGGAGATCTGATCCTGGGAGCATAGGGGACCAGACACCCCGAGACTCTGTTCCCTGCTCTTGGAGGCTGCTGTGATCCGGGCGGGGGGCACTTGGGGGTGACTCAGTCCCTCTCCCCCCAGATACGTGAGCTGCGAGGAGTTCGCTGCCGACGCCACACGGGTGTTCGACAACTGCCAGACCTTCAACGAGGACGACTCGGAGGTGGGCAAGGCCGGGCGCGCCATGCGGAGCTTCTTCGAGAGCCGGTGGGAGGAATTTTATCAGGGAAAACACGCTCCTAACCCGTGAAGCGGGAGCCCGGGGCTTGTGTGGGGGGACGGAGCCCCCCTCCCTCCACGCTCCTGACCTGAGACCTGTCTCGTGCGGGGTGGGGTGGGGAGAGACACCCCGTCCCCCCTGCAAAAGAACTGACTCCCCAGGAGCCGATCTCGCTGCCTGCTGAATTCCCGACGGAGGCTGGTCCCGACGTGGCGTGGAAAAGGCCCCCCCACTCCCCCCACCACCAGGGGGCTTGGGGTAACGGGGCGTCTCCACGGTCCAGCTGCTCCCTTCCCCCCCACCCCACCCCCCAGCCACCCGGACTCACGGACTGTGTAAGCCAAAAAAGAAAGAAACCGGGCGATCGCTCGTCGGGTTCCTTTTCTACTTCGCCACCTCCCGACCCGGCAAACGAGGAAAGACCCCCCCCCTTGGCTGGGAGTATTTAATATAGCAATAGTTCGTAGTGAACGTGTATGAGGACAGTACCGCTGTGCGCTGTCCCTGAGGCATTAATGGCCAGTAAAGTGAACTCAACTCCTCGAGATTCGCGTCGAGCTTCACGCCCGGACCCGCTCGCAATGACACTGAGACGTGCTGCTTCCACACACCCCTCCCCCCTGCCTCGCTGCTTCCCTTCCGGGACCTTCCCATGCCTTCCTTCCCTCGCCCTTACCTTCCGGGACCTTCCCATGCCTTCCTTCCCTCGCCCTTACCTTCCGGGACCTTCCCATGCCTTCCTTCCGGGACCTTTATACTACCTCCTTCTCTAACCCTAACCCTCTTCCAACCCCCCCCCCCCCAAAAAAGGCCCCTCCCTCTCCCCCATCAGGCCCTACCCTGGCAGACCCTTTAGCAGCGGGTGTCCCTCTGTTGTGTCCCCCACCCACCCCCCTCTGGGTCAGAACCTTCTCTCCTGTTGGACTGTCCCTTCCCCCCACCCCTATTATCTGTGTGTGGGGGTCGGTGTCTGACACACCCACAGGGCCCTGGGCTGGGCTGGGCTGAGCATGGCCTGGAGCTGGAGCTGGGGGGGGGGGCGGTGGTTCTGCGGGGGGGTTCCTTCCCTGCCTCTGCTCCTCAGCAAGAAACCCCCCAGCCCCAGTGCCCTGGGCTTGTTCATGGGATCCCAGCCTGACCTCGGACCCTGACTGTTTGTGCCCCTCCCCCGGGTGTAGGGCTTGTGGTGTTTCCTCTTCCTTCAGCCCCCCCTCGCTCCCCAAGCTGGTGGGTTTGCACTCCATGGGGGGGGCCCAGCCCCCCTACCCCCCTGTGTGCTCTTCGCAGGCAGCACGCATCCCCCCCTCGCCGTAGCAAAGAACCTGCAGGGGGAGCAGGGCAGGACCCCTCCCTTTGGGCTGGCGGCTGCCCCACAACGGGATGCGGGGGCCAAAGGGGTGGTCGACACCCCCCCCCCCAAGCCCCTGAATGGCTCAGCTGGCACCAAGGACTCCGCTGCCCCCAGTGTACAAGCCCCGCCCCCAGCTCATGGGAGGCCCCGCCTCTACTCAAGGCTACATTTCCCCCCCGCCCTCCCCAGCGCCGCCGCTCGCTGGGCCTGGGGGACCTTGGGGGGCCTTTGGTGAAGGTGCACTGGGGGCGCTGGCCAACCTCGCAACCTGCTCAGGGCAGGGGAAAGGCCCCTGGCTCCCGACACTGCAGGGAGCCCAGGCCCCTGGGTCCAAATGGAGAGTCTCTCCCTCTGCCCCGTGACCCCGTCCTTGGCTCGGGTGCGGGAGAGCTGGAGGTGAAGGCTTGCTTCTCTTCCCCCCCCCCCCCCAAATCCTCCCCAGCTGCCTAGGGGGGCTAGGCACCCAGCTTAAAATGAAGGGGGGTGGGCACTCGGTTGCTGCATGGATTAGCTGCAGCCTGCGCCCCCCACCTCCCCAGTATTGAGGGTAAAGTCTGCTGGTGAATGCTGGGGGTGGGGGCAGGGGCCGGCCAGGCCTTATCTAGGCAGGGGAGGCTGAGCTGGGTTCTGTCTAACCCCCCCGGCCTGTTCTGTTTGGAAATAACTCCCCCCGCCGATGGCCCCCATTAACCCTTTGCTCATTCACTCTGCGGCCCTTGCTGGTCTCCCCCAGGCCTTTCTGGAAAGTGGGGTCCCTTGCCCTTGCCCTTCCCAAGTCTTAAGCCAAGTCTGGGGATGGAGAGTCACGGAGCTGGAGTGATGGTGTGGTAATCAACCCCCTGGCTGCCCCCCAGCTCCTCAAACCACGATATTACGGGTACTCGCTTTGGGGCAGCTGGCGGGCGGGCCCCAGGGGAGCCCCCTTCAGAGTCCAGTCCGGCTGTGGGACAGCTGGGGCACCCCCCCCGCCCCCCCAGCCTGTCGTCACTCACCACAAGCACTGAAATCAACCAACCTACCTTGGGGGGGTGGGAAGCCCTGCGATGGAAGCAGCCTCTGTCATGCATTCCCCCACCCCCTGCCCCTCGTCTTTAAAAAGTAGCCTTGTTTCTATCAAATAACCTCAAACCCTTTTTATGTTGTTTTTTTGCTTTGAAAGAAGAGGTGGATTTGAAGTCTGTTTGAACTGACTTTATATTATGCATAAATATTTATATTTTATCTAAATAACGGCGCGGTAACAAACTTTTTTTGTTTTTTTTTGGGGGGGGGTTGGTTTTTTTTACTATTTGGGAGCTGTCAGGTTTCTGTTTTGGTTTTTGTCATGGGCGAGTTTTAGAGTCTCTGTAAGGGTGTGGTGGTGTTGGTTTTTAAAAAAATTTTTTTTCCCTGATAAGACGCCCTGAATTGTAAACCCTCACCCTCCCTCTTAGCCCCTGCCATCCCCCCCCCCCCCAAATTAATCCAGACGTGTCTGAAATCCCGCCAGTCCATGCTTCCTTACGGGGGATGCACCAGCGGGTAGAAATCCGTTCTGGACTAAGTAAGAGAAAGGGTAAGATGTGGAATATATTTTATTTTTTAACCCTTAATGAGTTGGCTTTGGAAATTACATTTTTTTGAGGGGGGGGGAGTCTAGAACTGGCCCTCCCTCTTCTCTCCCCCCCCCCATCTCTGTCTGATCAAACAGGAAGAACCAGCCGCCCTAAAAGAAAGATATTCTCACGTTCCCGGTACAAGGATCCGGACTGGCTCTCTTTTATATAGCCCAGCGTGGTGGTTCAGTGGCTTTTTGATAATGTACAGGTTTTGTGAATTTAAATTTCTTTCTTTCTATATTTTTAGGACCAATCTCATTTTTAATAAGGTTTAAAGGAAAAAAAAAATATTCTAGATTAACTCCTGTTTGTTGCCATGTGATGTTCCCACAAGTGCAGCCGTAGAGAGTGCTTGTCAAGTTGCGAGAATAAAAACAAACCCACGTTTGATAGAGACGGCGGCGTCAGGGGTGTTTCTGGTGGGGGCGGGCGGATGGGGGTGGGGGCAACAGCTCGGCTGGCTTTTCGGGGCCGAAGTTTGGCCTTCGTGTTGGGAAGGCGGAACGGGGATTAGGCAGAAGCCATGCCTAAGAGAGTTAGGAGCATGGAGTCAAAGGGATGTGAGCTGTAGGAAAAAATTCCTCCTCTCCCTGTGGTTCTCCCCCCCCACCCCCCCCCAGTTTGGTAGGAGTAGAAGCTCCCTTCCCTCATTTTATTACAGGGCATTTAAAAATTCCCCGGGAGCCCCCTTCCGCGCTGAGCCATATCCTCCCTCTCCAGCCCCTGCTGGAAAATCTCATCCCCAGGCTTCACTAGCCGCACAAGGAAGCAGGCAAAGGACCATACGGCGGCCTTGCCCAGATCTTGCCCTGGTGTAACGGCTGGGGCCCGTTTTCTTCGCTCCTCCAGGCTGAGCACGGTTCCACGGGGTGCAAGGGGTGCGTAGCCCCGTCCCTAATTCCCTGGGGTGGGGCTTGGAGCACTCCCAGGGTGGGGCCTTGCACCAATACGCAGCTGGTGGGTAAATGAGGCTGTTACCGTTAGAAAACTCAGCTCAGCTGCCTAGGGGATTCAGGCACGCAGTCCAAGGAATGGAACGCAGGCCTCTTGCCCCCCCCCCCCAGCTTCCTGTGCCCATGCGGCCAGGCGTTGGTGGCTCCCACCCATGTCCCTTTCGACTAGCCCCCGGGCCACTGGCAGGGGAGCTGCTGCTGCTGCAGAGGGGGCTGGCGGGCTGGCTGGCTGGCTGCCTGCACCCGCTGAGTCATGCCTGGGCAGCTGCTTCTGACGCATCTCCGCCGGCCTCCCTGCCCGCCCCCTCGGCTTGGGAACGCAGGGAGGGAGCCTGGCAGCTCTGGTGCCGCAGGCCCCAGCTGCAGCCCCCTGGGCCGCGCGAGAAGGGCCTGGTTCCCGCTGCGGGCTCCCGTCTCTCCTGTGCTGAATTAACCCAGCTGGAGTAGGGGTGAGCCTGGGCCCTGCTGTGACATGAGCACGTTCGGTCTCAGACCGCTTCCAGAACAGCACCCGCTGCAGCGTAGCCCCAGGGTCCCGGCTGGTGAGCGCTGCCCTGGGGCGGGGGGCAGAGCCCATGCCGGGCTGCAGAGGAGTCTTGAATACACTGTCCCTAACCACCACCACCTCCCCCTCCTGCCAGAGTCACTGGCGCCTATTCTCAGCCTGTTCTTGGTACTGGGAGCATCGCCCAAGCAGGGGTGCTATGCAGGGCACTGCGGGGCAGCTCAGCATCTGGCCCTGACGTCCTGGGCTTCGACAGTTGCTCTGCCAGGGTTAAATGGTTTGTTTGTTTTCCTGGGCAAAAGATCCAACCGAAACCGCTGAGGAAACGGACACGCCCAAGCTAACGGTGCTCCAGCCTGGACGCGGCTGGGGCTCCAAGTCCCAGGCTGACTTGCTCACCCTGGGATGTGTTTCCTTACTCTGGACAAACCCTTTGCTGATAAACTGGCCCTGAATCCCTCACCCCCATGGCTTAAGAACAAAGAAACAGCCTCAGTGGATCAGCCCAATGGTTCAGCTAGTGCTGTATCCTGGCTCTGACAGCGGCCGGTGGCTGATACAGCGTCCCTTGGCAATGAGTTCCACAGGTTGTGCATCATGTGACTAACGTTGCCAGAGAGCGCCCCCTGGTGCTGGAAGCCAGAATTGCTGCAGCTGCACTAACCTACCGGGCCTTTCCCAGGCAACCGCCAAACCACAGAGGAGACTGAGCCAACTTTCCTTTTTTTTCTTTCCCACCTTTTTATTTAAAAACAAAAACTTCCCCATGAGCCGAGTGGGAGCTCCATCAGAGGCGGGGAGGGTGTGGGGACACAAGCCCGGCTGGAGCACAGAAGCGGGAAGAATACAAAACTAGAAACCTCGAGATTTTTTTTAAAAAAACCCAAAACTTAAAAACCTGTACAAAATGCTCCTTGGTATAAATTAAAGGGTGCTAACTCCTGGGGGGGGGGCGGCGGGGCGGAAGCTGCACAGGGGGGATGGCAAAAGAGGTGGTTGGTTTAGTGTCCCCTTTCTCCAGCGGGACCCAGGCCCCTGCCCAGCAGTTATGGCCCCATGCAGGCGCCTCCCTGCCTCGAGCCAGCGCTGGGGCTAGCCTGCAGCCCTCTGCTCAGCCCAAGCCGTGGCTGTCCTGGCGCTTGGCCCCCCACGCCCACACGTGTGACTTGGTGCCTGCGACGATGCCGAAGCAGGTGCTGGGATGCCCGCGGCCGCAGGGGTGGGGCCGGCGCCCACAGCTTGGGCAATGCGGGGCGGCTTCTGGGGCTCACAACTGCTGCATCTCAAGGCTCGGAGCTGCCAGTTTCAATCGGGGGGGGGGAAAGCAGCTGGCACAGGCTCAGCCCCGAGGCCTCACGGCTCCCCACCCTTTAACCTCAGGCGTGAGCCTGTTTTGTTTTTGGCGGCCCCTCTGGCCAGCATCCCCGGCCTGGCACCCAGCTCCAGCCTGCGCGGGATCTGCTTCCTCTGCTGGGATTAAACCCCAGACTGGGCTGGGCCCGAGGCACCAGCCTCCCGGCTGTGGCTTGCCGTCCCCAGCCGCCAGCCGCCCGGCTGTGGCTTGCCATCCCCAGCCGCCAGCCATGCCCATGGCCTGGTCTTTAATGCAAAAGGCTGTTTTATTCTCGCCCCCCCCGCCCCCCCCACCCATGTGGCATCCCAGCACCAAGGTGTCTCCCTCTCCCTCTTTGGTTAGCTCCCAGGGTGTGGGCCCAGGTGGGCCCCCCACTCCCCGCCCCAGGGAATGGAATAAAAAACAACCAGCGGGGCCCTGTCTGGCGACCAGGCACCCCTGTAATTAGCAGCAACATGAGGTTTGTGAAACCATGAATGCTCCCCCCAGGGGCGGGGTGGGGGGGGCCGGCGGAGCGTGGGGAATGGGCCGCGGCGTTTCACCGCCCGTCGGGGTGCGATGCGCTGGCGACGGGGCGAGGTAGCTGTGTAGCCAGGGGCAGGGAGCGCCGGCTGTAACAGCGAGCCGCAAGTGGGCCGCGGAGCCGGCTTCAGGAGCTCCCAGGGCTTCACTGGCGGGGGAGGCCAGGAATCCTGGGGGTGGGCTAGGGGGAGCCATGCTGGGGGGGTGCTAAGCTAGGAGCTGCCAGGCCTCAGGGACTGGCACAACTCACGGATGTGTGGGCAAGGGGTCGGGGGGGGAGGGTGTCTCTTGAGGATACAGGGATCCAACGTCAGGCCCAGGCTGTTCCTGGGGGAGATGAACGCTGGCCGCCCCGCGCTACACCCCGAAGTGCAGGGGCTGGATCTCAGGCAGGGGCCCATCAAGGCACAAGGCTCAAAATCCAGCAGGATTCCTGCCCATCCGGGTCCCTGCTCCGGCAGTGGGGCAGGAGGGGGCGAATGGCCTCTTAGTGCCCTGGCCTGACCACCAGCCAACTGGCCACCCCCCCTGCCTGCGCCAGGCACCCAGGATGGGACCCACCTGCAGGGGCCGGCCTTGGCCCATGGCTAGGCTAGGACTGCAGGGCCCTGTGCCCCCCAGCAGCCTGTGCCAGGGGAGACCCCACAGCCTGGTGCACCCCGAGGCCTGGAAGTGCTGGAGTGTGGCAGGGCCAGAGCTGAGACTAGCCCCCCCCCACTCCCCAACTGCTTAGACACCCCCCCACACTGCTCCCTCCCCCCTTCCTAGATACGACATGGGTCTGCCCCAAGACACCCCCCCACACGTCCTCCAATGAGTGGGCGAACAGAGGGGTGGGCCAAAGCAAGGCAAGGGGGTGGGGGGCAGGCAGGCCAGCCAGCAGCACCCCCGCACCCGAGGGGGCAGGAGACCCAGCTCAAGGCAGAGGGGTTGCTTTTAGGTTTCACTGCACTTTTTGTGGGTCCTCCACTGCTCCCCCGCCTGTTGAGGTCCATCCTGTTCCCTGACCCAGGCCTGGCCTCAGCTGCTTTGGTTGACACCTAGCATCTCCTGCTGCCTGGAGAGGGCCTGGGTGGGGGGGGCGGGGGTGCTGATGCTGCCCTGATGCTGTGGGGCGGCACCGGGGGGCCCGGGGCTCTTTGGTTAACGGGACAAAACAAAACACTGAACCTGGCTTGCTGGCCACCCCGCAGCTGGCCCAGGGCTGCAAGTCCCAGGTCTGGCCTGGCAGGGACTGGCAGGGGGTGGGTGCACACAAGGGGGGGCAGGGACAGGAGGTTTATTGACTGGGGGGGACTGGCTGAGGTGTTTGGGGGAGGTAACTAGCTGGGGAGGGTAGGGGGAGGTGTTACCAGGGCAACATATTGGCCTATTTCTACGAGCCCCTGCTGGAGGCGCCAGCTGCTCTGGGCACTTGGCAATTCTGGGGCTTCCCCCCCGGGCCCCCATGGACAGGACCCCCCCCCCATCTCAGACGCAACCCGCAGGCCTGCGAGCTGGCAGGCAGGGGGTGTCCAGGGGCTGCACAACCAAATCACCCCAAAAAAGCAACTCCACAGAAAAAAAACCCCACACTTAAACCTTCCTCAAATCACCCGCCCCCCCCATGCCACACCAGTGCCCCCCCCATGCATTCACGTCACAAATCAATAAAATATTTTTAAAAAACCTGCATCAAACAATTTCAACCGAAGACACCGTCACGGCCAGCAACGCCAAACCCCCCCCCAGCACTAGTGTCAGCAGGACCCCCCCCCAAAGGTGGAACTTAACGCCCAGAACATGAGCAGCAAAACCCACAGCTGAGCCCCCCCCCCAACCCCCCTGCACCGGCCAGGGGGCTGGGAAACGACCAGGGAATTTGTCTTCTATATTTTTTTTAAAAAAAGGAAACTTACCAAAAAAATTCATGAAAAAGAACAAAAATCTTCAAACGCAGCCATTGTGGGAGGGGGGCAGCCACAGCCTGCGGCTATCTTGGGGCTCCCCTGGGGCTCCAATCCCCCTCCCCACCCCGGGGGCCGAGATCGGCCCAGTGTGTCGGAGCCTGTCGGATTTCTGCACCGTTCCTGAGGCCCAAGAACCGGATGCCGCCAAGTCCCAGCGTGGCTTTGCTGCGCCCACGGGGCTCCCCGGGTCCCGGGTTCGAGCCCAGCAGCACCAGCACCAGGCACCGCAATGCAGATTAAGGCACCGCAGTTTGCACGGGGCGGGGCCAGGCGAGGCGCCAGACGCCTGTGGATTTGGGCATTTTGGAGGCCAACCCCCCTTGCCGATGGGCCCAGCGGGAAGCCGGGGCTTTTATTTAGAATGGGAGGGGCCCGTGGGCAAGAGCGGGGCTCAGCATGCATTATGTGGGGCAGCCTTTCTGCCCCCCTTTCCTCTGTGTTGGCACGTTTGGGCCTTAGTGTCTAGGGAGGAAAGAGAGAGCCAAGCTGCAGGGCCCCTCACCCTTCGGGGCTGGGGCTTGCCAGGCCAGTGCTGGGCCACCCCCAGGAACCTTGCAGCTGGGGGGGCGGAGGTAGCGTCTGCTGTTCCCCGCCCCACCCCAGGCTGGCTGGATGCCCCCCTGGCTTCCTGCTGTAGGGACGGCCATGCGGGCAGCCAAGGGGTGAACAAGAGATGGGGTGCTGGGGGGAGGGTGCATTGCCCCAGGGAGGAACGAACGGATCCCACCCTGGGGGAGATTGACCATTAAAGTCGGATCTCCTGGCCCAGGCCCCCCCAACCTTGCGGTGGGGACGTGTGTGCGCAGAGGAGCTTAAATTGCTCTCAGGTGCCTGTGGGGGGTTAACATTCAACTTGCCAGGCCCCAACCATTCTTCACCCCAACTGGAACAGGGAAGTGAAAACCCCTAACTGGTGTCCACCCCTCCGCCCCACCCAGAATCGACTGGGAGGGGAGAGATGCGCTTCCCCCCCCCCCCACACACACACCATCTGCATAAATCGTCCATTGCGCCCTCTACAAACCCCTTGGCCGGGGCTGCCTTCTCCCTCCAACCCCGCGCCCCCCCATTCGTCTGCTTCTCTCACTACAACACAACTCACTCGCGCGTGCGATACGAACATCACTGATTGTCAGCTGCATAAGAGCTATTTTCTCCAAGGGGCAGGGCGGGCCAACCCCCCAGCCCAAGAGGGTTAGGACTGGGGTGGGGGGGTAGGGGTTCTGAAGGGGAGACGAGCAGGGATGCGGGGACCCCAAGTATGTCCCTCAGAGAAGGGGCCGGCCTGTCTGTTTCACAGTCTATCCAATGTAACAGATATTGGGGGGAGGGCAGGATTGTGCCAGCCTGGGGGGGGGGTCTATCCAGTGGGGCAGGGGGAGGGTTTAGCACCATCTGGGGGGAAGGAATCACAGCAGAGCATTTCACAAAGGGCGGGGGCCGGGGGGGGGAAGTTGTTTTGAGAACGTGCGGATGAGTTTAAAGTGCCTGGTACCTTTAAGAGCTTGGTCTCCAGGTAAAAGAGATTTGGGGGTCGGGGATCGGGAGTGGGGGCGCGGCATTCTGGTTTATTGCACTTGTCCTGCCTCCTGCTATGGCATGCGTAGGGTGGGGGGGGGGGATCCAGGAGGGGCTGGGATGTGCATAGAAATGAGATCCCCATCTGCAGCAAGGGCAGCATCAGCTCTGCCCCCCCAACCCCCAAAAAGCCACCACCCAGCCCCCCCTTTTGGGAAGAAGGGGGGCAATCCAGCCACACCCAGAATCCAACCAACCCCCCCCACAAGCTTGGGTGCGGGGTGGAGCCCCATCGTCCTCCTGTGGCCTGTGCCGACCGGCTGTTCCTACCGCAGTGAAGAGCAGCGGGGGGGGTTGTGTGTCACCAGTCGGCTGTCCCCCCCCCCGTGCATGGATCCCAGTGGTGGGGGGGGCAGGGAGGTCACCACGACGGCAGAGTGGGGTCTGCTGGCACGGTCTGGAACGCGGGCAGCGAAGGCACTGTGTATCCCACAGGGCGGACGGGGCTGAGCCGGTGCCGGGTCCCCTCGGGCTTTCGGTGCGTAGGGAGGGGGGGCAGACCGTGGATTCCGTCGCCGGGGCGGAGAGTCCGGAAGCACAAGACGTCACTGGTGACGCAGAAAGCGGCACAAGGCTTTTGGAAGGGGGGCGAGGGCCGAGTCCGGAGTCCTGACCCAGGCGCGGGGTGAGTCCACGTCCGTAGCATCCAACAGGAAAGGACAGGGGCCGGAGCAGAGACCACGAATCCCCCCAGTCCAAGCTGGAGTCCAACACGTGCAGTAATCCTGTCCGGCGAAGCTCAAGCAGGGAGAAGATTAAGGATCCTAGAGGTTTCCTGGAGCTGTGTCCTGGCCCAGAGTTTGCGGCCAACTTTTCCCCTGCCCAAAATCCTGCCAGCCAGTGCCCGATGCAGCGTATCTCCCGCCTCATCCTCCCATTGGAAAGTCACGGATTCCTGCCAGGCTTGTCTCATTAGATCCTGGGTTTTTTTAGTGTTTCTTTTTTCTTTTCTTTTTTTTTTTTTAAAGACTTTTTCCTTTTTTATAAAACCCGGGAGAAAAAAAGCAAAAAAACAATACAATAAAACGTGGGGCTTTTTTTGTAGGTTTTTGCGGCGTGTTTTTTCTTTTCTTTTAAAGCAACCCCTTCCCCCCCCCGGGAAAAATTCTTTATCCTACAGTGGCATTGAGGCGTGGAGAAGCGTCCAGAGGGGAGCTGCGGGGGGGGGGTGGGAAACGGGCGGAATCCGTCGGGGAGCAGTACAACCAAAACCAAACCCCCCTCAAAATAAACCTGTTCAAACGTTGCATATTTTCCCTTTAAAAAAAAAGAAAAGAAAAAGAAAGGAACAAAAAAGTAATCCTTAATTGACAAAAGAAAACGACGATTGTCCCAGAGAGTTGAATCTGCAGCCTCTCCGCTCCAGGGCAGCCAGATCCACCCACCTGGATCAACCCTTTCCTTAAAGAACCACCCAGAAAAAAGGGGTTTCTCCAAAACAACAACAAAAAAATAAACCAAACACATTTGTTTTCCTCATATTAAAACAGGCCTCAGTCCGTCTGTCCGTCCGCATGGAGTGGATCTGGTGACCCAGCCCCCCCATTCCACTGCTTTGGTTCCTTGGTGAGCAGAGTCTATTGCCGGGTTTTTTTGTTTGTTTTTTTTACAAAACTGTTTTCTTTGCAAAAGAAAGAAACGAACGAAGAAAAAAAAATGGATTCGATCTTCTAGATGCAGCACAAATCAAAGAGGAGGTGGCGTTCTCCCTCGGGGCGAGTGCTCGGAGCAGAGACGCCTGGTCCAGCTGAAGAGGGAGAGAACGGTTCACTGATACGGGGGGTTGCAGTGAGCCGAGGGGATAGGCCCCATGTCCCATCCCCCTGAGCCAGCCAGTGTCCACCCTGGGGCTGGATCAGACCTGGCACCCCCTACAGGGGAAAGGCCCCGTGCCCCATTCCCTGACCCCAATGGCCAGCCAGCCTGCCCCCCTGGGGCCAGATTGGGGCTGGTGCCCCCTGCAGGGGAAAGGCCCCATGTCCCATTCCCTAACCCCAATGGCTGGCCAGATTGGGGCCAGCGCCCCCTACAGGAGAAAGGCCCCATGTCCCATTCCCTGTCCCCCATAGCCCACCAGTCCCCTGCCCTGGGGCCAGATTGCAGCCAGCGCCCCCTACAGGAGAAAGGCCCCATGCCCCATTCCCTGTCCCCCAGAGCCCACCAGTCCCCTGCCCTGGGGCCAGATTGCGGCTAGCGCCCCCTACAGGAGAAAGGCCCCATGTCCCATTCCCTGTCCCCCATAGCCCACCAGTCCCCTGCCCTGGGGCCAGATTGCGGCTAGCGCCCCCTACAGGAGAAAGGCCCCATGTCCCATTCCCTGTCCCCCATAGCCCACCAGTCCCCTGCCCTGGGGCCAGATTGCAGCCAGCGCCCCCTACAGGAGAAAGGCCCCATGTCCCATTCCCTGTCCCCCAGAGCCCACCAGTCCCCTGTCCCGGGGCCAGATTGCGGCCAGCGCCCCCTGCAGGAGAAAGGCCCCATGCCCCATTCCCTGTCCCTCATAGCCCACCAGTCCTCTGCCCTGGGGCCAGATTGGGGCCAGTGCCCCCTACAGGGAAAAGGCCCCATGTCCCATTCCCCCCCCCGCCAGCCAGTCTCCTACCCTGTGGCCGGATTGGGGCCAGCGCCACCAAGAGGGACAGGCTCTCATCCCTTGAGACCGCCCCCCCAGCCCTTACCTGCCGTTACTTGCTGTACTGATAGGAGTAGGCGGCGTGGTCTGACGGAGACTCGACAGCCACTTGGCTCTGCTGGCCGCTGTTCTCCTGAAAGGCAGCCAAGCCCAGGGAGCTTAGGGGGGTGGGTGGGAGTGGCCTCCCTGTTTGGCCCCTGCACCCCCTTCCTGACCAGCCTCTTTGCTCCAAGCCAATGCCCCGTGCTGACCTGATGCCAGCTGGAGACAGGCGTCCCCGCCACTTCCTGTCCTAGCCTGCCAGGGCAAGGTTGCTGTGTTGGCTGCTCAACAGCCGTCATACCCCACCCCAGAGGTGGCTGCATTTCAACGCAGGGTGCGTGATCCCCGGGTTCCTTACTGCTGCGTCAGCTGTCCAGCGGCTGCCACGTCCCACCCCAGAGGCGGCTGCCTTTCAGAGGTGGGTTGGGAGGCGTAGTGTGGCGAAGGGGGGAAGGGGAGATTAGAACCCGCAGCTGACGGATGTGGCAGGGGCTTGCCCCTCCAGCTGCGCCCCCGGCCTGGAACAGGGCCCTTACCTCAACTGAGATGCTGGAGGAAGGCACGGGCGTGTACTGAGGGATGTAAGCTCCTTGCAGGGCTGCTGCCGCTGGCATGTACTGGGGAGGGAGAGAGGAGAAGTCAGGGGGCGGCTGGTGCCCAGAGGAGCCCACGCCAGTGCCGGCGGACGGGGGCCTTACCGTGCCAGTGCTACTGAGGGAAAGGTGGCCCAGCTGCTGGGTCAAGGGGCCCATCATGGAGGCGGGCTGGATGGAAATGGTGTGGTCCATGGTCGGCGTCAGCACCGTCCCCTGAGGCAGAGAAGAGAGAGGTTGGAGAGCGGCCGGCGGGGCTGGGAGGAGAGAGACCTGGCAACAGGGGTGCTAAGCGCTACGGGAGCCGGTACGGCCAATCAGCACAGGGCCGGGGGCGGCGCCTGGGGCCACGGGAGCCGGTACGGCCAATCAGCACAGGGCCGGGGGCGGCGCCTGGGGCCACAGGAGCCGGTACGGCCAATCAGCACAGGGCCGGGGGCGGCGCCTGGGGCCACGGGAGCCAGTACGGCCAATCAGCACAGGGCCGGGGGCGGCGCCTGGGGCCACGGGAGCCGGTACGGCCAATCAGCACAGCGCCGGGGGCGGAGCCTGGGGCCACGGGAGCCGGTACGGCCAATCAACACAGGGCCGGGGGCGGCGCCTGGGGCCACGGGAGCCGGTACGGCCAATCAGCACAGCACCGGGGGCGGAGCCTGGGGCACGGGAGCCGGTACGGCCAATCAGCACAGGGCCGGGGGCGGCGCCTGGGGCCACAGGAGCCAGTACGGCCAATCAGCACAGGGCCGGGGGCGGCGCCTGGGGCCACGGGAGCCGGTACGGCCAATCAGCACAGCGCCGGGGGCGGAGCCTGGGGCCACGGGAGCCGGTACGGCCAATCAGCACAGCGCCGGGGGCGGAGCCTGGGGCCACGGGAGCCGGTACGGCCAATCAGCACAGGGCCGGGGGCGGCGCCTGGGGCCAGCTGAGAACCGGGCACCACAAAGGCCCTTTCCCTGGTGGGAAGGCTGTACAGGAAATGATGTCAGAGACCACACAAGGGACAGGAAGTGATGCGTATAGTCAGTCAGTATCATTTCCTGTTGGCAATGAAATCCCGGTGAGCAACAGGAAGTGATGCATTTGGGCCCCACGGCTACCAGGAAGTGATGTCAGAGCATTGTCATTGGCCCCGCCCTGCAGCTGCCCCCCTCCCCGGGCCCGGAGACAGGGGAGCCGCCCCGAGGGGTGGGGGGCTGGGCCGGGCCTCACCGTGGGCTGCATGAGGTACGACTGGTGGTGCATCCAGGACGGGCTGTGAACCTGCGGGCGAAGAGGGGTGTCAGCGGGGCCCAGCTGGGGGGTCTCACCCCGACACGGCCCCCCAGCCCCCGGCGTGGCCCCCCCAGCCGGGAGTCTCACCCCGACACGGCCCCCCAGCCCCCGGCGTGGCCCCCCCAGCCGGGAGTCTCACCCCGACACGGCCCCCCCAGCCCCCGACACAACCCCCCAGCTGGGGGGTCTTACCCCGACACGGCCCCCCAGCCCCCGGCGTGGCCCCCCCCAGCCAGGAGTCTCACCCCGACACGGCCCCCCAGCCCCCGACACAACCCCCCAGCTGGGGGGTCTTACCCCGACACGGCCCCCCAGCCCCCGGCGTGGCCCCCCCAGCCGGGAGTCTCACCCCGACACGGCCCCCCAGCCCCCGACACAACCTCCCAGCTGGGGGTCTCACCCCGACACGGCCCCCCAGCCGCCGACGTGGCCCCCCAGCCAGGGGTCTTACTCCGACACGGCCCCCCAGCCCCCGACACGGCCCCCCAGCTGGGGGTCTCACCCCGACATGCCCCAACAGCCCCAGACACAACCTCCCAGCCAGGGGTCTCACCCCGACACGGCCCCCCAGCCGCCGACGTGGCCCCCCCAGCCGGGAGTCTCACCCCGACACGGCCCCCCCAGCCCCCGACACAACCTCCCAGCTGGGGGTCTCACCCCAACATGCCCCAACAGCCCCAGACACAACCTCCCAGCCAGGGGTCTCACCCCGACACAGCCCCCCAGCCGCCGACGTGGCCCCCCAGCCAGGGGTCTTACTCCGACACAGACCGCCAGCCCCTGACATGCCCCCCCAGCCCCCAACGTGGCCCCCCAGCTGGGGGTCTCACCCCGACATGCCCCAACAGCCCCAGACACAACCCCCCAGCCGGGGGTCTCACCCCGACCCAGCCCCCCAGCCCCCAACACAACCCCCCAGCCGAGGGGTCTCACTCCAACACAGCCTGCCAGCCACTGACACGGCTCCCCAGCAGAGGGATCACGCCCTGACAGGCCCCCTCAGCCTCAAACACAGCCCCCCAGCCGGGGATCACACCCCAACACAGCCACACAGGCCCTGACACGGCCCCCTTCCCCCTTGGCCAGGCCCCCAGCCGCCCCCCCGCGCTGGTACCTGGTAGGAGGACATGGGCGACGGGAGGTAAGGGGCGAGCGTGGTCTGAGCAATCATCCTATTGGGCGCCAGGCTGTAGGGGGTCGGGTAGAACCTGCGGGGGGAGGAGGGGGACGGGCGTCACGGGGTTAAACTCCACGGCGGGCGGCACAGAAGGGGGGAGAGGAGGCAACCCCCCCCCCAACACACACAGGAGAATGGCCCTTACGGGGTTAAACTCCCCTGTGGGATGCACAGAAAGGGAGTGTGGCCCCCCCCAGCACACATAGGGGGGAATGAGGGGGGGAAGGACACAGGGACTCACCCGTTCTGCAGAGCCGTGGTGGGGTCGTAGGTCAAGGTCATGCCACTCTGTGGGGACACAACACCTGGCTCAGGCCTGCCCAGAAGCGCAGCCCCCCACCCCCAGTTACAGGAACCCCCCCATCCTGCCTCCACGACCCCCAAGGCAGCCACTGCCCTGCCACAGCATCTCAGGCACTGACCCCCCCACCACACCCCCCAGACGAGAAGGGGCTTATCAGCCCCACACACACGTCCATGTCTCCCCCCAATATGGTAGAGAGACCCCTCCGCCAGCTCATGGGTTGGGGGCACACCAGAGTTGCCAACTTTTTAGTTGCACAAAACCGAACACCCTTGCCCTGCCCCGCCCCTTCCCCGAGGCCCCGCCCCTGCCTCGCCCCTTCTCTGGGGCCCGATCCCCCATTCACTCCAGCCCCCCTCCCTCGGTCGCTTGCTCTCCCCCACCCTCACTCACTTCCACTGGGCTGGGGCAGAGGGTTGGGGTGCAGGAGGGAGTGAGGGCTCCGGGGTGCAGGAGGGGGCTCCAGGCTGGGGTGGGGAGTTAGGGTACAGGAGGGGTGTGGACTCTGGGAGGGAGTTAGGATACCGGTTCCGACATGGGAGCAGGGAGTTCAGGATGCAGGCTCCAGTCAGGCAGCGCTTACCTCCGTCTCCCCACCTGCCCTGGCTCTGCGCTGCTCCCAGAAGCGGCTGGCATGTCCGGCTCCTAGGCGGAGGGGCAGCCAGGCTGTGCACGCTGCCCGTGACGGCAGACCCCGCCCCCGCAGCTCCCATTGGCCGCAGTTCCCGGCCAATGGGAGCTGCGGAGCTAGCCCTGGGGCAGGGGCAGCACACGGAGCTTCCCTGATTGCCCCTGCGCCTGGGGGCCGGACATGCCAGCTGCTTCCGGGGAGCTGCGCAGAGCCAGGGCAGGTGGGGAGCCTGCTTAGCTCCGCTGCGCCGCCGACCAGACTTTTAACCAGGGTCCCTTTTCGACCGGGCGTTCTGGTCGAAACCCGGGCACCTGGCAACCCTGGGGCACACAACTGAACCCTAGGGAAGGGTTCCTGCAGCCCCTCCTCGGTCCAGGGCCAGAGAGCGGCGGGGGATCTCTCTGGAACAGGGGGAAAAGGGGGCCCCAGGCTGGACAAGGGGCCGATTCCCACCCCCCGGGAGCCGGTCTCACCGAGTCGCCGTCCCGCGGCCAGGCCCGCCCGTTCTGCACGTATTTCCCCTGGGGCTGGCGCTTCTTCTGCCCCCCATCGGCAAACTTGCAAAGCAGCGGATCTGAGGGGGCTGCCCAGAGACAGAGGCAGGCGTCAATCCCGACCCGCAGCCCCCCTGCTAGCCCAGCCCTGGGCTCCCCCCACGCTCTGCCGGGGACCCCCACTCCTGAGCCGCAGCCTTCCCTAGTCCCGACCCACAGCCCCTCTGCTAGCTGAGCCCTGGGCTCCCCCCACGCTCTTCCGGGGCCCCCAATCCTGACCCGCAGGCCCCCCTGCTCCCGATGCACAGCCCCCGTTCCCCACCCCCAGCTCTGCTGGTGCCCCTCACTCCCAACCCGCTGCCTCCTGCTGTCCCGAGTTCGGCCTGGCAGGAGTTAAACCTGGAAGGGAAGGGTCCCAACCCCCAGGAGAGTCACTATATAACAGCCCCTTGCCCGGCTCCCGCTGCCCGGGTTCCCTCTTGGGTGCCCCCCATCCCCGCAAGGCCCTGCCGCCCACCTGGGATCCCCGGGGGGGTCTTGATGTATTTCCCGTTGAAGTGGGTGATGATGGCTTCACACTTTTCTGTGGACTCCATTCTGGTGATGGGGGGGAGAGAAGGCCTGAGCCCAGCGCCAATGCCCCCCAGCGCCAACGCCCCCCTCCCCCTTCCGTGCCAACGACCCCAGCGCCAACGCCCCCCTCCCCCTCCCGTGCCAACGCCCCCAGCGCCAACGCCCCCCTCCCCCTCCAATGACCCCCAGCGCCAATGCCCCCCTCCCCCTCCCGTGCCAACGACCCCCAGCGCCAACGCCCCCTCCCCCTCCCGTGCCAACGCCCCCCAACGCCAACGCCCCCTCCCCCTCCCGTGCCAACGACCCCAGTGCCAATGCCCCCCTCCCGTGCCAACGACCCAGCGCCAACGCCCCTCCCCCTCCAATGACCCCCAGCGCCAACGCCCCCCTCCCCCTCCCGTGCCAATGACCCAGCGCCAACGCCCCCTCCCCCTCCCCCTCCAATGACCCCCAGCACCAACGCCCCCCTCCCCCTCCCGTGCCAATGACCCCCAGCGCCAACGCCCCCCTCCCCGCTCCCGTGCCACTCCAACAGCCACCCCCAGTTCCAACATCCCCCTCCCCATCCCACGCCGACAACCCCCAGCGCCAACGTCCCTGCGCCCACTATCCCTCCCCCCACCAACATCCCCATCTCCTCCCGTGCCAATGACCCCCCCCCAGGGGTGCCCCGGGCTGGGGGCTCTGACCTGGCGAAGCCAACACCGCGGCTGGTGCCGTTGGGGTCACGCAGGACGCGGGTGGAGATCACCTGCCCGAAGGGTTTCAGCATCCCTTCCAGCTCCTGCTCGTCCACGCTGAGCGGCAGGTTGGAGATGTACAGGTTCGTGGGGTCCTGCTCCTGTTGCTATGGAGACACAGCAGTGAGGGGCTGCCCAGCACCCCCCAAAGGGGCCCCCCAGGGTCTCCCCTCCCCTGAAATTGGCTTCTGTGTGGGGAATTACCTCCTCTCCCCCTGCCCCATGGGGCTACGGGTCAGGAGTGAGCTGCAGAGCTGGGGGGAGCCCCGGGCTGGGCTAGCAGGGGCTGCGGGTCGGGAGTGAGGGGCACCAGCAGAACTGGGGGAGCCCAGGGCTGGGCAGGCAGGGGGCTGTGGGTCGGGAGTGAGGGGCACCGGCAGAGTTGGGGGGAGCCCCGGGCTGGGCTAGCAGGGGCTGTGGGTCAGGAGTGAGGGGCACCGGCAGAGTTGGGGGGAGCCCCGGGCTGGGCTAGCAGGGGCTGCGGGTCGGGAGTGAGGGGCACCAGCAGAACTGGGGGAGCCCAGGGCTGGGCAGGCAGGGGGCTGTGGGTCGGGAGTGAGGGGCACCGGCAGAGCTGGAGGGAGCCCCGGGCTGGGCTAGCAGGGGCTGTGGGTCGGGAGTGAGGGGCACCGGCAGAGTTGGGGGGAGCCCCAGGCTGGGCTAGCAGGGGCTGTGGGTCGGGAGTGAGGGGCACCGGCAGAGTTGGGGGGAGCCCCGGGCTGGGCTAGCAGGGGCTGTGGGTCGGGAGTGAGGGGCACCGGCAGAGCTGGAGGGAGCTGGGCTCCCCGTCCTGGGACAACACCCCAAATTTCAGAACTTCTCCCTGTCCCGGGGCAGGACGGAAAGTCCAAATCTGGCCTGGGAAGAATCGTCCGCAGCTCCGGCCTGGCCTGAGATCAGGCCCCCCCCGCCCCCCAACCCTGGGCCGAGAGAGCCCCATGGCCCCAATTCTCCAGTCGACTTGGCGCCCCCCCAAAACCACCTGGGCAAAGCTGGTGCCCAACCAGCTGCAGGGCGAGTCACAAGCCTGCAAAGCAAGTGTCACATCCTTGGGGGGGCAGGGGACCCCCCAAGGTGGTGGGGGCCCGGGAAGGGAGCTCCTACAGCTGGAACCATTAACCCTTTCAGTGCTTTAGGAGGAGGCCAGTGGCTGGAACGCCCCCCCCCCAACACACACACACCCTCCACACCCCCTAACATCCGGGGCCCTTACCTTTGCCATCTGGGCCTGCACCCCGCTGGCCTTCAGCGCCGTCACGGCCTTCTGCGCCGCCGTGGGGCTGTCGAAATCGACAAAGCCGTAGCCTGCGAAAGAAGGAGGGGCTGTGAGGGGGGACCCAGATCTGGGGGGGGGGGGCAGAGAGGGGGACCTAGCAGCCTCAGAGCAGAGTGTGTCTGTTGGATATTGAGGATATTGAGGAAGTTTTTTTGTCTTAAAGGGCTTTATGGGATATTTTGCTTCCCACCACCCTGCAACCCCCTCACCCAGCGCTGAGAGGAGGCCCTTTTGGGGTGGGGGCAGGCGCTGGGTATATGGGGACCCCTCGCCCAGCACTGAGATGCAGCTGGCTCTGGGGTGGGGCGCAGGGATAGGTTATACAGGATCCCTCGCCTGGCTCTGCGATGTGGCTGGGTCTGGGGTGAGGTGCAGGGGCTGGGTACATCGGGACCCTTTGCTGGAATTTATCCAGGGCCCAGACTCCAGGGGAAAGCAGCAGGGGGGTTCCCAGGCGCCGCTGTGGGGCACCGGGCCTCACCTTTGCACTTGTTGGTCGTCTTGTCCAGGATGGCTTTCGTGGAAACGATTTTGCCGTATCTGGGGGGCGGGTATGCCAAAGAGAGGAGTTACCATGGGCATGGGGCAGAGCGGCCAGCGGGACCCCCTAACGGGGCATCCCACAATGCCTGCCACCCCCAAACCTCACCCGGCATGGAGCCTGTGGCTGCCTCTGCAGGGGCTGGTTATACAGGGATCCCTCGCCTGGTGCTGAGATGCGGCTGCCTCTGGGGTGGGGCAGGGGGCTGTTTAACAGCCACGCTGATTTAGGCCAGGAAGTGAAGGCGAATCCTGCAGCCAGGGTGGGGACTGCGGACATTGGGGGCAGAGCTCGGGGAGCTTCAATAAACTTGGGGCGAATTCCCACTGGTGCCAGCTAAGAAAGATCCCCCAGCTGGGAAAGGGTTAAACGAGGAATTCCCAGGGGGCAGCCCTCCCCCTCTCCACAGGCCCCACTGAGCAGCTGCAAAGCCAGGGGTGCCATGGGCTGGGGATCCCCAGCAGGACAGTTTCCAGAACCCCCCCTCCAGCACTGGGGGTGAGGAGATTTCCCCTCCCCCAGGATGCCGCAGCCAATGGGGGGGGCCTTTAAAGGGCAGATGCCTTCTGAGCCCCCCACCACCACCACAAGGCAGGGAAGGGAAACAGCCCATCCCCCCTTCGGGTCAGCCCGGCCGGATTTCCTGGCGGGGAGGGACCTGAGACAGGCAGGGTGGGGGAGGAAATCCGACCAGCTGCCGGACTGACCAAGTCCCTGGCGCTGCGCGGCACCGGGGGACCCCCTGAGCCCAAAGGCAGGGCAGAGAATGTGGCAGGGGCCCATGGCCCTGGATAGACACCAGCCATGGAAATGGGTGGTGGGGAAACTGAGGCGGGGGGGGAGGAGGAGTCAACAGCACAGTTGGGAAGAGAACCCAGGAGTCCTGGTTTCCATCCCTTCCTCCCCCTTCACTCTAACCACTAGCCTCTGCCCCCCTCCCATTTTACCTTTCCCCATGCCTCAGTTTCCCCATCTGCAAATTGGGGCCCAATTAGGGAGGCTGAATTAACCCTTCACAAACTGTGCGGGAGCTGGCAACCCCGCGCACCACAAGGGGGTGAAGCCATGTCACAGCGGGAGGAGCCAGGCCCTGGGAAATCAGGGTGTGATGTGAAACACCCTGTCCGTCCCCGTTCCCCCCCCCCCAAATCCTGACCCATCCCTGAAGGAGTTACCCCCCCACCCCCCGCAGCTGAGAGCAGCTCCCAGAGCCCCTCCCCCCGCGAATTCCTGATCGGAACTGCACGGGCCTGCCAGGGCTGGCGTGGGCTCTGGGCCCCTTCCAGCATTCCCGGCCGGGGTGAGCTGAGGTTACGGCAGCGACAGCCCCCCCCGGCCCACGCCAGCTCCTGGGCCACTGCAGGGCCAGATCCACCCCCCATGGGCTGCTGCCCAGCAGGGCCCCCCATGCCCTCCGGAGCCCCTCATGTCCCCCCACCCCCGGCCAATGCAGAGATCCCGGGGGACAGTTTGACCCAGTCCCTGCTGGGCACTGGACTCAAAGCCCTTCCCAAAATGGGGCGATGGCCCCACGCCGCTGGGCCCAATCCCAGCTCACCAGGGGTTTTGGCAGAGCTGGGGGGGAGCCCAGGGCTGGGCTAGCAGGGGGCTGTGGGTCGGGAGTGAGGGGCACCGGCAGAGCTGGGGGGAGCCCAGGATGGATTCTTGTTCCCAAAGGAAACCAGTGGCTGCGGTGATCTGGGAATGCTGGGGGTGGGGGGGGGGGAGACGTGTGGGGGGGTGTCTCTGGCTCCGTTCAGAGCCCCTGACAGAAGCAGCATTGGCGGGGGGGGGACGAGCCCCGGGGTTGCGGCCGCATCTCAGCCTCTGGCTAAGGTCTAAGGGAGCGTCCAGGGTACCCCATGTGCCCCACGTGGGACACCCCCTTGTCAGATCCCCCATCTCCCGCCCACCCCATTTGAGATAACCCCCTATCTCCCGCCCCCCCATGTCAGCTCACCCCCATCTCCCGCCCCCCCCACATCGGACACCCCCCATCTCCTGACCGTCAGACCCCCCATCTCCCGCCCCCCCACGTCAGACACCCCCGATCTCCTGCCCATCAGACTCCCCCATCTCCCGCGCCCCCCCCACATCGGACACCCCCCATCTCCTGCCCGTCAGACCCCCCCCCACCGTCCCCCATTTCCGCACCCTATCAGGGGGATGTGTCGGCCCCGTATCCCGCCCTGATGCCCCCCGGGGGGAACCCTCCCTCAGGGGTTCAGACCGACCCCCTCCCGGGAAGCAGCCAGCCCCCCGCCCGGCCCCTCCCCGCGCCGTACGGCTGGCACAGCTTGACGAGGTCCTGGTCGGTGGTGCCCGGGTGCAGGCCCCGGATGTACAGGTTGGTTTTGCTCAGCTGGTCCCCGCCGCCCCCGCCGCCCCCGCCCCCGCCGTTGTTGTTGCTGCCGCTGGGACTCGGGGGCGCCATCTGCTGGGCCACTGCCACATAAGGCTGCTGGGAGACAAGAGGGGGAGGAGCTGGTGAGCGGGGGGCGGGGCTCCCGAGGGACGTTGGTGCGGGAAGTGGGATCCGCGGCTGGCTGGCTCACGTTCCCCCTCCGGCTCTTTGAATCTTTCCTCCTGCCCCGGCCTACTTTCCTAATTCCCAGGGATCTCAGGGAGCCGCAGAGAGAGGCTAGCTGCCCCCTCCTTAGCGGGGAGGGGAGAGGGATGGGGTGGCAGGTTGGGGGCAGTGGACAGAGAGCAAAGGGAGCTTCCACTGAACCGAGGCCGGATTGTAACAACCCCCTGCCTCAGGCTGCTTCCAGAGCGCGCCGTTCCCCCCCCCCTCCCCGCGGTGCTGGGGACATGCAGCCACCCCTGGGGAGGAGCATGGCGGGGGGCTGAGATGCCAGGGTGACCCCTCACTGCGTTCCGTGACGCTCACAGGGGGGAGGGCAGGGCTGTGGGTTTCAGGGGCCAGCTTGGGCGCTGACTCTGGGGGTGCTCCGGGGCTGGAGCACCCACCGACAGCCCCCGCGATCTGCTGTTCAGCGGATCGCAGGAGGTGCTGGGGGGGGTGAGGGAGAAGACTGGGAGGATCAGGGCTGGAAAGAGGTGGGGGCTTGGAGGAAGGGGTGCAGTGGGGGCGGGGCACGGGGCAGAGCAGGGTGGGAAGGGGCAGGGCTGGGGCTTGGAGGAAGGGGTGGAGTGGGGTGGAACAGGAGGCGGGGTGGGGGTGGAGTGGGGGCTGGGTGTGGGCCAGAATGTGGGACGAGCACCCCCAGGATCTGAGTAAGTCAGCGCCTATAGGGGCCAGTTTAAACCATCCTAGGTACAGTCAATGGCATAAGGCTGGGGGGGGTCTGTGGGGGCTGAGTCTGAGGGGGTCGAACCTGAGGCTTCACCCCCCAAAACCATCCCCCCACCCCCGGAGACAAGTTCTGGGCTCCCCCCTGCAGCTTTGCCAGTGCCCCTCACGCCTGACCCACAGCCCCTCAGCCCTGGACTCCCCACACCCCGCTCCCCCCCCTTTGGTTGTCAGGACTCCTGGATTCTGATCCCAGCTCTGCCATGGCCCCGCCGTGCAACCCTGGATGAGTCCCTTCCCCCACCCGTGCCTCAGTTTCCCCATCTGCCCGGCTGCCTGGGGGAGTATGTTATTAGCACGGCCCTCGACTGGCTGGACCTGCTGGCTCCTCAGGTTTATCTCCCGGCGCAGGACGGCACGGGGAGGGAGGAAGCTGACTCAGCTGCGGCGGGAGGTTCCCCTGCGGAAACCCAGCCGGATTCCTCCAGGGCCACAGCCCCAGCCTCCAAAGCGCCCACCGGCCCCCAGCCCGGCCTCAAACCTTCCAGCCACGCTGAGCGCCCGCCACGAGCCCCGGGCCGCGCTCGCCCCCAGGGGGCGCTCTGGATGCCGGTGGAACCAGCACCCGTTTAAGGCGCCCGCCACCCTGCACAGCAGAGTCAACTGAGGGACTAAGGGATGGGGCCAAGGTCACCGTCCAGAATAGGCGCCAGGAGCCCGGGCTCCCAGCCACCGGCCCACGTGCTCCTTGGGGTTCTGGTGACGCTGGTCGGCCGTTGCCCCGGGCCCCACCAGGACAGAGCCAGAGGGATGCGCCTGTCAGCACCTGGGGCGGAGGGGGGGGGCAGGATTCCTGGGGTGGGGGGGGATTCCTGGAGCAGAGCCTGGGGGGCGGGAACACACACACACACCCCTTGCTGAACTGCAGGCCCCGTGTTCAGTTCAGCCACAGGGCGAGCACAGGTGGGGAAATGCCCCCCACACACACACCCCCAGCTCCCGCCTGCCTGGAACCAACCCCAACTCTGGCCTGGAGGGAGGGCTCAGCCCCTAACCCCTGGGCCGCTGTCAAAGCCCTTCGCAGCTGGAACCCTATCCCCCGCCCCAGACCCAGCAGGGCAGGATGTGCACGGGGGGGGGAATGGAGGGGCCGTGCGATGCACGAGGAGAGCCAGAACGCTCGTGCCCCAGCGTGCAAGGGGCGTGCAATGCACATGTGGGGCCAGGGACAGCAACTCCCTACTCCCCAGGCTGGGCTGTGATTTGCTGAGTGAGGTCACGGGGGCCGGGGGGGGGGATCCGCTTCGCCCTGTGTGGGCGTCGCTCCACATTGCAAAACCGCTGCAGTGTTCAGGAAGGGCTGGCTCAGAGCTCAGGAGAGGCCCAGGGTTGGGAGAGCAGGGGCTGCGGGTCGGGAGTGAGGGGCACCAGCAGAGCTGGGGGGAGCCCAGGGCTGGGTTAGCAGGGGCTGCCGGTCGGGAGTGAGGGGCACCGGCAGAGCTGGGGGGAGCCCCGGGCTGGGCTGGCAGGGAGCTGCGGGTCGGGAGTGAGGGGCAGAGCTGGGGGGAGCCCAGGGCTAGGACAGCAGGGGGCTGAGGGTCAGGAGTGAGGGGCACCGGCAGAGCTGGGTGGGGGGGAGCCCAGGGCTGGGCTAGCAGGGGGCTGGGGGTCGGGAGTGAGGGGCACCAGCCCCTCCCTGCCTCCACCTCAGCCCTCTGCCCCTGCACTCTCAGCCCTTCGCTCTCAGGCTCTGGCTGCTCCTGGGGCCATTGGACCCATGTGATCAAAGCTGCTCCGGTCAGCAGGAGGCCTGTGCTGGCCACGTCTGCCCAGCACCCAACGCTGATCCCACGGGAATGGTACCCCCGGCTTCCCTGGGCCCAGGCGCCGAGAGGCGTGGGACACGGCAGGGCCGCTCACCGTGAGGATCTCCCTCTGCGGAACCCGGCTCCCTGCTGGCAGCGGCACGGGGGGCTGGCCTCGGGGCAGAGCTTGGGGCTGGTCCAATGCTCCTCCCTGGGCAGCCGGTACCAGCCCAGCCCAGCCCGGCACGGGAGCGTCTCTGGGGCGCTCACCCCACTGACAGACGCGGCGTTGGAACTCACCCCAGAACGTGCAGGGCCTGCGTGCATGAGGCCCACAGCATTGGGGCCTCACGACAGCTACAAGTCTAGAACTCAGGCCCCCCTGCTCCGAAAGCCCCCAGCCCCACTGCGTTAATGGGGGACTCTCCAGCAGCACCAAGTAGTATGGGGTCTATGGTCCACCCGTGAGCAGTTCTCGTGCCATCCAGCAGAGGGCAGCGCCAGAGGCCCACATGCACGGGCTCATCAGCAAAACTTTGCTCTGCCCAGGGAGCCCAAAGCCCTTGGCAAATACTAATCTATCAACTCCTCCTTGTGAGTTACTGCTGGGGAAACTGAGGCACGGTGTGGGAAGGGGGTGGGAGGTGCCCGAAGTGAGTCCAGGGCCAGGTGGGAGCAGAGTCGCCTTCACAAAACCAGAGACAGAAATGAGTCTTTCTCAGGACACTAGGAGGGACCCCAAATTGAACAGGATCAGGGCCAGCGCCAGAGACCTGGGATGGGAAAGGGGCCCAGACAGGGTGAAACAGAACCAGGTCAGGGACGAATGTCAGAGGGGAAACGCCCACTTGAGTCTCCCTGACACCCCTTTCCTCATTTGAAGCTTTCCCGATGCACAAGAGAAGGTGATCCGTTTACTGAGCGGGGCGGAGAGCCAGGACTCCTGGGTTCTCACCCCACTTTGCTGCAGGATCTTGAGCAAGACATGTACGTGCCTCAGTTTCACACACACCCCCGTCCCAAGGATTTCTGCAGCCAGCCCACACCTTGTGGTTGAGCTACACCCAATCTTTGCGAAAGCCCCATCTCGAGGTACAGCCTTCCAAGTGACGGAGAAACCCCACATGCCTCGGGCAGCGGGTCCAAGGATCAGTTCCCCTCCCTGTTCACAACCTGGGCCCTACGTCTTGTTCGGGGGGGCTCTGGCTTCACCTCCCAGCCACCAGCTCTTGCTCTGCCTTTGCCGCCGAGACTGGAGGGCGGAAAACCCCCAGTCTCGGCCCAGCCAGCCACGAGGGGCAGGACACAGGTCCACGCAGGCAAGAAAAGAAACACGCTTCAAGCACATGACTTGGCCCCTGCCACGTTCTCAGCATCATGTTTGAACCTGATTATTCTGAGAGGGTGGACGGGACACGAGCTCCTCTCCCCTCCGCTGCTCATTTCACTCCCGGGCTGCGGGAGCCGAGCACACGGTTTCCCCCAAAGCTGCCGGTGGCTTCAGAGAAGCCCAGGTGGTATGTCGGGGTGCAGCAGCGAGTGGACGGAGACAGCTGCCAGGGGAGGGGCGGGAGGTATGACTGAGTTGGTAGTTAAATGGGATGGGGGGGTGCCTGCGGGACGTGGAAAGCAACATGGTACAGCGGGCTAGTTTCACCCACATGGGGGGGCGGGGTGGTTCAAAAAGCCCAGGGGAGTTAGGTGCCAGACTCCTATTGTGTGTCTAACTCCCTTAACCCTTACCAGAATCCTGCCCTTAGGCCCCAGTATTGCAGCACCGTCCCCATAAAGCCGACAGGACTCTGCATCTGGGGGGAGGGCGTGGCCCAGAGACCCCCGGCCACGGCAGATCTCCCCCGTGCCAGAGACGCGGCGTGCCCAGGGCGACAGGAAGCATTAGAGGCAGGTGGGTTTGGAAGAACTGAGGCCACTAATGTAGGTGGGATTGAGAGCAACGGAGGGGGTGGGTTTGGTGAATCGAACGTTGGCAGAGGAAGGGACGTGTCAGGACACCTAGGTTCTCCCCAGCTCCAGGAGCAAGGTTGGTTTAGGGGCCTGGCTGTGAGGCTACCTGGGTTCTTCTCCCAGCAACACCATGGCCCCAGCCTGTGACCTCAGGCAAGTCCCCGCAGTCCCTGGATTTCCCCTCCCTTGTCTCTTCAGACTGGAAGCTCTCTGGGGCAGGGACCCTACGTACAGCGCCTTGCGCCACCAGCGGTTGGGCTGCTACCGCAATACACCCAGGGAAGGAGCGCCAGCCGGACAGAGAGTCTGAAACGGCACAACTTCTGCACCAGAGCTGCTCCGGAGTTTGTCAACCAAACCAGGGAAAACACCGGTTTGTGGCAACCGAAAGCATCCGTGGAAATGCGCCGGTTTTGATGCCGCGGGCTCCCGGGCCAGGGTAGGATTTCAGGTCAGAACCAGAGATGCGCCTCCGCCCCGGAATAGCCAACAGCCCAGTGATCAGAGCATGGCAATGCTGGAAACCCCGATTCCACTCCCTGCTCCGCCTGATGCAGACCTCTGCTTTCCCCAGGCGAGGGCCTTGACCACCAGGCCGTCGGGCCTGTGTTTGCCACTGGCCCAGCCCGTGTGTAATTATTGTACAAAGTGGAACAGCTCCAAGCAGGCAGCTGGAGAGAGGGCTAGCCTGGTGGAGCCCTAAGCTGGGATGTGCCGGCGAGATCGTCAGTTTTCCTCTGAGACGGTAAGAGCTTAACAAATACACGGTTATTGAAGGAACAGTCACCCCCTTGGCTTGGGTTCTTGGCCCGCCCCAGAGGTGAGTGGAATGGAATGATCTGAAGTATGTTGGTACAGCGCCGAGCTCGTAGGCACAAATTGCTTTTCCACCTTGGGGTTGCTTTAAAAAAAGTGGCGGGTCTCCATGTCTTGCCGACGCTCATGATCTTATCGCGAGCCTCACACTATCTGGTAAAAAGAGCAGGAGGACTCGTGGCACCTTATAGGCTAACACATTTATTAGAGCAGAAGCATTCGTGAGCTACAGCCCACTTCATCGGCGGCTGCTCTGAGCACTATCTGGTGTTTCTCTGAAAGACCCGGCTCCGGGAGCCGGAGGATCAGGCGAGAATCTCAGCTTTAATTGGGGGGGGGGGAAAAAAAACCCCAAAGAGTAAATTTCTAACCCTCCTGGTTGCAGGGAAAAACCCTGAAAATGTGACCTGAGTGTGACCCCCCCAGGGCTCAGACACAAGGAGGCTCTGAAGAAGAATTTGGATAAAATCTCCCTGACTTTCAAACCAAACTCATGATTTTGGAGGCTCAGGGTTGGCCCCTCCAGAGTGAAAACAGACCGGTCAGTTTCACACTCCCTTCCAGTCAGTTTCACTCTGGGGATCTCAGGCACTAGAGGGGGCCCTGAGAGGAAGGCAGGGTGGTGGGGAAGGCTCAGTTCTGGGCCAGGAGTCCAGCGAGCTCAGTTCAACTCCTGGTTCTGCCACCACGTCACGGCAGCTCCGTGCCTCAGTTTCCCCAGCTGCAAAACAGCGCTGACGCTGACCTCCTTTGCAAAGCTCTTGGAGATACAAGAATTCGGGGGTGGGGTGGGGGGTTTGCCATCGCTATTAAAACGCTGTTTCTGGAGGAAATATTTGTTCTGAGCTAAAGTTTGGTCAACGTCTCCGAGAATTTGAAAACAAAACCCACCAAAACCGATACAAAACTCACAAACGCGGGAGCCCAAATTTACTGTGACCGTTCCGAAAACCGAGATCACTGTGAAAAAGGGAGCTCCAAGCCACCGCTCCGGTCTGGGTTCACCCACCAGATCCTGCAGAGCCCCTCGCAGGAGTCAGTCGCAGAGGGACAGAACCCTCCAGTGATGCTGGACTAGGCCAGCAGGAGAATTGTCCCCTCTCTCTCTTCCGCCCCCCGCCCGCCACAGGAAATGGTTGGTGACATCACTAGTTATCACCACAACACATGCCTGGGCAGTGATGCCAGCTGGGTGTGGCTGATACCATGACATTCCTCAATGCATTTTTGTTTTTTTTCCCCTTCCAGTGCTACCTACATTTGCAGAGATTTATTGCGGGCTGAAGCTGCTGTTTGGCAGTGGGGCTGCAGGTCAGCCGGGGGTCATAGTCCCCAGCACCCACTGGCTGCGCCAGGTTTGCCAAAGAGTGGAGTTGCCAGGAAGCAATGCCCAGGAGCGGGCATTTTGTACAGTGCCTGGCATACCGGGGTGCCAGCCTATGGCGGGGACGCCTAGATGTTACCGTAAGACACCTAATAAATCACGTAAAGCGCCCCGCAATGGGGCCTTGACTGGAGCACCTGGGTGCTATCCTATTACCCCTAATTAATAATGATATTACAAGGGCAACATTTCACCATACAACTCCCAGTGCGACTCTCTCTCCGAGCCCCTCTTGAAAAACCCGACCACTTGTTTTCGCGCCTTGCTGAGATCTTTGCAAGCTCCAGGCCCGATCTGTGGGTGCGGGGCCTTTGGGAAGCTTGGCCTAGTTGATGTACCCCCAGCGCCCCGTCTCACACAGACGTTTATCCCCGCCAAAGCTCACGGCAGGTCTCAGGAGCGGGAAGGGAGGCACGTGGGGAAATTGGTGCAGGATCGAGGTTCGTTGGACAATTTTTTTTTTTAAACTAACAGAAACATTAAAAACTGTCAGGTATAAAACGAACAGCACCGAGCGCCGCTCCCACAGCATGTGACCGAGGGTGGGCAGGATCATTAACCTCATTTCACAGATGCGGAAGTTGAGGCACAGAGCAAGAAGCGACTTGCCCAAGATGCGAGGACCAGGCCTCCTGGATACCAGGCCATGCTTTACCACGAGGCCACACAGCCTCCCCGTTGCTCAGATTTCCATAGGGACACCTACACAGCCATGTTGTAATTATTCTGCTCAGAACTGGGGTCCCCCCGGGCGCCCCAACACCGCAATTCCTTTTTCAGGCGTGGGGCCTGCCGACTCAGACCCAGAGACCCTAGTCTGGCCTCCTGCATATCCAGGACCACACACCCACATGCCTGTACCAGACCCCGAACCTCTGGCTGTGTCACTGACATCCTCAGATCCTGGTTTCAAGACTCCAAGTTACAGAGAATCCACCATTGACACTAGTTGAAACCTGCAAGTGCCCCACGCTGCAGAGGAAGGCGAACCCCCCCACCACCACCACCAGGGTCTCTGCAAACCTGACCAGGAGGGAAATTCCTTCCTGACCCCAAATCTGGGGATCAGTTAGACCCGGAGCATGTGGGTGAGACCCACCAGCCAGACACTCAGGAAAGAATTCTCTGTCGTAACTCAGAGCCCTCCCCAGCCAGCGTCCCGTCCCCGGCCGGTGGAGATATTTGCTAATAGTTGCAGATCAGCTGCATGCCATTGTGGGCAGTCCCATCAGACCGTCCCCACCATAGACTTAGGTTTTGAGCCCCCCGCTCCCCTTGGCGGGCTGTTCACTCAGGTTACCCAGATAAGCCACTGGGGCAGAGGGGCCTGCTCCAGTGTATAGTGTCTAGTTCCCATTGGGCTCGCAGGAGCAGGTCAGGGCCCCGCTGACCCCAGGCAGCTCGCAAGCGAAAGCCTGTGGGCCCGAGGGTTTCATTTCAAAGCTAACAAGAGGGGCTGGTTCTTTAAACCATGATGTCAAATATCTCTGGGGCCGCTTCCCAGAGCTCTACCAGCCCACACCAAGCGCCATGGGGCCCTGGCCCACGAATGGGGCTCCTGGGTGCTACTATAATAGACCTAAATAATGCACAGCGCCTAGCACCATGGGGCCCTGGCCCATGACTGGGGTTCGTAGCTACGTCTATCCTACACACTAAAGGCTGGGCTCTGACTCAGGTTTGAGCCAAGCCCCACTTCCGTCCACATACAAATCAGTCTGGCTCAGGACCCAGGTCCTAGGACCTGCTGGAGCAGGGGAGTGGGGTCTGAACCGAGTCCCACTGTGATTTAGGTCCCAGCCCTGTCATTTCGCAGTGTGGACGCAGACCCAAGACAGAGGCGTGGATGCAGCGGTGTGGCTGGGAGCCGCGGTTCCAGCAAGCGTTAACCCAGGCGGGTGATGCAGTGCGGACGGATGACCCAGGAAGGGCTCGGAAGCACCGAATCCACAGAGCCGGGTTCCCAAAGCCATGTGGACATCCCAGGAGGCGCCACCCTCGTGCTAACGGACAACGAGGATCCCAGAAGAAGCGCCAGGAGGGCAGAGAGAGGTAAGAAACAGGCTCAGGGCACAGACTGGCCTGAGCCATCACAGGTCAAAGCTCCTGGAGGGGTCACGCTCTAGAAACGAGGAACCGCAGGAGAACAAGAGCGAGACGCGCCCCAGAACAGGAGCCAGGACCTTGCCTGGGAGGGGGAGACCCGGGGCCACATCCGAAGGCTTGTCTACACGTCCCGTGCAGCTGTGGTGTGTAGAGAAGACACTACCCACCCCAACGGGAAATCGGCGCGGTGAATTCACCGCCGCGAGAGGTGGGAGCTGTGCTGCTCACAGAAGCGCTCCTGCCAACAGAGCGCTGTCTACACTAGGTTGGTCTAACTGCATGGCTCAGGGATGTATGTTTCCCGTAGCGATGTAGTTACACCGACATAAATCTGTAGCGTAGACCACGCTGGAGTCTCCCCCATGCCCGGTACGTGCCCTGACCCCTGGGTTACTGTGTGGTCGCTTCCTCCCCCCAGTCCCCGAACATGGAATGGAAACAAATTTCAAAACCTCAACATTTCCCACAAAATGGAGTTTTTCTCCAACCAGCCCCGGTACTGACCCACCTGCTTTACGGCTTACACCAACCTCTTAGCGAGCCGGATGAGCCCAGAGTAGGGGACAGATTATCCCATGTGGGCTAAAGGCAGGATCTTACATCGTCCTCTAAAGCATCTGGTGCTGGCCCCCGTTGGAGACAGGACGCTAGGTGGCCCTGGAGTCTGAGCTGAGTTCCTGTCCACTCGAGATATTAGTTCTAGCTCGACCACAAGATATGGGCTGGGTGCAGGAACAGCAAGATCCTTTGGCCTCTGCTAGGCAGGATTATCTGGCCTTAAAAGTCTATGAAGCTATTAGTCGTGGTAGTTTTATGTAGCAGCTAGAAACTCCGCACCCGGGTCTGAGCCTCATCAACCTGGGCTGCCCAAAACAAAACAGTACCAGCCACCAAGCCACTGGACCCCTTTAAATACGCAAAATCAGTAAGTAGCATGTCTCAGCCCAAGAAATGGCCTAAATCGCAGAGCTCCCGGCAGAGTATTTCCACTCGTTCGAGATGAGTAACTCAGACGGTCAGCAAATTATGAGGCAAAAATTCCCCTAACTTCAGGGAAGACGTATTCTGACTCCCCGCGTCCCCAGCTGCATTACAGACGTCGGGGGTGGGGCTGTTTTGTGGCTGAGAACTGCCCACGTGGGGTGGAGTGGCTGCGTCTTCGGGCGGACCGTGTCCCCCAAAGATCCCGACTGGAAACCCAGTTCCAGATCCCGACTGGAAACCCAGATCTACAAAATCCCTGGACGACGCACTCGCACCCAGCAGCTCCTCCGCAAGGCCACCCACCACTCCAACGACAGTGCGGTGGCGTGCAACACAAACTCGCCCGCCTTGTTGCTCCCCCCCCTCCCCCTCCGCCCCACGGACGGTCACACACAGACTCACCCACACGACCCCCGTGCACGACCCCCGTGCACGACCATCGCACGCGCGCCACCGCGGACCCACTAGAGCAAACTCACCAGCACGTCGTCAGACTCACCGCCTCACACATCCGTACGGGATCTAGGTTACAGGCGCGCACCGCGGCCCCGAACGCACGCCGGGCACCCAGCAGCGCTTACAGGGAGACGCACCGGGCGGGCAAAGACAGACAGACGCCAAAAGCACCCAAAGCGCGTGCCGACACCCCCCCGGACGCTCCCGCCGACAGAAAAGGCTGGCTCAAGTACGCCGCGGACAACACAGGCTCTGATCCCCCAGGCTCGCCCACGCGAACCCGCCACGGGCCCACACGCTCCCCTGGAGAAAGTTCAGTGGGGTGGCAAGTGACAGATCTCGCACGCACAAAGGAATGATTTTAAATCTGCACAGCTGGCTTCTCGGAGCCCTCCACTTTCCTCCCCATCTCCTGCGGTCGTGACATTGGCAGCCTGACTCGGCGTGGACCCTAGGGGTGGGGGTGCGGGGGTGCGGACACTCGGGGTGGGTGACGGGGCCTGTCAGTCATGGCTTCTGGATGGGGAGTTCAGCCTGGCTGGCTGGAGCTGCAGACTCATCTCCAATGCTCAGGACATTAATGTCACGGGGACAAGAGGGGGTGGGGGGAATCCAAGGCATGGTCTGCAGAAGGGAGCCCCGAAAGGGCAGGGAGAGGTCTGGATTACAGAACCTCTGGGTGTAATCTGGGGTCCAAGGGGGGGGTCAAAAAACATGGGGGTGGTATTGGAGGCCCCCTGGTGCTGCATGAATCCCCGCCCCGTGGGACCGAAAGAGGCCAGCTGGTATGCGCTGCTATGGGGGGGGGGGGTAAGGGCACAAGGGTTCTGCCCACCGGGGTGGCGCTGTGGGAGAAGAGGCTTGTGAAGGGCAGAGGGTCTCGCTGGGACTCAGAGACATGAGAATTCACCCGCCTGCCCCCCCCCGCGCCCCAGTCTGCTCTGCAGACAAGGAAACTGAGGCACAGAGGCTTGTCCCCCCCCCCCCACAAGGTCACACTGCCAGCCAGTGGCAGAGCTGGGCATAGAACCCAGGAGTCCTGCTCCCCGTCACCCCCCACTCTAACTCACGAGACCCGACTCCAAATCCCAGATCTAATCCCAGCAAGACCCTAAACCCCCCAACTCTGACCCCAATGCCCAATAACACCCCCCTCGCGTTCTGCCTGGCACAAGGGGGACACAGCCCCTCCCCGACCCCTTCCACAGCGCCCCCCAGCTAGCCCCAGAGCCAGCCATAGCCAGAGGGAGGTGGGGAGCAGACGGGGGTTCCCCCGCTTGGCACCCACGTGCCTCCGTCCATGGGAATCTGGTGCCAGGCCTGGCCTGCCTGGGCTATTCACCCACCAATCAAACCCGTCTCCCCGAACACGGGGACCTCGCTCTGCCCCTGAACCCCGAGATGGAGGTCAGACCCCGCCACCCCCCAGCCCACCCCCACACTCCGGGGCTGGGGGTGGGGGGGACGCGGACGCAGCTCAGCCGGGCCCGGGCGCGGGGGGCGGTGGGGGGGGTGCCCGGAAAAGCGATTCGAGCAGCGCGGCGGGGGGAGGGGAGGGGAGGGGGGGCCCCAGATCTGCACCCTGGGCGGTGCGGCAAGGGGGGCGAGGTGGGGGGGGGGCTCAACTTCCCCAAGTGCAAAGGCTAACTCGGACTGGCCTGAGCCGGGCCCCGCGGCTCACTGGGGGGGTGCAGGGAGCGCGGGGGCCTGGGACCCCCCCCCACTTCTCCCCTCCCGGGGAGCCAAGGGCATTGGGGCGCGCTGGGGCGGGGGGGGGCCAGGCGGAGCCGCTTTTCCTACCTTCTTGCTGGTCTTATTGTAGCCAAATGTGGCGATGGCGGCCCGGGGCTGGACGGAAAGTAACATTTTCCTGCCTAATGTTACGGGCCTGGGAACGGGGCGGGGGGGGCCGCTGGAGGGGGGGGGAGACGGGGCTGCTGGCTGACGTCACACCCAGGGAAGCCAGCCTGGAATCCGGGGCTGGGATGACAACTTTCCACTGGGTCCTAGCGCCCCGGGGAAGGAGCGGCGCCCGAGGGAGGGGCTGGTTCTCCTCCCCGGCGGGGCGGGGGGGGGATCCCCAGCCCGGAAAGGGACCCAGTGAGGATCCTTCTAGTCTGACCTCCTGCACAGCACCGAGCACCGGCCCCCCGAAATAATGCCGGCCCCGGGGGCTACCAGCCCAAAGAATCAGTAGCCACTCGGCCCGGGGGGTGGCTGGGGTGTTGCCGAAGTTCTTGGTGTTGGGGGGACGGGTGTGGCCCTGGTTTCGGCTTTAGGAGAGTCGCAGGGAGAAATCAGGGTCCACCCCCCTCCCCCCCCCCTGCGTGCCAGGCGCTGCACGCACCCAGCTGCGGGAAGCCGGGCCCGGCGGCAGGGTGCGGAGGCGCAGGCCGGCGTTCAGGGCGCTGGGCCCGACGCCGCGTCTCCGGCTGGCCGCCCCGCGCTACTCGGGGAACTAGGGTGACCAGACAGCAAATGTGAAAAATCGGGATGGGTGGGGGAGGGGGGTAAGAGGAGCCTAGATAAGAAAAAGACCCCAAAATCGGGACTGTCCCTATAAAATCAGGACATCGGTCACCCTACAGGGAACAGCCCCACTGAGCAGGCCCAGACCCCCGGGAAGGCCTCTCACCCCTGCTCCAGCCAGCCCCCCTATTCCTGGCAGACCTTGGGGCATTGGGGCCTGCACTGACTGCCAGGGGAGAGCCTGGCCCCACTCCCTGGAGCAGAGCACCCCCTAGTGGTGCATGGGGCACTGACTGCCGAGGGAGAGCGCCCCCTACTGAGCCCCCGACTCATCTCCCATCCATGTGCTTCCGGACAAAGTAGCCCAGCACTTGCCCTGGGCAGGGCTGTCACCTGGGGCCTGGTGAGGGGCAGGTGGGTGCAGGGCAGCACCCCCTGCTGGCCAGCACTGGTGGGGGTGGTTAGACAGAGGGCAGTCCCAGCCTAACATCCCTGGGAGGGGGCAGGGTCTCCAGCTGGGGGGATATTCCTGGCAGGAACGGGGTCACCCTGGGGCCACCCACACCCTAGGAACTGTGTGAGCCGGTCTCAGCATCATCCCCCCAGGCCAGGAGGGGCTGTGCGAGCCGGTCTCAGCGTCGCCCCCTCTGGGCGGGGTCGTGCCATGCTGCCCCATCTGGGTGTTCCCTTGTGTGTCTTTCACATGAGTCACCGAGGGATGGGGAACGCTCGGGGCCATGGGGCCCCCAGCCCCCTGCTCTCTGTACTCGGGGATCACAAGGCCCCACCCAGGCCCAGACATCCAGAGACGTGGCGGGCGGGGACACCCAACTCAGGATGGGGACAGACTTAACCCTTCCCATGCTGCGTGTCACCTAGCTGCTCCGTGTGTCCCTCCCCGGGGGCTCATGGTCCCACCCCCAGCGCCTCCCTTTGCCAAGGATCCAGCTGCAGCCATCAGCATCCCCTGGAGTTCAGGGCGGGTGGGGGGGGGGTGATCTATGGACCAGATCCCCCTCCCCTGACTTCTCAGGAATAACCTGGTCAGCCCAGCGGCCATCACCCTGAGTCTCCTTCAGGCCTACTCCGGGCTCAACTCCAGTCCCGGCTGTCCCCAGTCCAGAGCTCCCATACGGCCCCCTTCCCCGCTGTCTGGGGTAGGGGTCCCCTGCATTGCCCTCTGCCCAGTGCGGAGCAGGGCCTGGACCCCTGACTGGGGCCGCTGGACGCTGCCAGAACACATCACAGAGTGCACTTGTGGGGCAGGCCTGGAAAATCTGGCCCTGTCATCTCTCTGCAGTTGTGACGCCAGGATGGCCCAAGCTGAGAGGACTGGCTGGGGCAAAGGGGGCAGGGACTGGGACACGGGGCCTTTCTCCTAGGGGCGCCAGCTCTGATCCGGCCCCAGGGTGGGAACTGGCTGGCTGGGGGGAGGGTCGGGGGGGACGGGAATGGGACATGGGGCCTTTCCCCTCTAGGGTGTGCTGGCCCCAAGGCAGCTGGCTCAGGAGGTGAGGAATTGGGCTGATCACACTGAGCTGCTGGGGGAACTGAGAAAAAACAGCAGCCCCCTGCCCAGCTTCACCCTGGAGCAAGCTGGTCCCCAGTCCACACCCATCCCTGCTCGCTGGGAGATCCTGGGCGGGGGAGGCAGGCTGGGAGCCCCCCTGCAGAACAGAACACAAGGGGCTCCCCCCGGGACAGGGCACCCACCCCAGCTCCTTTCACCTGGAGGAGCTTTACGGGCTCAGGGTGAGGTTTCATGGGGCAGTTGATTCCAGGTATTTGGGGTTGGATGCCCCCCCTCTCTCCTGCAAGGGGGGGGGTGACTCTGGGGCTGGGGCCTGGAGGTGAGAGAAACATCATGCCAAGGGGAGGGGATGTAGAACCCAGCCCAGGCCCAGCTCCAGGGCTGGAACAAACAAAGGGCCCAGCTGCGGATGCTGCTCTGGGGAGGGGAGGGGGGCAGGGAGCCCTGGGGAGGGAGCAGCCGGGTCCCAGGGGAGCTGAGCTGCAGCGAAGAGAGGCAATTAGAGCCAGATGCCTGGCAAGGTGAGCTGGGAAGGAGAGAGAGAAAAGTATATAGGTGTGGAAACGGATGGCTAGCGGGGAGGGATGGGAGGATGGATAGAGAGTGGGGTGACGGATAAAGTCGGGGGGATGGAAATAGGGGTGTAGATGGAGGGATAGACAGGTGAATTAGAGGGTTGGATGGAAAGCTCTTCCCCAAGGGCAGGGAATCAGCAACCCTTATCTGACAGATGGGGAAACTGAGGTACGGAGTGGCCTGAGAGATTGGCTCCCCAAACCTCATCCAGTGAGTCTGTGACAGAAGGGAAGAAGTCAGGAATCCCATCTCCCTCTGCTCTAAGCACTAGGTCACAGACTCTTTGCTCCTCGCTATGGGGGAGCGGGGTGACAGCAGCCGCCTCCTCTCGCTCTGCAGCTCCACTTTGAGCCCTCTGGGGAGCTGGCGGGCCGGGCCTAGGCCCAGCCCCTGTTACAGTCACAGATGCCTCCTGCAGGGTAACCAGTCTCCAGCCCAGGCCACCAGGGACTAGATCCCAGGCCGGGATTTCCCTGCAGCTGCAGCAGGTGAAAGGCCAGGGCCCCACCCAGTCTGCAGCAGAGGCAGGTAGAGGCTCTCTCCCGCCCTCCCGAGGAGCGAGGAGGAAAACGTGGCCTGGAGTTGGAGGGTGGGCTCAAGCCCCCAAAGCGGATCTGGGATGCCTCGGGGCCTGGAGGACAGACAGATGGGGTAGGGGAGACAGGAGAATGCCCACGGGGCAGAACGGGCCAGGAGGTGGTGCTCCGAAATTGGGCCTTGGAAAGAAAGCAACTCAGAAAAATGCATGCAAATGTATGCGCCTGTTAGAACATGCCCCTCGGTGTGGCCCTCTCAGACCCCCCCCACTTTGGAGCATCCCCCCCCCACCAACCCAGGTGGGACAGCAGGACTGTCTGCCCCTTCCCTAGCTAGGCCCCAGGAAGATGGCACAAGGAGTGGGGGGCTGCCTGGGGTCAGCAGCGCATTCCTGGGCTCCCTACGCAGCTGGCCGGAGCCGGGAAACCGGATCTCCCTACACACACCAGGCCGGACCCTGAGCCAAGGGCCGGATTGTTTGTGAATTCCTCGCATAGCTCCCGGGCGAGGGGGGGCAGGGAAGAGGAAGGAGCTGACTGGGATCCGGGAGGCCCCCTAAGGGGAGGCGGGATGGGGAGCCCCCCCACAACACAGAATGCCGGGATGCCCAGCTCTCTGTCCCCAGTTGCCCCCCCCCAATAAGGCCTGGCCTGCTTTCTGGGGCGTGAGGGGGGGGGCTTTAAACCCCATCAGGGCTGCATAGGGTCACACGCCCCCCAGCCTTAGCTCAAGAGCTGATGGTGCGGGAGGCCACGTGGTCCCTGGGTGACCTAGGAGCAGGGGGCCTGCTCCAGTCCTCAGGCGAAGCCAGGGGGGGTTCCCCAAATGGCCTAACAAAGTGGGGGAGAGGTTGGATCTATTTGCTACAGGAGCCCCAAAGATCAAACCCAATTGGTCCTCAAGCTGATGGCAGACTGGGGGCGGGGGGACTGTGCCGGGGGAGTCAGGCTTTGCAGATTCCCCCTCTCCTTCTCTCCAATCTGCAGAGGGAGGACATGTGTGTGGAGAGGGTGGGGGGGGAGATGGAGCCGGGGCAGCAGCAGGTGCCTTGTTGTGGGGTGGGGGCTCAGGCTTTGGGACCCAGCTGGGGCATGGCCTCCCAGGGGGAGGAAACAGGCCGGAGTGGCCTCTGCTGTCGTCATGGCCTCCGGGTTTTGCAGCCGTTGCTCCCTGCAGATGTGCTGGAGGCCGGCCAGCCATTCAGCAGGGGCCTGGCCGGGCAGGGAACATGTGGCCAGAGTGCAGGCCGAGCTCCAGCAAGGCCAACCCAAGGGGGGAGGGGGGGGAATGCCCTCTGCAGTGTCCCCCTCTGGCCGAGGCAGGGAACTGCACTGACGGGCACCCATGGGCTTACCCATGGCTTGGGGTGGGGGGGTTACTGTGGGAACCTTGGGGCTACAGCAGGGTCAGAGTGAATCCCCCTGCACCCAGCCCCAAACCCATGGTCTCCCCTGATGGGATGGGGGCCCATTGACACATGCCCTGCCAGGGGCCCAGAGCTGGGATTGCAGCCTGAGTCCATTCCAGATGGGCCCATTATGGAAAGGATTCCAGTCCAGAATTTCCCTGCCACCATGCCAGGCGGAGCCTAGAATCCAAACTCCACCCCCCTCCTGAGCCCGTAAATTCTCTGAGAGAGGGGAGGGGGGAAGATCCAACCTGGATCCTGGCACCCAGCTGGAATGGACTCTGCAGGACCATCCCAAAGGAGCCTAGGACATCAGCTCTGTTCTGTGGATGTGCTCATCCGGCATCAGGAGAGGCAGCGTGGGCCAGTGCGTAGGACACTAGATAGGCCTCAGGACTCCTGGGTTCTACTCCCAGCGCTACCACTGAGGGTGTCGGGGCAAGTCAGCCCTCCTGTGCCTATTTCCCCCCTCTGTATCAAATTCTTGCCCCCCCCCAATATCTTTCCTATCATCACTCAATGCCAGACATGGTGACAGCAGGGTTAAAATGGCACCCTTCTGCTCCAGGAACCCAGCCCCCAGCACCTGAGCTAAAGGAGACTCTTCATTCGTTGCTAGCAGTATAGGGCTTATGACACACACTTGCGCTGCTCTGATAATATCCAGCAGAGGGCAGTGACCCTTGATCACTACAGTACATCCCCATCTCCCTGCGAGGCTGGGTTAGCTCATGTTAGGAAACATGCTTTGCTGTACAAATGTTCAGCAGCCCTGCCCTCTGGGCGTCCCCAACCCAGAACACCTGGGTCCCTAGGCCAGGCAGTGAAACCAGATAAATCAGGTGAGTTCCTCCCTTCCCCTAGGGTGGCCCTTTGCCTGGCATAACCCAGCTGCTTTGCCCGGCTCTGTGGGCCCTGGGATGACTCTGGTGCCAGCATGGTGGAGCAGAGCGCTGGGCGCGGGCAAGACGGCATCCCGTTCTCATATGGGCATCGTTCCCCCGGCTGGCGAGATGCCCCATGGCTCAGAAACGACTTCCTGGGCCCGCAGGGCATCGTGATTCCTTTCCTGGCAGGCGGGGCAAACAGCGAGGGAGTTTGTGCCCTGTGCCCCTCTCCCACCCCACCCCAGGTCCTCCGCAGAACTGCCCCCTCCTGCCTGCAACCCAAGGGACACCAGCCTCTGGGCACTGAAATGAAGGAGGAATGCTGCCACCTAGTGGGGTGTCAAGGTATGCCCCACCTGGGCAGTAGGTGACACCAGAACGGCCGCACTGGGGTCAGACCAAAAGCCCATCAAGCCCAGTGTCCTGTCTGCCAACAGTGGCCAGTACCAGGTGCCCCAGAGGGAATGAACAGAACAGGGAATCATCAAGTGATCCAGCCCCTGTCGCCCATTCCCAGCTGCTGGCAATCAGATGGCACCATCCCCGCCCATCCTGGCTAATAGCCATTGATGGACCTATCCTCCATGAACTTCTCTAGTTCTTCTTTGAACCCTGTTATAGTCTTGGCCTTCACAACATCCTCAGGCAAGGAGTTCCACAGGTTGACTGTGCGTTGTGTGAAGAAATACTTCCTCTTGTTTGTTTTAAACCTGCTGCCTGTTAATTTAATTTGGTGACCCCTGGTTCTTGTGTTATGAGAAATGACACTTCCTTATTGACTTTCTCCACACCAGTCATGATTTTATAGCCCTCTATCATATCCCCCCTTAGACGTCTCTTTTCCAAGCTGAGAAGCCCCAGTCTTATTAATCTCTCCTCATACGGCAGCCATTCCAAACCCCTAGTGATTTTTGTTGCCCTTTTCTGAACCTTTCCCAATTCCAACAGATCTTTTTTGAGATGGCATGAGACGCCCACATCTGCAGGCAGTATTCACAATGTGGGCATCCCATGGATTTATAACACCCAGTGCATGGGGCTGCATTCCTGACCACTGTGGCTAATAGCCACTGGGGCGCCTCTCATCCATGAACGGAGCTCATTCCCTTTTGAACCCAGTTATACTTTCAGCCTTCACCACATCCCCTGGCAAGGAGTTCCACAGGCTGACCATGCTTGGGGTGAAGAAAATTTAAACCTGCTGCCTCTGGTGCGTGATGCGGGACCTACCTCCCATGATGCAAAAGGCTCTGTAAAAATCCACAGGGTTTTAGTTCCTCTAAGGAAACCCAAGAGTGGCAAATTAGTCCCCAGATCCCTGACTATTGGGTGGGGTGGGGGGGTGGGGTGTTAGGTCTCAGTCGCTAAACCAGAACCTGCCCCTCTGCAATGGGACTGCACGTCTGACGAGAACTGAAATCCCTAAGGGAAGGAAAGATGACCTTGCAGCAAAAAGCACTGAACTGAGCACCAGGACTCCTGGGGTCTGTTCCCAGTCTCTGCCCTTTCTTGGGTGGGAGTAATTCCTGACCTCCCTTGACAGGGAGAGGATGGGGACCACGGCCGGGCAGGATCAAGCAAGAGCCAAGCAAGCCTTCGATTCTTCTCTTCCGCCTCCCCCCTAAGCATAAAATTCACCAGCCAAACTGAGAGAGCAAACAGGGTAGGAGGTCTGGGTCTGAAATGAGCAGCGGCCGGCTGGTTTACTGGCTAGCCTGTATTGATGCAATAAATATTTACATGTGCATGAACCGGGGGCGTTTCAGAGCAGCCTGGAACCGTCAGGTGGCTGCGGTTAGAAAACTGACGTCTGGTTCCCATTAAACACCCAAGGCCCAAGCCAGACGGGCCTACATTTTTTACCCATGTGTTGTTACTCTGTGTTGCGCCTGGGTCATGTCCGGGGGCGGGCGGGCGTCACTCCTCAGGTGATGACACACAACTAGAACGGAGGAGAAGCTTGGTGAAGCTGCAGTGGTTGGTTATTGTGGGGTCACAGGAACCACTCCACTAGACCGGGAGTGATTTTCCCCCGGGATTCCTTACCCCTGGTCCATCTGCACCAGCATCCTGCCTCGGACAGGGACCAGAGCCAGCTGTGGGATAATCAAGCCCCTGCGAAGGTCTCATTCTAACCTCTAAGAGACTGGTTTCAATCCCGGAGCGTGAGGTTTTACCTCCCTTCCAAAAATCTGTGTTAGCATCAACTCTTCTAACTCCACTTTCAGAGGAGCAGCCGTGTTAGTCTGTATCCGCAGAAAGAACAGGAGGACTTGTGGCATCTTAGAGATTAACACATTTATCTGAGCATAAGTTTTCATGTTGTAGCTCACAAAAGCTTGTGCTCAAATAAATTTGTTAGTCTCTAAGGTGCCACAAGTCCTCCTTTTCTTTCTTCTAACTCCGGTTAGTCCTGTCCTCCCTCGAAACATCGCATCCCTCTTTGAGTCCTGCTAAATTCTTGGCCTCCATGTAGGGTGACCAGATGTCCCGATTTTTGGGTCTTTTTCTTATCTAGGCTCCTCTTACCCCCCACCCCCCGTCCCAATTTTTCACACTTGCTGCCTACCTCCAAGTCATCATGTGGCAGAGAGTTCCACAGACTAACTTTCCCCTTTCCCGCCCTGGCGTGCTCAGGATGTTCTACGCCGTCTGGCAGAGGGCTGGATGAGAACCCATGTAGAGCAGAATCCCGTTGCGGTGGGTGCGGCACGGCCTGCTAGTGGGAGACAGTTCATTGCCCTAAGGAGTTTACAAGCGAGAGGGGAAAGTGATGTGCCCAAGCCCCCGTCTCCCAAGCCCCCGTCCAGGGCTCTAGTCACTAGGACATGCTGCCACCACACACTAAAATGCCTTTAAGTCTGTCTCTCTATCCCGTTTATTCCCCCCTTCGGATAACAGCGCTTTGGGAAACCAGTGGCCTGGGTGGGTAGGGGGTTTTCCTTTGCTTGGATCAGAGTTTTACAGGCACGGATTTCCACACTACCCCCCTCGAGAGGCGTCAGCTCCACTCCTGAGACCTGATCCACGCAGGCAGGGCCCCAGCGGCACTCTCCATGGACCCATTTGCAGAATCGGGGCCTCTGGCCACACCTTGGCATGCTGTCTCCTCTGCCCGGCTGCACCCACCCGCTGTCTCATCTTATGCCAGGCCCGTGAGTGCCCCAGGGCAGGGCCTTTCCCCCGGTAGGTTGTCTGGGCAGCTCCCGGTACAGCGTATCCTGGACAGGCCCCTAATACAAACAGGCCACTAAGCAAAGGGACAGAGAGGGGAGCAGGGCTGGGGATGGCATGGGAGTGAGTGTCTGCCTCTCTGTCTTTCTTCTCCCCCTTGCAAGGAAATCACTAAGCAACACGCATTGAAAAGCAGAGATGCATCTAGATCCCAATACTGCACCCCTCCCCTTTGTGTTCCCTTTGGGATGGACCCCCCCAAGCACTGCCCCCTCTGGCCCCCTGGAGAGGGACCCCCCAAACATCTTAGCTGCATGCCTGCTTCTCCCATGTGACACAGGGAGACTGGAAAGGATGGGTGGGCTCCTGGATCCCCTCCCTCTATTCCCCATTGGGTCCCTCCCCTTCTCCCGCTAGCCCTTTCCCTCGCTGATAGGCCAGAGCCTGTGTCAGTCCCCACGCTTGGTTCCCCCCTTCCTACCTGCGCTGGGTACTTGTCACACAGCTGCTCCCAGCTCCCTTAAAGGGGCAGGAGACCTGGGTGGAGATGCCTCACACCCGAGCCCCCCTCCCCCAGATGCTCTTCACTCCAGGCTGAGAGACAGCCTCAGCCCTGTGCTTCATCAGGGCATCCCGGAGCCAGCTGGGGGCAGCGCCCCTGGAAGAAGAGATAGGGGGCTGGGGGATCCCCCCTCCTAGGTATGGCACAGCCAGTGGGCTCTGCGCTTCCCCTGCCCCAAAGGGATGGGAGGCAATGAACAGCAGCCCCCAGCAGCAGCAGAAGGATCAGTAGGGGGGTGCACGCATCTCCTGGCCAGGGTGGGTGCATGGGTGCAGTGCTGGGGGGGAGACTATGATTTTCCTTTCCCCCCTCCCATCCCAATTTAGTCCCTGGCCCTAAACATTCAGAGACTGTTGCTCTCTCTGGGGCTTGCGTCACTGGCTACTAAATATATCGCAATAGCTCTGTCTCGATGTCAAACATAGGCAGGGCCAGACCCCGCCCCCGGGATCCACACATTTCTGGCCTGTGTGCCCCCACCCCAATGGTAGGTCACTGTACGTGGGCACTGACATGGGAAGAAAATCCAAGGGATAAAGGAGCTCAGGAGAGCTGGCAGTTTCTCAAGGAGACAATATTCAAGGCACACCAGCAAACTCTCCCGCTGGGAAGGGACGAACAGGCAGAGGTCAATGGGGCTCCACCAGGAATCACAAAGGAATCCTACCAAAAGTGGAAACATGGCCCAATTGTTAAGGAGCAGCACAAAGGACTAGCACAAGCAGGGAGCAAAAGGCTAAACAAGTTACATCCAGCAAGCGACATAAAAGCCAGGAAGAGGAGGTTCTTTAAATCCATTAGGAGCAAGAGAAAGATGAAGGAAAGTGGAGGTTCTTTGCTCAGCAGGGAAGGAGAGCTAATAACTGACGACACCAAGAAGGCTGAGGGGTTTAACGCTTGTTTCGCTTCAGTCTTCACCAGGGTGGATTTGATCTAAATCAAATTGATTTAAATCATGATTTAATTCACTAGTCAGGAAGACTTGATGTAATCATGGTTTTCTACATAAAAGTGCTTTCTTGTTGGTTGTTATAACCTTAATACGTATTCTTCACAACTCAGCGAGAGATGTAGGATTCATTTTTAGAAGGTACACACTATACATTTTAAGTGATTTATTTTGAAAACTTTTCAGGTTAGTTTTACAGCTATATCAGAAAATGAACGATTGTTTGGTTATTTCATTTACCAAAGGTAATTGAAGCAGATATTTATGAAGTCATTGGGAGATGCACTGTCTCCAATTCAACAGGTTATTTATTTGGAGGATTTCCTTGCCATGCTGTATTAGGAGGAGAACATCACCAGACAGACAGTTAAATTGTTTTATTTAACAACAATGTTACATATTCTGGATTTTTTTTCTTCAACAGCAAACATATAATATTATAACAAAACAAGCATATGAATTTTTGAATTTAGTTAAACATTCAAGTTTTTTAAAATCAGGTTTGTTTTTGTTAAAATTGTTTTAAACTAAAATAGTTCAAGGAAATATTTAAAAAAAATAAATAAATGGATGAGGTCAGCCAGGCCAACATGAGAAACTTAAAATACTGGCTTCTGCAGCTAACTTAGTCGTCTTCACCTTCGTTCTCCTGTTTGTTCATAATCTGGAAAAGGAAAACCAGCTTTCCTGCTTCTTCAGGACCCAAACGATTTCTCCATTTGGAATGAACTAGTCCAAAGGAAGAAAATGTTCTTTCTACACTGGCAGAAGAAGCTACTGCTGTTAAAAGTGAGATGATCACTTCAACAGCCTCTGAATCCAAGTACTTGAGCGACTTCCACCAGTTCACTGGCATGACTTTCTTTAAAACATCATTAGCAAACATATATTTCTTGAATTGTTCGTATTCCCAAACTGGGTCTCTTTTACGGCCTGCTGCCATTATAGGTTTTCCCTTCTAGTGACATGGTATGTAGATCTCCAGTCAATGAAGGCCACACTCAGAAAGACCGCAAGATTTCTGGACTACGCTGCTCAAACAGTTTCACTTTTGTTTCTACTGCCTGTCCCTCCCTTCTCACATTTATCTCCAGACTTCTTCTCCATGTCCAGATCTATTCCGCCCCCAACAATCTTCTATTCATTGAACTTCTTGAAACTTTGCACTTTTAGAGAGAGGTAAGGGATTGCCTCTGTGTACACAAATGTGCAGAGGGACAATAGGGTTGAGGTCTGTTATTTCTCACCTCTGTATATTATTTATTTGAAAACATTTTTGCTGTTAACAAGCATGTTACCTCTGGAGACACAAACCCACAGTTTAAAAACTGCAAAACTAAGCATCTCTGATGGTATCTTCTAGACTGAGCACTGAATCCCGTTGGGTAAATAGAAAGATTAACCTAAATAATCTATACAGAAGCCTGTGGAGCCCCATAAGATTGGGTCCCTAATCCGTGAACCATTGGAACGCATTTACAAAACTTTTCTTAAACGTGACATGAATATTTTGTCTCATACTATAGAATTAGAATTTATAATCCCTATTCCATGATGAGAGATCTTTGAGCTATAATGTATCTTAATTAAAACGATCTTTAGACAGATTTTTCCCTCAAAAAGAATTTTATCAAAAAAATCCAATTTAAATAAAAAAATTCCAATTTTTTAAAAAATAACATTGATTTGTATCCACCCTCATCTTCACTAAAGACATTAATGGTGAGCAGATGCTCAACATGCTAAATAACAAGCCCGAACACGGAAACCCTAAGATACAGAATATTTCATTAATTTAAATGTATTCAAGTTGGCAGGGCCGGATGAAATTCGTCCTGGGCCACGTAAGGAACTAGCTGAAGCAATTATCTTCGACAACTCCTGGAGGACGGGGGTGGTCCCAAAGGACTGGAGATGGATAAACAGAGAACCTACCTTTATAAAGAGGGCCCTGGAGTGATAGACTAATCAGACTAACTTTGATACGACGAAAGATACTGGAACAAGTGATTAACCAATCCGTTTATAAACCAATTCATAGAGGACAACAGGGTTATAAGGACAAGCCAGCATGGATTTGTCAAGACCAACACATGCCAAACCAACCTAATTTCCTTCTTCGATGGGGTTACTGGCCTAATGGATGGGGGGAAGCAGTAGATGTGATAGAACTTGATTTTAGCAAGGCTTTTGGCATGGCCTCACATGACAGTCTCATAAACAAACTAAGGAAATCCAGTCTAGATTAAATTACTATAAAGTGGGTCCACGACTGGTTGAAAGACGGTACTCGGAGCAGTTATCAATGGTTTGCTATCAAACTGGGAGAGCGTATCTCCTGGGGTTCCCCTGGGGTCAGTCCTGGGTCTGGTTCTATTCAATATTTTCATTACTGACTTGGATAATAGAGTGGAGAGGATGCCTATAAAATTGGTGGATGCCACTGAGCTGGGAGGGGTTGTAGGCACTTTGGAGGACAGGATTAGAATTAAAAACAACCTTGACAAATGAGAGAATTGGTCTGAAATCAACAAGACGCAATTCAATAAAGACAAGTGCAAAGTACTACTTTAGGAAGGAAAAATCAAATGCACAACTCCAAACGGGGAAATAATTGGCCAGGCGGTCATACTGCTGAAAAGGAACTGGAGGTTCGAGTGGATCACAAGTTGAAGATGAGGAGTCCGGTGGCACCTTAAAGATTTATTTGGGCATAATCTTTCATGGGTAAAAAACCACTTCTTCAGATGCATGGAGTGAAAATTACAGCTGCGGGCATTATATACTGACACATGAAGAGAAGGGAGTTACCTCACAAGAGGAGAACCAGTGTTGACAGGGCCACTTCGATCAGGGTGGATGTGGTCCACTCCCAATAATAGATGAGGAGGTGTCAATTCCAGGAAAGGCAAAGCTGCTTTTGTAATGAGCCAGCCACTCCCAGTCCCTATTCAAGCGCAAATTAATGGTGTTAAATTTGCAAATTAATTTTAGTTCTGCAGTTTCTCTTTGAAGTCTGTTTCTGAAGGTTTTTTGTTCAAGTTTAGCTACTTTCAAATCTGTTATAGAATGGCCAGGGAGATTGAAGTGTTCTCCCTCTGGCTTTTGTATGTTACCATTCCTGATGTCCGATTTGCGTCCATTTATTCTTTTACGTAGGGACTGTCCGGTGTGGCCAACGTACATGGCAGAGGGCACTGCTGGCACGTGATGGCATATATCACATTAGTAGCCATGCAGGTGAATCTTCAATGAAGTTGAAGATGCAGCTGGAAGAGACTAATATCATTCTGAGCTGTATTAACAGGAGCATCATATGTAAGACACAGGAAGTAACTGTCCTGCTCTACTCAGCCCTGGGGAGGCCCCAACTGGAGAACCGTATCCAGTTCCAGGTGCCGCACGTTAAGAAAGAGGTGGATAAATTGGAGAGAGTCCAGAGAAGAGCAACAAAAATGATCAAAGGAAAGGTTGACCTGTGAGGAAAAGTTAAAATAACCGGGCAGGTTTGGTCTTGAGAAAAGCCGACTGAGGGAGTACCGGAGAACAGTCTGCAAATACGCTGAGGGCTGTTCTAATGAGGACAGTGACGAATTCTTCTCCACATCCACAGAAGGTAGAACAAGAAGCAACGGGCTTAATCTGCAGCAAGGGCAGTTTAGGGTGGACATTAGGAAAAACTTTTTAACTCTACAGATAGTTAAAGTCCCACTCAGGCTTCCAAGGGAGGTTGTGGAATCCCCACCTTGGAGGTTTTTAAGAGCAGATGGGACAAACAGCTGTCAGGGCTAGTCTAGGGTTATCTGGCCCTGCCTCAGCACAGGGGGCTGGATGCAATGACCTTGCGGTCCCTTCCAGCCCAGACTTTGTTTCTGGGGTAGGTCCCCTAAGATCAGCGTGTGGATTTGGGTTACCTCAATGATCGTTTTGTGGGTGCTGGTTATTTCTCTCCATAGTAGTCGGATCAGAGGGTCTCACTGCCTTCCCAGAGACCACCACGTACAGAGGAAGGGGGAAGCGCAGCTCCAGCAGAGAACAGCAGCTGGAGCAGTGGTTTAAAGCACGTCTTGGTAGCCCCACGACTTCTGATTCTTGCAGTTCTTGTGTAATACACACAGAGTCCCGTAGAGGCTTCTGCATGGCCAGATCTCTGACCAGGCCTGAACGCGCACTTTGATTGTGAGCTCCTTAGGGGCCGGAGTAGCTTTTTTGTTCTGTCTCTGCAGCACCTCGCACAACAGGCCCAGGACTGGCACTCCTAGTGCAACTGTAACACACCTAATAAATCCAAACAGAGGAGGGGAGGACTGGGGCCTTATTTGAGAGTAAGATTCTGGCTTTTGGAAGATGGACCACTACTGAACAGGGGGCTGCAGGTCAGGAGGGGCACCAGCAGAGCTGTGGGGGAAGCCCAGGGCTGGGCTAGCAGGGGGTTACGGGTTGGGAGTCAGGGGCACCAGCAGAGTTCATGGGAGCCCAGGATTGGGCTAGCAGGGGGCTGCGGGTCAGGAGTCAGGACACCAGCAGAGTTCATGGGAGCCCAGGATTGGGCTAGCAGGGGGCTGCGGGTCGGGAGTCAGGACACCAGCAGAGTTCATGGGAGCCCAGGATTGGGCTAGCAGGGGGCTGAGGGTCGGGAGTCAGGACACCAGCAGAGTTGAGGGGAGCCCAGGATTGGGCTAGCAGGGGGTTGTGGGTCGGGAGTCAGGGGCACCTGCAGAGTTGAGGGGAGCCTAGGGCTAGGAGAGCAGGGGGCTGCGGGTCAGGAGTGAGGAGCATCAGCAAAGCTGCGGGGGGGTGGGGCCCAGACAGACCAACCTGGCTGCATTTGGGCACGGTTTAGGGAGCGGCTGTTTTCGCTAGGAGTCCCCTCCTGACACACGGCGCAGAGAGAGGGGACGCACGCTGCTGAGGATTCTCCGGTTTATTACAGGGGAGGGGATTGGAAGACCCACCAATACACACAGTCAGCAAAGCACCGCCGGGGGGCTGGGTTTGTGTGAACGTAGCCGGATGCACCGGGGCTGCTGAGGGATGGGACCACATGCGGCTCTTCGGAGGTTAATATGCAGCTCCTCACATAGACACGGGCTGGAGCCACAGGCGCCGACTTTCCAGTGTGCTGGGGGGTGCTCACTGCTCAACCCCTGGCTCTGTCCCACTCCACTCCTTTCCCCAAGGCCCCTGCCCCTTCCCCGAGTCTGACGCGCCCTTGCTCCTCCCCCCCGAGCTTCCTGCACACCACAAAACAGCTGATCGTGGCGGGCAGGAGACACTGGGGGCGGGGGGGAGCTGACGTGTTACTGTGGCTCTTTGGCAATGCACATTGGTAAATTCTGGCTCCTTCTCAGCCCCAGGTTGGCCACCCCTGCCCTGAAGGATTGGGAAGGGGCAGTGGCAAAGTCCTTAATGGGTTGGGGGGTGAGGGGGTAACACTGTTCCCTCTCCCCCGGCTAAGCCAGACAAACCATGGCTGAGAGGAAAGCTACAGACACAAAGTCCCTGCCCAAACGTATTGCTCCTTCCTGGGTTTTTTCCCCTGCACCTAGGAACAGCCCTGTGGCTGCACTAAGCAACGGCGCCAGGATTCGTTTGCCCGCCCATCCCTGGGGCCTGCTGATTGGCTCCAGACAGTGGGGGGAAGCGACCACAGCTTTGGCGGGGATGCTGTGGGAGAAGAGGGAGCTTCTTAATAAAGAACGGCTTAATAAGCTGCGTCTTAATAAAGCACTTGTGGAAACGGAAGCGTAGCGGCCCTTGCCGACACAGGAGGGGAATGGCATCTGGATTTCCGGCTGGGTTCAGGTGCAGCCGCTGAAATGCACGACCGACCAGCTGAGAGCTGCTGCACCCGACTGCCCCCCCCCCGAGACAGAAGGGGGCGACAGTGACGCTTCTCTCCCTCCAGCAATGCCTCATGTCATTCAAATCCAAATCTGCCACCGGGAGCACTGATGGGGGAACAGGCACCGGGACCGGCAGGGCGTTTGGCACAGGAGTGGCAGATGGCCACAAAGCTCCTAAGGACTACCTAAGATGGAGAAGGGAAACAAGTCTGGGATTGCCTGATCTCCAGGGGCAGTGAGGGGCTTCTCTGCTCCAGGGCTGAGCCACAGATGTAGCAGGCAGAATCTTGGCCTGAGGACCCTGCTTTAGCTGAGCAGAAGAGCTGGAGTTGGTTCCTAGCTGGGGACTGAGAGGGGACTGCTCCTTCCCGAGGGGAAAGCAAGCTCTAGAGCTGCCTGGAGAGCACCCCCTCGGGGCTGAACAGGGTGAGGGGACTGACCAAATCCCTTTCTCTGCCTCACACTGAAGGAGGTTTCCCTACAGAAGGGCATGTCCAGACATCCCAGGCCCTGCGGTTGACCATTAACTGTCCTGGAGGTTCTTGGGCACATCCAACCCAGAATGAGTTAGCAGCTCCCCATCCCAGAGAGCAAACGCGGGCACCACGGGCCCCTGGAACTCCGTGGCCAGGGTATGGATGAACACCTGTTTGCCCACATCCACCAGGCTGAGTTTCCTGCCCTCGTAGTCCAGCAGCAGCCCCACGCGCTCAGGGTTGCCGATGTTGCTGATGGGGGTGGTTTCGTTGGCCAGCATGGCGTACCACCTGCGGTGGGAGTACGCAAACACCCAGGAGTGGTCGTCGTGCCCAATGCACCCTTCCCTGGAAATGTCCACATCAGCCACGCCGATACGGAACTGCTGCGAGCGCTTGACTGTCACTTCCCAGTAGTGCTGGCCGCTGGACACGGCAGCGTCCCCCAGCACCACAGCCCACTCCCGAAATCGCTCAGGGTTCTGGGGGACTTTGGTTGGGTCAATCCCCAGCATGCGGTAAATGACGCCGGTGTCTTTTTTGGAGAGATCCAGGCTGCTGTGAGCCGTTCGCTCATCTAGCTTGAAACTGATGTCTGCGGGAGAGGGGGAAAAAACAAGAAGAAGCTTTACTGAGAGCTCACAGAAAGAATCCACTAGGGCAGCAAATTCTTCCACTCCAAGATGACTAGAACCAAGATAATTCACATTAGTGGGCTGGGGTGAGGCAGTTAGGTTGTTGGTTTAAAGGGCACACAAAATAAAAATTATATTTTGGGGTCCTTTCCTGTTTTGCTAACACCTGACATTTTTAGGGTTAGTCACACCTGAGATCAGGGCCCCTTTGTGCAAGGCACCATACTGATGCAGTTAAAAGACAGACCCTGCTCTGAGTCTTACAGGCAGGTCACTTTTGAAAATCTCTCTTCTGCCCCATCAGTAGAATAAAGTTAATCGCAGTTCCCTCTCTCACAAGGGGCGTTGCAAGGATACATGCATTAATGATCACAGCATTGCCAGCTCTTGCAATTTCATCATGAGTCAAGAAACACCCCAATGTTGCTAAATGTCTTGGCTCCTGGAGTGAGCTGATTTACAGGAGCATCTCAGCTTCCCAGCAAAAAACATAGGAGTAAGTTTGTAACCTTCATAGGAGCAGGGAAAAGCATGAATCCTAAAGTAGGAGGCAGATCAAAAGAACCCAATGCCCATTTCTCTCAATTTGAAGCCAGTCTCTGGTATGGGGACCCCTGTGAGCACCCAGACAGGATCCCTGAGCCCCACCAGGCACTCATGCAAAGCAAATCACAGTAACTCATGTGAGATCTCGGATGTTCTTAAACAAAGCTTAACCGTGGGGCTGAGCTCAAAGTCCCTTTAAAAACAGCCGCCCCTGCAGCTGCTCTAATCTTTTCCATGGTGGGAGCCAAGTCTCAGCGAGGGGAGTGAGCTGGCCAGGAAGTGGGTTGCAGAGAAATGGGAGAAAGGTCAAGCTGCGAGTCTCAGGGGCTGGGAGGGGCCGTGCATCAGGGACTGGGAAATCACTTGACAAGGTCGCAGCAAACATTTGCAAAGGCAGCCCAGTTTGGGGGGGGGGACGACACCCACACACTGCCCCAGCAAGGAGAATGGGAGTTAGGGTCCCAATCCCAGAACGGGGGGGGGGGGGGGTGAAGAGTGCCAGAGAGCCGGTACCGGGCACAGGCCAGCTGGGGAAGAGAGAGGAGGCGGTGGGAGCGCAAGACCAGGGCAGCTCAGTGGTGAGGAAGTGATGCCATGCCACCCCTGAGCCAACCCAGGGGGGCAGCGCCAGCCCCCTAAGAGCCAGCCCCCACCCCAGGGGGGCAGTACCAGGAAAATGCCGGCCCCCGAGCTAGCCCCCTCAGCCCCCAGCCCCGGGGGCAGCGCCAGCCCCCGCTCCCCTCAGCCCCAGCCGCAGCGGGCACTTCAGCCCCCCAGGACTAGCGGGGGGGGGGCACCGCCAGGCCAGGCGGACCCCAGCCCCGGCGGGCCCAGGGGGCGGCTCTCCCCCCAGGGCGGCGGGGCGGGGCGGGGCTCCCGGGGGGCGGGGCTCCGGCCGGTGCCTACCCCTCCGGTGGGGGCCGCTGGCGCGAGCCCGCCCCACCCCGCGCAGGCCCCAGCCCGGCCGCCGCAGAGCGCTCAGCATGGGCGCCGCCATCTTGGAGGCGCGTGGGACAAGTCCCCGGCCTTCCCGCCTCACGTGACCCGGGCGGAAGTAGCCGGGCGGGGGCGCCGCCATCTTGGATGGGCCTGGCTTCCGCTGGAGCCTGGGAGGCGGGGCCGAGGCGTGACCCTTGACCCCCCACCTGCCAAAGGGGCGGGGCAAGTCCCTGCTCCAGAGCCCAGCTTGGGGGACTGGCTGGGGGGGCCTTGCCCTGGGGCCCGGACGCCTGGGTTCTCTCCCCAGCTCTGGGAGGGGTGTGGGGTTGAGTGGTCGGGGGGTGCTGGAGGGCCCGGACGCCTGGGTTCTCTCCCCAGCTCTGGGAGGGGTGTGGGGTTGAGTGGTCGGGGGCGCTGGGGGGCCCGGACACCTGGGTTCTAGTCCCAGGGCTCCCCCCTGTTCTCACAGAGCCAGAAGAGTTCCCAGAGGTCACCTACTACAGGACAGTCCCAGCAGAGAAAATAACAGAACGCCGCTAGCCATCACCTTCAGCCCCCAACTAAAACCCCTCCAACGCATCATCAAGGATCTACAACCTATCCTGAAGGAGGACCCATCACTCTCACGGATCTTGGGAGACAGGCCAGTCCTTGCCTACAGACTGCCCCCCAAGCTGAAGCAAATACTCACCAACAACCACACAACAGAACCACTAACCCAGGAACCTATCCTTGCAACAAAGCCCGTTGCCAACGGTGTCCACATATCTCTTCAGGGGACACCATCACAGGGCCTAATAACATCAGCCACACTATCAGAGGCTCGTTCACCTGCACATCCACCAATGTGATATATGCCATCATGTGCCAGCAATGCCCCTCTGCCATGTACATTGGTCAAACCAGACAGTCTCTACGTAAAAGAATAAATGGACACAAATCAGACGTCAAGAATTATAACATTCAAAAACCAGTTGGAGAACACTTCAATCTCTTTGGTCACGCGATTACAGACCTAAAAGTGGCAATTCTTCAACAAAAAAACTTTAAAAATAGACTCTAGCGAGAGACTGCTGAATTGGAATTAATTTGCAAACTGGATACAATTAACTTAGGCTTGAATAAAGACTGGGAGTGGATGTGTCATTACACAAAGTAAAACTATTTCCCCGTGTTTACTCCCCCACCCCCACTGTTCCTCACAGGTTCTTGTCAACTGCTGGAAATGGCCCACCTTGAATATCACTACAAAAGGTTCCCCACCTCACCCCACCACCCCGCCTGCTCTCCTGCTGGTAATAGCTCACCTTACCTGATCACTCTTGTTACCGTCTGTATGGTAACGCCCATTGTTTCATGTTCTCTGTGTATATAAAATCTCTCCACTGTATTTTCCACTACATGCATCCGATGAAGTGAGCTGTAGCTCTCGAAAGCTTATGCTCAAATAAATTTGTTAGTCTCTAAGGTGCAACAAGTCCTCCTTTTCTTTTTGTGGATACAGACTGACACGGCTGCTACTCTGAAACCTGTTCTCGCTCTGTGACTCTCTGTGCCCAGCTGCGGGGCAGGGCTGACCCCCAGAGCCCCGACCCAGGGTGGGTGGAGTAGGGCCCAGATATTTGCCGAGCTCCGTGTGGTCTGAAGGCCCCAGAGAAGTGCAAAGTGTTGTTATTACTATTCAGTACCTGTTGTAATCCACTGTAACGTCCCCGTGGTCCTCGACAGCCACCTCAACTGACTGTGCCGTAAAGAACAACTTGATTCTTATGGGTCTGACAGCAGCACCCCCAGTGTGCCAGGCGCTGCACAGACCTGGCCCCAACAAGGATCTCTCTGGCTAAGGTCACCTGGCCCCCCTCACCACAGTATCTGAGCCCCTCGTAGTCTTTAACATATGTACTCTCACAACACCCCTGGGAGGCGAGGCGGGGGTATTATCACCTTTGTACAGGTGGGGAAACTGAAGTGACCTGCCCAAGGTTGCACAGAGGGAGTCTGTGGCAGAACCTGGGTTTCCCAAGTCGCAGGCTGGGGCCCTAAGCACTGGCCCCTCCTTCCTCTCAGTCCAGAGACTATTCGGTCTAATCTAAGCGTATTCAGGAATTTATACAGCCTTTGTCGCCATCCTACCTGAGGAGGGCTGACTAAGCACCTGCGTAGAATAGAATCCTATTGTGCTGGGCGCTGTACACACCTATGCTGAGAAACAGCCCCTGGCCTTAACAAAGACTGGGAGGGGAAACTGAGACACGGGGTAGGGAAGTGACTTACGCACAGTCACACAGCAGGTCAGTGGTGACGTTGAAGCTGCAGACAGCAATTCCTTCTCACCTCTGGACATCACCTCTGGGGGTGCTCAACAGTTCAGTAATTAATGGAAACTGCAACCCTGCTGCTGCCTGGGGGCGGCCTTAGCTGCAAGAGCCACCAGCTGCTTCTTTTCACCGGGGGACCCAGCAAGAACAGGGCTGGGAGCCAGAGCCACTTACACTGTTCTCCACCACCGTGCTGTGGAATATTGGTACCAAGTAACGTTTCACCCACATCCCCTGTGTTACGAGCGAAGCCGCTGGAGATTTTTGTCGCGGGAGCTCTGTATTTCGGGCCTGATTCTCCATCATCCCAGATCTTGTACAGTCATTTAGACCAGTGCAAAGTGGGCATGAAATGTACAGCACAGGCCAGACCTTTCACCTTGTTCCCCCTGCGTTCAGCCCAATAACTTGGGTTTGGCTAAAGCACCTTCCAGAAAGGCAGCCAGTCTTGATCTGAGGACACTTGGTAATTTGTTCCAATGCTTTATCACCCTCCTTCTTTAAAAAACAAATGGGCCTGCTGCATTCTAATTTGCATTTGTCTGGTTTCAGTTACCAGTTGTTGGTTCTTGTTCTGCCTGTCTCCACTAGATGTCTGGTGTTATCTCCCTGCCAAGGTACTCATACACTGTAATCAGCTCACACTCCAGCTTCTCTCTGACCAGCCAAATAGAGTTTGCTCCTTAAACCTCTCACTGTTTTGTCAGGCATTGTTGTAGAGCTGTTCCTCTCCACGGACAAGCTCTGATTGATTAGGGGCAGGGGAGCACCTTAAATCATTTTGGTGGCTTTTTTCTGCACCCTCTCCAGTTTTTCAACACCTGTAACTTTCAGAAACGCGAATGATGTTTCCCTGCCAGCAGCAGGGAATCTCCAGCATACGTCTCCCAAATCAGAGCCCCCCGGAAGAACACCACCGTTCGTTCCACACGTGACCAGCATGCCAGCTCTCGTGATTTTGTCACGAGTCTCGTGATAATTACTGTTTTTGTTAAAGTCCTAGCGCCTGGAGTTGAGTGGAGATCCTGTGCTTGAGTTACCAGTATCTCTAAAGCCGGGAATCATAGAATCATAGAATATCAGGGTTGGAAGGGACCCCAGAAGGTCATCTAGTCCAACGCCCTGCTCGAAGCAGGACCAATTCCCAGTTAAATCATCCCAGCCAGGGCTTTGTCAAGCCTGACCTTAAAAACCTCTAAGGAAGGAGATTCTACCACCTCCCTAGGTAACGCATTCCAGTGTTTCACCACCCTCTTAGTGAAAAAGTTTTTCCTAATATCCAATCTAAACCTCCCCCACTGCAACTTGAGACCATTACTCCTCGTTCTGTCATCTGCTACCATTGAGAACAGTCTAGAGCCATCCTCTTTGGAACCCCCTTTCAGGTAGTTGAAAGCAGCTATCAAATCCCCCCTCATTCTTCTCTTCTGCAGGCTAAACAATCCCAGCTCCCTCAGCCTCTCCTCATAACTCATGTGTTCCAGACCCCTAATCATTTTTGTTGCCCTTCGCTGGACTCTCTCCAATTTATCCACATCCTTCTTGTAGCGTGGGGCCCAAAACTGGACACAGTACTCCAGATGAGGCCTCACCAATGCTGAATAGAGGGGAACGATCACGTCCCTCGATCTGCTCGCTATGCCCCTACTTATACATCCCAAAATGCCATTGGCCTTCTTGGCAACAAGGGCACACTGCTGACTCATATCCAGCTTCTCGTCCACTGTCACCCCTAGGTCCTTTTCCGCAGAACTGAAGGGTGTCTTTCATGTAGAGCGCCTCTCCCCTGCAAAAAAACCACCTCTGTTCCCCTCTGTCCTTCCTACACAGGGTTTTGTGGCTGGTGATTTTAATAGTCCAGTTGTGGGAATCATCCCATCAGGTTTCACGAATGCCACGTTTCTTTGCGTGAGTGAGAATCCGCGCAGGGACACATGACTGCACATGAAGGCACAGGGCCATGGAGAACCGGGCCTGGAGCGCCAGGCGATGGAATAATTGGATTCAGTGTTTTCACAGGCCCCACATATTTCAGTTACGAGAGGAAAGAAATCCCACAAGGAGCCCGGATCAAGGTCGGCCAAGCTCCATTCTGAGGGAGGTTTCTCCCTTGGCCCTTCCATGCCTGACCCCATTTATTCCCCTCCTTCTGCTCCTGGGGAGAGCGCTGCCCATCCAGTCACTGTCCCCCTGCGCTCTGCCTGGCTCAGGGCGGGAGATGAGGGCTGGACGGGCGTTTCATGCCCCAAACAGAACCAGCCCCTGGAACCGGGTGGTGCCCCCGACTGGCTGGAGCAGCACAGAGTTTATAGGGTGGGGGGAGGAGGGGACTGGTTTGTCCTGCCCCAGACCAGCAGGTCTCAGACCAGTCTCACCTCACCCCAGGGCTCCCAGAGGTGGGAGGAGAGACAGGGAGACAGGACAACGCGAACACCTGCCCCCTGGGCACAGCCCCGGGTGCTGCTGTGTGTGGGCAGCGGTGCCAGGGATCGGGGAAGAGCTGCTTAAAGGCGGCGGGGTGTGTGTGTGTGAGCCCCGGTGGGTGCTGGATAAAAGTGCGATGGGACAGCAGCACCCGCTCCATGCAAAGGGGGGAGGGGGGCTTCTCCCTGGTCCTCGCTGGGGGGGTGTCTCCATGGTTCCCTGGGGGGGGGGAGGGGCTCTTTGCACATAGCGCCTGGCTCTGGGGGGGGGACAAGGGGGTGTGTGTGCACAGGGGCGGGTGGAGGGTGGAGACGCCAACGACAGGGGCACCCACGTGGTGGCTGGGGCGGGCAGGGAGCTGGCACAGAGAGAGTAACGTCGGTGCCCACCCATGAGCGGGCCCCACGGGGAGGGCACGGCAAGGGCAGCCGCAGCAGGAGTGGGCAGCGGGGGGCTCTCGCTGGGCCGGCGTTTGATGCTGATGGGGCCTGACAGGGCCGCCCACCCAGCGTGGGTGTGTTTGGGGGGCGGGGGGGGGGCTGGAGTCCCAGCTGGGTGGCAGCGGGGGGGTAACGGGGGGGGCTTTGTTTCAGCTATTGAGGCCGCTGATTGTTCTGGCTCTTTGCAGCAAGTCAGCACACGCCGCGCAGAGAATGGCAGGAAGAATAGAGCGAACGCGGCACCGGCCGGGGTCAGCCCGGGGCCGCTGCACCCCCAGGTTTTGCTGAGCCAGGTGCTTTGGCTGTAAAGCCCCGCTGACTCCAGCTGGAGCTCTTGGGGGGCGGGCGGGGGGAGGCTCTGCTGAGCCAGCAACGCTGGGGGAGCAGTGCGGAGGGGAATTCTCCAGGGACGGCTCCAGTGGCTTTAGGGCCCTGGCCTCCAATTGAAGGGGGTTTACAGCCTAGGCGGCCCAGCGCTGTCCCCCTCCTGCACCGTACTGGTCTGCCGGACGGGAGGCCGGACTCCTGGCTTCCATCGCAGCTGCACCAATAGGACTTGCTTCCCCCGCGCCTCACTTTCCCTGTCTCTAAAATGGAGCAACTGAGCCCAGACACCTGCTCACCCACAGACCCAGGCGCCTGGTGACCCCAAGGACGCACCCCCCATGTGTTCTGGCGTCCAGGGGGGGGACCTTTCCCCATGCTCACCTAGGGCATTGGTGTTACTGCAGTCTCCAGAGGCCCCCGCTGTGATCGGTGCCCCCCCATGCTGGGGCTGGGCTCTGCGGGACTCGTGGTACACGGGTGTGCCAGCAGCGTGAGAGGAGACTCGCACCCGCAATCACAGGGCACCTGGCCCCATAGCCCCCCACTCCTTGCCTGCCTGATTCCATCCACACCTCCCCCTGCCTGCGCACACTCTCTGACACAGACGTTCACACTCACCGGTGCACACACTCCCATGTGCATTCGCTCCCCCACCTGCCCCACCCGGCCGTGCAGACCTGCTCCACGTAGCGTCACTCAGACGCTCTTTTTCATGCTGTCCGCGTTCACACTCATTTGCACGGTCGCCCCATGTATGCTCGTTTGCACACTTGCCATTCGCACACGCATTTGCACCCTCCCTTGTGCCTTCGCACAGCCAGTGGCACACTCGCCCTCCCTCCTGCCCCAGCTCCGCAGCCCCCCTTCCTCTCTCCTTTCATCTCTGGTAGGAGGGAGAATCCCAGCCCTGGACAACGTCCTCGGTCGTCCTGACAACCCCCTTCAGAAGGCCTTTGGTTCCTCTTTGAGATTCAAAGGGGCAGGTTGCCATGACACCCGCTGGTTTCCAGGCACCTGAGTCATCAACACCCCCCCCGCCCCGCTTTCAGGTTGGGGTCCTGCCCATCCCAGACCCCAAACTGCCCCCCCAGCCCTGCCCATCCCAGACCCCAACCCCCCACCCCACCCGGGCCCTGCCCATCCTGCACCCCAAACCCACCCCCTGGGGGCACACCCGGCTTTACCCACGGCCACAGGACATGCTTGGTCCTGTCAGTCCCCCCCCCCCAGGGCCCCCACTAAAGAAACTCTGGCAGTTTCTGCTCAGGAGAAGCCAACTTCAGGAATAGCGGGGGGGGGGGGGTGGGGCTGCAGGTCGGGAGTGAGGAGCATCAGCTGATGGGGGGCCTGGGGCAGGACTTGCAGGGGAATGTGGGGCATTGGCCATGCTGGGGGGAGCGGAGGAGCCCAGGGCTGGGGCTGTGAGCCAGGAGAGTGGCATGTGTGGGTGGGGGTTGGTTGCTGTGGGTTCGGTTAAGGAGACGGGGTGGGGGGTTCCCAGGAGCAGGTGCCCTGGAAACATGCTGCTGCCCCCTCTGCCCAGCGGGCCCCCTCGGGCTCTGCCCCGATGCCCCTCTGGCCCCTTGCTCAGCGCCGGTGGCTGCTGTACCTTTAAGAGGAGCCTGGCCGGGAGGGGCGGGAGGGGGGGTCTGAGGATCCCTGGAGGGAGAGCAGCGCAGCACCCTGTGTCTCCCAGAGCAGAGCCCTCGGGAGCCAGCCGGCAGCATGGCCATCGGCGAGGTAAGGGCTGCCCGCCTTGCCCTCACCCCAGCGGGCAGCTGAGCGGGCCCCTGGCTATGGGGCACCTGGGAAGTTTGGGAGAACTTCTCTGAACTCCCTGCTCATCCGTCCGCCCAGCCATCCGTATCCACCCACCTGCCCCGTCCATCCATCCGTCCATATTCACCCACCCACATCTGTCCATCTGTCCATATCCACCCCGCCCGCCCATCTGTCCGTCCATCCATACCTATCCACCCACCCCCATCCATCCATCTGTCTATATCCACCAACCCCCCCATGTCCGTCCGTCCAGCCATATCCACCCACACGCATCCATCCGTCCATATCCACCCACCCACCCGTGTCCATCCGTCTGTCCACATCCACCCACATGCATCTGTCCATCCATCCATATCCACCTATCCATTGGTATCCATCCATCCGTCTCCACCCAGCCACATCCATCTGTCTGTCCATCCATCCATATCTCTCCACCCATCTGCATCCATCCACCCATCCAGGGACAGGCTCGCTCTTTCTTTCTTTCTTTCTTTCTTTCTTTCTTTCTTTCTTTCTTTCTTTCTTTCTTTCTTTCTTTCCATACTCAGCTCCAGCTCCATTAGGACCATGGCTGGGTGGGGGGTTCCAGCATCCAAACCAACCCCCCCACAAACCAGGGGATTTGGTGCCTGAGACCAGCTCCTCCCTGACCCCACTAAGACCCATCCATCCCGGGCTCCGTGGAGGGACTGAGGTTGGTGAAGTGCATCTGTGCCAGGGGTCCCTGGCATGGGGGGGGCAAGATTGGAGGGGTCTGATCTGCTGGTTGATGGCTTAGTGATGGGAAGAGCTCACAGCCAGCCCCCTACACTGCCCCGTGACCTGCCCTCCCCACAGTGTCCCCTCTGCAGCCACGGTTCCAGACTCCCCGCTGCGCGTTGCCAGGGGACCAGACGCCCCCATATCTGTTGCCATGGTCCCCCCCCCCGACCTGGTTGCTGATTGTGTGTCCCCCCCTCCCCAGGACCTGCGGAGCCGTCGGTTCTGGTGCTCCCTGCTGGCGGAGGCGGCTGGCACCCTGATCTTCGTCTGGCTGGTGCTGGGCGCCTCGTGCCCCAGCGGCCCCGGGCGCGTCACCGCCCCACCCGCACTGCAGCCGGCTCTGACGGCCGGGCTGGCGGCCCTGGGCCTGGCTCACTGCTTCGGCGAGGTCAGCGGGGCCCAGGCCAACCCGGCCCTCACCCTGGCCTTCCTCTGCACCCGCAAGCTGGATGCCCTGCACGGAGCCGCCTACATCCTGGCCCAGTGCCTGGGTGCCGTCCTGGCCTCGGCCGCCGTCTGCCTGGCGCTGCCCGCTGCAGCTGCCAGCCACCTCGTCACCAGGGTGAGTGTCCCAGCCTGGTCACAGGGGGCCCCACCCCGGCTGCCCCTCAGGCCCTGGGCTTTCTGGCACCTGCCTTCCAGGGGGACACCCTGACCCCCCCAGCTGCCCATTTGCAGTGCTGCCCTGACCCCCAATGGAAGTGTGGCCCCTCAACCGTGTGGGCAGGGCCACCTGTCAGACTCACACCTTCCCATGCCCCAGAAGCAGAGATCCCACCTTGACTGGATTCGACCCCCACTTCACTGTCCCCGCAGCCCAGTGGGGACCCCCCCAGACCTCTCGCTGCTGGGTCACCAGGACACCAACACAGCCCCTGATGCCCCCCAGGGGTGAACGCCCAACTGTGTCTGGTCCAGGGGCCACAGGCCCCCAGTTTCCCTGCTGCCCACGTGGCCTGAGGGCCGGGCCGGTGCCGGGTGTGAGCTGCCCTGTCTTGTTCCCGGGCCCAGGTGAGCAGCGAGGGGAACGCTGGGCAGGCGCTCGCCATGGAGACCTTCTCCACCTTCCAGCTGGCCTTCACCATCTTCACCGTGGAGGACCAGCGGCGCCGAGGGGTGGGCGAGCCGGGAGGCCTGGCCATCGGCTTCTCCGTGACGGCTGGAGCGCTGGCTGCGGTAAGAGATACCCCTGCCCCAGAGGGAGGGCAAGGCTGGGCCGGCGGGGCCCTGCAATGTCCACTCACCACCCTGCTGTCTCTGCAGGGGACGTTCTCCGGGGGCAGCATGAACCCAGCCAGATCGCTGGGCCCAGCCGTCCTGACGGGCATCTGGGACCATCACTGGGTGAGCCAGGCTGGGGTGCATGGTGGGGAGGAGGGCAGGGGGTGCCCAGCCAGCAAAGGCCATGTTGGGTCCAGGACCTGGAGCTGAGCAGCCTGCAGTGGGCATGTGGGGAGCGTGGGGCCAGCCTGAGCCCATGTCCTGCCCCCCCCAGGTGTGTTAGATCAGCCCCTCGCTGGGCCCTGTCTGATCCCTGTCCCCCCCAAGGTGTACTGGATCTCTCTGGGCCCTGTCTGACCCCTGGCCTGTGCCCCACCCCAGGTGCACTGGATCTCCCTGGGCACTGTCTGATCCCTGTCCCACCCCAGGTGTACCAGATCTCCCTGGGCCCTGTCCCCCCCCAGGTGTACCGGATCTCACTGGGCCCTGTCCCACCCCAGGTGTACTGGATCTCGCTGGGCCCTGTCTGACCCCCGGCCTGTGCCCCACCCCAGGTGCAGTGGATCTCCCTGGGCCCTGTCTGATCCCTGTCCCCCCCCAGGTGTACCGGATCTCCCTGGGCCCTGTCCCCCCCAGGTGTACTGGATCTCACTGGGCCCTGTCTGATCCCTGTCCCCCCCCAGGTGTACCGGATCTCCCTGAGCCCTGTCTGACCCCTGGCCTGTCCCCCGCCCCAGGTGCACTGGATCTCCCTGGGCCCTGTCTGATCCCTGTCTCCCCCAGGTGTACTGGATCTCACTGGGCCCTGTCCCCCACCCCAGGTGCACTGGATCTCCCTGGGCCCTGTCTGACCCCTGTCCCCCACCCAGGTGTACTGGATCTCGCTGACCCCTGTCTCCCCCCACCCCCCCGCAGGTGTACTGGATCGGCCCCTCGCTGGGCGCGGTGCTGGCTGGCCTCTCCTACGAGTTCCTCTTTGCCTCCAGCGCCTCCCGGGAGAAGCTGGTTGCCTGCCTGACCTGCCGGGACATCGACATTGTGGAGACGGCCAGCGTGTCCCACTCCTCCCTCTCCACCACCCCGCAGGACACCGCCCGTGCCAAGCCACCCCGCAAGGGGGAGCAGCGCTGAGCCAGCATGACCTCCCCCGCCCCGTCCTGCCCACCAAGGACCTGCCAGCCTCCTTGAGCGACCCCCACTGTCATGATCCAGCCCACCCTCACCCCACCTGCTAGCCCCACTGAGTGACCCCTACCCCCAGTGCTGCTCCAGCACCGGTACCAGCTGCACCCAGCATCCACTGGTGGAGGCAGGGGACGGGCAAGACCAGGGCCAGTTCAGATCAGAACCCGCCACAGCTCAGTCCTGGGGCTCAGAGAAACAGGGCCACCGCTTTTGGATAGACAGCATAGCCTGTGCATAGAGTGGGGGGCTGGGAGCTAGGACTCCTGGGATCGATCCCTGGTTTTGAGAGGGGAGTGGTATCTAGTGGTTAGAGCAGGGAGGGCTGAGAGCCAGGACTCCTGCGTTCTATCTGCAGCAATGCTACTCACTCAGTACGTGACTGGCTGCTTTCTGTGCCTCAGTTTCCCCCTCTCAAAATGGCAGTGCCGCTCCCCTGACTCCTGGGGGGGCGCAAGGCACACTCTGTCCATGCTGGCACCGTGAGAGGGTTCGTTGTGAGTGAGGATAGCTCTGGCACGGTCCATGCCCACAGCCCTGGTGCTGGCTGGGAGCCTATCGGCTCCTCTGTACTGTTGATCATTATTGGCAGGCTCCTGCTTGGCTCCCAGGCTGGCAGCGGTGGGTGGCGTAGCCCAGCCTGGTTCACCGTATTGCTGTTCCTGCAGCCCCGTGGGGCACTGGGGCGCCCCAGACAGGGTGCCCCAAGGCAGCTGGGGCCAGGGCTGGGTGCTGCAGCCTGATCGCTGGGCACCACACGGACCCCATGGCCACCGAGCTCAAGGGCAAAACGGCCTCTGGCTTCGTGCCCCCCCCATTCGCAGTCTGGGTTTGCTCATAGGTCTGGACCCTCCCCTGCCCCACAGATACAGGCCACCCTGGCTACAGCAGTGCCCTCCCGCCCCCGGTTACTGCTGATCGCCCCCAGAACAAGCCAGCGGCACCACTTGGGAACGGGGCTCACCCCGCTCTGGCTGCAGCCGGCCACTTGTTCTCAGCGTCCCCTGGGCCCGCCTGGAGCGACCTGCTCCAGGTGTGATCCGTGGGGCAGAGGGCTCGGCAGGCCGGCGGGCCAAGGCAGGGCGGGGTCCAGTGCCTGGCAGCTGAAGCTGGAGGGGAATGAACCGTCGGGACGGATCGGGAGCTGCCCGGTAATCAGGGACGGGCCTGGCGCCGGGGCGGTGCTGGAGGGATGGACTGGGTTAGTTTCACAAGGGGCTGGCTGGGAAAACAAGCAGGCTTGAGATACCCCACGTCTCAGCAACCCCCTGGGCAGGGAGAGGGCCGGGAACGCAGGAGGGCGGAGGGGCTGAGGCAGGGGCTGGAAAGGGCACGTCGTCCGGGGGAATCTGGCTGGCACCCGCAGAGCTGGGTGGCCGAACGAGCGGCATGGCAGGGCCCGAGGGACAACAGCCGTGGGCGCGGCCTGGCAGTGGGTTTGACCCCCTTTCCCTCCACACACTGTAGCTGCTGCTCCGATTAAAGCCGGCTTTGGGTGAGCAGCTGCCTGGTCACTGTGCGTCAGGGCTCAGCCCGCCAAGGGGAGGGCTGCGGGGGCCGGGCCCGGCTGGACCTGCCCGAGGCAGGATGGATGCGCCAGGGGCCATAGCCTCAGGGCCCAGTCTGCAAGTGGGAGATTTGGGGGTGGTTCCGCCCGGGGTGGGGGGTAAAGGCCTAAGAAAAGACGCTGCGGGGGAGGGGGAGCAGAGGGGTAACTAGCCCTGCAACCATGACAACCATCGCTGGGGAGTCTTCACACCGTGCTTGGATGCCACCGGAGCAGGGACCAAAGTGCGAGAGCAGGGGGGCTGAGAGCCAGGACTCCTGGGTTCTGTCCCCAGGAGAGGGAGGGGAGTGGGGCTAGTGGGTAGAGCAGGGGGGCTGGGAGCCAGGACTCCTGAGTTTTGTCCCTGTCCCTGGCTCTGCCACAGACTTACTGCGTGTAACCTTGGGCAAGTCACTTTTCTAGTCTGTGTGCCTCAGTTTCCCTACTTGGAAATGAGGGAGAACAGCCCGGGGGGTTGTGGGTGCATAAAGCTTTTGAGGGGTGTTCAGCACCAGACACAAATAGCCCCCCCCCAGGTTCCCCCTTCCCAAATTCGAGCTAGAGTGGAGTGGCTGCGAGTGAGGGCAGGTTGGTTCCCATCCCCCCACCCCGGGTCTGACAGCCGAGGCCCGGCCGGGCGCTCGGTGCTGAGTGAAGCAAACCCATTATCCTGGCCGCTTGCAGGCCTGGCAGATTCTCACCCTCCTGCCCAATGGCACAGGCTCGGCTAATCCCCCGCGGCTTGGGGGAATTAGCTCCCGTTAAGCCAGCGCTGAGTAAACCTTCCTGGCAAACAACCGGGCCCATTGAATGGGCTGCAAAGTGCTGGAGAGACAAAATCCCGCCCTGGGGGGATGGGTAGAGGGAGCAGGGAGGGGCACAGCAGGGCCTGATCCTGCAGCCCCCAGGGAACTGATCCAGGGGGGGTGCTTCAGATGGGAATGGGGTTTGACCTCGTGACTCCAGCTTGGGCAGGGGATCCAGACAGTGGCGCGGGAAGGGCTCAGACCTAATCCTGGCCCCTCCTCTCAGGGTAACACCAGTCACCCAGTTCCTTGCCAGAACCCCACCTTGGCAGTCCCGAAGGTGCTGGGCACTGCTGGGGTGCAGAGAGCCCGCCTGGCTCAGGGGTTGGCAGGGCAGGGCAGGGGCAGCCCTCGGGGTTTTGTCGCCCGGGGCCAAGAGAAAAAAATCTTCCCAATTTGGTCCCTGCCAGATGCTGATGTGGTGCCCCCAACCCGCCACTGCTGGCAAGAGCCACCAAGACATGGCACGGGGCCACAGGGTGTAAGGAGGGCAGGACATACGAGGGGCGGGCAGCGTGCCCCCAGCCCCGTGCCATGGTCCCGGCAGCTGCTCTCCTGCCCCGAGAGGCCCAGGTATAACGCCTTGTTTCTCCTGGGCGATCGTGAGGAGCCAGCATGGCAGGAGACGGGGCCTGGCCCCCGGGCTGGGTCGTTCTGGTGTCCCAAGGGGCTCGGATGCCCCAGGATGGGGCCAGCAGCACTCCCCCCTCACGGTCTGGTGGTTCCCCAGAGCGATCTGTGCTGCCCCGACCACTGCTCCAGATAACCCAACCCCCTCGGCCCATCGCGGGCCCATAACGCCCCCTTTGCCTGGCACCTACCTCCCCCCACACTTTGCTGGAGGCCAGTGACAAGGAGACCCTGATTCCCCCACAGAATAGGAGAGGTGACTTGGGGAGCAGCTCTGTCCATCCCCCCAGCCCAGCCAGGGCGAAAGTCTTGAGCTCTGCCCCTTCTTTGGGTGGCGGGGAGCGGCTGAACTCTGGGTCGGTGGGACAGGAGGGCCCTTCCCAGGGTGGGGGGCAGAGGAGGGGTCCCTGAAAGATGTCCTCCCCCCCGATTCACCCCACCCCTGAGTCCCTTCCGCATCCTGTCCCTCCCTCTTGGCATCAGCTGGGGAGGGGGAGCCTTTATACAGCCGAGGGCGGCCCATCCCAGCTGCAGGCAATGAAGGAGTTAAGAGTCCCAGTCCCGAATCCCACCTCCTGGGCTGGACCAAGGGCCCCATATAAACCCCCCAGCTTGGGCGTCCCCTGTAGAAAGGAGCCAGAGCCGGTGGGGGCAGTGAGTTTGTAGGCGCCCGGCCCAGCCCGCGCCCCCCATGCCCCCCGCCATGTGGGAGGTGCGCTCCCCCTCTTTCTGGAGGGCCGTCTTCGCTGAGTTCTTCGCCACCATGATCTACGTCTTCTTTGGGCTGGGGGCCTCGCTGCGCTGGGGGGTCGGGCCCCTCAACGTGCTGCAAGTGGCCCTGGCCTTCGGGCTGGCCGCGGCCACCCTGGTGCAGGTGCTGGGCCACGTCAGCGGGGCCCACGTCAACCCAGCCGTCACCTTCGCCTTCCTGGTGGGCGCCCAGCTCTCCCTGCTCCGCGCCGTCTTCTACATGGTGGCCCAGGTGCTGGGCGGGGTGGCCGGGGCAGCCGTGCTCTACGGGCTCACGCCAGCTGCCATCCGCGGCAACTTGGCACTCAACACGGTAACCTGGAGGGGAATGGGGGGGCTCCTTGTTGCTGGGGGTGCCGGGATGGGGCTCAGGACCCTGGGGGGAAGGGGAGGGGCTCAGGAGGGGCTTGTCTCTGGGGGGGTTGGGCTGGGGTCGGACCAGGAGATGGGCTGGGAAAGGACCCCACAGTGGGGGTGAGGGGGACCCCAGATCCTGGGGGAGCAAGGGTCCTGACCTCATAATGCCAACATGAATAGATGGTTGGTTTATGGGGCTCAGACCCAGCCCCCCGCCCCATCTCCAGCGGCACGGGGACCAGAGCAGTGAGTCGCTCCCCATGCTGGGCACAGCCGTCGTCCCATCCCCGCCCGGACCTGCGGCTGCCTGCGCCACGAGCCGTGGGAGGAACGAGCACCCATGCCCCTCCATGTCACGTCGCCCCCCACAGCCCCACGGCAGCCACTGCTAGAGTCTGTGAAAGGGCCTGGCTTGGGGGCAGTCAGCAGCGTCAGGACACCTGGGTTCCCTCCCTGGCTCGGGAAGGAGAACCTAGTGGTGAGGGTGGAGGAGTGGTTCCCAAGGCAGGGAGTGATTTGGGGGTGCCAGGGCTGGGTGAGGTGAGGGTCCGCGCTAGAGGGCAGGGAGGATCCCTGGGGGCAGGGGGAGCTGTCTCCCAAGGCCGGCTTTGTGCCCCTAAGTTTATCTTCCTGGCCAGGCGAGACCCGACGGTCCCATGCCGGGACGTCCGGACAGCCTGAGAGCTGTGCAGGGAACTGAGCGCACGGGGCTTGGGAGACCCGAACCCAGCCGTGGGGCCTCTTCCCCCTTCAGGGCCTGCTGCAGCCACACACGGGGAAACTGACGGGCAGGAAGACAGTGGAGTAACACTGCCCCCATAGCTGGGCTGCCGTCGCGCCCGTGGGGATCCCGAGCCCAGGGTCAGAGGGCCGAGAGTCACTCCGCACTCCAGAACAGCTGAGAGCCGTGATGGCGCCACGACGGGGATAGAATCGCGCCACTGTCCCTGCGCGCCTCAGTTTCCCCGGGAGCCAAACCCTTCCTCTTCTGCTCCCAGCGCCAGCAGCCGGAGCAGGGACCTGCCTGCAGTTTTCAGCAGCTCCCCCAATAGATCTAGTAAAACTGCAGATCCCCGCTGATCAGGCGCTGTTCCCACCCAGTGTCTTCAGGAGACTGCAAAGCGGCTCAGTCCCCCTGCCAGGGTGCGGTGCCTCTGGCACCAGACAGAGCTGCTTATTCCGTGCGAGCAAGCGTGGCTGGACGGGCGGTGGTGGCTGCCTGGGAGAGTCCTGTCCTCCATTGACTTCATGTACAATTGTGTGTGTGTGAGAGAGAGAGGGAGAGACACGCTCACGCTGCCCTTTTCTGGATTGGCAGCGGAACTGCTCTGTAGTGTGTCCTAGCCCTTGTGCAGCTGACCGGTAGTGGAGATTCCCCTTAGCACGGCAGGATCTGAGCTGCGTCTCTGGGGAGCCCTGCATGGCCCATGGCGTTCAGCGTGGTGACGCTGGCGAAGTGGATTTGTCACTAGACCCTACCCCTCCCGCACCTTGATGCCCCTTTAAAGGCTGGGCCAGCGTGGGTCTCTGGGAGCTGTTTCCTCCTGTCCCCCCAGGGGGTGGGTTTCCCCCGCGCGCGGGGTCTCTCCTCCCGCCCTGTGCCGTCCACAGGACACTGGGTTCTGCTTGCCCGAGGGCTGGGGAAACTGTGGCCCCCGATGTCGCTGCAGGCTGTGGAGGGGCCTAACACCAGCACAGCCCCCGGCTCGATGAGCTCAGCTAGGGCCCCCCCCCGGGGCGTGGATGTGATATGCCCAGCCCAAGCGGCAGGCGCCCTCTGCAGCCAGCGTCTCCAGCCCCGGGAGGGTGAGTCCGCCCAGCAGCGCCCGCTGCGGACGGGGGCTGGAAGCGCGGCAGCGGGAGGGATCGCTCAGTGGTTTGAGCATTGGCCTGCTAAGCCCAGGGTTGTGAGCTCAATCCTTGAGGGGGGCCATTTAGGGATCTGGGGCAAAAATTGGGGATTGGTCCTGCTTTGAGCCGGGGGTTGGACTCGATGAGCTCCCGAGGGCCCTTCCAACCCTGATACTCGACGATTCTAAGCTGCTAACAGTGTCTGCAGCATTGGGACAGGGGGGTGCAGGAAACCTGGCCGGGTGTGGGCTAAGGGAGGTGTTGCTGCGAGGGGCACGGTACTGACCGGCGACATTCGATGGACCCCTACATGGAGGGAGAGCTGGAAACAGGGGCTACGCTGGGGAGGTTGCCCGCCCCGAGTGCTGGGACCGGCGCTGCTGATCCCAGCTGGATCCCTCTCTCTGTGTGTCGTTCCCCCATCTCTGCAGATCCACCCCGGCGTGACCCTGGCCCAAGCCACCACCGTCGAGATCTTCCTGACGCTGCAGTTCGTCCTCTGCTTCTTTGCCACGTGCGATGAGCGGCACGACGGGCGCGTGGGCTCGGTGGCGTTGGCCATCGGCTTCTCCCTCGCCCTGGGACACCTCTTCGGGGTAACGCACGCGGGCTCCCCCCGCCCCAAGACCTGGGGCCCTGCTCCGTGGGGACCTGGCAGGCCGTGCCCAGCCTGAGCCCAGCCCACTCATCTCCACTGCAAAGCGAAGACCCCCAGCCCAGGCCCAGAGGGCTCCAGGTGTTATGTAAATGAGGCAATACCCTAATTTGCATACGTACAACCATGCCTCCTGGCCTTTGCATAAAACCTCCCCCACCACCTCCCTATGACTGGGGGGTCAGGGCAGGGGCTATGCTATGACGTGGTCTGGGTCTCTGTGGTTGCATCCCCCGGCTCCCCCCTGGCAGCGGGGTCTTTGGGGTGCCAGACTCACCATAGAGACCCCCGGGGGGGGGCCTAGAAATGGCTATGACTATAGAGATGTGGGCTAGAGTGCCTCCGGGGGGGGGGAGAAGCCCTGGGCATAGCACCCAAAGTGACCTAATAAACCCTACAGCTGGGGACCCCCAACCCCCTCCCATGGGTGCTCCACTCCCCTGCCCCCACCCCTGGGCCAGCCAGCGCTGCGGGGGGGCTCGGATCTCGGGGGAACCTCACTTTCCCGCTGCCTCTCTTGCAGATGTACTACACGGGAGCCAGCATGAACCCCGCGCGGTCCTTTGCCCCTGCCGTCATCACCCGCAACTTTGCCAACCACTGGGTAAGGAGGGGGCAGCAGGGAGGGGTGTGCTGCTCCCCGCAGCCATTCTTTTGGGTCCACACCGGCCTTCGGACGTCCCTGGTGTCCTGGCCCGCTTCCCAAGATACCCTACCCTGAGGGTTCAACCGTCCTTCATGCCCTGGCCTGCATGCTCATGCAGCCATTAAACAGCTGCCATGTTCCACCCCAAAGGTGGCTGCATTTCATTGCTGGGTGGAACAATCCCTGTACAAACAGGTACCATGTCTCTCCCCAGAGGGGGCTGCAGATCAGTGCTGGGTGGAACAATCCCTGTATAAACAGCTGCCATGTCCGTCCCCAGAGGGGGCTGCATTACAGTGTGCTGCGCTGCTCCCTGCTGGGTGGACTGGGAACAGCTCACCCCTGTGTCTTGGGTCTCATCACGCCAGCTCAAGCAGCGTTTCAGAGCAGCGGGCTCTCCCCCCACCCCCACTACCATGAATTTCAGGGATGAAACAAGATGGGGAGATCTGGGTGTGTGGGGGGGCTGCTCCAGGGGACTGCAAAGGAAGGGGACAGAGAGAAATCCAGGGTGACAGGGAGGCTCCCGCAGCAGCGGGGTGGGGGTGGGGAGTGCGTGAAGGGACAGGAGGTCGAAGCAGGGGGTGGGGTGCGGGTTGTTCAGGGATGGACGAACCCCCCCCCCAAAGGCTCTGCCTAACCCCCGCGCCCCTTGTGCCTCCTCCCCCCAGGTGTACTGGGTTGGGCCCATCCTAGGGGCCACGCTGGCTGGCCTCCTCTACGACTTTGTCCTCTGCCCCCGGATGCGGGGCCTGGCCGAGCGGCTCGCCATCCTCAAAGGCGAGCAGGCGGCGGAAGGCCAGGCCCCCTCGGAGTCCCCCGGGGAGCCCATGGAGCTGAAAACGCAGGCACTATAAAGAGGAGCCCGGGCAGCGCCCCCCAGACACGCCGCGCCCCCGGGGCGGGGACGGAACCGGCGGCAAAGCCTGGCCCAGTATCCGGACTGTAGTTCTGACTGGCCGGTAGGAATCACAGCGGAGGGGAGATGGAAGGGACCGAATGTGCTGCGCTCGCTCACGGACGGCAAGGGGGGTCCGGGGGACCCAGGGGGCGGGCAGCAGGGAGGGGGTCTGGTATCTCTTTGTTGTTGTTGTTTTTTTAATTTAATTCTCTTTTTTTTTTTTTTTTTTGCTGTGATAAAACCTTGGAAATAATTGTACTTGGTGCTGGGGATGCCCCCCCCCATGGAACTGCCCCCAGTGTCCAGAACTGCCCCCATGTGTGGGTGCTTTTGTGTGTGCGACCAGGGGAGGGGGAAGGAAAGGGTTAAACTAGATCTATGCCCCCCCCCCCGTTTCCCTTACTTGCCCCCCTCCGGTGTGTCAATCCTGTCAGTGAATTTAATTCTCCACCCCCACAAAAAAAAACCCTCTTTGGAGGCAGTATAATCTAGCGGTTAGAGCGGGGGGGCTGGGTGTCAGGATTCCTGGGTTCTATTCCCAACTGAGTAAGGGGATTGAGGTCTACTGGGTTAATGTGGGGTGGGAGCTGGGAGTTCTCTCCCTGGTTCTGGCAAGGGAGTGGGATCTAGTGGTTACAGCAGGGGGGGGCTGGGAGTCAGGACTCCTGAGTTCTATGCCCAGCTCTCTTGTTGCCCTTGAGTGAGTCAGGCCCCTCCTGTGCCTCAGTTTCCCCCTCTGTCAATGGGGATAAGAACACTGCCCGGCCTCCCCGGGTTGGGTTGGGAACCTTTGTTCAGCAGTGTGTCGGGAGGAGCCTTCAAACTGAGCTTGGAGCCGGGATCTGTGGAGGCCGAACCCCAGCTCTGCCCCAATTCCGTTCTGCAGCCTTGGGCCAGTCACTTTGCCACCCCCCAGTCACTGTCCCTGCCTGTTAAATGGGGACGATGCTGTGGGAGGAGGTGGGCTTAGTCCCTGCCAGCAGGGAGGGAAGGGGGCTCAGACCCTGGCCTGCCAGAAGTGGCGTGAAAAGCATGCACTTCCCTTTAAGTGTTCCGCTGTGTGAACAGTTTGGGTTCTGTTCCCAGCTGTGCTGCTATCTCACGGTGGGCCTGGCCAGCGCCCTTTCGATGCCTCAGTTTCCCCGATCAGTAACTGGAGATTAAGGCTACGTCCCTACCTCACAGGGTGTGTGTTCGTAAAACCCTGACACCGAGGAGGCCTGCTAGCTCTGCCCCTCCCCACGCTGCCCACAGCCCCCTTGAGCAAACAGACCTTTTGGGGGCCCTGTGTCCCAGCCCCGCTGATTCCCCCAGCCGCCACCCCTTACTCCAGCTCTGCACGCTGTAGGAAACCTGCAGGAGCGACGGTACAAGGAGCCCAAACAGTCGTAGCGACAGGCTGAGTGGGTGGGGGGAAGCAGCAGATGTGATATATCTTGTCTGGAGTAAAGCTTTTGACGCAGTCCCATGTGACATTCTCGTGAGCAGCCTAGGGAGCAGTGGTCAACATGAAACTACCAGACAAAAGACAGACAGGCCCCAGAGAGTAGACATCAATGGTTCGCTGGGGGGCGCAGCTAGGGGGTCCCGCTGGGGCCAGTCCTGGCTCCGGTCCTTGTCAATATTTTCATGAACGGCTTGGATAATGGGGCAGAGAGTGTGCTTATCAAATCTGCCGACAACTCCAAGCTGGGGGCGGGGGGGCGGCAAGGCTGGGGCTGCAATTCAAACTGAGCTCGAGACGTCGGAGGACTGGGCTGAGAACAAGATGAAATTCCACGAAGACAAGGGCAAAGGAGGAGAAATCGAACGCACTGCTATGAAAGGGGACTTGGCGGCTGGACGGGCGTGGGGGTCACAGGTCGAAGGTGAGCCAGCGGCGGGATGCCGCTGCGGAAAAGGCGATTGTCACTCGGGTGTGTTAACAGGAGCCTCGGCTGTGGACAAACTAGAGTGAGTCCAGGGAGAGCAGCAAAACTGAGCCAAGGGTTAGAAACCCAGATCTACAAGGAAAGGTTAAAACTCCGGGTTTGATCTTGAGAAAAGTCCACCGAGGTGGGAGCTGGTACGTTTTTTTCAGGACTGTTCTGCCGAGCCTGGGGATCTCCATGTCCGCCAAAGGCAGGACAAGAAGCAAGGGGCTCAATCTGCAGCACGGGCGATTTAGGGCAGATAGTAGGAAAAGTTTTCCAACTCTCTGGAACCGGCTTGCAGGGAGGCTGGGGAATCCCCGTCACTGGAGGCTTTTAAGCACAGGTGGGACACGCACCTGTCAGGGCAGGTCTCTAGGGTCACTGGGCCCTGCCTCAGCATGGGCTGGATGAGCTGGTTTCTCGCGTGCTTCGTATATCTCCGTCTTCCCACGCCCAGCCCCGCTCGCTCTCCATGGGCACCCGCCCCTCTGCCTGCATCTCCTGTGCTTTGTCTTACCGGGCGTGGCTTTCACCCCGCCCTGGGGTCCTGCTGGCTCTAATGCCCTCCTGAGGCGCCCAAACCCCACCTGCCCCTGGAACCATGGCTGCAGCGCCCCTTAGTGGCAGAGACGAGACAGGGCGCCGCTGGGATTCCTTAGTGAGGCAGCTGGACAGAGACAAAGACCTGGGGGTTCCCTCCGGCTGCCAGGTGCCACCCTGCCCGAGGCCTGTGTCTTGTGGGGCACTTACAAATGTTCGCGGAGGAATGATACATCAGTGGCTATGAGCCAAGAACATCAGGGACACAAGCCCATATGTTTCGGGTATCAGCTCGGACTGCCAGAAGCTGGGACTGGCTGACGAGGGATGGATCAGTCAAAATTGCCCTGTTCTGTTCACGCCCGCTGAAGCGGCTGGCACCGGCCACGGGCAGAGGCAGGACACTGGACTGGATGGAGCATTGCTCTGCCCCAGTGTGGCCGTTCCTAGGCCGGATTGGATGCTTCGCGCTGGGTCACGGGGCTGGGTCAATGAGGAGCCAGGGGCCTTGAATCCACACTCGGGGCAAATGGGCGCAGCTGCCTTTAAAACGCTGACCCTAGAACGGCCCTGTCCATTGCGAGGCTGGAATGAGTTGTAGTTTTGTTTTCAATGCCAGTCGGGACTCAGGTCTCTCCAAGGCCTGGCCTGGCCTGAGGGAAAGGGGCTGTGGATCCTAGCAGAGATAGGGCCGGATCCTGCTTTTACCAGTGTGCATCTGGAGTAGCTCCACTGAGCGAATCCGGGGCAGAAACAGGTCTCCTCGGTCAGTCAGCCCCTGCAGGAGTTAGGGCAGCCGGTAGCGTCTGTACCTGGTGCTCTGGAATTGGGGCTGCAACAATAGCATGGCTGGGGGGGGGAGCCCCATAGGGCTGCAGCTGCTCCCTCCCTGCACAAGACTGGGTGGTGGGGGTGGGGATGCTGGGCTTGACACTAGACCCCACCTCCAGGGCCACAAGCCCCAGGCAGATTGTCCTGCAGACTGCTGGAGCTGGGGTCCCTGCTAAGGGGTCTCGCAGAAACCACCCCCTCCATTAACCCTTTCCATGCCAGCCCCCAGGTCCCAGTGCATCCCCAACCGGCTCCAAATGGGCATGCGACAGTTTTGCACGCCCAATTTTGCATGGGTCCAGAGATCGACACAAGGGGCAGGGCAGGGTGAGAATCGGGCCCAGGCATAAAGCATGGGGGGGGGGGGGGGAGAGTTACACACGGGGAGGCGGGCTGGCGTGAGTGACACGCTGAAGGACTTGCCCCTGGCCCTCTCCCCCCTCAGCATGGCTTTGTGGGGGGGGAGAGAGCAAGGGGACTACTGGGCTCCGTTTAGACCCATGTGCATGCAGTGGTCTGATCCCTTAAAGCCATAGCACCGCATTTCATCCCAGGGCATCCCTGCCCACCCACCCCAACACCGGCCAAGCTCCCTGAGCCAGAAGGGGCAGCACCGGGAATGCTCTGAGCTCGGCTTCCTGCCAGCGGGGCTTGTGTTTGTTCAGTTTCCTTTTCAAATAAAAAAGAATGAACTGAAAAAACAAAACAAAACAGGGAATAAAAGTGCCGTGTGGAAAGAATGACACCCGCCCCCCCTGCACTGGTCAAGCCACACCCCGGGCTATAGGAGTCCAGCTGCCCCCTCTCCTCCCATCACCTTCCCTCTGGATTTTGCACCAGCAAAATGGAAGTTAGGTGCCTAAATACCTTGGGCAATCTGGGCCTTAGCATCTCTGTGCCTCAATTTCACATCTGGGATAACAGCCCTGCCCCACTTTACAGGGGCATTTGCAATGACCAATGCTTTAAAGATACTATGGGTAGTGGTGGGGGGCCAGATAAATACCATAGATAGCTACTGGGTTACTCCTTTGGGAATTCTGTGCCACTGTGCACACGCAGAATTCATGTCCCCCTGCAGATTGCTTTGCTTCTCCGCAGAAAAGTGCCTTTCTGACGGGGATGCAAAGGGAAGCCGCAAGAACGGTCATGTGCCCCTCCCCAGCAGAGTGAGTGCAACATTTTGGGTGCCCGGAGCAGCTAGCACAGAGGTAAATCACTGCAGGGGGGCAGGGATGGGGACACCCCTGCTGGTGGCTCCTATCCTGTGCTGGTCTCAGCTGCTAGTCCTGGCTAGGCCGGGGGTGAACGGGACTTCTTCTTCCCCTGCAACGAGTGGTCGGGCCGGGTCAGACCCACCCCCAGAAACCTCCCCCGGCTACAGGAAGCTCCAACCCCTGCATCTGCTTCCTGCCCACATCGCTCCTCAGTTGCGGGGGGAGAGGTCACCATACAGGGAGTGCACCCTGTCTGCCCAGCCCTCATGCATCCAGACCCCCCCGTACCCAGATTCCCCACACCCAGAACTCCCCACTGAGCCCCCTGCACCCGAACCCTCACCTCACTGATCCTCGCCCCGTCCAGAGTCCCTCTGCGCCCAGACCCCACCGCTGAGTCCCGCCCCCTGCATCTGGATCACCCCAATGAGTCTCCCATAACTGAACCCACACCCCACTGAGGCCCAACCAACTGCATCCAGATTTCCACCACACCAAGCCCGAGTCTCACAACACCTGGACGCCTCCCACTGAGCCCTCCACACCCAGACACCCCCCCTGCGCTGAGCCCTTCACACCCAGACCTCCCCCCCCCGCTGAGCTCCAAACACCTTCACTTGGACCCCTCCGCAGAGTCCCATTCCTCTTGCACCTGGAACCCTCTAATGAGCCCCTGTGCATCCAGATCTCCCCCGCGCCCGGACCCCCCAAAGAGCTGCCTGCACACAAATTGCCTCACCCAGAACCCTCTCACCCCACGCCTGGATCCCCCCACACTAAGCCCCTCCACACTTGGATCTTGCTGGGCTGAGCCTGCCTGCCCCACACCTAGATCAGGGGCCAGGGCTGGGCTTGTGTGCAAGACTCTGTCCCTCTCCTTTGCTATCTTGGTGCACCTGGCACAGAGGGGCAGGGCCTCGTGGGGGGTGTCAAGGCCAGGTGCAGCCTCACCACTGAGTCTATGTGTGTGTGTGGGGGGGGGACTATAGGTTGATTTGCCACCTCTGTGCAGCCAGTGACCATTCTCCTTGCACACTCATCTCCTCTTGCACACTTACCTACCACTGCCACACGGGAGGCTCCACATTTATTTATTGATAAATAAAATATGCAGAATTGTAAACTATTGTGCCCTGCATTTTAATTTTTTTTGGTGCAGAATTCCCGCAGGTGTAAACCTTACCCCTCCTGGCAAACTCTCCTCGCACACTTATCTCCCCCAGCACATTCTCCTTTCACAGTCAAACCCCTTGCACTCACATCCTCCTCATTGCACACACATATCTCCTGGCACACACACATCTCCTAGGACACAACACTTGCACACTCATCTCCTCTTGTACAATTGCCTATCACAGCACATACCCCTTGCACGGTCATCTTTCCTAGTAAAAAAACCTTGCACACACACCACCGTTCTCCTTGCACGCTCATCTCCCCTTGCACACTCACCTCTCCCAGCACGCACACACACACAGCCCTTGCCCAGGCACGCTCATCCTTGCACGCCCCACGCGCTTTACTCTGCCTGGGGCTCTGGAGCAGCCCATTCCTGGGGTAGGGGTGTGCATTCACACATCCCCCTTCAAGGTGGTTCGCTCCATAATCCTGGGCCTCAGGAGGGAGGGGACTGGCCGGCTCTGTGCGGCTCTTAAAAGGGGCAGTGGCGTTATCCCGCTTTGTGGTCCCCACAGAAAGGGAGACCCTGATGGGGGCATCCAGAGCGACCTCCCCTCCCGGGCCGGGGAGGGCAGGACTCCTGGGTTGTGATCCCAGCTCCGGGAGGGGAGTGGGAGCTAGTGGTTAAAGCAGGAGGGGGAGCCAGTACTCCTGGGTTCTTCTATCCCCGGCTCTAAGATGAGGCCCCTCCCCTTGTCCGTGCCTCAGTTTCCCCCCCCCCGGGGGAAACTCGCTGCTTTGCCCAGCCGGGCGGAGCTCGCAGCTCCGATTTGCACATGCCAAGCTGGAGGGGGGCGGCTGTTGTTGCCCTTTTAAGGCCTGGCCGGGTTTCGGCGCCATCCGAGGCTCGGTGCCGCCGCGGGAGCCCCGGGCCGGGTAGGGGAGCGCGGGGGGCACCGGGCTTGGGGGGGCTGAGCCCGGGGTTTGGGGAGTTCCGGGGGGGGGGCTGAGCCGGGGTTGGGGGGGGCACCGGGATGGGAGGGCTGAGCCGGGGTCCGGGGGGGGTTCCGGGGGGGGGCTGAGCCGGGGTTTGTGCAGAGATTTTGGGGGGTAGATTTCTGGGGGGGTTGAACCAGGGTCTGTGCATTCAGATCACGAGGCGCTGGTGGCAAGAACTGGTCCGTATTTTTCCTCCCGGCCTGGTCATCAGCTGCCCTCCTCCCCCCCAGAGGTGGCTGCCTTCTGGTGGGTGCCCCCGTGCGCGCCTAGCAGTGGACTGTGTTGTGGGGGTGGGGGTCAGCCTGGGAGCCAGACCCTGCAGCTGCCGAGGGCTTTTGCCTGGTGCCCAGCGCCCGGCGGGGAGGCGGGGACGATTTAGGGTCCCCAGCAAGAGCGGACACCTTGGTAACGATTTCCAGCCAGTCCCTGGTTTTTCCAGCGCTGGGTCGGGGTGGGGAGACCCTCCCCATAAATCCTGAACCCCAAGTTCTCCGGCTGCTGGATGAGAGCAGGAGTTTCCCAGCCGCCTCCCGGGGCCCTCGAGCGAGCGGCGCTGGGCTCTCTGGGGCCCAGGGCTTGGAGCCCAGAGCACGTGTCCCCAGCACGTGCTGGGTCGGGTTCCCTTGACGCTGCCTGGGGCCCCCGGGGAACTGAGCTCCCTGGGTGTCCCCCCGCGCCGGCCCGCTGACGCTCACCACGGCTCGAAGCGGGCTGTGGGGGCCGTGGCCCCAGCAGAAGGTGGCTGAGCCTTAGGGCCGGGCCCTGTGCAGCGGGGGTCTCTGTGAGGTTCATCTAAACCGGAGCATTGCCGGGGCGAAGTCTGGGAGAGAGTGATTGGTTTCACAGCCCGTGGCCCTGCGTGGCAGAAGGAATCCACGTAACCAGACAGGTCCCCCCTCCCCATCCCAAATGGGGATTGTTTGCATCCTTTATTATTTCATAATTTACTGGAGCGTCATCAAAACGCGGCTTTCCTCCCGGCTCTGGGGGGCGATCTGGCTCCGCTGGGCTCCCACAACCAGTCTGTGCCCTCCCTCCCTCCCTCCTGGGCAAAGGATCCCGCTTCCCCGTGCCCTAAAGACCAATCAATTCTGGGCCCCTTGACCAGTCGGGGCAGCAAATTCCAGAGGCTGGGAAGCATGCGAGGAAGCGGGGGGATAAATCTGGCAGTGCTGGTTCTGTCTTGGGCCTGGTTCTGGTTCTGTCTGGGCTGGCAGCTGGCCAGCTGTGGGTCCCCTGGGTGTCTGGGGCCCTGGCTCCTTGCTCTCCAGGCCTGTTTGCAGATGCTGCTCTCTCTCCCCCCCCCCCCCTTTGCTGGCAACAGCTCTGCCCTGCAGGGAGGGATGGAGGGGGGTGAATACATGGAGCTAATTTAAACACCCCCCTATGACGAAGTGGGACTGTTCTTAATGTTTCCTCTGAATATTGTGGGGGTGCCTCAGTTTCCCCTAGCAGTTCTTAAGTATCTAGGTGGTGGGGTAAGTGTGTATGATCATTGCAGAGCCCTAGAAGGGAGGTGTGTGCAGGGGTCTGGACACAGAGAATGGCCAAGGCCCTGTTTCCTGGCAACTGATGGCCTGGGCCTTCCCCCCTGCAAGGGTTGGAGAACAAAGGAATCGGGTGACCTCCTGGCCATGGAAAGGGACAAAGCCCCGAGGCGGGGGGGGGAGGGGGGCTGGAGAGTGAGCTAGTTGGGGGCTAGCTGGGGACGAGGAGTGAAGTGCAGTTATCTGGCTCACTGCCCCCCAAAATGGACCCAGCTGTGGGGTCCTGTTCTCTGCACCTACAGGCTCTGTGTTAGACCATGTCCCTGTCGTCTAATAAACCTTCTGTGTTACTGGCAGGCTGAGAGTCATGTCTGGCTGCGGAGTTTGGGGGCAGGACCCTCTGGCTTCCCCAGGAGCCCGCCTGGGCGGACTCGCTGTGGGAAGCGCAGGGAGGGGCCGAGGAGGCTGAATGCTCTGAGGTCAGACCCAGGAAGGTGGAAGCCGTGAGAGCTGTTTGCCCTGCAGACAGGCTGCTCAGAGAGGAGACTTCCCCAGAGTCCCTGCGGCTTCATAGGGAGCAGTTCCAGAGCATCGCCCAGGGACTCCGTTACACCCCCCTCCTCCTCAATTCAGCCCCCCAAAGCTGGTCTGGCCTCTGGATAGTCAAGGAGCCAGTGCCATGAGCTGCTGCAAGGGAGCCACTAGTGGACAGCCCCAGTGGACTGCTGGGGGCAGTTTCTTCCTGACCACCAGTTTGCTACATGCCCTGGAGCTGCCAGGTTGCTGGGCCTCCGAGAATGGGAATTTCTCCTCTCCTTGTCCTCAGGAGTGGCTCCCCCTGGCTAGCCGCTGCCCCGTGGGCACGGGGTCCCGGCTGCATGGGGAAGCTGCCCCAGTGTAAACCCGTCTTTTTAAAAACCGGTTCCGTTTCAGCGGCGGGTGGGCCCTCCGATCTCGGTTCTGCTGAAGCGTGTCCCCAGAGGGTTTGGACGGAACTGGTGCCGGAAGCGGCTCTTGGCCCGGAACCAGAGCATCCTTCCAGGGGCTGGTGCCCGTTTACCTAACCTGCTTCGAGGCAGTGCAAGGTTTTCTCGTGGCAAAGGGAACTGGCCGGGGAGGCAGCTGGGTGGGGAGGCAGCGGAGAAGGGGTCCAGATAGGAGCGGTCTCCCGTGGCCAGGGGCGGGGAGGGGGCTGCTGAGCAGGCTGGCTGCCGTGGAGCTGGGCCCATGTGCAGCGGTGACGTCCGTGGCTCTGGTGCCTCGTGACCCATTTATTTCAGCCTTTGTTAACGGAGCCGGGCTGGGGATGTGAGGCCGGGGGGGGGCAGCGTGTGAGGAGAGCATCCAGCCCAGCTAGGTCCCTTACACAGCACCACATCGCTGAGAGGTGCCGTCTGTCACGATCATTCCCCCCCTCGCTGCTCCCCCGAGGCAGCAGAGGGCTGATTGTGGGGGGCTGGGAGCCTCTGGTGGGCTGAGGGGTAATTGACAAAGCAGGGAAGTGGAAACTGAGGCCAGCTAGATGTTAGAGGGCACCCCCCCCCCATCCAACTTTGCTTTTCCCCACTAGAAATGTCGGGTCAGGTCCCTAGGAATTGCCCTCACCCCAGCTGGAGCAGCCCACTAGGGGAAACTGAGGCTGGCTTTCTCAACAGGGGGATTGGTGAGGCTCCCTGGGAAAGGGGTGGGGCCCTGGCACCAGCCCAACCCTTCTACATGGGGGTCGGAAGAGCTGGAGGCCCTAGGGGGGGCAGAATGCCACGGCTTTCCGGGGGTACCTCTGAAACCCCCAGCCTTGAGCTGGAGGAGGCTCTGGGCCAGGGGAGCACCCGGGGCAGGCTGGTGTCTCAGCTGCTCTCCGGGGCTCAGACTGAAGTAGGAGGTAGGTGACCATCACCCAGCTGTTGTCTGTCTCGCTGCCTCATGGGGTGATTTAACTGGGGAGGAGGGGCTGGTCTAGTAGCTAGAGTGTGTGGGGGGCTGAGAGTCAGGACTCCTGGGTTCTCTTCCCACCTGTGTTCTGCTGAACTTTCCACAAATCCCTTCAGCTCCCTAAAGCGGGCGTAAATCCCCTCGCTGGGGGGGGTCGGCCGGTCTGTCCCCTTCCCAAAGCTCTCCAGGCTGGCACCGGTGCCTTTTGCCTGACTCCCCGGGCGCTGGGTGCCGCGGGCCGGCCCTGGCATGGGGCATCAGGCTGTGGTGTGCGCAGCCAATGGGTGAAATACCAATCGTCTGGCCATGGGGAGGGGATGTCTCTGCTCCCTGACACAGTGACCCGGTTTAGCGTGGCCGGCCCCTCCCGGGCTGGCCTGGCCCCGCTAGGACAGCGGCTGGGAAATGGGTTCGCGCTCGGGGGAAGTGGAGCAGTTGCATAAGTGAGTTAGGTGATGTGCGAGCTCCCGGGGGCGATGCCGGAAGCGGGGGGCAGGGAGGGAGGGGACGCAATGGCTTTTTTAGGGCGGGCGCCAGCAGCAGAGAGTTAATCTGCCAGGATCCGTAGGGCAGGTAGGGGTGTGGGCCAGTGCGGACTGGCGGAGCGTGAGCCCCGGGGCGGGGGAACCGGCTGGACTGGAAGCAGAAAGGGGGTTGCAGGGAAAGGAGGCATGGCCCCCGGGGGCGGGGAGGATCCTGGAGCAAACGCTGCTCCAGACTGTGCAGCTTTTCTGCTGGTCCCTCGGCCCAGCCTGGCTCTGGTGGTCAAGGGCTCCGGTTGCTTCCCTCCTGGGCCCTTAGGGGTGCACACCTGTACTGGAGAGAAGGGGGGCTGTTCCCCTGGGGGGGGTGTTGCTGCTGTTTGGGCCACCTACCTCCCCTGCCCGTTGTCGGGGGGGCTGCCTTGGGTTGGAGCTCAGCAAAGGGAGGTGATGATGGGTATAAACCAGCCCTGGCCAGGCTGCATCAGCCAGGGAGCCGTCCGGCTCGGTATCCCGTCTCCGCTGAGGGCAGGAGCAAAGGGCCCTGCAGGGGCAGCTGCCCCAGGGGCCGTTTCCTTCTGACCCTGGTAGTTAGTGGGTGGATTGTGTCCTGGAGCATGAATGTTTCTAGCCTGGCCAAAGCTCTTGGCTGTTTTTTAATGCCCGGTCCCGCTCCGTGCGTGACCTCGGTGATCTCCTGTGGCTGAGAGTTCCACAGGCTCGCAGTGCTTTGGGGATGGGGTAGGGAATAAATAGCCTTTCCTGTTCGCACGTTTGAATTTCCCTGTTTGAAGGACAGCCAGGTTGTGACACACATAACTAACAGCTAGGCCCCCAGCTCTGGGCAGGGAGTGAGGGGGTTGAGTGGGCAGAGTGCGGGACTGGGAGCCAGGACTCCTGGGTTCTTCCCTGGACTCCTTGTGTGATCTCAGGCAAGTCGCTTCCTCTCTCGGGGCACTGTGTCACGGTAGCACCTGGCTGGGGACGGGGAAGCATCCTGCCCCCAAACCACTGGACTGTGGGAACTGGCGGGTACCATGCTCCGGGCCTGTCGCGTCTGTGGGGACGCTTCTAACTTGGGGCGGGGGGTTGTTCTGCTGCTGGGCCCCAGCGCGGGGGAGGATAGGGGAAGCTGGAGGGGCTAGTGGGGCAGGTGAGAGGCTGGGGGTGGCATGGCACGAGCTGCAGGTGCCTTGTGCCCCCAGGCTGCAGCTCTCTGAGTGGGAAACTGAAGAAGCCTTGATGTTCGGGGGGGGCCCTGTCCTGGTCTCCAACCTTCTCCCTGCCAGCTGCCACGTGTCTCCATCTGCCAGGGAGCTGGCTCCGCGTTGCTTAGCGAGCCACCTGAGCCCGCTGCTTTCGTCCTGGTCTCTAGGGCACCGGGCCCTGCTTCCATAGCAATTCCCCCGCCGGCAGCTGGGCCGTGGGGGGAGGGCTCTGCCCCAGAGACGGGTGCCGTGGGCTGGTCCCCCAGGCTCCTGCTCGCCACTCATTCCAGTGCTCGGCAGCTCCCCAGTGCCTGCCTGTGCGACCATGTCCCATTCTCAGCTGGGTCTTCGCTTGCTGCTGGGTTCACAGGGAGCGGGGTCTAGTGGTTAGAGCAGGGGGGCTGTCAGCCAGGACTCCTGGGATCCGTCCCTGGCTCTGGGAGGGGAGTGGGGTCTAGTGGTTGGTGTGGGGGTTGGGAGTTGGGATTCTTGAGTTCTACACCCTAGCTGTGCTCCTGGATTGCTGCATGACCCTTGATATGTCACTTAATCTTGCTTTGCCTCAGTTTCCCCACTTGGTCATGGAGGGAGAGTGATTCCCCCCGCCCGCCCCAACCCCTCATGACTGCTGGCGAAGGGCTCGGAGACCCTGGGGCGGCTGGTGCTGTCGATGTGCGAAGTGCTGGAGTGAGGGGTGGGACTGGCGGCTCCCGGCCTGGGGTGTGCGGGAGGCCTCACTGGCTCTGTCCTTGCAGATTTCGCTCTCTGTCCGCTTCCTCTTCTGGCCGGGCCGGGATTTATGGACTTGTACATGATGAATTGCGAGCTCCTGGCAACGTGCAGCGCTCTGGGCTACTTGGAGGGGGACGTCTACCACAAGGAGCCCGACTGCTTGGGTACGCCAGCAAGGGGCCAGCCTGGAATGGGGGGCTGACTGTCACTGAGGCTGTGGGGGGGCCAGTCCCTGGGTGGGAAGATCCTTGGCTCACGAGGCCGACCCGGGAGGGGATGGGTGGGTTCCTGATTTGGAGCTGCCCCCCAGGACTCCTGGGTTCCAGTCCCCTCTCCTCTCCGTGCCTTGCTTTCACCAGTAAGGGGGTGCTGACCGACCCTTCCCCCCATTTCCCCCCAGCATCACTGGGTGCTTGAGATCCTTCTTAAAAAGGTAGTGACCCCCAGCTCTGCCCTTCCCCAGACCTCGAAGGGAGAAGCGCCCCGCCTGAAGGGTGTTTCAAAGCAGCTTTCGTCCCAGCCACTGTGTGGTCCCATTCGATGCGCCCAGCTCTGGCGGGAGGAAACCGGCTGCTTGTGTGGGCAGGGCTGGGACTCTGCGTGCATGGGACAGAGAAGCCAGGCTGGGTGCTTGTGTGAGTCACGCCCTCTGCTCCCCCCCACAGAGAGCGTGAAGGATTTGATCCGCTATCTGCGCTACGAAGATGAGACACGGGATGTTCGCCAGCAGCTGGGCGCGGCCCAGATCCTGCAGAATGACCTGCTGCCCCTCATCGCCCAGTACCCGCAGGACAAGCTGCTCTTTGACGCTGTCGTCAGGTATGGCCCCACGGTGTCCACTCCCAGCCTGCGGGCTTCTCCGCCCGGCCCAGCATCAAGTCCCGTGGCTAGCGTCCTTCCAGGGGGTGGGGTTTTATAGCTACAGTGTCCATGCTGCTCTGGGCTCATATCCGAGGAGGCAGATGCAGGAAGCTGTAGGATCCTGTGGCGGGTAGTTCCGCAGCCTGGGACAACCTGTCTCCCCCACGTGGGAGCCTTGCCTGGGTCCCGAGGAGCAGAACTGTCTGCCCCAGTCCCAATTCTGGAGCTCCGGGGGTGGGGAGGCGGCGGCGGTGTGGAGGGCTGGGCTGGGAGAGGAAGTCGCACCCCTGGGTGCGTGAGCTGGGATTGAACCTGGGACCTCAGTCTAAATGGGTGCTAGCGGCCCAAGGCTGCAGCAAGCTTGTTGGCCTCGAGGGGAAGGGTCTGCCAGAGGCTCCTGCCATGTCTGTGTCCCTGTCCCCGCCCCCGTCTCCCCCGCACAGGCTAATGGTGAACTTGACCCAGCCGGCCCTGCTCTGCTTCGGCAAAGTCCCGCACGACCCCGGCTCCCGGCACTGCTTCCTGCAGGTTGTGTCCTACCTGCAGGCCTACAAAGAGGTGAGGCTGCCTGCCCTCTTTCCCCCCCGCCTCCCCTGGGATAACAGGGCTGTGGGGAAGGGGGGCAGCTGCCCCCATCCCAGTGAGGGGGTGAGCCAAGATCACCCTGTTAATTAAAAGTAGCCACCTGTCCCAGTCTGACACAGGGCTGAGTGGGTGGGGGACGGTCACAGAGATCCATGGGTTTTTCCAGTCCTGGATGCCCCCTTTGTGCCACCAGGTGGAGCGGGGCGGGGCCTCTGGGATTTGGAATGACTGGGAAATCCGTGTCCAGGTGCCCGGAGCTAAAATTGCCCTTCTCCGCCCCGTGGCTGGCTGCTTCCCCCCCAGAGCTGGCCGCCTTTTCCCGGGGCTGCCTGCGTGCCCGGAGCTGGAGGGGTGGGTGCAAGGCCTGTCTGCTCTTAGGCTTCCCCTGCTGGCTCCGCGTCAGCCACCACCCCCCGGCATCCCGGGGCCATACCCCTCCCGCCCCATGCCACAGGGGGCACTCTTCTCCCGGCGCCAGCCCCTTGCCCTCATGCCGGGTTCTCCCCGCCAGGCTTTCGCCAGTGAGAAGGTGTTTGGGGTGCTGAGCGAGAAGCTCTACGACCTGCTGCAGCTGGTAAGTGTGGCCCCGGCCTGCGGGGCCAGGGGTGGGCTGGGCTGGGGGCGGCAAGGGGATTTTGGCACCCAGCCAGTTGCCATGGGAGTCAAGTGCCAATCCAAGCCGTGGAGCTTGGGCCCCAAACCTGCCTCCGGGGGCCGGGATGAGCTGGGAGGCAGCAGGTTTCGGGGGGCCCCTGTCACGTTCCGTCAGTTGCTTTCTCACTGGTCCCCGCCAGGACTGGGAACAGAGGCAGGAAGAGGACAACCTGCTGGTCGAGAGAATTCTGCTGCTGGTGCGGAATGTGCTTCATATCCCCGTGGACCCCGAGGAGGAGAAGGTATTGGGGGGGGCTGTGGGGAGGCTGATCCCCCTGGTGGGCAGGGGAGGGGTCTCCGTCTCCTTGCCACGTGCGGCTGGCGAATGGCCAGGAGCCCTGGTGTGAGGAAGAGGCCTGGGGGGAGCTGCCCCCACGGGAGGCAGGGCGGAGGGGGCTTGTCATCTCTTGCACCCGGTTCTCATCCCCCGGAGCCGCGTGGGGGGCGGGTCGCGAATTCCGGGATCTCCCCGCTAGAATGCCGTGCCCCCAGGGAAGGGTGTGGGGTGAAGCCAGGCTCCACTCTTGTGCGGCTTGAGCTCCCCCCCCAGAGGGCCGGGTGGCAGCCAGGGGAGGCTGGACCCTGGGGCCGAGCCCCCACGCTCAGCCCCACACCCTTCCCTGCGTGCCAGAGTGTGGATGACGACGCCAGCACCCACGACCGGGTGCTCTGGGCCATGCACGTCAGCGGCATGGACGACCTGCTCAAGTTCCTGGCCAGCTCCTCGGCCGAGCAGCAGTGGGCCCTGCACGTGCTGGAGATCGTCTCTCTGATGTTCCGGGACCAGGTGAGCCCGGGCGGGGAGCAGGGGGCCCGAGACAGGAGGGCGACCCCCCCTGCTGCCCCCCTGGGTTGGGAGCTGGCTGGATTAATCCACTTCCGGGGGGTGGGGGTGGGAAGCGATGTATATTTTGCAGGGGAGGGCCATACGGCAGCCAGCTGTGCCAAGGGGCTGGGGGACGACCCCTTCGTGCATGGGGGTGTTGGCGTCTCCCCAAGAGGCTCAGCATGGAGCCCCTGGCTGCTGGCCTCACCACCCCACCTGCAAGGGCTCTCAGTAGGGCCTGGTGCCTTCACCCTAACCCCCACCACGCCCCCCCAGGCCGGTGCAGCCGTGCCCGCTGGGATATGTAGTCCCCCAGGCCGGTCCCCATCGTAGGACGGGGAGGTCACCAGCCTGCTGTCCCAGCAGGATCCGGAGCAGCTGGCGGCCACGGGGCAGGCCCGCCCGGCCAAGGAGCAGGCGGCAGACGTGAGGGACCTGGAGCTGCTGCGGCAGAGGGAGCTGGCGGAGAGGAAGAGCCGGGTCTTCCAACGAGGGAGCAGGTGAGCTGGGGGCTGCGGCTCCCCTCGGAGGAGTGGGCTCGACACCAACCTGGCCACATGGGTTTGGGGCTCCACACGCCATCTAGATCTCCATGGCGTGCTGTTTGTCCGGTGGGCAGCCGCTAGCAGGGGGCTGCGGGTCGGGTTTAGGGGGGAGCCCAGGGCTGGGGTAGGAGGGGGCTGCAGGTCAGGGTTGAGGGGCGTGAGCAGAGCTGTGGGGAGGGGGGAGCCCAGGGCTGGCCTAGCGGGGGGCTGTGGGTCGGGGTTGAGGGGCACCGAGTTTTGCTGAAGCTGCTCGGGCCCACCCTTCTCATGCCCCTCAGGTGGGAGGGCACCACGCTCCTGTGGGCCAGAGGCTGCTGCCTTCTGGGGGCCGCTGCAGCTCACCTCCTTCCCGCTCACCCCAACCCCTCTCCCCCCAGGCACTCCCGGTTCGGCGGCTCCTATGTGGTCCAGGGGCTGAAATCCATCGGCGACAGGGACCTCGTGTTCCACAAGGGGCTGCACAACGTAGGTGCCTCCCCTCGACGCCTGGCCGGCCTTACCGGGGAGAGGGGAGCTGTGTGTATGTTGGGGCGGGGAGGGCGGTGACAGATCGGGGAGCTCTCTCTTGGGGGCTGAGGAAGTAGCAGGGCCGGAGGAAGGCAGCAGAGACTGTTCCAAGGCTGTTTGGATCCCACGTGCCCCACGGCTGGGACATAGGCCGGACCCTGTGGATCCGTGACAGAGCGATCGGGCTGGGTGGGGGGGGTGGTCCTCTCCTCACTCTTCTCCCCCCCCCCGCAGCTGAAGGACCATAGCCACGACCTGGGCAAGGAGCCACGGCGGGTCCCGAAGCGCAGGCAGCCGGCCCGGGAGGCAGAGCCATGCCGGCGCTCGGCCCTCAACGTCCGCCTCTTCCTGCGGGAGTTCTGCGGGGACTTCCTGGAGAGCTGCTACAATCCCCTCATGCACCTGGTCAAGGTGAGCCCGGACGGCGGTCGCAGCAGCACCGGGCACCCCCCGGCCCCGCCTGCCGGACGGGCGCAGCTGGGAGCCTCTGACCCCAGGCGGAGCAGCGTCCCCTGGCTTCTGGGGGGGCAGAGATGCAGGGGGCGAGGGGGGCAGCTCCGGGGTTGGCGATTCAGCATCACTATCTTCAATCCCGTCAGCGCCCCTGAAGCTGCATGGGAGGGTCTCTTGGTGGGGGGCTGGACAGGAGGGTCCCTGCTGGCCCCCCACCAACCTATATGCGCTCCCAGGACCAGCTGCTCCGGGAGAAGAGCCAGCAACACGACGAGACCTACTACCTGTGGGCCATGGCCTTCTTCATGGCCTTCAACCGCGGCCGGCACTTCCGGCCCGAGCTGGTGTCCGAGACGGTCAGCGTCCGCGCCTTCCACTTCATCGAGCAGAATCTCACCGCCTATTACGAGGCCATGCTCCTGGACAAGAAGGAGGCCACGTCGTGGGCCAGGCGGTGAGCAGGGGGCCTGGCTGCCCCTCTCCACCAGGCCTGGGGGGCGCTGAATGGGACCGGAAAGGCCCTGTGCAGGGAGGGACGGCGGTTTAGTGGTTAGAGCTGGGGGCTGGGAGCCAGGACTCCTGCATTCTATCCCTCGTTCTGGGAGGGAGCATATAGTGGGTTAGAGAAGAGGGAAGGGCTAGGAGCCAGGACGCCTGGGTTCTTTCCCCAGCTCTCAACTCCGGGGGTCCTTGGTTGACTCCCTTCACCCTCTGCCTGCCACATTACCCTCCCCTGGGGGGCCAGGGATGCTGTGTCCTGCCCCCCCCACCTGAGCTAGGTGCCAAGTGCTGCTGGCCAAGCAGGGGGTGGGGAGGGCACTCTCCTGACCAGCCTCTGCTCCGTGCCCAGAATGCACCTGGCCCTGAAGGCCTACCGGGAGCTCCTGACAACGGTTCAGGAGATGGATCGCTCCCCAGACGAGGCCGTGCGGGACAGCAGCAGGATCATTAAGAGTGAGTGCAAGACCGCTCACCCCCCCAGGGGCCAGTCCGCACCCCCCCAGGGCACTCAGCGCTGCTCCCACATCGCAGGCCTGGGCCTTGGAGCCAGCTGGGGGGGGGTTGCTCTCAACTGGGGCTCCCCAGCTATGATATGGGGCGACACGGTCATGGTGGCCCTGGGGCCGGATCGGGGCCAGTCCCGGCCCTGGGGCCAGATCAGAGCTGGCACCCCCTAGAGGAGAAAGTCCCGGTGCCCCATCTCCTACCCCCCTGAGCCAGCCAGTCCCCTGCCCTGCAACCAGATTGGGGACAGTGCCCTCTAGAGGGAACCCCCCCCTTCCCCTAGGCTGCCCAGACCCAGCCCCAGCCTGTGTCATCCCACTTGCCTGGTGGGCACTGCTCTCTCGCTCTTCCGTGCTGTGACACGTGTTTTCCCCCCCTTCCCCCCTCAGATAACATCTTCTACCTGATGGAGTACCGGGAGCTCTTCCTCGCTCTCTTCCGCAAGTTCGAGGAGAGCCGCCAGCCCCGCTCCTTCCTGCGGGACCTGGTGGAGACCACCCACCTCTTCCTCAAGATGCTGGAGGCCTTCTGCCGGGGCAGGAACAACCTGGTGGTGCAGGTAGCCGGTGGGGTGGGGCCAGGCTGGGCTGGGGGGAGGTGCTTCGGGGGTGTTGTGTCTGGGGTGGGGGGTGTTACCAGATTTGCCCGTTACTTTGGGGTACGCTCATTTATTAGGGTCACTCTTTTGGGGGGGAGGGGTCTGTAATTTGTGTTCTCATATGGAGCTCCTTGACCGAGATCACACCCCACCCCACCCCGAGTGGACTGGGTCCATCAGCACTCTCATGCTGACCCCCTTATATGTCCCTGGACTCGGTGGCTGGGCCGAGCAGCACTTCCAAGCTGCCACTCTCGTATACCCCAGGTTCAGCACGTCCCTATCCCCACTTTCACGTCACGATTGTTCTGGTAGTGACCCACTTGATGAGCAAACCCCACACTCTTTTTGGGCGTTACAGGGATCTTTAGCTTAGGTAAGAGAAGCGTGGCTTCAGAGTAAATGGGGAAGCTAAAAACACAAAAGAGTAAAGTTCTGAGAGAGAGAGAGAGAGAGAGAGGGGAAACAACCAGCTTAACCATAAAAGTTATTTATTGAATAATAGTGATAACCACACAAGGAGAGCCTAAACCAACATAACAGTTACATTATTAGTGATTACAAAAGTCAGATACAGAAAACTATACCTGATCACACAAGTCAGGGTTAAAAAGTTATACCTGAGGTAGAAATGAAAACAGAGAGAGAGCTGGGGTCTCACCACCCCATGAGGCTTGAACTGGTCATGGTTCCCAGGTGATGGTGGTAGGTCAGGATCCTGAGTGCTGGAGACAGGCAGAGCCCCCAGTACGATCAGTCCGGAGACAATGAAGTCCCAGTGGAACTGATGCAGAGTTTGGATCCAGGCATGAGAAAACTGACTGGAGTGTGCGTCGGGGTTTTTGTAGGGAAACAGCCATGGTTCAAGGGAGAACAGAGATTTGTTTATAGGTAAACGCATGACTCAAGGGCTTTCTCTAGGCTAGACAATAGGGGCTGATCACTGGCTCTGAGTGGTGGTCCTTCCAGGGAGCTCCCAATGTAATTAGGCTGCTTCAGTATTTTGGATATCAGTCAAGGATTCATGTCTAGAATTGGTCTGATAACTGCTGAGCTGGGTGTGTGCAGGCGTGGGTTCGTTCACATCTGGGGCAGAGATCCCCCATCATGCAGGGCTTCCCTGCTTTTCTGGTCCCAGAGTTCAGTGCGGTTCTTGCCTTGGAATCTCTGTTCTCCGTTCTGTCTGCTAATGGAGATGCCTCCCTATCCCATCTTCGATGCAGATGAGGCTAGGGCAGTTGCCTTAATCCTGTCACGAGGGGTCTAGGTGTGTCTCCCAGCGCCCTTCACTGCTCTCTGCAAGTCTTTTCCCTGATCGGTTTTGGCTCAAGCAGACACTTTGGGGCGGGGGGTGTCCTTCCTGAGTCACAGGCTGGATACTGCGCCCTGGTTCCCCAAGAACACAGAGCTGACTGGTATCAGGGCACCTGCTTATTTGCCCCCCTTGGACAGGGGGAGGTGCCCCTGATCTGACACAGGGCCATGCTAACCCCTCTCTCCCGCCCGGGTGGGTACAGGGGGAGCGGGGCTGGCCCCTGGTTTGGCCCAGAGCTCCCCATTTCCCGCCCAGCTGTGGCCAGTTTTCCCTTACCTCACGTGGCCAGCAGGGGGCGCCAGAAGCTCGGCTTCCTGTGTGCCTCGGGCAGGGGGTTTGGGTCCGTGCAGCCTGGGGTCTGCCAGCCGTTTTGGGGGGAGCATTGGGGGGGGCCTCTCACCACGCCGTCTCCTCCCTGCAGAGCAAAAGAGTGAGGAGGAAGAAGCAGCCCCGGGCCGGCCGGGCAGCCCCCCCAGCACAGCCCCGCGCCCCCCAGGAGCTGGAGGAGCTGTGGCCCAGCCTGGCGGAGCAGCTCGGCGCCTGTGCCCAGGTAGGAGGGGGCAGCAGCTGGGGTCCCTGCAGGGTCTGGGTCGGGGCTGCCCTGCGGGACCGGGCCCAGCGTGGCTTGGGCATCACCGGGAGCGTGGCCTTGTGGGCCTGTCGCATGCACAGGCCACGCCCCTCAGGGGCCACGCTAGGTGGCAGGGGAGTCTGTGGGGACCCCCCCTGGCGTGGGCATCTGGGGCAACCCTGAAAGGGCAGCTGTATCCTCATCGTGTTTGGGGGGCAGGACGGGCCCCCAGGGGCCACGGTTGGCTGAATCCGTGGGGCAGGAGCGCTGCTTTGGTGGAGGGGGTGCTGCTCTGGGGGCCCAAGCCCAGTGGGGGTATGGGGCCTGGTTCAGTGGAGGCAGGTGGCATTCTGTGGGGGCTGGGCTCAGGGGGCAGATGCCCCCCTGAATGGGGCCAGCCCCCCAGTGGGACATGGTGCTGTTCTGTGGCACTTCCCTGGGCAGGGCTGGATCTGGCCCCTCCCTGCCAGGCGCTGAGTCACCCCAGCCTCCCCCCCACTTCTCTGCCAGGGGGCTGAGCCCCTCCCGGAAGATGTGGTCCCCTTCGACGCCGCCTCGGAGACCCCGGTGGAGGAGCAGCGAGCGGAGGCCATGGTGCGCATCCAGGACAGCCTGCTGGGCCACCAGGCGCCGGCCGCCCTGACCCTGCTCCGCTCCGCCAGGTACGGCGCCGGCCCCACTGGGCGTGGTGGGCTGGGGTGGGGTGGGGACCCCATGCCCTGGCCGGGGGGAGCCCCGGCCAACGGGGCGTGCGGGGGGGGCCTCTCACTTCCCCGGCGCCCCGGCTCGACCTGCCTGTGTCCCTTTCCCAGGGAGGTGTGGCCCGAACAGGACGTGTTCGGCTCCCCGCAGGCGGCCCTGGAGGAGGAGATCCAGCTGCTGAGACAGATTCTCTTCGCTCCTCTTCCTCGTGAGTATCCTTGCCTGGGGGCAGGGGTCGTTTGGGGGGGGGCTCCTCTCCCATCACCCCAATGCCCCGCACCCCACACACACACAGTCTGACGGCTCCAGCCTGGCCCCCAGCTGCAGTTCGCGTTTCCCTCCGGACGCAGCTGGCTGGCTCTGTCCAGCCATTCCGCCCCGGCCCCTCCCCGCTCAGCTGGGAGCCCCGTGTCCGCTTAACCTCCGAGTGCCTAGGCTGGGTGTGGGCAGGGGTGGTGATGGGTGGGCAGCCCCAGGGTAAGGAGCCGGCTGCGTGTGCTGTCATCGACTCCCTGGGAGGCCTCCCGTGTCTGGTGGCGCCGCGTCCCCGTCATCCCGGGGTGTCTGGACATCGCAGGGCAAGCGGCGCCCGAGGTCGAGGAGCCGGGGGAGGAGGAGGAGGAGGAGGAAGAGGAGGTGGAGGAAGAACTGGCATCTGTCCAGGTGTCAGAAAAAGAGTTCAACTTCCTGGATTATCTGAAACGGTGAGGGGGGCGCGGCGGGGAGGTCGGGTCAGGGCTGCAGGGCTGGGACACGCTCTCTCCAGGAGTCCAGCGGGGCTCACGAGCCCCCCGCCATGGAGGTCGAGGTGCCCTGGATCCGAACGCTGGGCGCACTGAGCCCCCAGGCTGGGCAGAACGTCTCCGGGCTGGCAGATGCTGTCACCGTGCGGGGTGACTCTTGAGTATGTGGAGGGACCTGTGGGGCAGGCAGGACTCCTGGCTTCTATTCCTGGCTCTGTGTGGCATTGAGCAAGTCGTTTCCCTGCTCTGTGCCTTGGTTTCCCCATTGGGTACAGGGAGGCTGAGCCCTGCTGCTTGTGTGTGGGGAAGGGGTGTCAAAGGGGCCCCGTCCCTCGGCTGAGCCGTCCCACCTGTATGTCGGGGGCTGGGGGGGGCCAGGTTTGCCAGCGCCAGCGTGGTCAAGGCCTACGTCCTGCTGCTCCGGGGCTACCGACAGAACAGCGCCCACACCAACCACTGCGTGGCCAAGATGCTTCATCGCATCGCCTACGACCTCAAGATGGAGGCACTGCTCTTCCAGCTCTCCGTCTTCTGCATCTTCAACCGCCTGCTCAGCGACCCCTCGGCCACGGCCTACAAGGTGAGGGGCCCCGGGGCAGGGCCCTCCCTTTGCCAGGCTACGCCTGCGTCGCCAACCTGCCAGCAGGGAACGGCCAAGGCCGAGAAGAGGGGCCTCGAACCTCCACGCTCCCGTGTCAGTTAGAGCAGCCTTGGGGCTGCTCTGAGCTAAGCCCTGCTCCCTGCAGGCCCAGGGAAGCAGAGAATACCCGTGATGCGGTGCATAATCTTCCTCTCCCCTCTGTCACGTGCTCTGTGCTAGCCCATTGCGCTCCAGCTATGGAGATAACAGACCTACTACTGCTGCCCCCTAAGGGAGCTCCTCTGTTGGCTCAAGCGGTCCAGGCCCATGCGTTCAGTCCAGAAGGTTCCCAGTTTGGTGCTGGGGAAAGGGGGGGTGTTTATGGTGCCGCGAGGCCTCTAACCTTCCCCTGCCTCCCCAGGAGCTAGTGACCTTTGCCAAGTACGTCCTGGGCAAGTTCTTTGCCCTGGCAGCGACCAACAAGAAGGTCTATGTGGAGTTGCTGTTCTGGAAGAGCACGGCCACCGTGCGAGAGATGACGGAGGGCTACGGCTCTCTGCAGGAAGGAGAGGAGTGAGTCTGGGTTGGGGGCTGCCAGCCGGAAGGAGGCCCTGGGACAGGGTGGCGGTGAAGGGTCTAAGCCCCCTCTTCGTTACCCGTATTCTTGGCCTGGACCTGCTGCTACTTAGAGCAGCCTTGGGGCTGCTCTAGCTTATGCTGTGCTAGGGCAGGGGAAGTGCTGACACCGGCTGCACACAGTCCCCAGGAAGCCCTGCGCACGGGGGTGGCTCTCAGGGGAGGGACATTGGCACCCCATTTAAGGCCAGATTGCAGGACGGTGACCCTATGGCCGGGCGTCCCTCCTTCCCCACCCCACATGCTGCAGGTGGCTAGAGCCCTGGGGTCCCAGCTGGGGATGGCAGGGTCTCCGACTCCAGCAGCACCTCACTGGGTCTCTGCTTCCCCCAGCTCTGGTGCCCGGAGGGCCCCCAAGTGGACACTGCAGGAGGAGGAGGAGCTGCGGGAGCTGTACCTGAAATACAAGGGAGTGGAAGGTACCAGCTGTCTTGTTAATGACCTGCCAGGGCCTCTGGGTTCTGGGGAGTTGCCCAAGACTCACTGGGCCAAGCCAGGACTCCTGGGTTCCCTCTCAGCTCTGAGAGGGGAGTGGGGGCTAGTGGTTGGAACAGTGAGGCCTGGAACTCAGAACTCCCAGGTTCTATCCCTGGCTTTGCCACGTTGACCGTGAACTACTTTACCCTTCCCTGTGCCTCAGTTTCCCCCATCTGTACAGCAAGGGCTCTGTGACGTACCGGGGCACAGTCCAGACTAATGTGGGGGCGCTATCACCCCTGCCCTGCAACCTGGGGTGCCTCACAACGCCTTGCTGTGGTAGCTGCCACAGGGCCTCTCACAAACCTCCAGGCTACCAGCCGCCCCGTGTCTGCCTGTAACTGCAGCCTGCCAGTCACATGCCAAGGCAGCCCATGTACGAGGTGGATGATGGGGGGGCGGGGGTGACTAAAGGGGTCCCAGGCTTCCAGCCCTGCTCCGGGGTTGGGGGACAGGGAGTTGGGGGGCGCCGTTTCTCGTAATCGCGCCCTGGCCTCTCCCCAGGTGCGGACGTCATCGGCAGCATCCTCGCACACCTGCGGGCTCCCAGCCGGACCCGGAAACAGGTCATCAAGCAGCTGGTGCGGCTGGGGCTGGCCGAGAGCGTGAAAGATTTCCCGCGGGAGAGGTGGGTGCCCCCCGCACCACTCGGGAGCTGAACAGCAGGGCTTGGGGGGGGGGGCCAAGGGGGAGCCCCGAGCCAGTCACAAAGTGAAAAGAACCCCGGTGTCCGTGCACAACCCAGACCTTGATTCGGGGACTCTGTGTGGCAGGGACAGTAAATCCCCTGCTCTCTGCATGGGGGGCAGGGGGGTATCCAAGGGGAGGTGGGCACTGTGGGGCTGGGGGGGGGGGGGGACTCGGAGCCAGGACTCCTGGGTTCTAGTCCTGCCTCTGGGAGGGGCGAGGGGTCTAGTAGTGGGGGGGGGTGGAGGGCTGGGAGCCAGGACTCCTGGGTTCCATTCTCGGCTGATCCCCTGTGACCGTAGGGGAGTCCCTCCCTGTCCCAGCGCGGTGTGATCCGCGGTTGGGGGGCGCGGGGGCGGGGAGTCCCTCCTGCCCCTGAGTGCCCGTGTTCTGGCCCAGGAAGGGGACGCGCCTCGTGCTGTGGACGGAGGAGCAAGAGCTGGAGCTGCAGCGGCTCTTCGAGGAGTTCCAGGGCGCAGAGGGTGAGCGGGGACCGCAGGGGGCTGCCCCGGGGGGCAGAACAGGGGGTGGGAGCAGATTGATTTGGGGGGGGGGCCTCTGATCAGCTGGGGCTCATTAACCTCCTCACCCCCTCATATCTCTGCGCCCAGTGTGATAAAGGGGCTCTCCAGCCTGATGCAGAATCTCTCCCCCCCCGGCAGATATCCTGGGTAACATCATGAAGCACCTCACGGCCAAGCGCTCCAAAGCCCGCGTCGTGGAGAAGCTGCTGAGCCTGGGGCTGGTGGCAGAGCGCAAGGAGCTGTACAAAAAACGCAAGAGGAAGCCTGGCTTGCCTGGCATGGTATGGCACTGTGTGTGTGTGTGTGGGGGGGGGTTGCCCCTGCTGGGAGGGGCAGTCAGTGGGTTCCCCCTTGCACCCAGGTCTTTGTGCTCACCTGGCTGTGTAGAACCATTCACCTCCCGTTTGTGTGGGATGTGTTTCCGTGGGGCTGAGGCCCATGGGGGGGGCTCTGAGGGCACCCCCCTGCCCTGGGGATCCCTTCCCCAGTGGGTGAGGTTGCTCATTCCTCAGCCGAGAAGATAGCTCCCTGCTCAGCAGCCTTCTCTGGCTTCTCTGGAGGGTCCCCGAGCACTTTATAGACCTGCTCCCCGAGGGCGGGCTCCGAATTGTGCGCACAGGGAAACTGAGGCACAGAGCTGGGGCTGTGACTCACATGTTGAATCAGTGGCAGATCTGGGGATAGAACCCAGGAGTCCTAGCTCCCAAGGCCGTGCCCCGCCCCTCCCCCCCCGGCTCTAGCCCACTGGACCCTACTCCTTTGTGATCAGATGCAGCTGAGTCTGGGCCGGGCACCCTCTCATACCCAGCTCTCCCCCTCCTCCCCCTGATGGAGCCTGGGCGGGACCCCCCACCCTTTCCATATGACTTTACCATCGCTCCCATCCCTTCCAGAGCGAGGACAGATCCCCATGGGGTGCAGCTGGCCGGGAGGACCCTGCGGAGGAGGAAGAGGAGGAGAGCGACAGTGAGGAGGAGGAGGCCTGGGAGGAAGGGGGCGCAGGCAACAGGGCCACGGAAGGGCCCAGGGAGCAGGGCACTGAGAACCAGGCGGCGCCGGAGCAGGACGTGCAGGGCCTGGCGCGCCACCTGAGGCAGGGAGGTGAGGAGAGCGCTGGCTCCCCCAGTGGCGGCAGGGGGGACTGCACTTGTGAGTGCCTCCTGCTGGCTTGGGGGGCATGTGGGCCGCTGCTTGGCTTGAGCGGATGGGGGCCACTGGGCCTCTGTTGGGGGTGGGATGGGGAGCAGTGAATGCTGGCTGCCTCGGCTCCCCAGCCCAGACACACAGGGGTTAAGGCCTCTGCCCGCACTGGCCCCCCAACCCCAGAGAATGCAGCCCCACGGCTCCTTAAAGGGGCCCCGTCCGCGTTCAGCCTGACCCCGTCTCCCCCGGGAGCTCTGGGCCAGGGCTGACCTGGCCCCACTGCCTGCTGGGAACCCTGGCTTGTGAATTTCCAGCTCGGTGCGGCGTTGTGTGTCTCCTCCCCCCCCCCGCCCCTTTCCTGGGGGCCATCTCTCACCCCCGCCCTCCCTTGTGCCCGCAGGCCTGGCGGGCTCCTTGCTGTGGCTTCAGAACTGCCTGAACCGAGCGGCCGAGGACCGGGAGGAAGACGGTTAGTGGCGGGGGGGGCAGGATCGGTGCTGGGAGGGCGGCCCCGGGCATGGCCCTGCTGCACTCGGGAGGTGCTGGCGGTTTCTCCCCGGACTCCGCACGGAAGGTCCTGGGGGGACGGCTGGTGAATGGGATCTGTTCCCTCCTGGGGGTGAAATGGGGCACCCCAATACCGGCTGGAGTGAGAGGCTCCTTGGGGCCAGCCCGGGGCATCGGGAGGGGATCCATGTGCATCTCTCCCCTACGCTGCGCCCACGTGGGCCCCCCGAACCCTCCCGGCACTAGCGCCCCCACTTGGCGTTGCCCGGTTTCGAAGGATCCCGCAGCTGTAGCCCCGACCCCCCAAACCCCCATGTGTGGGGCGCGTTCATCCTCACGGCGCCCCCTGTCCCCAGGCACCACCCAGCCCGTGCCCTTGGTGCCACTCTTGGAGGAGAACGAGGACGCCATGGAGAACCAGGGGTTCCAGAAGCTGCTGCGGAAGGTCGGGGTTCGGGCCCCAGCTAACGAGCAGGTAATTACCTCCCCGCCCCAACACACACAAGGCGTTGTGAGGGGGGCTGGCTTGTGCCCTGGAGGGAGGGGAAAGGATTTTTTGTGGGGGGGTCCAATCCAAGTAGTGGGGAGAGAGGGACATGGGCATAAGCACTGGGACCCCCCCCACCTGAGTGCCCCCTTCAGCCTGTGCTTGGCACTAATGCCCCACCCCCGCCCCCCTGCAGGAATCCTTCTGGCGCATCCCGGCCAAGCTGAGCCCCGAGCGGCTCCGGCGCCTGGCTGCCTCTGTTGCGCAGGAGGAGCCTGAGGAGGAGGAAGGCTCCCCGGGGGGGCCGGACGCCGGCCCGGAGCAGAGAGCCCCGGCCCTGCAGACCTTGCGGCTGGCCAGGAGGAAGAGAGGGGCCCCAGCCTTGCCAGGTGAGCGATGAGTGCGGGGGTTGGCCTTGGAGGCTGCCCCAGGAGGCAGGGGACCGGCTGGGCAGTGGGGTGGGGGTACAGGTGTGTTGTTCAGTCCACACGCTCTCTCTCTCTCTCTCTCTCTGATGCTTTCACTTTCTTGTCCCATTTCAGAGGAGGAAACGCCTGGCTCCGAGCAGCCCCCAGTTTCCCCAGGGTCTGATCTGCAGAGGTGAGAGTCAGGGGTGGTAACCTAACCCCCTTCCCGGGCTCTATGCCTACACAGGACTCCTGGGTTCTGTCCCTGGCTCTGGGAGGGCAAGTGGGGCCTGGTGGGTTGGAGCGAGTGGGAACTGGGAGCCAGGACTCCTGGGTTCTGTTTGTGTCTCTGCCTCTGACTTCTTATTGCGGGGCAGGGACATCCTAAGGCAGTGCCTCAGTTTCCCTATCTCTAACAGGTAATGATGTCCTATCCAGGGGGGTTGAAGTCTAGTGTTCACAAAGCACTGGGCTGGGTTGGAGCGGAGAGCTGGGGGTGGGAGGTGCTGGGGTTGCCCCTAATCCTTTCCCCATCATTGCAGGGTCTGTACCGTCCAGTCGCAGCTGGGCCCCAAGCGGAGCCGTGTGATCCACAGCGACGACGACGAGGACCCCGAAATCCAAGGTCTCCGAGCGCCTCCCTCTGCCCATCCCTGCAGCCTGGCTGGCCCTGGGTGCACGAGGCCCCCCTGCCCCCCATGCACACAGGATGGGGGATGGGCACTGTTGGCAGTTGCCATCCTGGGGCAACCCAGGGGCAGAGCCAAGTGGGGCCCCAGGTGCCTCCTGCTCTGGCAGGGGCAGGAGGGGGAGGAATAGCCCCTGGCTGAGTAAGATGGGCCACTCCTGGGAGGCTGAGGGAGAGGGGGGTCGCCCTGAGGGGCAGAGAGATGGGGGTTCAGCTGAGGGGGCTGAGCCGGGAGGGGTGTGGGGGACTCAGCCCTGAGGTCCCTTGTCTGTTCTTCCTTTCAGCTGAGGCACCAGCTCAGCCGGACCCCACCTCGGACAGGGAGGGGACATGGCCCCCCCGCCGGAGGAAGCGCCTGCGGATTGAGGAGGAGGAGGAGGAAGATTAAAGGACCCTGGCCGGACCCGCCCCCCCCAGGCGAATGCTCCTCCAGGCTGCTCTCCACGTGCTGGGCTATGCTTCAGACACTCCCCTCCACCCGTTGCTTATTGGCCGCACAGAGACTGGGCTAGGCCGTGTCCGGCTGGGTGGGCCCTGGGTCCCTGTGCTCCTGTCTAGAAGAGCCAGAGCGAGCCAGCCAGGGAGGGCCTGTGTGCGGTGTCTGGTACGGGGGTCTGGATCTGCTGGGCCAGCATCTTGGCAGCCTGGCAGGGTGGGGCCTCTGGCAGATCAGTGGGGCTGGACCAGCCATCACCCCGGCTCGCTCAGGGGAGGGGCTGGTGTAGTGGGGGAGTGTCCCACCTTCTCCCCCGGCTCATTAGCCAGCTCCCAACCCCTGCTGCCACCTGCTTTCATGCTTTTCGGCTGCCTGCTGGGTACCCAAGGGCATTAACTCCCCTTGCCCCCCGCCCCCGGCTCCGGGAGCTCTCCCCATCTCATTCCTATTCCCCAGCCCCCTTTGTCGTTTGACTTCCAGCAGGAGTTAGCAAACAAACCAGGGGCTGGGTGTTGTGTCATTGCGAATGGGCAAAGGCCAAAATAAAACGGGCTCAACCTTCCCTCTTGTCTCCCTTCTGCAGTGGTGGGGGGTGGGCCAGGGCTGCTGGGCGTGGAGGGGACAGGGTGTCAGGACTCCTGGGTTCTGGCCCCATATGCGGGAGGGGAGCAGAGCCCTGTTATTCTCACCCCGGCTCAGGTCTCCCCTCCCTACACTGTCCTCAGCCCCTAGGATGGTTCTCCTCTCCCCCCCATGCCTGCAGTGTCTGCTACCCTAGAGCCAGCTGGGAGGGGCCCTGGCCCAGCCTGGTGACATTGCACAGGGGAGAGGGGTCTTTGACTTCTTTTTACCAACAGCTACAAAAACAAGGTGAACAGAGGCCCTGGCGTGAGCTCAGCCAGGGCAGGGACAACACCCGCGCCGGCCTCACCCAGCTCCCGTGGTCCCTGCTGCCCTCCCCTCCCAGCCCCGTGGTCCCTGCCTGCCCAGCGGTCACCCTGCCAGGGCAGGGTCACCCTGCTGCAGAGAGAGCATGTGGGGGCTGCAGAGGGGAAAGCTGTCACGCCTGTCCCTGGAAGGGGGGAGCAGGGGCCCGAGGCTGTTGCAATCAGCTGCCTGATAAGGGATCACCTGGTCTGGAGACCTCCCCCAGGTGGGCTATAAAAGGAGCCAGGCAGGCTCTGGGCCAGGCATCCTGCCATCCCTCCCGGCGCCCAGGAGCTCCTGATCTCGTCTGTGCCCAGGTGAGTGGAGGCTGTAACCACCCCCCTGCCTCAGAGGTTTGTCCCCACTGCTCTCGCTGCCTGAGGCTGCTGAGGCCCGGGGGGGCTGCACGTTTACACAAGGCCTTTGCACCAGGGTTGGTTGCCAAACCCCAGCAGGGACCGGTGGGGAGCAGCTCTGTCATTGGGGGCTGGGGGGGACTGCTATCGGTGTGCAAATCCATGCCACTGAGCTGGGCGTGGGGGGAAATGCCCTGTTTGCCCATAGGGGCGGAGGACTGGAGGCTGCCTGTGTCAATCAGACATGTTGAGCTGGAGGGGGCCTGTGTGGCTGAGCTTGGGGTGGGGGGGCATTTTCCCCTTGCCCTGGGCTGCTGATGGTGGGGGCTCTTCTCCTCCAATCTCAGGCAGCTCAGTGGGAATGGCCAAATTGGTGCCCACCAGCTTCACTGTTTCCTGGGGCGGGAAGAGAATTCCTCCCTGGTGCATTGTCCGTCCCACCCCCCCCAGGTTAGTGCAGCTGCTGCAACACTGGGAAATGAGGACCTGCTTTGCTGTCTGAAGCCCCCCCCCCCCCCCCCCCGCCCCCGTGCTTGGCTCCCGGGGCTCGGCCTATGGGCACCCTTGGGAATTCAAAGGGACTGCGGGTGCTCCTCAATCCCAACCTCCAGCCACCTGCTCTCCCAGGACTGGACTCCCCTGTGATAATGATGCCTGATTCTTCGCTTGCATGTCCCACTGCAGATCTCAAAGTGCTTTTCAGTGGGGAAACTGAGGCCCAGGCCCAGGCAGAGCTGGAAATAGAAGCCAGGCCTCCCAAGTTCCAGGCCAGCGCTGTGTCTACTAGGCCATGCTGCCCCCCCCCAGCTCTGCGGTCACCCTGACCCGCAGTCTCCTATCCCAGCCAGGCACTGCACATTTGAACCCTGGTCTCCAGAAGCCAAAGGCTGGTCCCTTGAGCCCAGTTGTGGGAGTAGCTGGCATCCCCTGCCAGAAGATCCCCTGCTGCAGGGAGGGGCTCCGGAGTCTTGTGTCTGTGACGTGTCCTCTTCAGCAGGGTCTGTGCTGCGCCCCCGAAAGACCGGCCCGCCATGCAACAGCCAGTTCTCCACTTCTGCCTGCTCCTGCTGTGCCATGAGCTACAGGGCCTCCAGCTGCCCGCCACACCGGGAGGCGCTGCTGGGACCGTCAAGCCCCCAGGGATGGAAGTGGCCTCCCTCCCCGCTTCTCCCGGTGCACCCAGCTCCCATCAGGCTGCTGCCAGGGTGCTGCTTGACTCCCTCCCAGGGCGGCTTCCCCAGCCAGGGCTCCCACGGGTGGGGGTCTCCTGCCAGGATTTGCTGCCCGAGGCCCTGGAGGGTTTCTCCCAGCTCCCGCCGCTGCCCCAGACCCTCATCATCGGGGCCTTAGCCCTCTCCCTTCAAGGGGCCGGCTGCCCCCGCCAGGCCAAGGGGCTGGTGCTGCGGCTCTATGGGACGGTGGGGGTGGATGATGCCAACGCACTGCTGCTGGGGATAGCAGGACTCCCGGGAACCCCCAGGAGAGGTGGGACCCCCCTGCTCTTCAACAGGGATCAGCTGGCAGGTGCGGGCCCCTGGCGTTGCTCGGGCCTGGCCCGGCTTGACAGCTCCCTGCTGTTGGGCCCGGTGGTCAGCACCCACGGCGCCTTCCCAGCTGCCGCCGTGGCCTGCCACAGGCTGGGGTCTGCCTGCGCCGGCGTGACCTCCAACGGGACCGCCTCCTTCTCGGTGATTGGACAGCCTGGCGCCTACTCCCGGCCAGGCCACGGGGCCCAGGCCTGGCTCCACCGGTGCCGCTGGGCAGGAAGGAACCGGCGCGGGAGCCCGGAGGCCTGCAGCAGCAAGCAGGAGCGGAAGGTGCATGGCTTGCTGGAGTGGGTGCCCCTGGTCAGCACTTACTACAACATGGGCACCAGCATCTACTACGCCTTCCAGAACTGCACGGAGCTGGCCAAGGAGCGGGGCCTCGAGGCGGCCCTGGACCTGAGCTACGACGTCCTCCTGGGGCTCGTGGGCGGGCCAGCGGGCAGCTTGGGCCTCGGCATAGGCATGGGTCTGAAGCCGGCCATCAAAGTGGGGGTGCGGTCTCTGATCAGCTACTTCCGGCAGGTGGAGCCGTCCGACGCCCTGCCCATGAGCTCCTCCAGCCCCGTCACCACGGCCAGCTCCTTCGTGCCGCCATCGGTCTGGGTGTGAATAAAGCGGGGCGCTGCCCATTCCTTGAGCTCAGTGCTGGTGTCCATGATGGGGGGGTTCCGGGGAGGGGAGCTGGCTCACAGCCAGCCCAGCTTCATGCCCAGCTGTGGCCTCCATGTGCAATGAGTTTGGTGGGTCTCAGCTCTGGCCCTGGTGGCTGGCTCTCTCAGCCACAGTGGGCACGGTGGCTGGAGTCTCTCCGGCCAATTTCCAGCTCCCTAGGTGGTGCTCTGGGGAGGAGGGAAGGACCCCATCCGCCACTTGCCAACTCAGCATGAGCGCCTGTGCATGACCTTGATAAGGGGCATGTGATCTCCGGCCAGGGTTAGCCTGACCCAGGGCAGCCAGCTGCCACGAGTTGAGTCTAAAGATCAGCAGGTCTCAAAGGTGCTGGGTGGCCAAATTTCTCCCAGATATCATCATATCACATAGAAGATTAGGGTTGGAAGAGACCTCAGGAGGTCATCTAGTCCAACCTCCTGCTCAAAGCAGGACCAATCCCCAACTAAATCATCTCAGCCAGGGCTTTGTCAAGGGCCTTAGAAACCTCTAAGGAAGGAGATTCCAGCACCTCCCCAGGTAACCCATTCCAGTGCTTCACACCCCTCCTTGTGAAATAGTGTTTCCTGATATCCAACCTAAACCTCCCCCACTGCAACTTGAGTCATGAAAGACCCTGGGGTCAAATCGTCTCCTGCAGCCTGCCCAGTCCAGCCTCGGCCTGGCTAATGCAGCTCGGCATTCGCAGGGTTTTGTTACCAGCCAGGAAAGTGCAGGCTAGTAATTACAGCGGGGCAGTCGGAGCCAGGACTTCTGGGTTCTGGCCCTAACTTGGGCCCGTTTGTCAAGTGCTTTGAGATCCATGGCTGACCAGCACTAGGTACGCAAGGGCAGGGCTTGAAAGCAGTCGGCTGCCAGATCCCCCCACCAGCAGGCAGGTGAACTCTGGCTGCAGGCAAGCAGGGGAAGGTCCTGGCCCCTTGATTTGGTGCCTGGGCCCGGTGCAGTGCATGGGCTCCGGGCGTCCCTGCTCCTCCCTCCCTCTCCTTCCCCTTCCCACTCCCACCCTTCCTCTCCCTGCTCCCCCTTCCCCTCCCCTCCCTGCTCCCCACCTCCACCCTTCCCCTCTTTCCCCTCCCTTCTTCCCCCACCCCTTCCCCTTCCCACTCCCACCCTTCCTCTCCCTGCTCCCCCTTCCCCTCCCCTCCCTGCTCCCCACCTCCACCCTTCCCCTCTTTCCCCTCCCTTCTTCCCCCACCCCTTCCCCTTCCCACTCCCACCTCCACCCTTCCTCTCCCTGCTCCCCCTTCCCCTCCCCTCCCTGCTCCCCACCTCCACCCTTCCTCTCCCTGCTCCCCCTTCCCCTCCCCTCCCTGCTCCCCGCTCCCCACCTCCACCCTTCCTCTCCCTGCTCCCCCTTCCCCTCCCCTCCCCTCCCTGCTCCCCACTCCCCACCTCCACCCTTCCTCTCCCTGCTCCCCACCTCCACCCTTCCCCTCCCTGCTCCCCCTTCCCCTCCCCTCCCTGCTCCCCGCTCCCCACTCCCCACCTCCACCCTTCCCCTCCCTGCTCCCCACCTCCACCCTTCCTCTCCCTGCTCCCCACTCCCCACCTCCACCCTTCCCCTCCCTGCTCCCCACCTCCACCCTTCCTCTCCCTGCTCCCCCTTCCCCTCCCTGCTCCCCACCTCCACCCTTCCCCTCTTTCCCCTCCCTTCTTCCCCCACCCCTTCCCCTTCCCACTCCCACCCTTCCTCTCCCTGCTCCCCCTTCCCCTCCCCTCCCTGCTCCCCACCTCCACCCTTCCCCTCCTTCCCCTCCCTGCTCCCCCCACCCCTTCTTCTCTAGGCCACGCCCCCTATCCCAGTCCCCGCCTCCCGGGTGACGTGATTTCTGGGAAGTCGGTCGGCCTGCTCCTGCTTTGGGCTCGGCTTTTCCGCCCGGCGCCTCCCCTCCCACCGCTGCCGTCTCCACCAACCAGCGCCGGGCAGGGGCGGGGTCTCCTCCCAGACACGGAAGAGGGGCTCCTCTGGGCGGCGGGAGGGCAGTGTGGTGCCCGGCACTGCATCCTGTAGGGACCTGGGAGCTGGTCCGGCGAGGTGAGGGGGGCGGGGCTGGCTCTGGGGGGCCCCGGCACTGGGGAGCTTGGGGGAGGGGTATCTGGGGGGCACTGGGGACTTTGGGGGCGGGGCAGGGGAGCAGAGGGGAGGGGTTTCTGGGGGGCACTGCGGCGTTAGGGGGCAGGGGAGGGGTTTCTGGGGGGCACTGGGGAGTTTGGGGGTGGGGGGACAGGGGAGGGGTTTCTGGGGGGCACTGGGGAGTTTGGGGGTGGGGGGACAGGGGAGGGGTATCTGGGGGGCACTGGGGACTTTGGGGGCGGGGCAGGGGAGCAGAGGGGAGGGGTTTCTGGGGGGCACTGCGGCGTTAGAGGGGAGGGGTTTCTGGGGGGCACTGGGGAGTTTGGGGGTGGGGGGACGGGAGGGGTTTCTGGGGGGCACTGGGGAGTTTGGGGGCGGGGGGCAGGGGAGGGGTTTCTGGGGGATGCAGGGGAGCTTGGGTGTTTCTGGGGGGCATGGGGGAGCTGGGGAGGGTTCTGGGGGCACTGGGGAATTTGGGGGCAGGGGAGCTGGGGGCACTGGAGAGTTTGGGGGCAGGGGGGCAGGGGAGGGGTTTCTGGGGGCACTGGGGAGTTTGGGGGCAGGGTTTCTGGGGGGCACAGGGGAGCTTGGGGGGTTTCTGGGGGGCACGGGAGAGCTGGGGAGGGTTCTGGGGGGCACGGGGGAGTTTGAGGCAGTGCAGTGGAGGGCTGCTCTCAGTGCCAGCTGATGAGTCTTTCAGCACCAGTGAAAGCCCACCCCGTGGCGGGGGGGCAGGGCTGGCTGTCATGGTGCCCTTCCCCACGGGGCAGGAGCCTCCTGGCCAATGTTACCCCCCACCCTCCCTTCCCTTCCCTTCCCCAGGTCCCCCTACCTGTTTTGAGCCCCTGTGGGGAAGGGGGCGGGACGAGGCTGCCATGGCGGGTAGGGGTGTCATGGCATGGCCAGGGCAAGGTGGCGCTGCTCTGGGCAGCGGCTGGCACCCGCCACCCCCTGGTGCGTAAGGCCCTGAGCAGAGCAGAAGTCCCCAGTGGGGCAGAGATAAGAAAAGTGCCCCCGGGGGATCAGGGAACTGAGTCTAGTTCAGTTTCCTTCTCCCCCAGGCTTCGGGTGATGCAGCTGGCGACGCTGCCCGGCTCTGGCTGTGCACGGTGAGATCCCACCCATGGTGGGCAGCTGGGTGCCCCCCGCAGGGCCCCTCCCTAGCAGCCCCCGGCTTCCCTTTGGGGAGCTCGCTGGGGAATCCCAAACGCCAATAAATGAGCCCCATTTCGCGGCCGGGTAGCTGGGACGGTCTGTCACAAAGCCGGCTCTGAACTCCTCGCCCGAGCCCCTAGGTAGGGGCAGAAATCCGCCTGGCGCTGCCCAGCTGCACCGAATCCCTCCTCTGCCCACCCCAAAGGGTTTAACCCCACGGGAGCCAAGCCCGGAGGGGAGCCGGCTGCGGGGGGAGCCAGTCTGGGGGGGTCCGAGGAGGAGAGGACGGGGCTCATGCTCAGGCCCGGGGGGCCTGGGGTGACAGAGTCTTGGAGGCCAGAAAGTCCCATGGGGTCATCGACTGGGCTCGTGTCTAGTCAGGCCCAGGCCTGTCCCCTCCCTGGTGGATCGGCATAGAGGAACAAGGCACCTCAGGGCTCTGAACACGATTTGGGTCTTGCTAGGCAGGGTGTGTCGGGGGTGTGTGTTGGGAAATGGCTGCAAGTGCTGCGGGTGCCAAGCTGTCGGGAGCTAGGCCAGCGGAAGGAGTTCTGGCACGGAAGTTAATAACGGAACTAGGGGGCATTTAGTAAGTTGCCCTTGACCCGGCCTGTTTCCTGCAGCCCCTGCTAGCCGAACCCTGGGCTCCCCCACAGTTCCAGTGAGCCGCTTCTGGCTGAAAGCCCCCAAGACTCCCAAGGATTTGTGCTGTTCATGCCTTTAAAGAGACAAACGTTTTCCAGCTCCACGGGGGCCCCAAAGTGAGCGTCTGGCTTTGCAGAAGGCCCGCAGACCCCCCTGAGTCAGGGCCAGTTGCGGGTGCTTTGCCGTAACTGGAGCACTCATTTCCCCGGCTCCCCCAAGACGTCCCAGCGTTAGGCCCCAGCACTCGGGGGCATAGGGCCTGTTGGGTCCCGGGGCTGCAGCTGGGGGCACATGGTTTGTTTTGGTACCATCTGCACCTGAGTCTTCTCTCCTAGTTTCACATCCACATGCTGCTGTTCGGTCGAGTTCTCGAACGCCCACGTGAACGAACCCAGGCTGGGGGCGGGGGTGGCAGCCCCTGCTGGCAGCGGTGGGGCGTCCCGGCCTCCAGGCCCCTACGGGCAAAGTGATAGGGAGACTGGAACGACCTGGGGGGCATCGGGTGCCCTCTGCCAACTACGCCAAATCACTCTGCGGCTTTGAATCCACCTGGGGGTTCCTTTTATGCTGGGCTGGCATCCAGGGCTGGGCTAGCAGGGGGCTGTGGGTCGGGAGTGAGGGGCACTGGCAGACCTGCAGGTGGGAGGAGCCCGGGCTGGATTCTTGCCCCTAAAGGAAACTAGTGTCTGTTTTGAGCTGGGAGTGTTGGGGGGGATGTCTACAGCACCCCCTTTCCGTACAGAGCTGAGTCTGGTTCAGTGGCACCGTGGGATCAGGGCCTGCGGGGGGAGCTGGGTTAGAGCCACCGGGCCAGCGTCTGATCCTGGCAAGGCAACAGCGGCTGTTTCCCATGGTGGCTGCGGAGCCGGGAACGGTGGAGGCGCCAGGCATGGTCCTCCCCGTGAGTCAGGGACATGGGGCCTTTCCCCTGTAGGGGGCGCTGGCTCCGATCTGGCCCCAGGGCGGGGACTGGCTTGCTGGGGGGGGGGAATGGGGCATGGGGCCTTTCCTCTCTAGGGGGCACTGGCTCTGATTTGGCCCCAGGGTGGGGGCGGGGCGGGGGCTGGCTGGCTGGCTGGGGGTGGGGGGGATGGGAATGCCAACCACCAGAATAAAGCAGCACTAAAGGAGCGGCATCCACCAGCCAGGAGCAGTGGCCCCAGATGTGGTGAGCGGGGGAGGGTTCTGCCACATCTGGGCCTCTCTGTGGTTCTAAGAACGGCGGGTGTGGGGGGCTCAGCAGCCCCATGCCCCCAGCAGCTCGGGCAGCAGGCTCCAGGGAGGCAGGGGTTCAGCGGTGGCACAAAGGCATTTGCAGGTTTGTCCCTGGAGGGGAGCCAGGCCCTGACCCCTGGGGAGCCCGCACGCCAGTCCCCACCCTGGGGCTGGATCGGAGCCGGCACCCCTGAGAGGGGAAGGGCCCCGTGTCCCAGCCCCTGGCTCTGTTTCTGTGGCCCGGGGTCCTCCTCTTGCTGGTTTCCTGGGCTGGGTGTGAAGGCCCTCCCCCCAGCTCACCTGCTGCCCTGGTTTGCCTTCCCAGAGGAGGGGCTGAGACGCCAGGGAGGGCCCCACCATGGCCCAGTGGCAGGAGGTCCAGCTGCTGGAGAAGGCCTACCTGGAGAAGGTGCACGAGCTGTACTCGGAGGACCACCTGCCCATGGAAGTACGGCAATACCTGGCCCCCTGGCTCGAAGACCAGGACTGGTAACTGCGGGGCTGGGGAGGGAAGGGTTAACTGGGGGGGGGGGGGAAGTCGGCAGCTGGGATCCCCAGGCACAGGGGTTGTCTCAGCTGCAAGGGGGGGCTCTGATTTGGGGGCTCGGGGGTAGGGGAAAGATCTCCCCCCACCCCCGATATGAGGGAAGGGAGAGCAGGAGAAGGCGGGTGGGTCTCCAGGAATTGGCTCAGCTGTGGGCTCCCCCAGAGCATGCAGTCAACGACCCCTGGGTGCCTCTCCTGGCGTGGCCCCATGGGTCCCCCGTTGGACTTGTGGGGAACAGGCAGGAAAGGGACAGCGCCCCCCACCCCCCCTGGGTCAGTGTGGGATCGTCTGGGAGCTGGCCGTGGCTGGGGCTCTGCAGTGCGCCCCCTTGTTCCTGCCCCAGGAGCCGGGCGGCCGAGCCCCACTCTGCCGAAGCCCACATGCTCTTCCACACCCTGCTGGCCCTGCTGGACGACCAGTACAGCCGCTTCGGGACCCGCACGGAGGACTTCGTGCTCAAGCACAATCTCCGCAAGTCCAAGCTCAACTTGCAGGTAAGGAGCGGGGCGCTGGGGGGGGTGGGGGGTGCTGGCCTGCGGGGGGGGGCAGGGTGCTTTACCCGGCCCCACTGACCCACCCCCCCACGTTCTCTTCCAGGCCAAGTACCAGGAGTGCCCGGAGCAGCTGGCCAATGTCATTGCCAACCTGCTGCGGGAGGAAAAGGCCATTCTGAACCGGGGGCTCGCAGCCCAGCAGGCAAGCCGGGGGCGGGGCTTATGGTACCCCCCCCACCTGGCTTCCCGCAGCACAGCGCCCCCTAGTGCCATGTGAGGGCATCGGGGTCAGCACTGACTGCAAGGGGAGAGCACACCCAACTTGGCTTGGAGCTCCCTGGCACCGCAAATGGGGAGAGCCTCCTCCTCGGCTAACTGCCGTGAGGCCCTCTTCTCCCCCCAGCATGGGCCTGCAGCTGGCTCTGTCTGGGGGGTGGGGTGGGGATCCCAGCCTGGGGCACGGCGCCTGTGAGGCTAAAAGGGGCCTGTCCCTTGTGCGCCCCCCTGCAGGCTGCAGCTCAGCCGACCTCCAGTGCCCCGATGGAGACAGACCGGCAGCAGAAGATCGAGCGGCGCCTGGTGGAGACCAGGGCAGCGGTGCAGGTGGGTACGGCCCGACTATCACGTATGGGGCCTGGTGTGCTGCCCCCTTCTCTGCCCGGAGCTGGGGTTGAACCTGCGACCAGGTGGCTCCATCCCCCTAGGGCCCAGATGCTGTCCCAGTGCCCGGGCCCCAGGCGCTCCCTGCCCCTGAACCGGTTCCCTTGGCGCTCCCCCGCAGGAGCTGGATCGCGAAGTGCGGCACCTGGAGGAGCTGCAGGACACCTTCGACTTCCGCTATAAGATGCACCGAATGGTTGGTGAGGAGCTGAGCCTGGCAGGGCCTGGAGGCCGCAGAGTGGCAGGACCCGGCTGGCTGGTGGAGAGGGGTGTAATGGGGCTGAGCAGCACTGGGGGCTAGGGGTAGTCAGGGGGGTGGGGGATCCCCTCTGCCTGCTGTACCCCAGCGTGCTGGAGCGGCCAGGCTGGGGGCGCTGGAGAGCACGGCGGGTGTAGATCTTTGATTTTCCCTTTAAATAAGGGCAGAGCCGGGCCCCGGGAGGGGCTGGGGGGTGACTCAGAGAGGAGAGCTCCTCCCCAGAGCCAGCGCTGCCCTGCCTGCCCCAGGGCTGCGCGAGTGGGCTGAGGCCTCCTGTTCTGCGGGCTGGGGTTCAGCAGGGGGCGCTCTCCCCTTGGAGTCAGCGCTGCCCCTGTTCCAGCTAGGGGGCGGGAGGCTCAGCAGGGGGCGCTGTGCGGCTCTAGGGGGCAGGTTCTGACCCCATGGCTGCCGTTCCTGTTCCCCCCCGCCCCACCCTCACTGCGCCCTGTCGCCATCTCCCCAGCAAACGGCGCTCCCGCCAGCCCCGAGCTGGCCCGCCAGACGGAGCAGCTGCAGGCCATGCTGAACAACCTGGACCGGAGCCGCAAGGTGAGGCTCCACACGGGGCCAGCCCCTTGCTTGGGGGGCAGTCCTAGCGGGGCTCCGTGGGTCCCTGGAGCAGCTGGGTCAAGGTGGCAGTCATCCCTTCCCCACCACACACACCTTCTCTGGGGGCTGGTTTCCTGGGTCCCTTCCCCACTGGGTCTTGTCCGGCCGTGCCTCAGTTTCCCAGGAGCTGCCTCCTAGCCGGCCTGGGCTCAATGTTGAGCTGGGAGCTGTGCACAGCCGGTCGCCCCAGGGGGGCTGGTATCTTCCCCATGGGGTTCTCCCTGTCGTCCTTCCCCCCCCCCCACTGCACCCCCATTGTACTTAAAGTACTGCACAGGGTCTGTTCAGGGGGAATAAGGCAAAGCGTCACATTTCTTGATAATACATGTATCCATCAGCCCTGTGTCATACGCAAATGATAGATATCTCTCACACACTCACTCACTCTGTCTTGTTGTTGTTACCAATGACTTGCTCCCTTTAACTTCACTGGCCAGGTGAGTTAGATGGGGGCGGGGTGGAGCTGGGCGACCGGATCGATGCTCCCATGTTGACAAGACGAGACCCGGGGTCCTCTCGAAGACACTTCACATTTATAGCAGCTTCCCCCTCCTGCAAATCTGACCCAGATGCAAAATCTGTGTCCGTGTCCCTTGGTCCTTTGTGCTGCTCCCTTCTGGGCCTCGTCCCGATGCTGTTCAAAGAGGGTGTCTTCAAAAGAAGAAGCTGGCTTCTAACCCCCCAAGGCCGTCACTATGTCGGCTCTTCTTTAGTGAGCCCACTTGACAAGTTGTGTTGGCCTGGGGTCTGGCTTCCATCCCCACTCCAACCGTTGCAGTTGTCTGGAGGTGCTGCCTTCCTCGCCTGGGCAATTGATTAAAAAGGGGGGGTGGGGGGGATCTTGTTCTATTCCGAGCAAAAAGACTTTTTTTTAACATTATACCAGGGCTCAATTTAAAGTTTGCTCTATAAGGATCTGATACAAAGTTGTAGGAAAATAGAGGCATAACACAAAGTCATATGAAAGTTATGTGAAGATGCTTAATGCAGAGATTTATCTCACCCCCCTGCCCTCCCCCAGCTGAGCTAGCAGGAGCCGGTGGGGCAGGGCCTGGGGCCCCTCGTGGGTCGCCCGGGGTCACAACGGACACAGTCTCTCTGGCAGGATGTGCTGGCCCGGGCGCAGGAGCTGCTGGGCCGTTGTGAGACGCTGCGGGATTTCCTGCTGGAGGAGCTGGCCGAGTGGAAGGAGCGGCAACGGAGGGCCTGCCTCGGGGCAGCCTGCGACACCAGCCTGAGCCACCTGCAGACCTGGTAGGGGGCGATTGGGGGATGCTGCACCCCCCCTTGGGAGTCTGGGACCCTTCCACCAGCTGAGCGCAAACCCCCAGCTGGCTGTACGGTCTGCAATTCGAGGTCCCCAAGCCAGGGACAAGGGTGAACCCCCCGGTGTCCCAGCCAGCCCCTGGGGCTCTGCAGCCTGTCTCCCCACCTGGGCGAGCCTCCCTCTGCACAGATGGTCCGTGATTGCCCCAATATTCAGGTGACTCCCCATCCCAAAGGACCAGGCACGTCCCCCACGTCCATCGGCCCCTAGATCCGGTCCCAGCGCCGGCGGTTTTAGCCAGTCCTGTCCGAAAGGATCCTGCCGTTGCTTAGGGAAGAGAAACGAGCGAGCGATTGCCTGGGGGGAAGCGGGTCACGCGGGCGGACACCGACACAGCCGTCCCCTTAGTCCCCCTGGGCTGGCTCACCGGGCGTCTCTCGGCCGCCTTGTGCGTATCCCGCTGGGTGACGCGGCTCCCCGGCCGGCCACGCGTCCCAGAGGGGTCCCCCCACCCCGGGCTGACCCGGCTCCTCTCCGCCTGCAGGTTCACGGCGGCGGCCGAGGTGCTGTTCCAGCTCTGGCACATCCTGCGGGCCCTGGGTGACCAGCACGCCAAGCTCACCTACCTGCATGACCCGCTGGAGACGCAGCGGCCCCTGCTGGAGAGCCGGCTGCAGGAGCACCTCTCCTGCCTCTTGAGGAGGTGCTGGGGGCTGTGCCCAGGGGAGGGGAGCTGGGGGGCCTGCCCCATAGGAACCTGAGCGGCGGGGGGCTGGCGCACGGAGGAGCAGGGGCTGCCCTTAGGAGCCAGGGAGGGGGTGGGATGATGCGTGGAGGAGTGGGGGGCTGCCCCTAGGTGCATGGGGGGCTGGTACACGCAAGGAGCAAGGAGGGTTGGTGGGGGGGGCGGCCCCACAGATGCATGGGGGAGGGGCTCCTTGGTGCAGAGACCTGGCCTGCTCAGGCCAGAGGAGAGGGGGGGTTATTGGGCTATGTGGTATTTGGGGGGGGGCGGAATTGAAGCGAGTTGGGGGGCACCTTGCGGAGCTAACGCCTCCCCCACCCCCCAGTGCCTTCGTGGTGGAAATCCAGCCCATCATGCCTTTCCCCAACCAGAGGCCCCTGGTTCTGAAAACTGGCAGCAAGTTCTCCGTCCGCGCCAGGTGAGCCCCACCCCCCTCACCCCAGCCCGTGGTGCCCCGCCTGTCCCCAACCATCCTGCGTGGGGGGGCTGGCGCTTACTCCACAGCCTTCCCCCCAGGGGCGGGTCCCTGCTTCTGCCCCTGGCAGGATGGGCCCTGTTGGGAGCAGGTGCTAGAGGCTGAGGGGCGCTGAGCCCTGGGGGCAGCATGCCCCCCCTTCCCCCATGCAGGCCATGTGCCCTGCTAGTCCAGTGGCCAGGGCGACAGGCTCTTCTCCCCGCAGGCTCCTGGTCAAGCTGCAGGATCGAAGCCATCGGCTGGAGGCGAAAATCATCCTTGACCAGTGAGTCAAGTCCCCCCCCATTCCCCCTCGTGAGGGCCTTAACCCCCTTCCCCCTGGGGCCTGGAGGCAGCCCAGTTGCAAGGCAGGGGGTGGGGGCCGGGGGTACAGGGAGCTCTGGCTGGGGGAGGGAGACAAGGAAACCCTGGTTGGGGCTGGGGGAGCCCAGGGTGGGGCAGGGTCCCCGGTGAACCAGTTGATTACTGATGGTGTCCTGTCTTTCCTCCTGCAGGCATCCCCCCGATGTGAAAGGGTGAGAACCAGGCCAGAACCTAGGAGAAACCTGCGGGGATGGACGGACTGGGACATGGGGCCTTTCCCCTCTAGGGGGTGCTGGCTCCCATCTGGCCCCAGGGCAGGGACTGGCTGGCTTGGGGGCAGGTGGGGGAACGGGGCCTTTCCTTTCTAGGGGGCACCAGCCCTGATCTGGCCCCAGGGCAAGAGGCAGGGATCCAGTTTGTTCCCGGCACCAGCTCTGCTCCAGCCAAGGTGCCCGGGGCTGAGAGCTGCCCTCTGGCCAGCAGTGCCCCCCATACGCTTGGCCTAGGGCTCTTACCCAAGAGAGCCTGGAGAGAGAGCATTTACTGGGCGTCCACCATCGGGGTCTCTGGCCCTGCCCCGCCCAGCGCCTTACTCCCATATGACGGCCAGGACTCGAACCCGGGTCTCTGAGCCAGCGCGGCACGACCGCCCTCACGGCCCCGCCCCTCTCGCTTCTCCCCGCAGGTTCCGGAAGTTCAACATCTTGACATCCACCAGCAAGACGCTGGTCCAGGACGATCCGCAGATGGAGGGGCTGGTCTGCGACTTCCGGCACATAGTATGGGCCAAGCGTGGGGGCCCGGACACCGGGGTTCCCAGCTTGGGGAGGGGGTGGGATGGGGAGCCCGGACTCCTGGGTTCTCAGTGGACTGGGGAGCAGAGGGCGGGTGGGGTGCGGAGCTTGGATGCCTGGGTTCTCAGCTTGGGGAGTGGGAGTGGGGAGCCAGGACTCTGAGGTGGGGGAGCCTTTGGCCCCGTGGCCCCCCTGCTGCGGGCTGGGCTGGGTGGGCAGGGGCCAAGAGCTGACTTCCCCCCCCCCCTCTCCTTTGCAGTCACTGAAGGACCAGAGGGCCGGGGCCTCGGGCAAAGGCAGCAAAGGTGCCAGCGAGGTGGGTTTCCTGCATGTGCCCTGCTGGCCAGTGGCAGCCCTGGCTCTGTGGATGAGGGGAAAGCGGTGGACGTGTTGTTCCTTGACTTTAGCAAAGCTTTTGACACTGTCTCCCACAGTATTCTTGCCAGCAAGTTAAAGAAGTATGGGCTGGATGAATGGACTATAAAGGTGGATAGAAAGTTGGCTAGATTGTCGGGCTCAACGGGTAGTGATCAATGGCTCCATGTCTAGTTGGCAGCCGGTGTCAAGTGGAGTGCCCCAATGGTCAGTCCTCGGGCCGGTTTTGTTCACTATCTTCATAAATGATCTGGAGGATGGTGTGGATTGCACCCTCAGCAAGTTTGCAGATAACACTAAACTGGGAGGAGAGGTAGATACGCTGGAGGGTAGGGATAGGATACAGAGGGACCTAGACAAATTAGAGGATTGGGCCAAAAGCAATCTGATGAGGTTCAACAAGGACAAGTGCAGAGTCCTGCACTTAGGACGGAAGAATCCCATGCCCCGCTACAGACTAGGGACCGAATGGCTCGGCAGCAGTTCTGCAGAAAAGGACCTAGGGGTGGCAGTGGACAAGAAGCTGGGTATGAGTCAACAGTGTGCCCTTGCTGCCAAGAAGGCCAATGGCATTTTGGGATGTATACGTAGGGGCATTGCCAGCAGATCAAGGGACATGATCGTTCCCCTCTATTCGGCACTGGTGAGGCCTCATCTGGAGGACTGTGTCCAGTTTTGGGCCCCACGCTACAAGAAGGACGTAGAAAAATTGGAAAATGTCCGGCGGAGGGCAACAAAAGTGATTAGGGGACTGGAACACATGATTTATGAGGAGAGGCTGAGGGAGCTGGGATTGTTTAGTCTGCGGAAGAGAAGAATGAGGGGGGATTTGATAGCTGCTTTCAACTACCTGAAAGGGGGTTCCAAAGAGGATGGATCTAGACTGTTCTCACTAGTTCCAGATGACAGAACGAGGAGTAATGGTCTCAAGTTGCAGTGGGGGAGATTTAGGTTGGATATTAGGAAAAACTTTTTTCACTAGGAGGGTGGTGAAGCACTGGAATGGGTTACGTAGGGAGGTGGTGGAATCTCCTTCCTTAGAAGTTTTTAAGGTCAGGCTTGACAAAGCCCTGGCTGGGATGATTTAGTTGGGGATTGGTCCTGCTTTGAGCAGGGGGTTGGACTAGATGACCTCCTGAGGTCCCTTCCAACCCTGATATTCTATGATTCTGTGACCAGCCCCAGGGCAGAGCTGGGTGGGGGAGGAGAGCTGGCCCTGGGTTTATTGGTGACCGCCCCCCCCATGCTGCCCCCTGCCGCCCCAGATGGGTCTCACTGCTGCCCCTGGAGGTGCCCAGCCCCGCTTCAGACCCTCTGGGTTATGGCTTCCCTTAACAAACCTGGACCCAGTGCGGTCACCCCTCTGCGGGGACCCCCTGGGAGGCACTGAAATGCCGGGGGGGCCAAACCCCCGCGGGGTCAGGGGCAGGCCATCCCGTGTGGCCAAGAGGGGTCTGGGGCCGGGTGGGGTTGGGACCCTGGCTGACCCCCCCCTCCCCCGTCTCTGTTGCAGGGCCTGCCGGCTGTCACGGAGGAGCTGCACCTCATCACATTCACACTGGACTATAAGTACCAGGATCTGGTGCTGGAGCTGCAGGTGGGCGAGGGGAGGGCCTGAGCGGGGGCGGAGGGGGCATGGGGAGGGTGGTCTTGTTCCCTCCCCCGCTGACGGCTCTCCTCTTCCCCCCCACAGACATCGACCCTGCCTGTGGTGATCATCTCCAGCAACAGCCAGTTCTCCAGCGCCTGGGCCTCTGTGCTCTGGTTCAACATGCTCAGCCCAGACCCTAAGGTGAGGGGCTCCCCCCCCACACCCCAGCAGGCCAGCGGCACAGCTGCTCTGCGCAGTTGGGGACTGTGGGGGGCCGGGGTCAGGACACCACAGTGGGAGGAGGGCCTCTCTTCCCCACACGCGGTTCGGCCCAGATGTGGGGGTCCCCTGTGGCCCATATGCCCCCCCCATGCTGCTCCAGCAGCGGGGCCTGGCGGGGCCCCAATCTGGTTACGGGGCGCCCCAGCCCCTCCCCCTCTAACCCCCGCTCTCTCCCCGCAGAACCAGCTGTTCTTCTCCGCGCCGCCGGCTGCCTCCTGGGCCCAGCTGGCCCAGGTGCTGAGCTGGCAGTTCTCAGTCGCCACCAAACGCGGGCTGGACGAGGACCAGCTGCACATGCTGGCGGAAAAGCTCTTTGGTAATGGCCCCCCCCCCGAGCGACAATGGGGAGGGGGGGGAGTCAGCACCTGGCTAGCACCCCTATCGGCTACAAAGCAGACTCCCCTGGGCGGGAAAGGCCCAGGCCTGTCCCAGCCGTAGCCCCTCACCGGGGTCTCTGGGCAGCGCTGAGGGGAGGGTGAGTCTAAAGGGAAGACCCCCAAGTCCACGGGGCTCAGAGCAGCTGGGCCAGACCCCCTGGCCTCTGTGCTGCCCCCTCCCACATGTGTGGAGCGTGCAGCGAGGGTGGGAGGAATGGCACAGGGCGGGCAAGGACGCCTGGGTTCTCCTCCCAGGTCTGACCTTGGGGGAGTCGCTTCTCCTTCCTGTACCCCACTTTCCCCTCTGCAGTGTCGGGGGGGCAATTTTGACGGGATCCCCGGGGTGCAGCCTGGGACTGTGGGACCCCAGATTAGTGGGTTCAGGGGTATCTCCCACAATGCCGTGCTGGTGACAAGCAGCAAACCCCTCCAGGCGTTCAGCACAACGGCATGTGGGGCCCCCCCACCCAGCTAGACTGTGTGGCTGCTCCCAGAGCCCCTCGTGAATCACACAGGGAGAGGCACCAGCCGAATCCGCCCAGCTCCCAGCCTTGCACCCCAGGAATATACCATCCTGCTCTGCTCAAGACAAGCTGTGCCAATTTATTTATTGGCTCCCCACTTCATCGATGGAAAGTGGGCGTACGCCAGCCTTTGCAAACCCCCTACCAAACACCCCAGGCAAACTCACTGGTAAAGATAAACAGTTGAACAAGTTTATTGACGACAAAAGAGATCTTAAGTGATAGGCAAAAAGTCAGGGTTCGTTACCAAGAGAAAATCAAACGCTGGATATAGCCGTTCATAGTATGCAGATTTCACCCCTGAAACTTGGGCCAGTCTCCTCTGCTGGAGTCTTCAGTCTTCTGAGCATCCTTGTTGCTGGCAGCGTAGGTGGGGGCAGGAGAAAGGCCCAGCATGGCCCCCCCCTTCTGTTTTGTACCCTTAGTCCAGGTGCTTGGAGAACGCAAGTCCAGCCATGTCTGGGGGGCGTTGCTGAGTCCCCAGGTGAAGCAGTACCCGAGTGTCTCCCCTGTGCTGTGTCACTGAATTGTAACTTCTCTGCTGGACAATGGCTGGTGATGTCCCTTCAGCACCCACCCGGGTGTTCGTTCCCCCCCTTGTCGTTGTCTCTGGGGAGTTGGCATCTCCCACAGCATGTTCTAGTGACAACCCCACAACACAACTCTGGTTTCCTAGGCACTGACGATACCCACACGTTTAACTGGAACAGTGGCTTTCTGCAGCTCGTAACCTTGCCCCGATCCCTCCCACGGCCTGCTTTCTACACAATATCCCCATTCAGTGTCGATGCGGAATATGGGGGTTACAGGGCGCTCCCCCGAGTATAGAAAGTCACAGCGATGGTCCCTGCTGGGGGGGGGGGGATGAGGACCCCACAGAAGCTGTGTTAATTCACCCTGCAAATATCTCCCCCCATTTTCTTCCCCCACCCCCATCTTATAGGGCTGGAAGCCACCCCCGCCAGCACTCTGACCTGGGCCAGGTTCGCCAAGGTAAGCGGCTGCTGAGTGACTGGTCCCCGGTCCCCCCCCCCCCCCGCCCCTGGAATCCCCCCCCTCAGCCTTTCGCCTCCTCTCTGCTGCAGGACAACCCACCCGTCTTCTCCTTCTGGACCTGGTTGGACGGGATCCTGAGCCTGATCCAAGAACACCTGGCTCAGCTCTGGAAGGACGGGTAGGGGCTGGCTGGGAGGGGATGGGGATGGGGAGGGGGATGATCTGAGCAGCGCGTGGGGTGCCTACTCCCCTGTGTGGTCAGACCCAGAACTACGCCCCCCCCACCCCGGTTTTCCCCAGACCCTGAACCTGGGGCCAGCGCAGCCCATTATGGGGGTTTGAGTGGAAGGGGCAGAGGAGGGTTTAAGGGAGCAGCTTCCCCCCCGCCCTGGTAAAGGGGATAGGGGCTGTGCAGCCCTGGCGGAGTGAGGATCCCAGGTGCTGAGCATGGTGGGGAGGGGGCGCCGGGGGGCCTCCGCTGGGGGCCCTGCCAGCGGCTGACCCGGGCTCCGCTCCCCTCCAGGCACATCATGGGCTTCGTGAGCCGCAAGCGGGAGCGGCAGCTGCTGAAGAGGAAGCAGATGGGCACCTTCCTGCTGCGTTTCAGTGAGAGCAGCCGCGATGGCGGCATCACCTGCAGCTGGGTGGAGCCCGGGGAGAAAGGTGGGTCTGCCCCAGGGCGCGGCCCCCTGCTCCCCAGGTCTGGAGCCAGGCTCTTCTGGCGCCAGGCACTTGCACTGGGGAAGAGAACCCAGGAGTCCGGGCTCCCAGCCCCCCTTCCTCAAACCCCTGGACTCGACTCCCATCCCACAGCTGGGAAGAGAACCCAGGAGTCTGGGCTCCCAGGCCCCTGCACCCCTCACTGGATGCCAGTTATCGTGGGGCAGGGGCAGTGTTACCTAATGGTTGGATTGGAGCATTGTGAATCTGGACTCCTGGGTTCTCCTCCCGGCCCTGGAAGACCTTGGTGCAGCCTGTCCTGTCTCTGGGGCTCTCCCTTGCAGTGACACACCCCTCCCCTCGCTGAGCTGACCCCCCCCCCCCCAGGTCAGCCCAAGGTCCGTTCCGTGGAGCCCTACACCAAGGTGGAGCTGAAGTCGCTGGAGCTGCCGGACATCATCCATGACTACCAGCTGGTGGCTGCCGAGAACATCCCCGAGAACCCCCTCAAGTTCCTGTACCCCAGCACGCCACGGGACGAGGCCTTCGGGAAGTACTACACCGAGAGGAGGGAAGGTACCGGCCGGTCGCCTCCCCCCGCGGGCCCTGCTAGCCCAGCCCTGGGTTCCCCCCGCCCCACCCACAGCTGTTCCAGTGCCCCTCACTCCTCCCAGCCCCGGCACAACATTCCTCACCTAGGCCACAGGTAGAATTGGTGACCAGCTGGTTTGGTAGTGGGGGTTGGGAGGGTCTTTCGGGGGGGGGCAGGGGCGTGTTTCTACCTGGCTCCCCTCTCTCTGACCCCTCTGTTCTCCTTTCTCCCACCAGTGGACCTGCTGGAGCAGAAGAAATACCTGAACCAGCGTCTGATCAGAGTGTCCTCCAGGTGAGGGAGCCGGACGCCGGAGTCCCTGTGTGCTGGCCTGCCCCAGCCCTTCACAGGAAGTACCTGATTTCTCCCCCACCCCATCCAAGGACCCAGCCCCTCTCCCTGGCCGGGCTGCCCCACTGACCGCAGGAGTTCCCCTGGGGCACTCCCAGCTACACCCTCTCCCCTCCCTAGTCTCTGCTACGCAGCCCTTCAAATCCCCCCACCCGCACCCCTGCAGAGCGGCTCGAGATGGGCCTGGGTCTTGGGGGCTGGGTGGGGTTGCCCCATTCCTGAGAGCTCCCCACCACACCCTCACGAAGCCAGGCGCCCCCTCTCTTCCTAGGCAGCCCAGTGAGCCGTGGCTCCCGGAGGGCATGGTGGAGGCCTCCCCTGCAGCTGCGGGGCCGGGGCCCGATCCGCTGGAGGTGCTGGAGCTGGGGACCGATCAGCTGGAGCTTGGAGCCAGTGGGCTGGAGGTGCTGGAGGCTCTGGAGCAGGAACTGGACCTGATGAGGTTTGATTCGGCTGGTGAGTCTCCAGTTCCCGCCCTGGGGGAGGGCACTTGGCACCAAGAGGGTGGGGGGAGTAAAGAGGCCAAACCCCTCCCCCCAGCTCTGCCGGTGCCCCTCACTCCCGACCCGCGGGCCCCTACGCTCCCAGCCCTGGCTGTGTCCCATTTCCCCAGGCCCTGCGGCCCCCGGCTCCCCATGAGCAATGTTCCCTCTAATTTTTGACAGGCCCTGTGCGCAAAAAATGTCTTCTGTGCAAATTGTTGTGGGCGCCGTGTTTCGCCGGGTGCGCGGGGTTTCGGGTCCGTGCGCGTCCACACGGGCACAGCTTCGAGGGAACCGTGCCCATGAGCCCGGCTCCCCTTCTCTTGCAGGCTCCAACATGCTCCGAGGCGGAGACCCCTACCTGCCCCTGCCGGACGACGTGCCCCCCCCGGTGCTGCCTGGCAACACCTTGTTCCTGGGGGCCAACGACTTCCCCCCGCTCCAGGTCGACTCCAAGGACTTCCAGTGACAGCGTCTCCCACTGCTGCCCCGTCACTGCGGGGACTCGGAGGCCAGGGCCTTTTCCTGAGCCCCACTGTGTATTGGGGGGTGGCCCTGGCTCCGCCCTCTCCCGGTCTTCTGGTTAGACCTCGGGGCACCAGTGAGGCCAAGGGGGTCTGGCCCAATCCCTGCCCATCCTGTCCATGGGAGGTGAAAGCCCCTGGACTCTGGGTGTGGGGCTCTCAGCCTGAGCCTACAGCTGGGTGCCTTGCCCTAGGTCCTCGCAGGTGTGGGGGGGAGTTTTACCATAGCACCCAGGAGTCTGGGAGGAGTGGAGCCACCCTGTGAACTCCCCCCCGGTGTAGCCATGTCTCCCCGTCCTGCTCGGGCTGGAGCCCTGGGGCCTCTCGTTGGCATGGAGGTGGGGGGCTGTGGTTGTCGGGCCTTCCTGGCTAGGGGGGTTCTGACCTTAGTGCTGAGGGTGTGGGTGGCTTTGCCCCCCGGGGGCCGTGAGACAAACTCTCTCTCTCTCTCTTGTAAATAAACCTCCCCTGCCCTAGCTCACTGTGGGGGGGGGGCCCCTCCGGGAGGGGAGGGAATCCCCTGAACTGTCTGTCCCCGTTATGTGGGGGCCCTGTGTGGGCCACACCCTCCTGCTGCCAGGGGCTGTTGTGCTCTGTGTGGCCACCAGAGGGCACCACTCCCTCTCCTACTGTTCCCACCACTCTCTTCTCCCCCCCCTGCCGACAGATTACAGGGGAGGGGGGTCCCCCCACCTGGAGGGGAGCTACTGGCCCTTCGCTGAAGCGGAGCTCTGCTCCCCCTAGGCCAGGAGCAGGGCCCTGGCTGGCTCCTGAGGCCCCCATGCTGGGCTGGTTCCAGGGCAGGGGGGCCTGGAGCTGGAAGTGGGGAGGAGCTAGGAGGGGTGTGTGCGTGTGTTACCAGGTGGGGGCCCCCCCAGGGGGTGCACTAGGGGCTGGGACTGGCTTGAGGCTTCCCAGGGCATCCAAGCTGGGACCAGACCCCAGGCGTTCTGCCCCTCACTCCATCCGTGTCCCCCCTGCCCCTCAACCATGCTGCTTCCTCCCGAGGGGGTGTGGGGGCGAGCAGAGCAGGGAGGACGATGCTCCTGGTGCCTGCCGCCGGGCAGAAGCCCCTTCCCCTAGAACTGCCCTGGGGTGGAGGGATAGCTCAGTGGTTTGAGCATTGGCCTGCTAAACCCAGAGTTGTGAGTTCAATCCTTGAGGGGGCCCTATAGGGATCTGGAGCAAAAATTGGGGATTGGTCCTGCTTTGAGCAGGGGCTTGGTACTAGATGACCTCCTGAAGGCCCTTCCAACCCTGATATTCTGTGGGAGAGACTCTGGCCCATTCCTGGGGAGCTGCTGCTGGGGGGCTGGGGTGGGGTGGGGTGGGGGGTCTCTGAGATTGTACTGTCCTGATCTGCGTGGCCCAAGAGGGCCGTAGCCCTTGCAATCCCCTGCTCCCCCACCCCGGTGCCAGCCACGTGGCTGGGAATTGTTCATAATATTTTGTATGACAACTGTGTGTGCCTCAGTTTCTCTATGTGCTGCATCGTTAACTAGGTATGCGGTAGGGGAAAGGTTTACTCCTTGCAACGACCCAGGCGTGACTGATGCCTGGCTGGTGGGGCCTGGGCCCCTTGCCCCAGAAGACAACGGCCCAGACATTTGGATCCTAGCAACTAACAACCCCAGTCGGCCGATCCTCTGCAGAAAGCCGGCCAGGTGGGACCAGCTGGAGAACAAAGAGCCGAGGAGGAGAAGGGCCAGGTGCAGAGGTTTGCCCAGGAACAGAAGAAAGGACTGAGGTGGGCCAGGGGCCCCTGTTAAGTGCGGGCTTGTGGAAGCCGCAGACTCTTCGGGGCTGGGGCTGAGGGTGTTGGGCCCTGGCCTGACCCATGAGGACTTTCCTGGGACGTTCCCCTTCTCTGTGCTGCCCCAAGGGCTTTCTAGCCGTATAATAAACCCCCCGAACACCCCAAGGCATAGACCGGTCTGTACACGTCAAACCTTTTACTAGGCACTTGCGGCTGGGGAGCCGATAAATAACATAAATAGCCACCCGGTGGGGGCATAAATACACAGCGGCTGCTCATAAATAACCCGCTGGCCGGGCAATAAATACGGGGTTACAACAACCATAAGAGTCCAGAAGTGGGGCTGGGCTCGCTGCACCGGCCGGGCGGACAGGAGCCGGGGGTCCACTGGGGCTGGGGTGCAGTCGGCTCCGTCGCTCCTGGATAAATGCTCCCCCTCAGCTTAGTGGGTGGCCGCGCTGTGGGCAAAGACCCGCGCCATCACGGCCGAGAAGGAGCAGAGCTGGCGGAGGATCCGGTGCTGGATCAGGGGCCGTTCCCAGGGCTGGCTGTGCGGCGGTGGGGTTCCCGACCCCTCGGCGAAGCTGCCGATCTGCTGGGCGAAAGGACAGCGGGGTTAGGCTGGGCCCTGGCCCAGGAGGTAGAACCCCCCCCTCCCCCCCCGCCAGGCACAGGCCTTGGGAGATGGCACTGGGCGCTTGGTGGCACCCAGGCCTGGAGGGGGCCAACAGGGGCTCCTGGCTACCGCTGGGGGGTTATTCCCCACACCCCCTGCTGCCCCGCGTGGGCCCCAGTTCCCCCACCCCCAGCCCAGCGGCTGGTGGACCCCAGGCCACGGGGCCCCTCTCACCTGGACGAGGCTGGTCAGCTGGACCAGGGCCCCCTGCAGCGCGGCCATGGGGCTGTCAGCTGGGCCCCTCAGCTCGTCAAAGACGTCGGAGCCCAGCAGGGCGCGGTAACGCCGCAGGGCCTCGTGGATCCGGCGCAGGCAGCTCTGGGGGCGGGAGGGGGGCATGAGGGGGTTTTGGGGGGGTCCCCCACATCCCTGCTGCTCCCCACCCACAGCTAGGGACTTGTTCCCGAGTCCAGGGGGATTGGGGCTGGGGGAGACCCCGGCCCAGCTATGGGGGAAGGTCAGCAGCCCTTCCCCCCCCCCGAGGTCCCCCTCATTATTGAGGGGGGCTGAATGATTATTTTCTACATCTCTCTCCTTCCCTGCCCCCCAGCTCACACGTCTGCCCTTCCCTCTCTGCCCCCAGCTCACCTGTCTGTCCCCCCCCCCCCATCCCCCACCCGCGGGGCCCATCCGGTTGGTACCTGGTCAGAGCCCAGCTTGTCGGGATCGCAGTTGTCGCTGCATCGGATCTTGGGGGTCAGGTCCTCGCTGGGCTTCTCCTCCACCAGGTGCATCTGGTTGGGAGCAGCAGAGCTGGGGGTCAGCGCGGCCTGGCCCTGGGGGGCAGCTGCCCTCCCCCACAGCCCTTCACTTCCATCCATTGCCCCCCACCCCGTCCACAGCCCCCCCCTCCATCCATCACCCCAGGTGCCCCCATAGCCCCCATGTCCATCCATTGCCTGAGCCATCACCCCAGCTGGCCCCTCACATCCCCCCACTTCCATCCATTGACCCAGTCACTCCCCCCAGCCCCTCCCTCCATCCATCAGCCCGGCCGCCCCCACACCTCCATCCATCGCTCCAGACGTCCCCCCGCCCCCCATTCAGCTGCTGCACCCTACTCTGTGCACCTGCCCCTGCTCGCCCCCCCACTCCCCACACGCATGGGCCCAAGGCTCAGGGGGTCACCCCCTAGAGAGATGCAATACCAGACCCTGTCCCCCAGTTGGCCCAGGCTGGTGCTCCCCAGCCCCTGAGATCCCAGGAAAGGCCCAGCTCAGAACTGGGATAGGCCCATGCGCTGGGTTTTTTAGACACGTTGTGAATTTCTGGAGCTGCTTCCTGGAAGGGGGGAGGAATCGCCCTCAGGGACGTCCCTGAGCGGCCAGGTGAGGGGCTGGCGGGGAGCCCTGACTCGTCCCAAAGGGCCTAATGGGGCACCAACCCCCAAATACCCCTGCCCTAAAGGAAACGGGGCCCTGCAGCTGTCTGTCCCTCTGTCACTGGGCACGGCCCGCCCGCAGCCTGTCCACATACACCCCGTCTGTCCGTCCGTCACTGGACATGTCCCGCCCGCAGCCTGTCCCCATACACCCCGTCTGTCCGTCCGTCACTGGACATTTCCTGTTCCCCCGCCCCCTGCCTGTCCACATACACCCCGTCTGTCCGTCCGTCACTGGACATGTCCCGTTCCCCCGCCCCCTGCCTGTCCACATACACCCCGTCTGTCCGTCCGTCACTGGACATGTCCCGTTCCCCCGCCCCCTGCCTGTCCACATACACCCCGTCTGTCCGTCCGTCACTGGACATGTCCCGTTCCCCCGCCCCCTGCCTGTCCACATACACCCCGTCTGTCCGTCCGTCACTGGACATGTCCCGTTCCCCCGCCCCCTGCCTGTCCACATACACCCCGTCTGTCCGTCCGTCACTGGACATGTCCCATCCCACCCCACCTCCCGTCCACATACACCCCATCTGTCCGTCCATCACTGGACATGTCCTGCCCGTAGCCTGTCCCCATACACCCCGTCTGTCCGTCCGTCACTGGACATGTCCTGCCCGTAGCCTGTCCCCATACACCCCGTCTGTCCGTCCGTCACTGGACATTTCCTGTTCCCCCGCCCCCCTCCCCCCGCCTGTCCACATACACCCCGTCTGTCTGCCATCACTGGACATGTCCCGCCCGCAGCCTGTCCACATACACCCTGTCTGTCCGTCCGTCACTGGACACGTCCAGCTCCTCCCCCACCCCCCGCCTGTCCACATACACCCCATCTGTCTGTCCGTCCCTGGACATGTCCCACCTGCAGCCTGTCCACGTACACCCCGTCTGTCCGTCCGTCCCTGGACATGTCCCGCCTGCAGCCTGTCCACGTACACCCCGTCTGTCCGTCCGTTCCTGGACACGTCCCGCCTGCAGCCTGTCCACGTACACCCTGTCTGTCCGTCCGTCACTGGACACGTCCCGCCCGCAGCCTGTCCACGTACACCCCGTCTGTCCGTCCGTCACTGGACACGTCCCACCCCCCCACCCCCCAGCCTGTCCACACCCCCTCCTGGGGGCTGCCCAGACAGCAGCCAGGCAAGTGCCCCCAGCTGGCTCAGCTCTGCCTGCCCTGCAGGGGTCAAGCCCATCCCCGTGGCCTCAGCACTTCCCAGGCTTTATCCTCTCAAGCCCCATGTGCAGGGCAGAGCCGTCTGCTGGCTGGGACCCTGGAGCCCCCCCACCACACATCTGCCTCCAGCCGGCAGGGGCTCCCCTGCCCCCCTCTCTGGCCCCCCGTACACCCCCCGTCAGTCCCTGCCCGGCCCCGCTCACCAAGCTCATGTGGCCCTCTATGTCCCAGGCCAGCTTGTTGACCCGGCTGGAGAAATCCCTGCAGAGCTGCCAGTCGGGGCCGGGTGCCCCCGGCAGGACCCTCCCCCGGGACGCAGCCAGCAGCCCCAAGAAGCAGAGGAGGGCGCCGGGCCAGTGGCTCCTGAGGCTCTGCATGTTGCCGGGTTGCCCTGGGTTGGTGTGTGGGGCGCTGGGCTGGGCCCCGGCTATTTATGGCTCTGCAGGTGACTCAACGGGCAGGTGGGGTTTCCCCTGGGGCGGCAGGTAGCACCCCCGAGGGATGGTGTCAGTGGCTGAGCACGATGTCATCACCGCCTGGGCCGGTTACTGCGAAATCGCTGCCTCCCCGCGAAAGCAGAAGCGATACTGGGGGGTGGGTGGGGGGGAGCGGGACCCAGGGATCACGCCAGCTCCTCGGCTCCCTGTGGCTCTCCACCGAGAGCGACACCTGATCTAGGGCGGGGAGGGGGGCAACACCGGGCAGCTCCCAAATCCCCCTTTGCGACCCCCTCCCCAAACCCAAACCCAACAAACTCCCAGGTATTTTCTTACCGCTGAGTATGTCATCCCAGAGTCAGCAACGGGCGCCAGACCCCCGGAGTCCTGGCCCGAGCGTCCTGCTCTAAGTACTAGACCCCACTGCCCTCCCAGAGTCCTGGCTCCCAGCCCCCCAGTTCTAATCCACCAGACCCCCCCCACCTCCCAGAGCTGGGGCCAGAACCCAGGAGTCCTGGCTCCCAGCTTCCCGACTCTAACCACCAGACCCCCAGCCCCTCCCAGAGCTGGGGAAAGAACCCAGGAGTCCTGGCTCCCAGGCCCTGGACTCTAACTCACGAGACCCCACTTCTCTCCCAGAGCTGGGGAAAGAACCCAGGAGTCCTGATTCCTGGGTTCCTGTACTGACCATTGGACCCTCCTGCTCCCTCTCAACTCACCCAGTTGTGCGCCCACCTTGGCTGAGCTTGTCAGGCCTCAGTTTCCCTGGCACAGACAACTATTGGGCAGGGCGCCCTGTTATTTGGGAGGGATGTGGTTGAGAACCCCAGCGATCAGGTGGGCAGGGCACTGGGCTGATTGCGTGAATGTCTCCCCAAGGCAACAAACGTCAACCCACAGTAACCCCCTTTGCAATGCTCACTGCCCAGCGTGGGGCGGGCCAGGAGTGGAGGGGGCTCTCCCATGGGGAAGGGAGTTGGCGGGGGGGGCTCATCCCACCAGCGGGGAGCTGCGCTCAGTTTAATTTCAAACCAAGGAGGAATGAGAAAAAACCATTGAGGGAGGGGGCAAAGGGCATTGCCTTGGGGGGGGATGCAAAGAGATGGGGCCCAGGGAAGGGTGGGGGGGCAAAGGGATGGGGCCTGAGGGGATGGCGCGTGCTGAAAGGATGGGGTCTGGGCCGGGCGGGGCAAAGGGATGGGGCCCAGAGGGGGTAGAGGGGCGAAGGGACGGGGCCCGGGCGGTGGGTCCAGGGGTCGAAGGGACAGGGCCGAGAGGGGGTGGGGGGGGCGCCCTTGAGCAGGTGGCCAGGGGGCGAAGGGACGGGACCCAGGGGGGGGGGTGAAGGGACGGGGCCTGGGGAGATGGCGGGTGCTGAAGGGATAGGGTCTGGGCTGGGGTGGGCAAAGGGATGGGGCCCAGAAGGGGTGGGAGGTGAAGGTATGGAGTCCGTGGGGACAGGGGGAAAAGGGACAGGACCCAGAGGGGGTGGGGGGGCCCAGGGGCAGGGGCGAAGGGATGGATTTACTGGGGGGGGCAGCAAAGTGGCAGGGCCCTGGGGGCAGGGCGTCCTGGGGCGCCGGGGGGATGACACCTCCCCTGGTGAGAGGGATCTGAGAGCCACATGGCTGGTGGCTGGCACTGGATGGGGTGGGGGGGCTCAGGACGATACCATCTCAGAGACACACCCCCCCCGAGCCCCCGGGCCCCCCCACAGGCCGCTCTGCCTTCACGCTGCCCTGGGACCCCAGCTGATGCCTGGGGGGGGGACCCGACCTAGCCGTACAATGCGGGGATGTGGGGGTTAGGGCTTTCCCCCCCGCAGAGGCAAGTGGGGCTGGTGGGGGGAGCAGAGCACTCAGTCTATGGGGGGGATGCCTGCTGAGCATGGCGGGGGGGGGGAGCTGGAGACACCCCCCCAGTGAGCCGGGCATTCCAGGCCTGTCACAATCCAGGAATCCTGGGCGCCCGCCTGGCGAGGAAAACACAGCGGGGCCGGCGCCCGTCGGGGGCGGGCGAGGGCAGAATGGGAAGGAGACACTTCCTCCCGCGGCAGCTGCCAGGATGGGGGGGGGACAGGTTCCCCTGGAACCATGGGCAGGTGAGGCGCCAGGGACCGGCCTTCGGGCACCTGGGCACGGCCGGGGCCAGGCACTGGCTCCGGGTCCTTGGGGGGCCTTGGGAGGGCGGGGGAGGGGGAAATCTGTGGGGGGGGGAAGCACAGGGCAAACACCAAGGCAGTGCGGGGTGGGGGGAGAAGAGGGAGCACAGGGAGGAGGCTCATGGGGGGGCTGGGGGTGAGAGGAGGATCACGGGGGGTGGAGGGGCAAGGCGGCATGAGTGGGTCAGGGAGGGGATGGGGAGCATGGGGGGCAGAGGGGTGAGGGGGGCGTACAGGGGCATAGGGCGGGGAAGGGGCACATGGAGGGGCTGAGGGGTTAGAGGGGGGAGCACAGGGAGGGGAGGGAAGGGGGCAAGGCGGCATGAGTGGGTCAGGGAGGGGATGGGGAGCATGGGGGGGCAGAGGGGTGAGGGGGGCGTACAGGGGCACAGGGAGGGGAGGGGGCACATGGAGGGGCTGAGGGGTTAGAGGGGGGAGCACAGGGAGGGGAGGGGGCAAGGCGGCATGAGTGGGTCAGGGAGGGGATGGGGAGCATGGGGGGCAGAGGGGTGAGGGGGGCGTACAGGGGCACAGGGCAGGGAGGGGGCACATGGAGGGGCTGAGGGGTTAGAGTGGGGAGCACAGGGAGGGGAGGGGGCAAGGCGGCATGAGTGGGTCAGGGAGGGGATGGGGGGCAGAGGGGTGAGGGAGGCGTACAGGGGCACAGGGAGGGGAGGGGGCACATGGAGGGGCTGAGGGGTTAGAGGGGGGAGCACAGGGAGGGGAGGGGGCAAGGCGGCATGAGTGGGTCAGGGAGGGGATGGGGAGCATGGGGGGCAGAGGGGTGAGGGAGGCGTACAGGGGCACAGGGAGGGGAGGGGGCGCATAGGGGGGCTGAGGGGTTAGACGGGGAGCACGGGGGGTGCATGGGGGGGCTGAGGGGTTAGAGGGGGAGCACAGGGAGGGGAGGGGGTACATGGGGGGCTGGAGGTGAAAGGGGGCTCATGGGGCCTGAGGGGTGAGGGGGGGCTTCAGAGGGCACAGGGAGCGGAGGGGGAGCATGCGGGGGCAGAGGGGGGAGCATGGGGGACACAGGGAGGGGAGGGGAGGGGAGCACGATGGGCCCACAGCAGTGCCAGGCGGGAGCCTGTTGTCCGGCCGGGCTGGGTGCAGAGGGCTCGGCTGCCCCCCATGCCCCCCCCTCCCTCCCAGGCCCCCACCCTGCCCAGCCTCACGCCCTCGCCCGTCAGCACACGCCTTGCCCTCAGCTGCCCGCTGCCGTGTGCCGGCCACCCCACAATCGGGGGGACCCGGGGGGGGGCTCGGCCCAGCGTACCTCGCCCCCGCCCTCCCTGCCAGGCTGGCGCCCGGCCAGAAAGGAATTCTCCCGGGGAGGCCCCTGCCTTGCCACGCGGTGGCTTTGGTGCTTTGGCGGCCCCGTGTCATGGCAGGGCAAGTGGCCACAGCTGGCACCACCAGGGGCTTCCCCCTTGGTGCTGGAACCCCTGAGGCTGCCGCAGCCAGGGAGAGCCTCGAGGGAAAGAGTGGGAGGAAAAACACCCGCCTTCCTAGAAACCCAGCCGCCCTGCCAGGAGTGTCCAGCCCCTGCGCGCGGCGGGGCGGGGGGGGGGGGAAGGGGAGACCCCTGCCCCCCCACTCCAAACCGCCACAGCCCCGTCCCCTTGCCAGCACCCGCCCCCTTGGCCCCCAACGGCACCCGGCTACGTGCTGGCCGCCCCAAGCTCTGGGGAGGACCGGGAGCAGGGGCAGGGAGCAAGGATTCGTTAGCACTGCGGGTAGGGGGCTGCTGTGCTGAGCAGCACCGGCCTTGCGATGTTTCCTTGCCAGCTGGCAGGGCCCCAGGAGCCAGCGAGCGCCGCTCAGGTGCGGGGTGTAGGGGGGGGGAGAGGGGAGGGCGCAGCTGACGGATCTCATGGGATTTCCAAGTGGCACGCAGCGAAACCCAGCCCCTCCCCACCCGCCGGGCGCAGCAATCCCGCATTGCACAGGACCGTACTGCACGCAGCTGTGAAATCCACGGATTGCAACACAGCCCTTCCCGAGCCCCGCAGGGACGAGGTGCCAGCTGGAACGAGACCCGGGGGATGGGCCAAGGGGGAGTTTTCTCTTCCCAGGGACTCTCCCAGGCTTTGCCCTCCCGGTGCCCCTTGGCGAACAAACCCCACTCTGGGCGGTGGGGCAGCAGTCGTGAAATGGGTCTGGCCTAAACGGCCCGCCATCCTGGCCTTGGGGCAGGGACAGAACTGAGGAGGGCGGGGCCAGGCCTTGAACCCCTCGGGGCTCCCTGTATTCTGGGGCCTGCCCGGCCCGCCATCCTGGCCTTGGGGCAGGGACAGAACTGAGGAGGGCGGGGCCAGGCCTTGAACCCCTCGGGGCTCCCTGTATTCTGGGGCCTGCCCGGCCCCCCACCCAGAGCAGCCGCAGGGCCGTGGTGCAAAAGGGGAAATGGGATGTTATAGTAGAATGACTTCCCTCTCTGGGTTTTTATCAATGGGCTCGCTGATCTCGGCAGGCATGGAGGGGGAAAGCAGGGGGAATGCTATGAGGCTAGGGAAGTGCGTAACCTCGACCTTGCGCCATCGGCCCGGGGCAAGGCTGGAACGCCAGCATGGCCCGGCACATTGGTGCCGGGGCTGGGCGGAGTGGGCTGGATAGCTAGATGGGCCTATAGGGAGATACAGATTAGAGGTGTATGGGGTAAGAGAGAGAAACTGGCTCTTTGCGACCAGAACCCGACCAGCCTGTGGGGTGGGGTCTGACCTGGCCCCTGCGTGACACCACCACTGCCCACCCCCCAGCCTGGAGCCCCTGGGGCTGTGCTGTCCCCCCACCCTAGAGTGCCTGCTTTCGCTGGCGGCGCTTGGGGTCCACAGTGAGTTTTCTGGCACCTGCTTCTGCTTTCGGTGTGGCCAGGATCGGTGGGGCTGAAGAGAGGGAGAGGAGTAGAGAGAGGGAAAGTGGGCGATGGCTGGAGTGGGACTTATGGAGACCGGTGATGGAGACAAGAATATCTAGAATAACCATGGGAGGGATTAAAGCCATTAATCAGTGCTCTGGCTGTGCTATAAAGCCCCCAGCTCCAGGGCAGGACCTGGCCTTTACTCTAGGGCGGGGCAGGGATAAGGAGGAACCTTCCCCTGGAGGCCAGTGTCCCAGAACCCTCTCCTACTGGGTGTCTTGCACCTCGCTCTCGGACACGGGTTACCAGGCCAGCTGGGCCCTTCGCTCAGATCCGCCACAGCACCCAGACACAACTCACTGAACCTGTTGCTTTGATCCAATAGACGGGTGAGTGACACGTCTCTGGGGGCAGCTCCAGCCAGAGCCTGTCCCATAGAGTCATCCTGGAGTTTCCTGCCTCCCTGGTCTGTCAGGTGGGGGGATTCCCTGGTTTCTCTGTGGGCCAGGAGATCCAGCAGCCTAGAGACACGGGAAACCCAGCCGGCAGGAAGGTCCTCAAGGTATTTAGGCACCTAACTCCTATACACCTTTGAGGACCAGGGCCTCAGAGCTAAGGACACCCTTGCCTTTGTCCCTCGGAGCAGCTCTTTTCATCCGAGCAGGTCCAGGGGGCAGCAGGGCAGGCAGGATGTGGTCTGAAATCGGACAAGGTGTCAGGGATGCACACAGCTAGGGAAACTAGGCCAGCAAAATCCAGTGCACAGCCACAGATTGGTGTCAGGCAAAGAAGGCATTGCATCTCTCCCAGCAGACGGGTTCCAGTGTGGAGCGAACCACAAGGCAGGTGTGGAAGGAGGAGGGGCTGGTATGTTCAGAGCCGCGCTTGTCGGCTGTTTGCCTTCGGCCCAAAAGGCTCCTGGATTTACAACCTAGATTTACAGTTTGCAACTGACGACGCCTATCAAATATTCTGTACAACTCTCGATTCAGGGCAGCCCTAGGGCCGGTGAGATCCAGGGGGTCAGTGGCCCTTTCTGGCTGGAAACTATGAATCATTGGAATGAACAATGAACACAGTCTAATAGAGCACAGCACAGAATGTTAAACGCAGAAGACAAGTTCTAAAGCTGCCTTCCAGGGTCACCAAGGAGATCTCATCCTTCTTGACACTCGGGTGGCTAACGCCCATGGGAGTTAAAGCCCTCTGAGGATCCGGCCCTCGGTACCTGCCACCGGTTGACAGAAAGCAGAGATTTCCTAGGAACTTCCTTAATTGGCTTGAACATTTTGTGTCAGTAAATAAATAACCAGAAGCCCTGACGTGTTCTCCGGGCGCCGTGTGTATGGAAGGAATTGTAAATAAGTGTCTCCCAAAAATGAAGGCAAGTTTGTAACAACCAAAATTTAGACTAATAACTAAATACATTGATTAATAACTACGTACACATCACTAGTGAGGTCCCTCCTCTCCCTCTGGGGCATGACACCCCTGGGGGTGGGGAACAGCTGTCGGGAGTTACCAACAATCGGCCTCATTGTATCGCTAAAAGGGAAGGGATGGGAAGGGGGTCCCAGGATGGAAAAGGTGGCAAACCACCACCTTAGAGCAACAAACCTGGGTTCCTTCTGAAGTCCTAGACATGTCCTTGGAAGCTGGGATGGATGCTGGGTTTTTTCAGGGGTTTGAGAGACCTAAGGGGCCAGCGCATGAGCTCAGCTCTGCTGGTGACTTTGAAGGCGCCACTCTGGGTTTACAGCAGTGTCAATGAGGATGAGAATCTGGCTCAAGAAGGGTCGCGACCTAGAGCGGCCGCGAGAGGCTAGTGAGAGGCTGCTCATTTTAATAGCCCATCTCTCTGCCTGGTAAAGGTGTCTTTGGGTGGATGTGACGAGCTGCTCGGTTGATAGGGGACATGATTAGATAGATAGATTGATGGGTGTGTCTGGAGATAGATAGATAGATAGATAGCTGGGTGTGCATGGGGATGGATGGGTAGATAGATAGATTAGACTGAGATCCTTCACAGGACCAGATATGGGCGATTTACGTCCCAGGGACCAGGTGAGAAATTTGCCCCACGCTGTGCCTCAAGGCTGCCCTGGAGAGGCAACCTCTAGAGGGCAAGTTTGGCATTCATGGCCCATTCATCCCCTGACCACTTTGCTGGGAAGAAGGGTGGAGGGCTGATGGGTGTTAATTCAATGGTGGGTAATTGTTAGGGGGACATGACTGAGACCCACCAAACTCATGTCACAGGGGGCTCCCAGCTCGGATTTTGGCAGTAAGGACGGCCCCATGAGATGCTGCCTTCTGGACTTGCTGTGGGTTTCATGCTCCCTGGGGCTCCCCCATCTCGCCTTCCAGGGACGTTTTTGTTTGGGGGGGGGGTTATATATAGTTAAATGCCACTATCCTGGAAAAAAATATAGAAATGGAAAGTTACTGGGGCATGGGAGAGCTGGGGAGGGCTCTGGGGATGAGGGTGCTGCTGGCCCTTTAAGTCTTATCGGACTCGCAGCCGTTAATCGAGGGGCTCGGCTCGCTCTGTCCCCTCCGCCCGCCCGTCCTGTTCTCTCTACCAAGCTTGCGCAGGCCGCTCCAACCTGTTATTCCCGCCTCCGCCTCTCTCTGATTGGCTCTCGCCCCTGAGCGTGCCCTCTCATTGGTAGCCGCGCCTGCCAGGCGAGGGAAACGCTTAGCCCGAGGAGTGGTTGAGCGGGCGGAGCCAGAGGGGCTGGAAGTTGCCATGGCGGCGGCTTCGGCCCGGGCGGGGGGCGCAGCGACCGGTGGCGGCGGCGGCTGCTGAGAGAGAGAGAGAGAGAGAGCCGGGGCCATTTACCCGCCACCGCAGAGCAGAGGAGGATTCTGGGTAAAGCCCCCCCCCGGGCAGAGGGCTGTGGGTAATTTGGCTGCAGAGCAGAGGAGGATTCTGGGTAACGCACCCCCCGGGCAGAGGGTTGTGGGTAATTTGGCTGCAGAGCAGAGGAGGATTCTGGGTAACGCACCCCCGGGCAGAGGGCTGTGGGTTATTTGGCTGCAGAGCAGAGGAGGATTCTGGGTAACGCACCCCCCGGGCAGAGGGCTGTGGGTTATTTGGCTGCAGAGGATTCTGGGTAACGCACCCCCCGGGCAGAGGGCTGTGGGTTATTTGGCTGCAGAGGATTCTGGGTAACATACCCCCCCGGGCAGAGGGTTGTGGGTAACCTGGCAGCAGAAGCAGGATTCTGAGTAAATGAGCAGAGGCTTCTGGGTAAGAATCACTTTTCTCCATCTCCACATTTGTAACTGAGATTTCAGCACTGGGTTATAAGCCCCTTTCAGCGTCCAAAGGTAGGGTTGAGCCTGGCAGGTCTGTGGCCTGTTGCGGAAGGGTAGGGGAGCTGATGTGTAATGAGCAGTTTGTCGTTGATTCTCAGCAGGCAGGTGGCCATGTTCTAGTTACCCTGTATCCTCGCTGCCCGCCTCAGCGGAGGGACCAAGTACTGACAAGGCCTGGGAACCAAATGGACCTTTGCAGAAGGGGCTTGTGTGTGGCTGGAGCAGCATTGCCAGCTGCTTGTGCTCCAGTAAGGGGAATCAGGTCACATGCTTCAGGATCTGATCCACTCCCTCTCCAGGGTCAGGAAGCAATCGCTACCTACCTCTGCTGTCCAGCCTTGCCCAGCTGAATCCCACTCCCCTGCTGCAGTAACTAGGCTGCTCTCAGTTAGATGCAGTGACTCTTTATTGTTACAAGGTCTGCCAACGTCTAACCAAGGTCCTCTGGTGTCTGTCAAAGAGCCAGATTCAGTATTGTGCTATGGCCCACTGGTACAAAGGCATCTTGGCGATACCCCTGGCACAGACAGCACCTGTGCCCGGCACAAACCAACCTTGGCACTATCTCTGCAGCAGGCTGGGTCCAGGGGCCGCTGTGGAGTGGATTTAGGCCAGAGGAGGCAGGGGATGTGGTGGGGAGGAGGAGTCATGGCTGGGGTGGAATGGGCCCAACAGGAGTGCAGGTTACCCTTGATTGTGCCAAGGGCCTAGCTGCCTCTCCTCCACCTCAGTGCAGAGCTGAATACCATTCCCAGAGCACTCTGGGCCCTTAATGACAGAAGGGCAAAGAACCCCTCGCTAAAGGACTTGTCATCATCTATCACTCATAGATTTCATATTAGAGGTGAGCTAAATACTTACCCTTCCTAGAGACCTCATAGGCCTTTTCCATTCTGATGCCCATAATGCTATATTTATTCCTAGGGGAATTCTGCGCTACTGCACATGCGCAGAATTTATGCCCCCCGCAGATTTCTTTGCTTCCCTGCAGAAAAATGATGAGGAAGCAAAGGGAAGCCACAAAAGCAGTCATGCGACCCTCCCCAGCAGTATGTTTTGGGTGCCCAGGGCAGCCGGCAGAGAGGTAAATCATTGTGGGGGAGGGGGCAGGACTGGGGAAGACCCAGCTGGTGGCTCTTACCCTGCACTGGGCTCAGCTGCTAGTCCCAGCTGGGCTGGAGAGGACCGGGCTTCCTATTCCCCTATGCAGCATCCAGGGTTTATCAGACCCACCCTCAGATTTCTCCCCCGGCTGTAGGAATCTCTGCAAACTCCCCCTCCCCCATGCTTCCTGCACCCATTGCTCCTGAGCTGGAGGGGGAGGGATCCCTGTACAGGGAACTGTTCCCACATCCACCCAACCCCTGTGCATCCAGACCGCCTGATACCTAGACACTCCCGCCAAGCCTCAGCCCACTTGCACCCAGACACCTCCCCCCCCCGATGAGCTCCACTCTCCCTGCACCAGGACCACCCTGATGAGCCACTGGCACCCGGATCCCCACCCTACTGAGCCCTGACCAGCTGCACCTGGATCCCCACCCCACTGAGCCCCACTCCTCCAGCATCTGGACCCTGAGCTCCCCACACTCAGACCCCCCTGCCGAGCTCTATCCCCCACACACCCAGACCCCCCCGCTGAGCCCCAACCACCTTCACCTGCCTCCCCCCCATGCAGAGTCCCATTACTGTTGCACCCAGATTGCCCCACACCGAACCCTCTCAACCCACACCTGGATCCCCCTACGCTAAGCCCCTCCACACTTGGATCCTGCTTTGTGAGCCTGCCTGCTTAGACCTGCACCTGGCACGGAGGGGCAGAGCCCTTGGGTGTTTCTGGGGCAAGCCCAGTCCTTGCCCTGTGTCAGGGTCGGGTGGAGCCTCACCGCTGAGTCCGTATCTTGGGGATGGGGAGGAGCTGCACGGTGATCTCCGACCTCTGTGCAGCCAGTGGCCTGTGCTCCCCAATGCCATGCTGGAGCCTCCACATTTATTTGACAAATAACATTTGCAGAATTTTGCAGAATCTTAAAATACTGTGCGCAGAATTTTTATTTTTTTGGTGCAGAATTCTTAATTTTTTGGCACAGAATGCCCTCAGGGGTAGATATTAGTTGCTAAGAACACAGGGGCCTTTTGTTTTAAAGGGAGACATCCAGTTTCACCATGAATTTTGAAGGTCTCGACCCTGCCCTTGCGGAGTATGCACCTGCTCTCCACCCAGCCCTGGATCCAGTCTTGGACCCTCACCTCAACCCTGCCCTGCTGCAGAATGTGGAGCTGGATCCGGAGGGGGTGCCATTGGAGGGCATCCCGGTGCCGGAGTCGGTGCACATCATGGAGGGCATGTACTCGGAGCTGCACACCGTGGTCTCTGAGGTGGGGGTACCCGTCTCCGTCTCCCATTTCGATCTGCACGAAGAGATGCTCTGGGTGGGGAACCATGGGGTAGGTGATGCTTGGGGTTCCCTGTGGGACAGCCACCTTGGGGAAGGGGGTTGCTGTGGTTTGGATTAGTCACTTGTCTGCTCTGATTTTATGGGCTGTAAGGTTTTTGTTTCCTCCATGTGTCTTGGGCCATTTTCCAACGAGGGAAATGACTGAAGGATTCTTCTGGGATGTGGGGATAAAGGCGAGGGTGTGAGACTCAAAACAGAGGGGCTGATCTCTTCTCCTTATGTTTGTCGGGCGGTGAGTGGATGAACCGGTGAGACAGATGAGAATCCCTGTCTGGATACTGGAGTAGAATGTGGGATGTAGGGCTGGAAGGGACCTTATTGAATCCAGTCCCCTGCTATCACAGGCTACCCCATTGTAAGAGTCTTTGTACCAGAATAGACCAACGCTCTGTCTAGTCTGGTAGCCCTTCCTCCCTGCCGTACCACGACACAGCATTGGTCCATTCCACCTCCCTGCTGTAGTGCAACAGACCATTTTATCCTCCCTCTGTCCCTCACCCCCGTTCTGTCATGTTGTCTGACTTCCTGTGGTGCCCCTAATCATTTCAATACCTGATTTATAGCCTTGACCCCATCTGCATGCCATCCCCCACTCATTCCCTCTGCCCTGCTGACTCCAGCCACCCTCCTCTCCAGAAGGGTTACTTTTCCCGAGTGTGGCAGCAGCAGCAGTCTGGGCTGGTCCGCCTGCCTCACTGATTCTTCATCCCCCCTTTATTAGAATGTGGCTGAGTGCCCATCCTTGTACGCACTCTTCTACCAGAGAGTCCCATTCCTTCTCCCTTTCCCTGGCACCCCTCCGGTACCCACGGTTCACACTTCCTCTGCCCGCTTTCTCATTGTAACGTCCCTGCTGCTGCAGCAGCTGAGGGTCGGGCGCGTTTTTTAAAGGGGTGACTTGATCACAGTCTGTAAGTACCTAGGTGGGGAAAAAATATTTGATGATGGGCTCTTCAGGCAGGCAGACAGAGGTTAAGGCAATCCAGCGTCTGGATGCTGCAGCTAGACAGGAACGTAAGAACATCAGAATGGCCACACTGGGTCAGACCAAAGGTCCATCCATCCCAGTATCCTGTCTACAGACAGTGGCCAATGCCAGATGCCCCAGAGGGAGTGAACCTAACAGGTAACGATCTAGTATCAGGGGGTAGCCGTGTTAGTCTGTATCCACAAAAACAACAAGGAGTCTGTTGGCACCTGAAAGACTAACAGATTTATTTGAGCATAAGATTTCATGGGTAAAAACCCCACTTCTTCAGATGCATGGAGTGAAAATTACAGATGCAGACATAAATATACTGACACATGAAGATAATGATCTAGTGATCTCTCTCCTGCCATCCAGCTCCACCCTCTGACAAACAGAGGCTGGGGACACCATTCCTTACCCGTCCTGGCTAATATCCATTAATCGACTTAACCTCCATGAATTTACCCAGTTCTCTTTTAAGCCCTGTTATAGACCTAGCCTTCACAACCTCCTCAGGCAAGGAGTTCCACAGGTTGACTGTGCGCTGAGTGAAGAAGAACTTCCTTTTATTTGTTTTAAACCTGCTGCCCATTAATTTCATTTGGTGGCCCCTAGTTCTTATATTATGAGAACAAGTAAATAACTTTTCCTTATTCACTTTCTCCGCACCATTCATGATTTTATAGACCTCTATCATATCCCCCCTTAGTCTCCTCTTTTCCAAGCTGAAAAGTCCTGGCCTGTTTAATCTCTCCTCATATGGGACCTGTTCCAAACCCCTAATCATTTTAGTTGCCCTTTTCTGAACCTTTTCTAATGCCAGTATATCTTTTTTGAGATGAGGGGACCATATCTGTACGGAGTATTCAAGATGTGGGCGTATCATGGATTTATATAAAGGCAATAAGATATTCTCTGTCTTATTCTCTATCCCTTTTTTAATAATTCCTAACATCCCATTTGCTTTTTTGACTGCCGCTGCACACTGCGTGGATGTCTTCAGAGAACTATCCACGATGACTCCAAGATCTTTCTCCTGATTAGTTGTAGCTAAATTAGCCCCCATCATATTGTATAAAGAAAAGGAGGACTTGTGGCACCTTAGAGACTAACCAATTTATTTGAGCATGAGCTTTCGTGAGCTACAGCTCACCTGTCATCATATTGTATGTGTAATTGGGGTTATTTTTTCCAATATGTATTACTTTAAATTTATCCACATTAAATTTCATTTGCCATTTTGTTGCCCAATCACTTAGTTTTGTGAGATCTTTTCGAAATTCTTCACAGTCTGCTTTGGTCTTAACTATCTTGAGCAGTTAGTATCATCTGCAAACTTTGCCCCTTCACTGTTTACCCCTTTCTCCAGATCATTTATGAATAGGTTAAATAGGATAGGAATGCACACATTCTGAACAGTGAAGTTAATTATCCACTGGAACAACTCGCCAAGGGTCGTGATGGAATCTCCATCCCTGGCAATTTTGAAATCCAGGTTGGATGTTGTTCTAAAACGCATGCTCTGGTTCAGAGAGGAATGAGTTCAGGGCAGTCCTGTGGCCTGTGCTAGCTGGGAGCTCAGACTCGATGATCACAGTGGGCCCGTCTGGCCTTGGAATCCGTGCATCGGTGGCATCAAACTGCATTGTGTTAGCGTGAGGATGATGAGGTGTTGCGTGTTCAAGAGTCCACCCCAGGCCGGCCTTTCCTTTCCGCTTTATTTCAGGGTCACGCCACCTCGTTCTTCGGCCCGGCCCTGGAGCGCTATTCCTCCTTCCAGGTGAGCAGCAGCGATGACATCCGTCAGATCCAGAGCCTGGAGAACGGCGTCCTCTTCCTGACCAAGACGAACCTCAAGTATATGTCCCGGGGGGGCCTGACCATCTTCGACTACCTGTGAGTTTCCTCCACAGGGCGACAGCCTGGCTGTGCTGACAGAGAAGGAAAGCCTCATGCTGGCCCCATAAGGATCCTCTCTAGGCCGAGGAGGGAGCCCCGTTCAGTCCTTGGCCTAACGGTGATGTGACATGGGCACTAGGAACTCCTGCAGCTCCCTTTGCACAGGGGAAGGGAAAAAGCTCCCATACCAACACTGACCTGGTCCGGAGTCGAACCAACTTGGACCGAGTCTGTGCTGGGGGGGAGGCGTGCCCACCCCCCTCTGCACGTGGCCCTGCTGGGGGGAGGTGCACGAATCAGTGTGTGTCTGAGGGCAGGAGGGAGGCCTGGGGTGCCCAGAGCCGAGCAGGAGAATGAGGTTTTGTTCTCTCCCTTTCCGTCAGCATGGACGAGAGCGAGGATGTGCACAGCCTGCTGCTGACAAACAGCAGCACCCTGCTGATCGGGGGGCTGCAGAACCACGTGATCGAGATCGACCTCAACACTGTCCAGGAGACCCAGAAGGTACCAACGGCCTCTGTTTGTGGGCCTGATCCTGAGGGGAACTGAGCACCCTGGCCTCCCATTGGCATGCATGGGAGAGGCAGGTGCCTGGCGCCCCTTGGGACTCTGGCCCCGCTGGGTTTGGGGGGGTATAGCAGGGAGAGATCTCTCTGACTCCTATTCTGACATATTCAGCTTGTCCCAGAAGGGCAGCGGGGAGGGGTACCACATGCCTCCTGCTAATGCAGAGGCTGCTGCTGGGCAAGAACCTCTCAACGACCCTTTGTCTGCAGATCCCTGACCCCTGTGTGCAGGCTGGTTAACGAATAAGGAGTGCTAGCCCCACTAAACAGCAGGGAAAACTGAGGTACAGAGAGGGGTCTGTGACAGAGGGAGGGTTAGAACCTAGGAGCCCTGTCCCCAGCTTTAACCACTAGTTCACGCTGCCTTCCCCCTGGGCTGTGATCAGGCTCTGGTTTCTGTGCTGCCAGGTTCACAGCCCCGGAGGCCAGCTGCCCTCTCCTCTGAGGGTGAGTATCTCCTCCTCTCTTCACCCTTTCCTTTCCAGTACACTGTGGAGGTGCCCAGCGTCACCATCCTGAGGCAGTCCAACCGCTTCTTCTTCTGCGGACACACAACGGGGAAGGTACCCGCAGCCCTGCTCCTGCCTGTTGAGTCTTCTCCCAGCCAGGGACTCTGACCAAGGAGCTCGAGCCATCTGTGAACAGGATGATGGAACGTGGCTGCCTGCCATAGGAGGGACCGGACTTGCTGACCCCGGAGTTCCCTTCCAGGGCTGCGTGTCCAGCTCTGGCATAACAAAGCGCTGTCTCCTCTCAGCTGCTCGGGGCAGGCGGCTAAATCTGGGTCACCAGGAGACTGAAGTGAGAGGAGTGTATGTTGCTATGGCACTACTCCCCCCGAAGGGCACCAAAGCACTTCACACAGTGGCCTTCCCGCATCCTCTGGCAGGGGGCAGCAGGTGATGGTGGAGAGAGGGCTGAGATGCTGAGTCTGAGCCCTGCTCCCGTGCCAGGCAATCATGGAAGTTCCCATGTATTCAGTCTGTCTTGGCTACTGATCTGCCCCCATCGCCGTAATGTCAGCACCTCACCATGGGTACTGTGTCCTCACAGGGCTCTTACCCCTGAGGTGCAGATGGACACAGAGAGGCTAAGGGACTTGCCCATGGTCGCAAAGGCCCAGGAAGTCTGGGGTGGATCAGGGCCTTGAACCCCAGTCTCCCAAGTCCTATGCTAGTGCTCTAACCACTGGCCCTTCCTTCCTCTCCTGTTTGTCCCCCTGTGATCTCCTGGGGCTAAACAGCCCCCAAGGGCCCCCCTGCCTCTGTTCCTATTACCAGTGCTTCCTTTGTGCCACCCCCTAGGTGTCCCTGCGGGACCTGCGCACCTTCGCGGCGGAACATGAGTTCGACGCCTACTCGGGCAGCCTGTCGGATTTCGACGTCCACGGCAACCTGCTGGTGACATGCGGCTTCTCCAGTCGCATGAACGGCCTGGCCTGCGACCGCTTCCTGAAGGTGTACGACCTGCGCATGATGCGGGCCATCACCCCGCTGCAGGTCCACGTGGACCCCCTCTTCCTCAGGTTCGTCCCCACCTACACCTCCCGGCTGGCCATCATCTCCCAGACAGGTAGGCGGTTCACCTTGGGCTCCCTAGCCCTTGGGTTTTATCTGGATCCTGGGGAACCACAGGTTCGAATCCAGCAAGGTCCGTCTCAGCCCTTGTCTGGCAGCTCAGCGGAGTGTCTTGCAGAGCTTAGAGAAGGGATCCTTGTGTGTCTGGTCTGTAAAGTGAGGTGGGATCTCTGGATGGAAGCCAGTATAGGGCCTTATCAGTGAGAGACTTGCTGGGAGTTCTGTGCTCTGCCCCCTCCCTGAAGCCTCTCTGCTCTTCCCGTCAGGTCAGTGCCAGTTCTGTGAGCCCACAGGCCTTGCCAACCCCGCTGACATCTTCCACGTCAACACGGTGGGGCAGCTGATCATGACCTTTGACGTGTCGGCCAGCAAGCAGGCCATGGTGTTTGGCGACTCGGAGGGCTGCGTCCACCTCTGGGCCGATTCGCCCGAGGTCACCTTCAACGCCTACTCCCGGGAGACTGACTTTGCCCTGCCCTGCATGGTAGACACCCTGCCTCACCTGGACTGGAACCAGGACCTCATGCCCCTTTCCCTGATCCCCGTGCCACTGACCAGCGAAACACTGCTGTCAGACTGGCCTGCTGCCAACTCTGCCCCTGCGCCCAGGTAACTCATCAGGGCTCTCGCAAAAAGCATGTAACTAGCCTGTACAGCGCAGAGCTTCCCGAGATGGCAGCCCTGTCACTTCAGACTTGGTTCCCTTTAGCTCTCCTGAGCCAGGCAGGATTGGGCCAGGTCAGGTATTGAAGGAGAAAGAGTAGGGGGCTTCAAGAAGTGGTATTGACCAGGGTGGATTTGATTGAAATCAAATTGATTTAAATCATGATTTAAATCACTAGTCAGGAAGGCTTGATTTAATCATGGTTTTCTACATAAAAGTGCATTCTCGTTGGTTGTTATAACCTTAATCTATATTCTTCATAACTCAGAGAGAGATGTAGGATTCATTTTAGAAGGTACACACTATACATTTTGAAACAGATATTTATTTTGAAAACTTTTCAGATTAGTTTTACAGCTATATGAGAAAATGAAGGATTGTTTGGTTATTTCATTTACCAAAGGTAATTGAAGCAGATATTTATGAAGTCATTGGGAGATGAACTGTCTCCATTTCAACAGGTTAATCATTAATATTTGGAGGATTTTCTTGCCATGCTGGATTAGGAGGAGAACATCACCAGACAGATATTTAAATAGTTTTATTTAACTAAAACAACAACGTTAAGTATTCTGGATTTTTTTTTTCTTCAATAGCAAAAATATAATATTGTAACAAAACAAGCATATGTCCCTCGCATCTCACATTTTATCTCTAGACTTCTCCTCCTGTCCAGATCTATTCCGCCCCCAACAATCTTCTATTAGTTGAACTTTTTGAAACTTTGCGCTTTTAGAGAGAGGTAAGGGATTGACTCTGTGTACACAAATTTGCAGAGGACAATAGAGTTGAGGTCTGTTATTTCTCACCCCTCTCTCTCTCTCTCTCTCTATTTATTTATTTTATTTTAAAACATTTTTGCTGTTAACAAGCATGTTACCTCTGGAGACACACATCCATAGTTTGAGAACTGCAAAACTAAGCATCTCTGATGGTATCTTCTAGACTGAGCACTGAGTCCCGTTGGGTAGATAGAAAGATTAACCTAAATAATCTCCACAGAATCTCTGGAACCCCATAAGATTGGGTCCCTAATCCGTGAACTATTGGAACTCATTTACAAAACTTTTCTTAAACATTACATGAACATATTGTCTCATACTACAGAATTAGAATTTATAATCCCTATTCCATGATGAGAGATCTTTGAGCTATAATGTATCTTAATTAAAACGATCTTTAGACAGGTTTTTCCCTCAAAAAGAATTTTATCAAAAAACTCCGATTTAAATAAAAAAAATCATTGATTTTTATCCACCCTCGTATTGACGATCCAAGAGGAGACATTCCCTCTGGAGTCCATACCAAACCAGTGCCCCACCGTTATGCTAGGGGCTGCTGCTGCGTTGATGAGTTGTAGTTCTGAGGTCCTGGTTGCTTGTGGTCATGGGAAATCCCATGGCACTTCCTCAAGAATCAGGGTGGTGCCCTGGGCTTCCTGGTCAAATTCCAATTTGTGTAATTACATTCTGTGTATCTAAATATCCCCTTCCCCATTTGGCCGGCTTTAGTATTCTTCTTTGGCCCTGTCCTAAATTGCTGTACAGTGCAGCTGCTGCGTTCCACCCCATAGGCAGCTGACTGGATGCTGCAGTAAGTTAAACGCCATGCTCCACTTGGTGGTCTGGTGGCGATTCGCCATGACACCGAACCCCTCACCCATTAGCCCCCTTGCTGGCCTTGGCTATAGAGAAGCCAAGGGTTGAATGCATTCCAGGGAACAGTCCTGTCATCACTTTGGGTGGGAAGGTGGGAGCCAGTGCCTGGGGTGGAAGTTCGTACAGCTGCTCTCTCTGTTCCGTGAACAAATACAGGACTCGAGTGACCAGGGCTGTCAACCCAGCACCTCTGGCTGGTCTTTGAGTTGTGCTGTGTTTTGTAGGCGGGCCCCACCTGTAGACCCCGAGATCCTGCGCACCATGAAGAAAGTGGGCTTCATCGGCTATGCGCCAAACCCAAGGACCAAGCTCCGGAACCAGGTGTGCGTGCGCGCGCATGGGGGTTTGAGTGCTCAGCCTTTTTCTGCCAGCTTGGGAGACTGCCGTGATCTCGTGTTGCTGAGCGTTGTTTGAACAGCTGCTGTGTTTCACCCCAGAGGGGGCTGCGTTTCAGTGGCGGGTGAGGTCAGCTCTGTGTGTTAATGTGGAATGGGATTCGAAACAAGTTACTGGTCTCGATGCTGGGGTAGATGAGGGAAGTTCTGCATCCCGGGCTATACAGGGGCTCTGACGAGATAATCTAAGGTCCTTTCTGGCCTTCACCATCATGTACCAGTCACAGATGTTTTCTTCTGCAATGTAACAGCGTGACCTGGCCTCTAAGGGAGGGGAGAGAATACCCAGGGGCAGACCAGCACAAGAGAGTTCTGGGCGCAGTTAGTATGTGCTCCATACTATGAAAAGGTCTGAGGACCCCAATGCCGGGGGTTCCCTAAACCAACCCTTGGCAGACCACTGCTCTGTGTTGTTTGCATCAGCAGTTCCAGAACAGTTTAAAACAACACCAAGAATAAGAAGAGGAATGAGGAGCTTTGTCTAGGTGAAGGGAAGTGTCCTTTCCCTCTTTTGCTTTAGTCCTTCGCTCCGTTGGTTGATCTGGGCCCCGGACCCAGCTTGGGGGCCGGGCAAGGTTATGTGTTGTTTGTTTCGCTGGATGCTTGCTCCAGACAGACTCGGCCTCAGCATTAAGCTGCTTTGTCCCTTTTCCTTCCTGCCTCCCTCAGATCCCGTATCGGCTGAAAGAGCTGGACAACGAGTTTGACAGTTTCAGCCAGGTCCCTGAATCCCCAATTGGCCGGGAAGAGGAACCTCACCTGTACATGGTGGCAAAGAAATACAGGAAGGTCTGACTCGCAACATCTGCCAGAGGGGCTTGGGGCTACGAGGGAGTGGAGGGGCAGGTGAAGATGTAATGAGCTGTCACAGGAAGGATCAGCCAGATTTGGGTAGAACAGAGCTAGTGCCCCAAGGGTCATGTGTGAACAGCCCAGAAAGGCAGCCTCCAGCCCATGCGGCTCAGTGGGGTGGCCCAGCTCCCGCCCCGCAAGATCCCTTGCTGTCCCAAGGTGCCTATACAGACAGCGGGTCCCCCTCCAGGCAGGAGGGTAAAAGAGTGGGCTGGAGTCAGCATTTCTCACTCGTGGTTTGATCCTGAGTGGTGCTGGGTGCCTGGGAGAGGTTCACATTGACTGTCCTGGGGGTCTGACTCGTGATGTGTTTAGAATCGCTTGTGATTGTGAGTGCTTGTGTATTGGGGTGCGCTCGTGTCAACGCGTGTGTATTCACTGAATGCTCCCGCACACACAAGTGCTTGTGCAGGTGATTGTGTGTTGGTGCAACAGACCAGCTCGGGGCCAAGGTTTTCGCTTGTCTCTGAGGATTCCCTTCTCTGTCCAGGTCACAATCAAATACTCCAAGCTGGGCCTGGAGGACTTCGACTTCAAGCATTACAACAAGACCCTGTTTGCTGGCCTGGAGCCCCACATCCCCAACGCCTACTGCAACTGCATGATCCAGGTGAGACTGGCACCCAGCCCCTCCCCCGCCAGGGCTTGCTGCGGCCTTCCAGCGCACCCCCCTCACTCGCCCTGCTGCCGCCTCCCCAGGTCCTGTATTTCCTGGAGCCCGTCCGCTGCCTGGTCCAGAACCACCTGTGCCAGAAGGAGTTCTGCCTGGGCTGTGAACTGGGCTTTCTCTTCCACATGCTGGACTTGTCCCGGGGGGACCCGTGCCAGGTACGTGGGGAGCAGATGCCAAGCAGCAGGGCTGTTGGGGAAGGGGAGGGTGCTTCTTGAACAGGGTCTTGGGCTGTGACTGTGACTTGGGGCTGCACCGGCAGGGACTCGGGGGAAGCAGCCGGCAGCGTCTCGCTTTGCTGGCGGATGAGATCCCCAGGGGTTTAGGGGCAGAGAGGGAGGGCACTTGGCACCATGCGGAAGGGACCACGTTAAGGAATTTGGGTAATGCCATCTCTCTCGTCCCCCCCCACCTGCCCCAATGCTCCAATCCTTCCCTTCCCACAGGGAAGCAACTTCCTGCGTGCCTTCCGCACCATCCCAGAGGCGTCCGCCTTGGGCCTGATCCTGGCCGACTCCGATGAGGCCACGGGCAAAGTGAACCTGGGCCGGTTGATCCAGAGCTGGAACCGCTTCATCCTGACGCAGCTTCACCAGGAGACCCAGGAGCAGGAGGCACCGCAGGCCTATCGGGGTGTCGGCAGCAGGTAACCCCTTCCCCCTGCACCCGCTGCTTGCTGGGCTAGGAGTGGGGGCACACCGCCCGGGGGTGGGGTCTGTCTCCTTCCTTAGAGGCTGTATCGGGGGGGGCCCAGTCAGCCAGAGTCTGGTGTGGAACAGGCTGCGGCAGCTGGGCACAGTGCTGGCTCTCCCACAGCCCGTGCTGGTCCAATCCCGGGCACAGAGCCAGAAGTGGACCCAGGCCACCGTGGGTCTGACCCATCCTATTCACTAACCCCTGACCTCTTGTCACCCCTCTGCGGCTGCCCAGGGGGGTGACTGGCCGTGTCACCACTGAGAGCTACCACTGAGTCGGCTCCAAACCCACGCCCACTCCTTTGGGTTTTCCAGGATCCTGTTGGCAGCTGCCACCTTCAAGTGCCCGGCCCAGGAAGGGCATGTAAGGGCTTAATGCCACGCTCTCGCCCTGTTGGGCCTCGAAAGACTCCTGAATTATCAGCCCCCACCCCCGCTGACCCGGACGTGCTTCGTTTGCTCCAGCAGCTTTGGGTCGTCGGGGGACTCGGTGATCGGGCAGCTCTGCAGCTGCGAGGTGGAGAACTCCAGCATGTGCCGCTGTGGGAAAGAGACGGTGCGAGTCTCCTCCACGCTGCTCTTCACGCTCTCCTACCCCGAGAGCAACGGTAACCTTGAGGGGCGAGGGGTACGTGGAGAGGGCTGGGGGGAGCGGGACCAGGAGTGGATGGTGGCTACCTTACGTCTTGTAAACCAGGGCACAGCTGAGGCTGGCTCGATCTTCCTTGGGTTCAGAAGGCCGAGGGGGACTTTTATCCCCCATCCTGGTGGGCCCCACCTTTAGCAGATTGCTGTCCCCACTGTACAGACACCTCTGGCCAATGAAAACACTCATCACCTGCTGCGCCAGCCTTTATCAGCACAGGCAGCTGGGGCCCAGCATGCTCTGTCCTGCAGTGATCCCACTCCAGCTGTCCGGTCACCCGTGAATCACTTCCAGCTCCGGGGACAGAGTTTGCCTGGGCTTTGTTGCTCCTGAGGAATGGGTCAGAGCCCTTGTCCGGAGTCTGGCAGGTTGAATTTACATCTGGACTCAATCTCTAGGGATTCCTCTTTTGATAAAATGAAATTGTTCTCCTCCCCCCACCCCCGCCACATCTGCCCTCAGATAAAACCAAAGATTATGAGTTTGCCCAGATCTTAAAGAGGAGCATCTGTCTGGAGCAGAACACCCAGGCCTGGTGCGAGAACTGTGAGAAGTACCAGCCCACGGTGAGTTTGGGAGGTGGCCACTCGCTGCCTGCATATCCCCTTCATTGTGGGCATCAGCTGGGCAGGGGTGGAGGGGTGGAGCTGGCGAAAGGTCCCTTCTCCATTAGCCTGGGCGATAATCTCCCAAGGGAAGCGGGGAAAGCCCTGTCTCAGACTGGACATTGCAGAGAACAGTCCAGCATCTGGGGGACTAGATGGGAGCAGTCCGGAGGGGCTAGACTGGGAGCTGAGTTCTGAGCCTAGCACCAAGCCTGACGCTGGCACGGCAGCTTCAGGCAAGCCACTTCCCTGCTCCGTGCCTCAGTTTCCATCTCTGTGAACACGGCTAATGCTGACCTACCTGCAAGGGGAGTAGGCAGCTCAGTGGGCGGAGCCTTTGGCAGAGGAAATTGACAGACAGAGGCGCAGTACTAGTCTGTTTCCCATCTTCCCTTCAGGGCCACTGGCAATGCCCCTCACCCACCCGCCCTCTTTCTGTCTGTCCTAATAAAGGTCCAAACACGGAACATCCGCTGCTTGCCCGATGTCTTAGTCATTAACTGCGAAGTGAACAGCTCCAAGGAGGCCGATTTCTGGAAGACACAGGCGGAGGTAGGGGAAATGTTGTTTGGTTGAGTGCAGGCCGGTCTGTTCTCTTGACAGCTGCAGGTCACTCTGTGCCCAGCTCGGTGCAGGATCTGCTGGCAGTTTGTCCACAGTGCGGTCACTGGGTGCGACTGCAGGAGCCTTCATCTAGCTAGCTCAGGGGCTGGAGTAGCAAAGTAGCAGCGCGGACTGGTGGCCCAACTAATTGCCCAGGGCCTTGGCCAACGGGTACAGTCTGGGCTGCAGCGTCCCCTGCAGCACCTTCCTCGCTAGTGCGGCTCTGTCGACACGAGCTGCCGTTGCTTCCTGTGGCTGTCGGACAGACATACCCTTAGAGGGGTTTTCTTTGATCGTTATTCAGCAGCGTGAACTTTCCAAGGATCCATAAATCTTATTCCTAACCTGTCCTCGTTACCTTTGAAAGATCCGCTTGTGGGTGATCAGCCTCTGAGCATTATCTGTGTACTCGAATTCCAAACACGGTTCCCACACCTTCTAAACGCCTCTTTACTCTGCCGTAAGGCTGTCTGCATTTTGTCCACTGAAATGATTTCCCACGTTTTGTTTCTCCGTGCCACTAATGTCGGGGGCTCTGTGCTTTCCCAAAGGCCAGCTGTCACCAGCTACACATTCGTTTCAGAAGCCTGTCTCCTGGCTCCTTTGCTGATGCTTTTGATCTGTGTTTTGTTGCCAGTATGCCTTTAAAAAAACAGTGATGAGGAAAGGAGGCCTCGAAATCCCCAAGAGCAAAGAGATCTCTCTTGGAGAATGGTAGGTACTTGCTGGCAGAGGACAAATGGGCTTTTGTCCATCTTAGAAGTTTTGCCATCTGGATCCTTCCCATGGCCTCGGAGAACTTGGTGCTGTTTCTCATTTGACAGTGATTTCGTCTTGCCTGTCTACAGCACCTTACGTCCCAAAACGCTTTTTAAACTGAACCACAAACAATGCACACTGAAATGCAGCCACCTCTGGGCTGAGATGCAGCAGCTGCTTAACAGCACTGAGCAGCACCACCCAACAGTATAGGAAATGCATGAAGTGAGGAATCTGCCCAAGGAAATTGTGGGAGCAGAATGTAATTCATGTTTGCAGGCTTAAGCCCTGTGTAACGCTGTGTTGTTAACATTTACCTCCACTGGACTGGCCAGACACCGAGGGAAAAGTGCCCTGCGATCCTTTCTGACCATTAGCATCGGGACCTTGGCTTTACATCTCCCCTGTGAGGGCCCCATAACCTTCAGCAGCCTGAAGTCACCCTCTGGCATCAGTGGAGTTACACCAGGGGTGAATTTGGCCCAGAGGCAGAGCTTCTGCTGCCTGTTCCACTCCCTTGGTCTCTTGCAGACTAGGCAGGGCAGACTAGATTTCCTGGTGATCACCCTCCTTCACTGCTTTGACCATCTTCGATTGGCACCATCTAGCCTCTCTCCCAAGAGGTCAGGACCGGATCCTTAGCTGGTGTAAATCAGTGCAGCTCTGTGGACTTCACTGGCACCATGCCGGTTTACCCCAGCTGGGGATCCGGCCCTCAGTGTCCGAAACTCCCAGAACCTCTCCCCTCCCTCCTGTGTTCAAGGTCTGGAATTCCCTGTTGTCCTTTCCTGGCAGGAAGGACCTGGGGAACGCCGAGGCGGGGCACTCGTACACCTCCATCGAAGAGCTGAAGAACATCTGGATTCCCCATTCCATCCGGATGAAACTGACCAAGAACAAGGAGCTGGATGTCTGCAACTGGAACGAAAGCAATGAGGTAATGCGTTCCCTGGCTCTGCTGGGGTCGAAAGTCCGTCAGGCAAGGTCAAGGGCAGAGAGAGGGAACTGCTGACCGTGGCCACGCTTGTATGGGGAGCCAGCGGGCTCCCCCCAGCACGAGGGGGTTGGAGTGCCTGGAAGGTTGAGGATGGAGTGGAGATGGAACTCACTCACCGAAGTGGGTCCCTCTTAGCCAGGGGCCTGCGTGCTGGGGAGCAGAGCTGTGGAGGCCTGAGTCACCTTTCGCTGGTGCCACGGGACCGCTTTGCCCCCACTGGCCTGATGGCAGAACTTGGGCACGGTTGGGAGCGGCTCTGGCTTTGCCAGGCTCTGCGGGTTTGTGTTGCAGCCGTGGGAGCTGCCTCTGCCAAGGTGATTTCCCTTGACCCATTGCACAGGCTTCCCCTGTCCTGAGCTGCATCCATCCTGGCCCAGGTCAGCCAGTTCTCAGCAGATTCACATAACCGCCGGGGGTGGGTTCTTCCTTGCAGCTCAGCTCATCCGATGACCAGGACTCAACCTACACGTACGACCTGATGGCCACCGTTGTCCACATTCTGGACTCCCGCACTGGGGGCAGCCTGGTGGGGCACATCAAAGTAGGGGAGACGTATCACCAAAGGAAAGAGGTGAGTGGGCGAGCCCACCTCTCTCCCAGCCGCTCACTCAGACCCCAGCCCCACCCTGGGGGAACCTCCTCTTGGCTGGGTTCTTTCCCATGAGTGTCTCAGGAAGGGGGATGTGTTCCAGAGGGGATAGTGCCTGGGCCCCTGGGTAACAACTAAGAAATACAGTGCCTGACGCAAGGTTACGGACCAACCCTGCCTCTCTCTCACCCCCAGGGGGTCACACACCAGCAGTGGTATCTCTTCAATGACTTCCTCATCGAGCCGGTGGACAAGGTAAGGAGTCTCATTCCGGGGGCAGCCCGAGAATCAGAATTGTGGCACCGTGCGACCGGTCTGGCCAGGGAGGCAGCGTGGTCTAGTGTGCAGTTCACTGGTCTGGGGCTCAGGGTACCTGGGTTCTCTTCCCAGCTCTGCCACTAACTTGCTGGGTGACCTTGGGCAGTCACGTCCCTGCTCCGTGCCTCAATTTCTGCATCTACGAAGCAGGAATAACGCTCCTGACCTCCACTTTCAGATCTGCTGAGGAGAAGAGCTAGGAGTTGTAGTTAGGCCAAGCCAGGTGTAGTGCTCGGGAGATCCTGGTTCAGGCTCAGTCCTGGCTCTCCTGCTCCTGGTGCCAAAGAGGCAGCGGGATCAGCCCACAGCGGCCGGGGGAGAGGCTGCTGCTGCTGCTCAGCGCTGCTGGTTGTGTGTTTTACCGAATGCTGCTGCTGGGATGTGAAGGGGGAGGGGAAAGGCATAGATTTGGGCTTCCACCAGCCATCAGCCCCCGTGGCTGTAAGTTGTCCTGTCTCCAGCTGCCCAGCGTGAGACCTGCCCATTCCCAGCTGGCCACAGAGACGATGCCCACGCTCCTCATCGAAGGGTACCAGGGAGAGAGCCAAAAGGAAACCTAGACCCCTGTGTAGCCCACGTGGGTGGTGGGGGGGAAGATGGGTCCGGGACAGGGACGGAGAGCGCCCCCTGTTGTGATTCTGCTGGCGGGAGAGCTGGATTTAACCCTCCCCCCCCCAATTCATAGAATCCTCTGTAGCATGTGGGCGCTTAAACCTTGTTACGTTCTGCTCTGTCCTGCTTTGTGGGTTTTGGGGGGAGGAAGGCCTTCTCGGAGCTCAGCCCCTGCCGGGCCAAGGCCCCCCGAGTTGTCCATACACATGTCCCTCCCTCTGTCGCAGTGTGAGGCGGTGCAGTTTGACATGAGCTGGAAGGTGCCTGCCATCCTGTACTACGCGCGAAGGAACCTCCATGCCAAGTACAACCTGACCAGTGAGTGTCCGTGCGGGCGCAGGGCGGGGTTACGCGTCTGGGCCGCATGTGTGGAGCCCTGGGGCTTGCCTTCGCTGCCCCGTTCTGCTCGGGTTACCCCACTGGGGTGAGAGCAGCCACAGAGTGGAGCAGCAGCTGAGAGGTTGTGTTAAGGTGATTGCCTGTAAGTGTGTCCCTGCTGTCTAATGAGCTCTGCCCTGCCTGACCAGCCAGATCCAGTTTAAAGCACCACTTCCCTCGAGCTAGAGATTTGTGTGTGGAGGGGAGTTGGGTTAGGGGCAACCCCTGGGTCATTCATGCGAAGGACAAGCCCCTAGCGAGAGGACATTAGGGGTAGCCCAGAACCAGGAAGTGAAACTGACCAGTCCAGCTCCACCCTCCCAGTGAGATGCGGCACAAGGAGTAAACAAAGCATCCTGTATGGTGGGAAGGGGGCCAGACCCCTGCTGGTGCAAATCAGCATCGGTGACTTCAGGGGACCTACGTCGTTTTCACATTCTCTCATGTGTTCAACGATCCCCTAGAACGGCTTCTGCCAAGAGACAAAGAATGGTCTCTAAAGGCCCCCGGAGCAGGGCAGGTCTGTTGGCTGCAGGGGGGAGCCACCCCACCGAGAGCCTCCCTTGTCCTGTCCACGTGGGCTGGGCCCCCTCAGTTGGGCACGAAGCTCTGCGTGCTGGGTTCGCTACCATAGATATTGATGCCTTTTCTGTCTGTGCACCTGGTTCTCCCAGCCCTGGTTTGTGGCTGGTCGAGGGCGGGAGACCCGGCCGGGGCCATACAGGCAAGGCAGCTGGAATTTCTGTGTCCATCTAGGCCCCAGCTCCACACCCCCTCTGGTAGGGCCGTATCATCAGCACCCTCAGAAGCTTGTGTGTGACCCCTTAGAAACAGGTGCTGATTTTTGGATGGAGGACGACGGTCTCTGGCCCTTTCCCTCTGGAGGGCATCGTCTCCTTCACATGCTCCAGCTGCTCTGAGTGCCAGGCAGCACATGGGATCCCAGCCTGGCCTTTTCTGCTGTGAATCCAGCAGCCAAGCGCCCCATCTGACGGAGCATTCTCTCTTCTCCACCCTTCCCCCTACTACCTCCAAGTCAAGAACCCGATCGAGGCTAGCGTGCTGCTGGCCGAGGCGTCCCTGGCTCGCAAGCAACGCAAGTGCCATGCCACCTTCATCCCGCTCATGCTGAACGAGATGCCCCAGGTGGGCGACCTGGTGGGGCTGGACGCCGAGTTCGTCACGCTTAACGAGGTAGAGGCCGCAGCCGGGATGGACGCTGGTGTTTGGATGAGGGGGGTCGGGAAGGGGCCGGGTCTGGAGCCATTCTGCTGGGGTCTAGCAGTGGCCAGAAGAAAGGGCCATGGGAATTCCTGATGGCTGAGGCCTGGCTCCCTGGGGATGGGGCAGTGAGGGCTGGGGGGCTTCCTCTGCCAACGGCTCCTTTGACCTGTGCAGGAAGAGGCAGAGCTGCGCAGTGACGGCACCAAATCCACCATCAAGCCCAGCCAGATGTCCGTGGCTAGGATCACGTGCGTGCGAGGCCAGGGCCCCAATGAGGGCATTCCCTTCATCGATGACTACATCTCCACCCAGGAGCAGGTACCTGCCCCTGCCCCTGCCCTGCCCTGCCCCACTCCAAGGGGGGGGCGGCCACCTGCCTCACCGTGGGCTTCCTGGCTGAGGGGGGCTCCCCTGACACTGCCTGCCCCACACCAGGAAGTCACTGCTCCCCCCGCCCCCACTACAGTCACCAGGTGGTCCCCGGCCCTCTACCCACCAGCCAAGTCACCAGCCTCTCCTTGCCCTGCAGTCACCAGCACACACCCCCACACACGCCCTGTGATCACCAGCCCCTCATCTTGCAGGTGGTGGATTACCTGACCCAGTACTCAGGAATCAAGCCGGGCGACCTGGATGCCAAGATCTCCTCCAAGCACCTCACCACACTTAAGTCCACCTACCTGAAGCTGCGGTTCCTCATCGATGTCGGGGTGAAATTCGTGGGCCACGGGCTGCAGAAGGACTTCCGGGTCATCAACCTCATGGTGACTTTCCCTTTGTAAAAGCCCGGGACATTTCTCAGCCCCTGCAGCAAACGCACCTTCAATTCCCTTCCTAAGTGGAACTTTCCTCTCTCCCACTGGGGGCGTGCTCACAGAACCCGGGGTAGGGGGATACGGGTGAAGGACTGAGCAGTGTGATTGCCAGGGGAGGTGGAGTTGTGTCTGGGGTAGGGGTGATGATGGTGTGTGGGGGACAGGTTGGGGGTGGGCTGTGTGGGCGGGATGGAGGAACTAACCCTGCGTAACCTAGGTGGTCAGATTCTCTCTGCTCTGCCAGGTGCCCAAGGACCAGGTGATTGACACCGTGTATCTGTTCCACATGCCGAGGAAGAGGATGATTTCTCTGCGCTTCCTTGCCTGGTACTTCCTGGGTTAGTGGAAACGCCTAGATCGCGACTGGCCCAGCCAGGCAGGGCTGCACCGGAGCCCCAGATGGACGCCGGCCCCATGGCCTGGGTACAGGGCAGCACTGGCTGCTTGTGGTGTCACTCAGAGACGAAGGGCACCTCCAGCCCCACCCTGCTTCTGGAACTCTGAGCTGGTCTGGAACTGGGGACGGGGGCTGCTGCTGTGGGTCGGGATCGAGGGGCATCAGTAGAGCTGTGTGTGGGGAGGGCAGGACAGGAGGGGCTGGGGTTGAGATTCGGCCCATCAGCAGAGCTGGATGGGGATGAGAGCAGGGGGCTCCTAGTCAGGACTGAGGGACAGTGACCCCCTGTATTCATCAGCAGGAGGGGGAGGAAATCCCCTTGTGTGGGTTGGGAATCGGGGCGGGGGCTGTAGTGCCCTCTCTGACGAACCCTCCCTGCATCCCCCAGACCTGAAGATCCAGGGCGAGACTCACGACAGCATCGAGGACGCTCGGACGGCCCTGCAGCTCTACAGGAAGTACCTGGAGCTGAGCAAGAACGCCACGGAGCCGGACGACTTCCGCAAGGTGCTCAAGGGCCTCTACGAGAAGGGCCGCAAGATGGACTGGAAGGTGCCAGAGCAAGACAGCCAGAGCAGCCCCAAAAGTAAGGTGCCGCCCCTCCTCTCTGTGCTCGCAGGTCTCCCTCCATTGCAGAGCGGAGACCGAACCTGCAGCGCTCAGCGGGGTGAGATCCCACAGCGGCAGGCAGGAGCAAGCGTCCGCCCGCTCTGCTCCTCTCGCTGCAGCTCCGTGCTAGGCGCCTCCAGAGCCCTGGATTCTGTCCGAACACGGGGCGGTGACTCTAGGCAGCTCCCCGCTCCTGTGCGCCCCTCCCGCTGCACCGGGGCGTGGGGCCTGGCGCGAGCCCCTTGGTGACCCGCACGTATTTGTGTTTCTGGCAGATGCTGCGGTGTTCCCGGCCGTGCTAACACTCTGACCTGGTGAGACCCCGCTCTGTCCCGCTGCGTGTTCTCCCAGGAAGGACTCTCCTCCACTCAGCCCCGAGCTCTGACCGCTCTGTGACCGCAGATCACACAGAAAGACAAATGTGGATTTCAAAACAAGGGACGAGGCTGATTTTCAGCTGGCAGCCAGGCGCTCACCAGGGAGCCTGACCCCATGCAGGAGCTGGTCTACCTGCTGGCCAGGATCCCCCTTCACAGACCGTCACTGCTGGGATGGCTCCAGAGGGCCACATCTGCCTCCAAATCTCCAGCCAGCTGCCCCGTCGCCCTTCCAAGCAGGGACAGCTGACGCACCATCGCACGTGCACACGTCACTTCCACAAGCGCGCTCAGGCCCTGCCGTGCTGGGGCGATCGGCCCATCTCCCTTGGTGCTGCGGCCAGGCACTAGGCCCCTGGGCTTTTAGGGTGTTTTATATAAAAGCTGTGTGAAACAGGGAGGGGTGGGGATTGGCATCCAGAATTTGCTTTGCTAGAGGGCCCCCCCGATTGGGCGTGTTGCTGTGTCGTCTCGTTACCAGCCTGTTGCTTTGCTGAGGGGTGGATTGTTGAGGCAGGCCTGGTTGCCACCTCCTTGAAGACTGGCTGGATAAACTCCTGGAGCGTTAATGCCAGCAGGACCGGAGCTGCTCAGCGAGTTCCCTGAGCACCTCCCAGACTGTGACCGGCCCCAGCCCAGTGCCCGCTCCGGTGATAATGTCAAGTGGATGAGCGGCAGGACAAAGAAGCCCTGAACTCGCATCGTCCCGCCATCAGCACCAAGAGGCACTGGTGTGTAGGGATGCCGGGCTGTACAGGGATGCCAGTCAGAGCAGCAGCACGAGGATCTGCTCCATCCACGCTGGGCTGGCAGGATCCCACGTCGATCCCAGCTGGGACTTGGCCCTGGGATCAGTGGAGTGGCCCCTGCTTCGCCCCAGGGCTGGCTCTGTCCCCTTTGCACCCTCTGGTCTTTTTAACTCCCCCTCCCCTTGTATTCTGCAAGGTCTGAGGTGCGCTCGGCGATCTCTGGCATGTACCGAATACATAAAGTGGCCAGCCGGTACCTTCAGCATCTGCCTGTGGACCTGTCTCCTCCTTTCTCATTGGTTGGTGGTTCTGCCCTGGCCTTTGCCCACTGCTGATCCCAAAGTGCTTCACCAGGCTCCTCCCCCCGATGTTACCCTCGCCTCGGACAGACGAGGTTGGGGGAGTCACTTATCCCCCTAGGTCATGCTGTGAGTCAGAAATTGAACTCAGAATCCTGCTCCAGCCACTTGACCACGCTGCCTCTGCTGTAGCAGCCAGAACAACGTAAGGGGGCGTGTAATGAGTGGCTACAGCTGTGTTCACGCCCAGGCCTCTGTGTTTGTCTGCACTGGGGGGTTGTGCAGACCCCTCATGTGGAGAACGTGCACGGGTGTGAAGAATGCCTGGCTCTGTGCTCCACGTGGCTGCCTTGGTTCCAGTGACCCCTGTGCGGAGGAGCCCTGGCATTCCTGCTTTGAAGACATCCCGGTCGGGCGAGTCCTGCCCCTGCCATGGCCGGGAGAGTAACAGCTTGGGTCTGGGACCCTCCGTGGCTCGCGCTGCGAACACGGGGATGGGAATTCCTGCTCAAAACAGCCCCCGTCTCCGCGGACATTCAGAGCAGCGCACAGGGAGCCAGCCTGCCAGCTCCCAGCTGAGAAAGGATCCATCCCCACAAACAGCCCACAGTGCTTCCCCGAGGTGACAATCCCTGTCCCCACCACCACCAACTGGGCGACCGGTGCCTTTAAGGTCAATGGGACGAGATGCTCCCCAGCGCGTGGAGTGAAGCCCCCCTTGGGGTGGGGGGGAACTGAAGCGCAGAGGAAGGAGTGGGGAGACGTTTACAGGTGAGCCAGCGAGTCTGAGGTTAGGGGAGGCTCTTCCAGACCTCACGGTCTGCAGAGCAGGAGGCCCCCCCTCATAGGCGGGGGGGGGGCAAGGAGAGGGAGCTGGTGCAAATCTCCCAGAGTTTAAGAACCAGGAAGCAGGGCTGAGCTGGCTGGGAGGTGATGCAGCCACCTCGGGGGGGACAGATCTTGAACAGTGTCCAGCGCAGAAGCAAGGAGAACAAGACTCCTGCATGCAATTAAAATTGGAGGGGGGGCAACGAGTTCAGAATGTTGTCACCAGTGCTGGACTTTGGCCAGGCCAGCGGGGTTAGCACCTGTGGAAAGCCCAGCAGCCCGGTTGGGTTTTTGCATTTCCCTGGAAACACGCCACCTCACAGCATCCTGGGGCATGACTCAAAGGGAGGCAAGGAATCACCTACTGACTCAGCAGCTTCCCACCATCCCTGGGTTTTCCCCACTGGTCTCCCCTCCCCGGTTAGCTCCCGAGCTGGGACAGCCACCAGCTCGGTTGGGGGGGCTGGGGGCGTGGATGGCTCCAGACCCCCTGCCCCAGCTGGAGCTGCTACGGTCCCTAATGAACTAAGGTGGCTCTGGGCACATGGCTGGGGACTGTTGGCAGGAAGTTTTTTGCTGAGACAGCGAGGTTTTGTGTCTGTCACCTTGGTTAATGCAGTCACTCTGACATGGGCAGGGGGCAGCCGAGCGCGGCGGAACGCTCTGTGTCTCTCCCAGGACAGAGACGCTGCAGACCCACCTGACAGCAGGAGCGTCAACCTGCCTCGAGCATCCCGGATCGCTGCATCAGAACATGGCGGTGAGCCTCTGGCCTGTCTCCTGAATTAGAAGCCCCTTAAAAATGGGGACAAGAACCCCCCCAGTTTTAGTTCCTGGGGGGGCCCCTGTCTCCAGTGCATTGGGGCTGCGTGATCTAACCCTGCATGGGGAGCCCAGTGCCCCGGTTGGTGTATTAGCCGGCGAGCAACAGCACCTGGCTGCCCTGCCCGGAGATTCAGGAGCGGCTATAGCCCAGGGCTCCCAGGGGGGAGCACGTCCCCCCAAAAACTGGCTGCTCTCAATGCAGAGGAGGCAAAGTGCGTGGGGATGATCGACTCCAGCACAGCCAGGGCAGAGTCATTGCCAGGGCTCCCTAGTCCCCTCTCCTGCTGCATTGGCACTCGCTAGCCATGGAGCATCCTGGAGACTGGAGTGGGCACAGACAACAGGGACCAAGGAAAAGGAGGAAGTCTAGTCATTGGCGCAGACTGGCTGGGAGCCAGGACTTCTGGGTTTTGGTGGTGGCTCAGGGCAGGGAGTGGGGTCTAGTGGTTAGAGCAGAGGGGCTGGGAGCCAGAGTTCAGCGATCCAGCTTGATCTGCTGCCAGGAGGTGCCCACTTCCTTCCTCATGACCTCAGAGCAGGGCTGTGCCCCCATGTCCCCCCCAGCTGCAACCCCCACGCCCCCCCCAGCCCCACACCCCCTATACCCTTCCCCCAGGTGCAACCCCCACGCCCCCTCCCTAGTCCCACACCCCCCTATGCCCTCCCCTCAGCTGCAACCCCCACAGCCTCTATACCCTTCCCCCAGCTGCAACCCCCACGCCCCCTCCCTAGCCCCCACACCCCCTATAGCCTCCCCTCAGTTGCAACCCCCACGCCCCTTCCCTAGCCCCCACACCCCCTATACCCTCCCCTCAGCTGCAACCCGAACGCCCCCTCCCAGCCCCCCGTCCCCCTATACCCTTCCCCCAGCTGCAACCCTCATGCCCCCTATACCCTCCCCTCAGCTGCAACCCGCACGCCCACTATACCCTTCCCCCAGCTGCAACCCCCCCGCCCCCTCCCAGCCCCCCTATACCCTTCCCCCAGCTGCAACCCCCCCGCCCCCTCCCAGCCCCCCTATACCCTTCCCCCAGCTGCAACCTGCACGCCCCCTCCCAGCCCCCCGCCCCCCTATACCCTTCCTGCAGCTGCAACCTGCACGCCCCCTCCCAGCCCCAGGGGTCGGTCCCTCCGCCCAGCTGTGTAACTTCCCTGCCCCGCCCATCCGCGCAGGCCCCGCCCCTTGCCGGGCTGCTGCTCGCGTGGAACCCAACGCCACGCGAGCTGGGGCCTCGCTGTGCGCCCGGGGTCCTGCCGCCGCCTTAGCTGCCCTTAGCGGTGCCTGTGCCCGGCCGCCCCGCCGGAGGGGCCCTGGCAGCCGCTGCCGGAGCAGGAGCCGGAGCAGGAGCCGGAGCCGGCCCGGCCCCGCCCCTCACCGGATCCCCGGACTGGGGTGGCGGCGGCGGCGGGAGCGGGAGCGCGGCGGGGCAGGCGGGCGGCGGGGCAGCCCCGGGGGGCGGGGCTCGGGAGCGGGCGGACTCAGCGCCCGCCGGGGGAGCGGCGGGGCCGGGACAGGTCTCAGGTGCGGGGCTCTAAGGGGTCCCTGTAGGGTGGGGGGGCCCTTTCGGGGAGAGGGGTCCCGGTGGGGGGCTCTAGAGGGGAGAGGGGGCCCTGTAGGGTGGGGGGGCCCTGTAGGGTGTGGGGCGGGGCTCTAGAGGGGAGAGGGGGCCCTGTAGGGTGTGGGGCGGGGCTCTAGAGGGGAGAGGGGGCCCTGTAGGGTGGGGGGGCCCTGGGGGGGGGCTCTATAGGGAAGAGGGGGCCCTGTAGGGTGTGTGGGGGGGCCCTGTAGGGTGTATGGGGGACTCCAGAGGGGAGAGGGGTTCCTATCGGGTGTGGGGGGGCCCTGGGTGAGGGGGCCCTTTCGGGGAGAGGGGTCCCTATAGGGTGTGGGGGGGCCCTGGGTGGGGGGGCTCGAGAGGGGGCCCTGTAGGTGTATGGGAGGACCTGAGTCTAGGGTGCTCTAAGGGAGTGTGTGAGGGGGGCTCTAGAGAGGAGCGCGGGTCTTTATACAGGGTTCTATAGGGTGTATAGGGGCATCTGGGTTGGGGAGTCCCTATAGGGATCTCTGTAGGGTGTATGGGGGTCCTGGGCGTAGTGGGTATCTAGGGACGTAACAGGGAGCTAGAGAGGTCTCTTTGGGGACCTCTGGGGGATACTGAGGGGGCAGAGTGTGGGGGGTGCTGGCAGGAAGTGGGGCACACTGGGGAGTAGGTTACAGAACCATGGAAAGAGAGTGTCAGCTGGCCCCCCAAGGCTCCATGATGGGCTGCTGTTCCCTTCTGTCCTGGGGGGATGCTGTGACTCCCCGGTGCCCATCAGCCCCAGGGCTGGTGGAGGGGACCTGTGGGCACTTTCTCCATCTCGCTAGGTTCTGTAGGGGAAGGGCCACTGACCGATCCCAGTAACCAGCAAAGAGCAGCTACAAACTGCCAAACCCTGTGGCCTCCGGCCCGCCGCACAGTCCCTGTTTTGTGCTCACAACCTGAGCCCAGCAGACAAACAGCTGCTCCTTGGAGGACCGCTTTGAAACAGGGAACGATTGTGCCACAGAGCCCTTGGCACTGTAAATGCTGGCCCGGCATGATGGGTTGAGCTGTTCGGGCAGGAAAGAGCAATTCCTAGGGCAAATCTACCGGGGGGGTTAAACAGGATCTGATAGGGTGGGAATTTTAAATGCTGTAGTTATATCTCTGTTACTCTGCTGTAGCAGGGTCCTTTCTGGTTTAAGCTAAATCAAAGAGAGCCATTTTCAGGCTGGCGTAAGCATGGAGGTTATAATAGTATACCAGTAAAATCAGACCAGTGTTCGACATGGCTCCCAGGTAGACAAGCCCCTAAAGGGGCTGCTGTCGGAACCGGGAGGGATTCGCTGTAGCAGAAGCAGAATTTGCTTTGGGTTTCCACAGAGCGCCTGCTGGACCCCTCGTGGCTGAAAGGAGGAGCTGTGATCTGGAAGCACTGAATCCTTTTGGCCTCTCTGCAGGTCACTGTGCCAGCCTGCGGGGAAGATGAATGGCTGGGTTTCTCACACGCTCTGCCTGTCCGTCATCCTGGTGTCCCTGTTGAACAGTGTCCTTGCTTGGAGTAGTCAGGATCTCCATTGTGGAGGTAAAGGGAGCATTTCCAGCTCGGTTGCTGTGTGACAATCGTGCCCCATGCCTCAGTTTCCCTATCAGCCAAATGGGGATCGGGTTAGTTAACGCTAAGTAAGTGCAGATTATTGTTAGAGGAGCAGATCCTCTCTCAGGCTCTGACTCCCATTGGGCTAGGCACAGTGCAGACCCTGAGAAGGAAACCATCTTGTTAGTGACTGTATCAGGGTTAGTTGTTGCTCCCAGACGGACGGTGCACTGTTGAACTGTTGTTTCTGACCTGCCCAGGGCTGCAGAGGGCAGGCTGGGTAACAGCCGTTTGCTTCTCTCCATCTGATTCACCATGTTGACTAATGCAACTGATTTGTCTCTCTCCTCTCTAGCTTGTCGGGCCCTGGTGGACGAGCTGGAGTGGGAGATCTCCCAGGTGGATCCCAAGAAAACCATCCAGATGGGGTCGTTCCGTATCAACCCGGACGGCAGCCAGTCGGTTGTGGAGGTAGGGTGTCTTGCACTTACCCAGCCGGGTACCTCTCTCCAGCCCTGGGGCGGCAGGAATCTCTGAAAGATCAGGTTTAAGAGAGGGGAAGGGTGGATGGTAAATTGACAATAAAGCCCTGCTGGAAGTAGCAGCCACGTGTTGTGGGGAGAGGGATGGAGAAGGGAGTGGGTCCTGAAGATCCCATTTCATTAATTTTCCTCCCCTAGAAAGACTCCAAGGGGGGCTGAGGCACCCACTGGGTGCTGTTAACCGCGGAAGGGGGGTTCCTCTTCTGATTGGCGGCACTGGAATGTGAAGCCAGTTTGTGAGGGCTGAGAATGGCTTCTCTGTAGTAGCGGCTCTTGCCCTAGGGAAGCAGCGTTGGCTGATGTAGCAGGGGGCTGGCACCCAGGACCCCTGGGCTTTTCTGTTCTCTGGAGAATTTGTGGGCAGGGGGTGGGACTGGGAGTGGGGACTCCTGGGTTCTGTGCAGAGCTGCCCCCCTGGCTCGCTGCGTGACCTCGGCCGAGTCGTTTTGCCTCTGTGTAGAGAGCGGATGGCACCGTCGCCGTTCCCAGGGCGGCTCGGCCAACGCTTGCAAACCACGGTTATGACCGTGTTGGGGCTCAGGTGCTGCGGCTGTCTCGTGGGTGAGTGGCACGGTGAATGCACTTGGCGCAGCCTGTCAGATCACTGTGGTTCTGCCCAGGTGCCCTACGCCAGATCCGAAGCTCACCTGACGGAGCTGCTGGAGCGGGTCTGTGAGAAGATGAAAGAGTATGGGGAGAAGGTGGATCCCTCCACCCACCGGAAAAGCTACGTCCGCGTGATCTCCCATGACGGGACCAAGATGGACCTTTCTGAGACCAAAATGGACGGGGACGTGACGTCCCGCCTGAAGTTTGCGGTGAGTGCAGAGGCGCTGGGCGTACGTGGGGCTCCCCTGACGGAGCTCAGCTGCCAGTTGAAGGGGGGACCTTGATGACTTTTGACTCTCAGCTGCAGTAGCCCCCGCCGTGCTGGTGCTGGGTGGGAGACACCAGGCTGCTCTCACTAGCCACACCCTAGTGCTTAACCCTGACCCCTCTTCCTGGACTGCAGAGCGCTGACATCCCCCCTGCAGCCTGACCACTGTGCTTTGCCACCGCAGAGCAGGCCATGGACTGGTGGGGCTGCTGTTTCTGTGGCTGGGGCTGTGTCGAGCAGGGCCCAGCTGTGGTGTCTCCTCTCTGTCACTGTTGCCGTTGCTGCCCCGGGTGACCCGCTCAGTGCTAGGGGAGGCAGGATGCAGGTTTTCTGACCCTCTCCGGACCCTGTTGCAGTGCGAGAGCATCGCCGAGGAGTATGAAGATGAGCTCATTGAATTCTTCTCCCATGAGACCGACAACGTCAAGGATCGGCTCTGCAGCAAACGGACCGGTAAGCGAGGGTCCCCTGCTGCTTGGGGTGGGAGGCTAGTCAGCCAGGGAACATAAGAACAGCCAGACTGGGTCAGACCAATTGTCCATCCAGCCCAGTATCCTGTCTACCGACAGTGGCTCATTCCAGGTGCTTCAGAGGGAATGAACAGAACAGGGAATCCTCAAGTGATCCATCCCCGCTCGCCCATTCCCAGCTTCTGGCAAACAGAGGCTAGGGACACTTCAGAGTATAGTTTTGCTAATAGCCATTGATGGACCTATCCTCCATGAACTTATCTTTTTTTAACCCTGGTATACTGGCCTTCACAACATCCTCTGGCAAGGAGTTCCACAGGTTGACTGTGCGTTGGGTGAAGAAATACCTTTTTTTTGTTCGTTTTAAACAAACGGAGCCTGGAGGCTTTCGCTCACCTCTAGATGGCTGCCTGGAGGCCAAGCCCAGTCAGCTGTCACCACTCTAGGAGCGAAATACACCCTTGAACAGGGCAGAAGCCATTGCCAGGGCGCAAGGAAGCGGGGTGCTGCCACATAAAGTATTTAGCCTGGATACCATGGCTGGTCCCCTGTACTCAATCAGTGTTATTCCCCACTTCCCGTCATGCACCGGTGCTGCAGCATTGCTGGAACAGGGTGACTGCTGCGCTCCAGCCCAGAGGAAGCTGCCTTCCAGCGATGGGGAAAGTGTTCCCTCTGCACCAGGGTCCATAAGCTTCACTGAGTCGTGGAATCACCCACTCCTGAGGCCTGGGAAGGCAGCATGGTGTTGGACTCCTCCGTGTCACCTTCCCACAACTGCACCTTCCTTGGCCAGTTCTTTTCCCCCCAAGATGTCGATTTAAGGCACCCCCCTTAGGCTTTTTTTTTTTTTTTTAATTTGGACAGTCTCCTGTTTTATGCTGGTTCTCGGAATCAGTGAGTTCATTAAACAACCAAAACAAGAAGCATGCCGCTGAGCTGCGGTGACTGCTGAAAGCTGTGGGGCTTGCAGGTCTGTTCTGATTGATGATCACATGGACGAGGTGCTGGGCTGGGACTCAGGAGACGTGGGTTCAATTCCTGGCTCTGCTGTAGACCCCGTGCAACCTTGGTTGAGTCACTTCACCACTCTGTGCCTCGGTTTCCCCATCTGTAACACAGGGATACCACCTCTCTGTCGTAGAGTGCTGGCTAACTCCCCAGATACTCTATTGAGCGCTGTAGAGAAGCCATTACAAAAAAACTATTCATAAACCAGAAGAAAAGTAAGAAAGGAAGTAATGATACTTAGCTGTTACCCAGCGCGTTTCGTGCGTAGACCTCAAAGCCCTTCACAAAGGACAGCCAGGGCCATTAGCCCATTTTATAGATGAGGAAACTGAGGCAGAGTTACGTTGACTTGCCCAGGGTCCCCCAGCAGATCAGCGGCTGGGCTGGGAATAGGGCTGAGGTCTCCTGATTCCCCGTGTAGTGCCCTACTCACTGGACCCTGCTGCTCCAGGCTCTTATCCTGCAGCCGCTGGCTCGCTTTCTGTCAGGAAACCGTTTCAGGTAGGCTGCGACTGGTCCACTGATGGGGTCTGAGTCTAACTTCCACTGTCTTATGCATTTGTCAGTAACTTGCCCTCCCATCCCCTGGCCTCTCCTCGCCCTTGGAGTGTCAAACCCCCTCCAGAGACCTGTTGGGGATCTGGTGCGAGTGCTCTGCAGGAGTGTCCCGGCTCCGTGGGCTCGCTGCTCCCACCAAGGGCAGCAAGTCAGAATGTCATGCTTCCTTTTCTAACTGCCTGCAACTTTTTTGGGAAACTCCAGCTTGTGCCAAGCGTTCCTGAGGCAGGGCCAAGGGACAGCGGCTCCTCACACAACCAGCCCAACCTCCTTTGCGCCAGAGATTCTCATTGGCTGCCAAAAGCAGTAACGGGATTGGAGCAGCCAATTGCTGGGTGCTATTCAGGGACTGGTCTCCCCATCCCGCTAAGTTATTTTTGGATGGCAGCCCTGGGTGCCGCCTGACCTTTGTTCGTTCTTGTCCAAGCTGTTGGAAAGGGACTCTGGCTTTACACCTCTGTCCTCTGATCTCCCTGGACCTGCACACCTGATCGCTCTGCATGCCACAGCGATGTGTCAGTCTTCAGCAGAGAGCGCCTTCCATCTGCCCTGTCTGGGTCACAGGCCGACCTCAACAGCTCTGTTCAAACAGCCGCATTTTTCATTAGCCACTAACCAAAGTGTGTGTGTGTGTGTGAGAGAGAGAGAGAGAAGTGGTCCCTCCTCCAGTCACTGCTGTGCCAGCCAGTCCCTGTTCTCTGGCTGGCAGCCAGATCTTTCAGTTCTCACCTGAGCAACAGCCTTGTCCTGGGGCTGCACATCCAGGCGGCCCCTTACCTGCTCTGTGCTTCAGTAAATGGCTGAGAGTCAGAGGTTGGTCTCCTGTGCCCTCCATCTCTAAGAGGGATGATCTGCCTCTGGAAAAATGAACGAGAGTTAAACTCCGGGTCTTAAATTGTTGACCCCATGGCCCCTTTTACAAGCGTCAGGATGTTAACCCGGTGTCCTGGCCCCCTCCCAACTAGGCAATTATTTTCCACTGACCTACTGCTCCGTTTCATTCACATACAGACTGCTGCTTTCCTTTCAAGACCGAGGCCACTGTGTGATACTGTACCATGTTGAACAGCTGCTGCATCCCACCCTAGAGGTGGCTGCATTTCAGTGAGGATGAAATTATCCTCCAGGTAGATTAAGTGCTTTGGTGTGAAAGATGCTAGAAATGCTGTGGTCAACAAAGCGGCTGTGAGCGGGTCTGTGGTGTTTGGAATAATACAGACTGAGGAGCATGTGGGAATCGTCTCACACATTAAAAGGGACAAGGAAGCTGCAGACTTCCCAGGCCATGAGCTGCTAAGCCAGTTGGAAAGGGACATGCTTATGGTAGCTGCTGTCTGTTTCCTACAGTTGGATAGAAATGTTACTGAAGATCTGATTTGGAAACCGAATCAGCTTGAGGACTGCCAGCAAAATACTTAGACTGTAAACTCTGGGGCAGAGCCAGTTGTCTTCAGATGTAGGAAACTATCACAAAGGGACCTGATCCCTGCTTCCAGGTGCTACCGTAATGTAAATAATACAGGGACATTCAGTGAGATCGAAAGGTACAAATTCCTAGCTGAGAAAAGGAAGTACACACCGCACAGTTAGCTGGTGGAACTCACTGTCACAAGACCTGACTGAGGCCAAAAACAAGATTCCGAAAGGGATTAGACATTTGACATGCTACAGAGACCAGCCAGAGAGAGGTTAGAGCCAGTTCCGTAAGGAGCGTGAGCCCTGCTGCTTCACTGCACAAACCAACCTCTAACTCGCAGGGGGTGGGGCAGGGGGGTCAGGAGGAGATTGTCCCACAACTGTCTCCTGCAGGGTTCTTATCCTTTCTCTGGACCTCGGCTCTGATCCAGTCTGGTAAGTCCCTTGTTCTAACGGCTTGTGCTCCTATGCGTAGATCTGTGCGACCATGCCCTGAACATCCCCCACGATGAGCTGTGAAGTGCGAAGGCCTGGATCAAACTGGACATCCCCTGCAGTGGACTCCTCCCCTACCTGCCAGCATTGCCCTGGGAACCTCGCTGGGTGTCCCCTGGAAACCCCAAACTATGCCTGGGGAGGAAAGCAGGACAGAAACTTCCTTCAGAGGGAAAGACGTTGTCCTTCTCCTGCCCCTCGGGATCGCTTGACTTCCCATCTGCTTTTAGGCTGTCGATGTTTCCTCCCTCATCCCTTCCCCGAGGAGATGGACAGATGTGCCTGTAGAGTCCTGAGTCTGGATTTGACCCCTCCTCCCCCTGCCCACCTACTCTGGTGCTTTTACGTCTTATTTATTTTGGTTGTCTTGGGGTGGGAGTGTCAGCTGATGGGAAGAGGAAAGGGGGCCAGGAACCGGGTTCTGCTCCAGCTCTGAGAGGAGATGCTCTCTGGGGGGCAGAGCCAGGCATGGGCATCAGGACTTTGAGCTGTAGAAGGGCTGGTGGAGTGAGACCTCCCGGGTTTTATTCTGAGCAGCAATGTGTTCTAGGGGCTACAGTGCTAGAGCTGGAGTCAGGACTCTGGTTCTGGTCTGGCTCTGCCACTGTCTCACCGTGACCTTGGGCAACTCACTTCTCTGTGGCTGTTCTGAAGGGCCCAGGGGAAGGGGACCGCACAGAGACTTCTCCACCGTCATCCGTCCAAAGGGGACACTTCCAGCCACCAGCAGCAGGAGCAATGAGTATTGAGCTCAAATGACAGCCGGCGAAGACACGGCCGAGTCGGCGCTCTGCTAGCAGCCTCTGCACGCGCAGGGTGGAGGGATCCAGTTTTCCAAGGGGAGTTGTACTACTTTGAAGGGCTTGTTTTTAAATGTCTCAGGTCTGTTTCCTGAGGACTTCTTTCTAGGCTGCAGATTGCTGTGGTCTCCGTCAGAGGGCAGTAGAATAAACCTCTGGCCACACTGCAGTTGGAACTGCTTGCAATGGTCCTGTTTCCCTGTGCAATGAGGGGTAGGGGTGATTAGTCTGAGCAGTGGGTTCTGAAGGGCCCTATGGCACTTAGTTCATGGGACAGTTTTCAGCACTGTATCCCTGTCCACGCCAGCCAGGGCTAGCAGCGGGAAGCTGTTAGCAGCTTCAAGTATCCTGTGGCAGCGTAGCGAATACCGAGGCGAGGGTAGTACCAGTGTTAGGCAATGCCACAGACCAGCGATTTGCTCCTGCTCCAGGCATGGGCGACAGCTACCATCTTGGGCAACAGCGGGGCTTAAACCAGGGCTCTCCAGAGCCAGAAGTCTCTACAGCTTGAGCTAAAGAGGCAGGCATGGCAGCTGAGACCCGAATCCTCTGTGCAGTAGGGGATGTCGCGCACACAGGAGGGGCTAAGTCCCAGGGCAAAGGTGCTGGCTCTGTGGAACGTTTCTTGAAGGGGTTGGGGAGGTGCAGGGCTTCTGCAGCTTTACTGGCAATCAGCTGCTTTAATGGCTGTTAAGTGACACACACACCCCTGGTGCCCAGGCTGAGGAGGGGGTGCCCCTGCCACCCCATCCTTGCTGGGGGTGACCGAGTGAAAGCTGCTGCTAATGGGCCTCCAAAGGACCAGCTCTGACCAGGGGCCTGTGATGAACATGGAAAAACTCAGGCACATATGACCTTTCCCTGGCCAGTGGGGCAGATGCCCAGGGTCATGTTCACCAGGGCAGGTAACAAGGGTCCCTTGGTCCAGTTTTCACTGGAAGTGAACATGGCTGAAGCAGAAGGAGCTTGGGGTTGGGGGTTTTTTTGCCTTTGGGACCTACTGCACCAGCCCGACCCTCCATTTGTGCCTTGTTCCTGGAGTGGGGGAATGCAGGCCCTGACCCCCCTAGTCCCACTTCCTCCCTGTCCCCTCCCCTTTGCTCACTGCTCCAGCTCAGCTGCTGGCATTAACTTGACCCTCCCCTGCTGGAGGGGCTTGCTGGGCTGACGAGGTGTGGGCTCCACAAGGAGTTTAACAACCTCATGTTCCAGGCTGGGCCTCCCCCTTTGTCAGCAACGCACATAAAGGCAATGAGCCTTTCACCGTGGCCAGTGGCTGCCCTAAATCATTTGAAGCAATAGGCTTCTCAGTGCTTGGCTGCTCAGTGTGGGGTAATTGCCTGCTAGAGTAGGGGCCCTTGGAAATGACAGGACTCCCAGGGGCATTGCACAGCCCTGTGCTGGCTCGGGGTTGTGGCTGCACCATCAGCCACAATTTGGAGTGGCTCTATAGGGCCTCTGGGCTGGTGCCTTCAGTTCCTGGCTGTTCAGGGAAGGGTTGAGCAAAGGAAAAAGTCCTTCCAGAGGCCAGTCCTGGGAGGAGCTCTCTTGCTATTAACCTTGAACAATAGCCAAGGTTGTCTACGCAGCTGTTGTGCACATTTGCCTGCCTGCCTGAGGGTTAGCACTAGATCTGAGCAGCCCCAGCTCGGGTCGCTTTGACCTGCTTGCGGAAGGGGTGGTGGTGTTCAGCAGCTCTGCTCTCCAGAGGTGCTGGCCTGACTCGCACCCGAGCCAAGTGTCTGTCTGCAATCGCATCTGGGCATGGAGTGAGGCTCGCCCACCCATGCAGGCTCAGTGACCCTTCCAAGGCTGTTTATGCCCTCATTTCCCCAGAGAGCTTAGCCAGTGCCAGATGCTCAGCAGTTTAGCACTTTGCACCCATAAAACAATAGTTTAGTGTTAGCATTCAACACCCCAGTTCCCCGAGAGCCTTTTTCCTCTCTGGACTGACAGCAGGTCGCTATGGTCCCTGAGCAGCTCTCTTCCTCCCTGGTTTGCTGCCGTAGTGTCAGCTGTGATTGTGGGCTCTACCACTTTTCTATGCCTGCTGATGGATGCGGGGGAAGATGACTTCTACCAGCAGCATGTCCAATGCTCCCTGACCTCGCCACAGGGGCCTGCCCCCTGTCTCTTGTCAATGGCTCCTGTCCTGCTCTCTCAACTGCCAAGTTTAAGCAAATATTTGAGACATGAACAAATATTGACCCTTCCACACACCAGAAACGACCCTTTTCCTGAGAGAGCGTGTGACTCAGGAGACAAGGAGTAGGTTGCCGCATGTTTCACTGCAAGGTCATCAGGCCAGGGCACCAGGGATTGAAAGTCAAGACCAGCTGATGGGAGCTCTGGGCATGGATCTGGTGGCTCTCAGCCAAGGTCCTAATGGGGCAGGTCTCGCTGTCACAGAAACCTTCCCCTGGCTGGCGGAGAGGATAAGGTCTGAATGGGCCATGGAGATTTAACTCTCCCCACCCACCTCCAGCAGTCGGGTCGTTCCAGCCCCCAGCTTGTGTGTGTAGCCTGCCCTTCCTCTGCCCATGGTTCCAAGGTTGCCAATCACCTCCCACTCCAGCAGCCTTTTGCTGAACCTCCCACCCTGCCCTGCTTCCATTGTCTCATGATCAGTGACCCAAGTTCTTTTTTGGCCTCTCCCCTTTTCAGGAGCTCCTTGCCCAAATACACCAGCTGGCTTTGGCGGCCCAGGATGGACTGAGAAATTAATAGAGAAAACTTCATAGCTCCAACTATTTAACCCGCTAATCCAGCAACCCCAGCAGGGCAGGGGGTTCAGCATGTCTTATAGCATGTGCTAGTAGCCGGCACTGAAATCACCGTCTTGGGGGAACGCAGATCCCCGTCAGCTCGGGGAATTACCCCTCTTATGCAGAGGAGGAAACTGAGGCACAGAGAGACAAACCAGTAGCAAAGGCAACAGCAGAGTTAGGGACAGAAGCCGAGTCCTGGCTCTCTAGACCCCACTCCTGGCTATAAATCCGATAGAGAGGGCTCAGACTCGCATCAGGATCAAGCCCACGCCCCACCTTGCTTTACTCAGTGAGTGTTGGGAAAACCCAGGGCGGGTCCTTATGGAGTCCTAGGAGTTGGAGACCAGATCATCCACAATCTAGGTAGGCCCAGAAAGAGCAGTTGTCCTCTCCCTTTGTCTCCCCAGGCCCTCAGCGTCAGACGCTCTCAGCTGTGGTCAGAGGCCACAATAAAAAGCTTCTGCACAGAAGGGTGCTACAAACATTCCCTGGGGGAGAGGAAATTTGGAAGGGTCCTGCTGGAGTGGGAGATCAGTAGGTGGGTGCAGCAGAGGTGAAGTAGCCTCGCAGCAAGTGGAATACCAAACCTGATGGTTTGATCCAGGACAGCAGTGGAGTACACTGGGCTAGACAGAGGCCAGCAGTCAGATCTGTAACTGCAGGAGACTTAACGATTTATGATACCTCATTTCCCCTCCCCACCAACCCTCTGTCCTGTCATGTGTCTGCCACATGCAGCGTATCAGACCATATGGGCAGTGCCCTTGGTGTCATCTCAGTGCATTGCCCAGCTTAGCACTGAGCCGCAGCGTGCTCACTGGCTGATGCAGACTCTGCTCGGCACCACTAAGGACAATGCACTCAGGAAACCCCAGTCCCAGCTGCATCGGTCCAGGGGAGGAGAATCCCCGAATGCCTCCGAGCTCAGGTGAGTTGCTGAAAATCAAGCTGTGATTTTTCCAGCCTCAGATGGGGACTTGCACTCGGGACCCTAGAAATGGGGCTTCGCGCTCTGTTCTCCAGGCGAGCATGTGACTCAGGAGTCATGTGTGCATGGAAAGGAGACTGCTTGGACTCCAGCCTGTTCTCCCAAAGCTGTGCTGGCTCTGAGGGCTGCAGCTTTCAGTCCATAAGCTGGGCACACGTGGCACTGAAGATGCAGGGAGGAACAGGCACCAGTTACATTTGTAGAGTCTGAGCCGTAAGGACCATATTGATAACTTACCAGAAGCCAGACAAAACTGCGTGCTCCAGAATTAAATGTCTTCAAACTTAGTTCTTTCTCATCTTTGTATCTTGGCTGATTTTCCATTGCAGTTATTCCACTTTATCCAACTCCAGCGGTTACGGGCCAAAGGGTGAATCTTGGCTGCATTTTAGGACTATGTGACACAGCGGGCCTACTCTCATATAAGTCCGTGTTGCTGGGATATGGAGCTAGTGCAGGTCTGACTTTAGCTCCCCAAATATGGGCCTATATTTTTAGAGACAAAGGCTGTGAATTCTTTTCCCATGCTGCTAGTGATTAACTGGCCACCTTGGAGAGCATTACCTGAAGGTTACTCAGAGACTGCCTCTAGACAGCATTGTAAGGAGTGTCGTTACCTGTCCTGGTTTTTTTCCAGCTTTGGCCTTGATTCAATCAGTGTGCTCCAAGTTTTGCAGGGCATTGGTGGGAGGCGCAGGAGGAAAGGGATTATCCCCAAATGATGTGAGAAATTCCCTGTCAGAGGGGGTTGAGGCGTGGCGTGATGACATCACCACACGAGGACATCATGTGACACAACATCTTGCATTTTGACACGACAGGCACTTCAGCACCACGACCGAGTGATATCCGCAGGTGCTGCCCCGTGGCATCTCGCTGTGTCTCCCATAATGCTTTGCCACCATATCCTCACACGACGCCATTGTGCGTCTCAGCGCCACAGCGAGGCTCTGAGGGGATGCCGTGTCATCTGCCGGGCCACAGCGAGGCTCTGAGGCGACACCGTGTCATGTGCCGGGCCACAGCGAGGCTCTGAGGCGACACCGTGTCATCTGCCGGGCCACAGCGAGGCTCTGAGGCTCCACCTTGATACTTCATCTTGATGTCATGATGCCCTGAGGCGATGCCATGTCATTCACTGAGACACGGCCAGGCCCCGAGGCCACGCCGTGCCGTTGGCCGCCCCGTGGCCAGGCTCTGAGGCCACGCCGTGCCGTTGGCCGCCCCGTTGGCCGCCCCGTGGCCAGGCTCTGAGGCCACGCCATGCCGTTGGCTGCCCCGTGGCCAGGCCCCGAAGCCACACCGTGCCATTGGCCCCCCCAGGGCCAGGCTCCAAGGCCACGCCATGCCGTTGGCCCCCCCGTGGCCAGGCTCTGAGGCCACACCGTGCCGTTGGCCGCCTCACAGCCAGGCCCCAAAGCCACGCCGTGCCATTGGCCCCCCCATGGCCAGGCTCCAAGGCCACGCCGTGCCATTGGCCCCCCCATGGCCAGGCTCCGTGCCGTTGGCCCCCCCCGTGGCCAGGCTCCAAGGCCACGCCGTGCCGTTGGCCGCCCCGTGGCCAGGCCCCGAGGCCACGCCGTGGCCAGGCCGTATGACTCGGCCCGTTCCGGGCTGAACTGAATATACGTTGCCCCTTCCACCCTCCAGCCCAGCCCGCGTGGGGGAGGGGAGGGGGCAAGTCCCATTGGGTTACACTGAGTTTTCAGGCATTTGCTTTGGCCACCTATACCCAGTCCCCTCCCCCCGCCCACCCCCGCGAAGGCCCCGCCCCTCTCGCCACCCCGCCCAATAGCCGAGCGCGGCGCGGCCGCGCGGGGGCGTGGCTATGCTAACGACCTCCCCGCCGGGGGGGCGCCGTAGCCGCCAGCGCGCTCCACTCCCGCCTCCCCCCCCACTCGCTGTCGCGCTCGCGAGGACCCCTCCTCCTCCCCCCCCCACCCCGTGGGCGCCGCTCCCTCCTCGGCCTCCTTCTTCAACCTTGGTCCCCGCCGGCCCAGGCCCCCCGCGCCCGGCGGCTGCAGCACCCGGCTCCCCGCCGCGCCCGGACCCCGGCTCCGCTCGCCATGACCTTACTGCGGGCGGCCGCGCGCCTGCTGGGCGCCAAGGTGGGCTCGCGCCCGGGGCCGCGCGGGGGGGGGCCGTGGCGGGGGGGGGCCGCTCCCTGGGTTCCCAGGGGCCCCCGCGTGCATGGGAGGGGGGCTGAGCCGTGCTCCAGGCCGCCCCCCCTCCACACGGAGTTTGTGGGTGATTTCCCCCCCCCGCTGCAGACACGCACCCCTCCCCCCTGGTGTGTGTCGGTGGGGGGGGGCCCTGCACGCAGCGCATGGCCGCTCTGCTGCCCCCATCTCTGGGGAGCCGGCTGCCCCCCCCCCCGAAAGGCTGAGCTCTCCCCTTCCTGCTCCGGGCTTTGAGGGGCGTAAAGGGCCATGGAGCCCCCCCCCCCCCTCTAAGCTCTGTGCCCCCCCGGCCGGCCCACCGCCACTGAGGCCGAAGGGCTGACTGGGAGTTAGGGGCCGGGGACCTTAGGGGCTAGGCTGGGCTTTCCAAGGGGCCGTAGGGTGACCAGACCGCCCATGTGAAAAGTCGGGACGGGGGTGGGGGTAATAGGTGCCTGTATAAGAAAAAAGCCCCCCCCAAAATCGGGACATCTGGTCACACTAGCTCCATGCAGCCCGGTGGGCCCCAGCGGGGTGTAGGGTCCGTGGGGGGAAGCCGATCTCCCCGGGCCCGGTAACTGCTGGGCGGCCTGGCCCAGTTGGAAAAGTTCCGTTTCTCGCACCGCATTCGGAGGGGCGCCCGGAAGAGGTGCTAAATGGTACCCGCAGCGTTCCCTGTGAGCCGAACGAAGCCGTCTTCTGCGGGCCTGGTCCTGTGCTGGGGTTCCTTGGGCTCCTGGTAGCGGAGCGGGAGGAAGGCTCTCTGACGGGAGAGGGGCAAGGGGGGTGAGGCCGTATCTGTTATTGGACCAACTTCTGTTGGTGAGAGAGACCAGCTTCTGAGCCGCACGGAGCCCTTCTTCAGGTCAAATTCAGCCAGCGTGACTTGGACTCCCAGCCAGTTGAGTTTCATCACAGCCCACTTGAGCAGCTTACTGAGTAACGCTTTTATGTTTGGATTAGTTTGACTTGCTCCCAGCGTTTCCAAGGGTGTTCTACTTGGCTCCTTCGCGGTGTTTAATCGCCGAGGATCAAAAATGCCAAGCGGGGAGCTGTTTGGGGCCTGGCTGCTGCGGGGGGGTGGGATCGGAAGTTTCGTCTGCACAGCCAGGCAAGTGAGCAGAGGAAGCAGAGCGACCAGTCCTAGAAGGCTAAAATTAGCACATTCTTCAGTCTTTGAAACAAAAGCCAAATGAGCCAAGCTTATGGTGACCGGGGTAAACCCTTCAGCTTTATTCTTCTAATCCTGTCTCTCCTTGGGTCTTGCTTTCAGTTGGTTGCAAAAGGAGGGGGAAATACCACCTTTGTTAATGTACAGGGGTGTCCCTGCACTCCTTGGGAGTAATTGCACCTTCCTCACTGCTAATTCTGTTACGTCTGTGTCGGGTGATTTAATGTAATACCTGAATGCTGAGCATGAGAACAGAATATCAAGCGTGATCGGGGTGGGGATGTGACTGGAAAAACGCTGGAAGCAGCAGTTGTATCCAGCTGTTTAAGATGTGGCATATGTTCATAGTTTCTGTCTACAGGTGCCTGGATTTTGCCCATCTGAGTGCCACATTAACATCTTGCCAGGAGACTCTCCGCCCTCCCTGACAGTCACCCATTGCAGCTGCCTGTCTTTAATACAGAGGTATGACCTCTGGAAGGAAGGCCCAGGCCTGCAGTGCTCCATCTTGATCCAAGTGGCCTGGCTGCATTGCATGCTGGGAGCCATAGTTTTGGGCTCTCTCTCTCTCAAAGATGGAGGAGGCCGCAGTGTAGAAGCCTGGGATACTTTGGCTGCCCTGGCCTACTAAGACCTCACAGGTGAGGAAAGCAAGAACTTGGATGAGATTTGCTAGCGACCAGTCGTGCGTATCCCACAACGTCAGGCACCAGCAGAAATGGCTCAGGATCTCATTCCTCGTTAGCTTGTGTTCTGTGCGGACAACTCCTGTATGGCCTGATTAGGAGCTGGCAGCTTTTAAATGCCAAACAGAATGTGGGAGGGGGAGATAAAAAAACGTGTCTGCAGTTGAGTAACTGTTCATAGAATCATAGAATATCAGGGTTGGAAGGGACCTCAGGAGGTTATCTAGACCAACCCCCTGCTCAAAGCAGGACCAGTCCCCAATTTTTGCCCCAGATCCCTAAATGGCCCCCTCAAGGATTGAACTCACAACCCTGGGTTTAGCGGGTCAATGCTCAAACCACTGAGCTATGACCCCTGTTGTAAAAACCCCACCTGTTCTTGAGCAACTAAACACCTGTAGGCCTGAGACACCTGCCCAGCACCTCCTGGGTCTGAATTTGCTCTGCTTTGCTAACACAGCTTTGTGGCTTTACCCTCCCCACTCTCCTTCCCCACTTAGGCAAGTCCTTGAATAGTTACATAATTCCTGGAAATTAACCTCTGAGGCAGGTTTGTACTCAGGAGATGCAATTTCGCCCAGTGAATAGGACGCTGGGGTGGGAGCCATGGGCCCTGGCTTTGCCACTGACTTGCTGTGTAACCTTGAGCAAGTCACTTCCCCTTTCAGTGTCTTGGCTTTTTTCCCCTTCCCACCCATATCTGTCTAGATTGTGCTGTAAGAGCCAACGGGCCTCTCAGCACTACAAATAGATCACCCTAACCTTCCCTGGGGAATGTTCTCCGGAGCGTGCCAGGTCCCTCTGTGGCAGTCACCCGAGGAGCTGGAAAGCGGTGAGATAACAGCACTATTTAGCACCCAGGGCTGCACAACTGGGAACTGGGCTCGAACTCTCCACCTGTGAGCTCCTTCGGTCGGAGCGTGCATTGTCGTGGCTGGTCCTCCTGCGGCCTGGCAATGTGGAAATCCATTGGGAGGAGGGATGAGACGCTTGGGGGGGGGGGGGGAGTGTAGGAGGGGATGAATAAGAGGACTGGGCAGGAGTCAAACTGAAGCTCGGAAAGCTAAACCTTGCCAGCTAGCCTGTGGTGTGTGTGAGGTCTCTGACTGTGCATAATTTAGTGGGTAAACTCCCCTGTGGGCCTTCTGACCGTAATCTGATGTTGCCACCTCTCCACCAATCATTCCTCCCCTGGAATTGCAATAGTGGGGTTCTGTCACCAGGAAAAGGTTAAAATGACGTTTGGCTGCTTTAGCCTTGTGATCTCCCATTGGACTGGGAGTGCTGGGCTAAAGGTCAGGCTCTGGAAGAGGAGAGCGGTGTTTCCAACAAGAATTCAGAGTTACCAGTCCAGGGACTCAAATTCAAAGGCAGCCTCTGACACTTTAAACATCTGTACAAGGAAAGGGGGTGAAAATGAAGCCATGGCCAACAGCGCAATGATCCTTCCTGGGGGTCTGGACTATATGGGATTGGAGGTCGCAGGGCTCTGCGAAGAGGTTTGGACTTCAAGCTCCATGGCCTTGGCAGAAGACGTGCGCCCTGCATTAGGAAGGCGGTGCCTGCCAGAGGGCTGTCTGCAGCTGTTGGGTCGCGGGTTCCAGCTGTGAGCTGACACTGTCCGCCATGCTGCCTTATGGAATTTGACCTTGGGATTCCCAGCAGAGCTTGGGATGGAACCCAGGAGTGCCGGCTCCTAGTCCCCTTGCTCTAAACTATGTGGCTGGCCCTGCCATATGCAGACCAGCAACGCATGGCCAGGCTACGTGCGAGGTGGGCGTACAAAGAACGCTCCTGTGGCCCTAGGAGATGTCCGTCTCCTATCCTTGTTGGGGGAGCAGGCTCTGTTCTAACTGTCCTATTGTACTGTCAGGATTCACACGGAAGGGGACTGAGCTCAGATATACTTACAATTCCTCTTTGCCTTTTAACTGGAACCAGAAACTAATTATCAGTGGTAACCATAACAGCCCTGAGTGTTTCCTGCTGATGTGATCACTTTAATCCTCTTAGCGAACCACGCCCTGGGCCTGAAAAGACTCCTCTGTAGGCCGCAAGTGGTCCCATTTCACACACCCCACTCTGTCCCTTGCGGCCTTCTACGCCGGCACTATCTTTCCGTCCAGTGACGCTATCGGAGCTTCTGAGATCCACCTGCAACGTGGTTCTTGTTGTGTGGATTTGACTGATGTCCGAGAAACAGCCTGGGCTAGTGGGTAGGGCACCAGACTCGGAGTCTGGAAACCTGAATTCTGTTCCCAACTCTGTCGCTTTAATCTCTGAAGCACTGTGTTGCTCTGGAACTGTCTGAAACCCTGAATAACGATAAATCCCTTAATTGGAGAGGGTTGGAAACGGGTCTCCCCTCCTGCTCCTCTACCCGTTCCTCTGGGAACCTGCCCCTTGCAGGGTGGACTGAGCAAAACAGGCTGCGGACTTGCTTGTTTTACCACTGCCCTGGATTTCCTTGCTTAACTCCTCAGAAGGTGACGGCTGCTGCCCTGTCCTTTTGTTGCCCTGCTGCGCTGATGGATTGCTCCATACAATGCTCAGCCCTGCAGCTGCTGCTTGCTCCAGGTGTGTCATCTCCTGTACCCATCCTGGGGAGGAGCGGGGAGTGGGCTGGTCCATTCAGGTCTTGGCGTCTCGGCAGCGACTGCCCACAAAGGAGGTCAGTTGGAGTGCGTCGTGCCGCGGGGCTAAATCTTTGCAATAAAGCAGCCTCTGGGTGGAGGTCTTTGGGGGTGGGGGTGGGGGTGCTGGGCGTGGGGGAGTTGGCCCAGAACACGTTCCTATTCAGCTAATTCTGGCTCCCCCATAATGAGACATCTGTGACTCTTTCGGCTTCTTGTGTCGCTCAGCTGGTTGGAAAGAGAACTAGGAAACCGGTGCAAAGCTCAGTGTTATTAGCTGCTCTGGTTGACAGCGAGAATGGAGTTTCATTCCTAGTTCAATCTGGGTTTTGTGGGTCTATCGCTTTGTGCCATCTGCTCAGCTCACCCAGCCTTTGCAGCAGGGCTCTGAAACTGCCGAATCTTCCCAGCCAGCAGGACCGAGCAGGGGGAAATATGAGTCACTTCATAGCTATGCCAGCGCCCTCCCTCAGGGACCTTGTGTGTGTCACAGAATCCACTGTCTGGTGTGGGGGGGACCGAGTCACAGCACGTGGGGACACAGGTCTGTCCCATCAAACTGCAGCATGGCTGAGTAGCTGGGCCAACGGCAGCAGCTGACCCAGGGTAGGAGGCAGCTTTGTCTAATTGCTAAAGCAGGGCATTGAGTCAGAGCCAGGCTTCTATTCCCTGCTCTGCCCTGACTGGAAATGTGACTTCAGACCAGGCCCTTCCTGGCTGTGATGTGGGTGGATATTACCCCCCCACACCCTGAGAGCCCCGGGATGGAGCTAGCTGCAAGCTGTTTAAAACTAGCTGTGCCAATGTGGTGTGCCCCCCACTCCAGTGGCTTGAGCCCAAGGGTCACCCTCCCGCTTTCTTGCTGGAGGAGACACCCAAGGAGGAAGCTGTCTCCAGGCTAACATTGTGCTTGACACTGGCGTGGCCTGTGGTGTATCTGCAGTGCAAGACTTTGCACTATGCCTGGCGGGTGAATCACTGACGGGGACCTGTTCCAGGCTAGCAGGGAGGGCTGGGCTCAGACTGGGACGTGGCTCTTTGTCCCAGTGTTCACCAACAACTGCATGACACTGGATGGAGGGAAGCCGGGGGCTGCCCCCTCTCTGGCTGTTTGCGTTTGATCCTCAGGTGAGATTGCAGGGCCCTCCGGCCCCGCCAGTGTTGACAGGGCCGGATGGCAGCCCTCTCCCAAGGCTAAACATGCTTGCGTTCGTGCTGAGCTGGGGTCGTGTCTGTTGGGCTGTTTTGCAAGGCCAAGCGTAGGCTGGGTGTGAGGGACGGTATCTGGAGTTCCCTGGGGCTGCCAATGGAACCATCCACTCCTTAGCGTGGAGCACAGCCGGTGTTGGTCTTGCTGCTGGGACTGAACGAGATGTAAACCCAAGAGGCCCCGAGCAGCACGGCACAAAGGGACGACTAGCGTAGCCTGCAGATGCGTCCAGTCTCCTGGCTTTGTGACCCCCTTTGTCAGTTCCAGCCTCTTGGTGTGTTTCAGTGGGTCGCCTTTCAGGCTGAGCTAGACCAGCGCAGAACCTCGATCCTTTAAATAAAAGCACCTGTTTGCATAAGAGGGTGAGCTCCGGGCTAGGAGCCAGACTCCGGGCTCTGTTCCCCACACTGCCGCGTCACCTCTGCGTCAGTCACCCCGTCTGTAAGGAGAGAGAGCGCACTTGACGGCTGTTGTAAGGTTAGACGTGAGGATGGTGTTGCTACGAACGTCGTCAAGGAGAGAAGTTTGCTTCTCATAGCGAAGGGAATATCTGGGTCACGGCTGCTTCTATCCACCCGCTGTCTGCAAATATAACCCGCACCGGCTCCCTTGTGCAGAGGTCAGAGTGCCTCCAGGTCTGGGGCGGGATGTTTGCTGCTTCCATACACCCTGTGCGGCCTGTTCTGGGACCCACGCCACTGGTTTGAAAGCATTTTCGGTTTGCTCAGAACAACCTCCCTGAACTTGGGCATCTGATCTGGGACCAGCTGCTCCCATTCCAAGAGGAAACCAGACTAAGTTATTCCACCTGAGTTCTCCTGTTCAGCCAGTAGATCGGAGCAGCCCGGTGGGAATACTGCCACGTCTCGGTGTTGTGTCCCTCCTGGCAACTCGCAGTAGTCTGGTGTCAGACCCTTCTGGTCCGCACTGACAGCGGCTGGATATTGAGTCCTGGGTTTCTAGATACTAACTGGCCAAAAGTGATTCCTCCTTTGGGCAGCCGAGTTAAGAGCTGCCTCCGTCCAAGCTGAGGTTTGCTTCTTGGTCTCCCCGCAGTGTGGGTGCAGTTAGATTGGCACAGAAGGAAATAAGCGATACTGGTTGCCCCCCCACCCCCCACCACCACTTGGGTTGTACTGACAGACCTACCCTGGTGGAAAACCAGCATGTTAGGCCAGGCCTAACCTGTCTGCAGTGGGGAGAGAAGACAGGCACAGAGTGAAACTTTCAGCTTCCATCCTCCCTCTCCATTTACAGCCCAGTGGAGGCTAGACTCTCTGTACCTCTCCCCGCCTAGAGCAGTGGTACTCAAAGTTCAGTGCACCACGATCCCCTTCGGACAGCAAAAATCACTACATGACATGGGGGGGCCCTCAGGCTTTGGCTTCAGCCCCAGGCCCCAGCAAGTCTAATGCTGGCCCTGGTGACCCCATTATAATGCAGTCGTGACCCGCTTTGGGGTCCTGACCCACGTTTTGGGACCTGCTGGCCTAGAGCCTAGGGTGACTTGACCCACCACATGGTCTCAATATCTGCTTTAGCATAGGGTCTCTGGAAGTGTCCCAAAGTGCTGCTTATCTTCCCTGGTGTTCGCTTGGACCTGGGAGCAGATAAGCTCCTGAGGCAGGTTCCCACCCTCTCTTGCCTTGGAGAGGACAAACCTTGGTCCCATCTGTTCTGAATGGTCAGCATAAGCCCCTGCCTGCTGCTCTGAACTTGTTTCGGGAATGGCTGATTTGTCTGTCCCCCATGTTGCAAAGCATCTCCCAGTGCTCGGTCAGGGCTGGGAGAGGTTAATGCTTGGGCTGGGAGATGTCCACAGAATGTGTGACTCCCTAAGGGGCACTCACGGACCCAGGGCAGTCTCTTTCACATGCAGAAAGTGCTGGGCTGGCTACAAGGGAAAACATGCTAAACTAGTTAGGCGGGGAAAATGCCACTTTTCCCGTGCAGGCCAGCTATGAGGCCTGGCTTCCTGGGCTCAGAAGCCGTCCCCGGATGCTCCGCACCAGAGCAGGAGCGTTGAGTCCAGGCAACAAGACTGGAGCTTCTAAAAGCTCTGCCCTAGGAGTTACTGTGGGGCAGGAGCTCGCAATCCGTGGTCCCTTCTGGTCTTGGAATTGATGACTTCCACCTGGCTCCTCCTTGGAATTTACCTTCCACCTCCCTGGATCCCAGGTGGCTCCAGTTTTCCATATTGTTACTTTCACCGCTGTGTGAAAGTTCCTCTGCACTGTGACCCAGCTGCTGTTTTCCACCCCAGAAGTGGCTCCCTCTTAGGGCAAGTCTACACTAAAACGCTGCATCGGTGCTGCTGTAGGAGGGCTCGGTAGCTATGGCAATGGGAGAAGCTCTCCTGCCGACCTAGTGCTGGCTACACGGGGCGGGGGGTACGTCGATATAGTGACATTGCTCGGGGTGTGGATCCCCGCCCCTGAGTGACGAAGTTACACTGATACAGGTCTGTAGCGTAGACCAGATCTAAGTGGCTGCTGATGTTATCCCAGTGTCAGTTTCTAAAGCCCTTGGACCCCCGTTCACACACAAGGCGTGGCATGCATGTTGAGATGTTTGCATAGCTGGGATTATTCCACTGTTCTCTGCAACTCTTGCTCTTCCCATAGCTGCAGCACAAACCCATGGCTGTACAGCCCCGTGGCTGGGTCTGCACAGCTTCGGACCAGGTACTGCAGGTGCATGGAAGGCATGACTGGGTTGCGTCCATGGCTAGGCATGTTCCTCCGTCATGGACGGTGGGAGATACCCATTAACTGTGCCTGAGCCCCACTCGGTCCCCGATTCCTGGCTCAGCAAGAATCTGCTTAGGAAAGTGGCTGAAAACTGAAGGGAGGGGCGTTACTAGTGACTCAGTGTGCTAGAATAAGTGAAGGAACCCGCATCTCATTAGCCAGCTCCTGAACGTAACTAGCCTTGTGTTGGGGGCCACTTTGTGTCATTTAAAGGCAGCATTTCAGTCCCTGAGTGATGTGCTCCGAGGGTAAACGGCAGCTTCCGGAAAGATTTTAATTTTTCTCCATAAGCATGTGTCTGCATTTTACTAAACCCAGGCGATGTTCTGCTAACTGGTCCCTACATGGGCAATGGGCAGCCCTGATCTCTGGTGCTCAGCTGTTACCCTGCAGTGTTGAAGGGCCCAGCCGGTCTCTCTCTCCCTGCTCCGATTGCTCCGGATGCAGCCTGCAGGTATTCAAGGCCACTCACCCAGCAGGATTGGCTGGTTCTGAACCCGTGTGGTGCCCTCCCCCCACCCATGCCTACGCCAAGCCAGGAGTGACTCATGCTGCTCTCTCAGGGACCTGACGGAGTGCAGCTGTAACTGACAGCAATGATCCCGCTCCCTCCCCTGCCAGCTCTTGCCAAGCATTGTGCGGATGCTGCTGACGCGCTAGTGGGGGTGTGGCGAGGGCATGCCCCTAACGGGAGCGTGGTGGATTCATTCACTCTCTCCAGATGGAGCGAGAGGTGGAAGCGGCTTTCCTGGTGTGTGATCCGTGCAAAGCAAAACGAAATGCCCCGTTTCCTCCTGGCCTGGCATTGCTGATCCAGAGAGGAGGCGGTGGAATTTAAATGTGTTGTCTTTGTCCGGTGCACCCACCTCCTGGACAAACTGCTCTGGCTCCAATAACTCCCTGAACTGGAGCTCTGCTTCCGCATTCCCACTCTGACTCCGGCTCTTACTTGGCTCCCAATCAGTGACCTGCTCAGAGCTGAGCTGTCTGATTCTCCTGCTTGCAGCAGAGAGTGCAGAGGGAAATATTGGGATGGGGGGGCGTGGGGGGGGTGGAGCCATGAGGACACCCTGGTATGATTGTTTCCCTGGTGGTGTCAGCCAGGTGATACTGACCTGCCTAGCGCAACGCTGCCGTAGGCTGTGGGTCTTACGCTCCATGTCGCTGCCAGGCTAATGCATAAGAGGCCCCTCTCTCTCTCTCTCTCTCTGCAGAATGCACCATGTATATTCTTCGCTACCCGACACGCCAGCTCTACTTCCACGGTAAGTAGAGACCTCTGCCTCTCGCCTCGGGGGGTGCACGTCTGGGGAGAACTGTCCTTGGCTTCTCCAGTTCAGCGGCTCCAGCACCGCTCACGTCCTCGCCCCAGAGGGAAACCGTCCCAGAGCCGCAGTCCTAATCCCGTTGCTTATAGGTCGCTGTCTGGCCTCCTTTGGAGGGATTTCTGTGCAACACAAACCAGAGATCCTGACCGGCTCCGAGGCGCAACGGTTAGCGATGCTCAGCTCCGCCATGGCATTAGTGCTGCCCTCACCAGCTTGTTTGCTTCTCCCCCCAACCGCCAGAACCTGAAGGACGTCCTTTCCAACTTGGTTCCCAAGGAGCAGTCAAGAATCAAGAGCTTCAGGCAACAATACGGCAACACGGTCATCGGGCAAGTCACTGTGGAGATGGTGAGTGTGGCCGGCACGGGCCGGCGCTGGAGGGATGGCTCATGGAGAGCCAGCTCAGTTGGGGCTGGCGCTGGGTGGCGTGGGCACCTCCTTGATCTCGCTCACCGTCAAGGGAGTGACCTATCCCCACGAACCCCTGCGTCAGGCCGCCGGACTCGCCCAGTGTCGCCCCCTCCCTACCTCGCTGGGTCAGTTCCGCGGGCTCCCTTTCTTCCTGGATGGGCCCCCTGGGGGGTGTGATCTGGTGCCCCGCCCTGGTGGCGGCCAGTCGCTGCTGCGTCGAAGCAGTGTGGAAGACCCCTTGCTTTGCAGTGGCCCAGAAACACTGCTCTGGGCTGGGCACTCTCTCCTGCCCATCGCTTGGTGCCTGGAAATCGAGGCGCCATTGCCCTGCCCTTGGCAAGCCCAGTGTGAGATGGGAGCTACCCAGGCCCGGTGTGGACGTGGGGACCGTGGCTGCCCAGAGGCCTCCCCTGGTTCATAGGGTGCAGGCTGGCGGCCCCGCAGAGGCGGCTGGGGCTGTTGCACTAACACAGCTGGGCCTTTAGCTCGGGCAGGAGACGCTTGTGGCGTTTAGCTCCAACCATCGGGGCTGCCGGAGACCCAGCCAGGCTGTTCAGAGCAGCCCTGGGGTCCGCGTGAAGCAGAGGGAGCTGTCCAGCAGCGTCTCTGCCAGCAGCCTCCCGCCAGGCCCGAGCCCAGGCCAGCAGAGGAGCGGGGCTGAGGGGAGAACGGAGCCCTGGCTTCAGGCAGCCGACTGGGTGAAATCAGCGCTGGTGCCGAGAGGGGCTGCTCCGCTCCCCGGCAGCGGGGAGCAAACTCCGGCCATTAGCGCCAGCCCTGCCAGGTTAAAGGTGGCCTGGCTGCGGGAGAGGGAGCGTTGCTCCGCTGAACCCCGCTAACTGCCTCCTGGCTCTGTCCCTTCCAGATCTATGGCGGGATGAGAGGCATGAAGGGGCTAATATACGAAACCTCTGTCCTGGACCCCGATGAGGTAAGGCCTTCCCCGCCCCCCCACCACCCCCCCAGGCCGCCCCCTGCCCTCAGAGACTGATTCCCTTCTCCACCCTTCTCTCCAGGGCATCCGCTTCCGTGGGTACAGCATCCCCGAGTGCCAGAAGCTGCTGCCCAAAGCCCCGGGAGGGGAGGAGCCCCTGCCTGAGGGCCTCTTCTGGCTGCTGCTTACCGGAGACATCCCCACTGCGGAACAGGTGAGGTGGGGGGCTCTGGCCGTGGCTTTGGGGTCCGTGACTTAAGGCCCAAACTCTCATGGCCTCGCCAATGCTGCTGCAGCCTGTTCTCTGCGCCACACCTGGCCTGGCCCGGCAACCCCTCTGTGCTGCGTCAGGCAGTGGATCCCCGGCTAACCCCGTGGCGCGTTTCCTCCCGCAGGTGAGCTGGGTCTCCCAAGAGTGGGCCAAGCGAGCGGCTCTGCCCTCCCACGTGGTGACCATGCTGGACAACTTCCCTACCAACCTGCACCCCATGTCCCAGCTCAGCGCCGCCATCACGGCCCTCAACAGCGAGAGCAACTTCGCCCGGGCCTACTCCGAGGGCATCAGCCGGGCCAAGTACTGGGAGGTAGGGGGCTAGGCCAGGCCCAGCTGGCCCTCCCTGCTGCCCACGTTTGGGCCACAGAGAGCGTCCAGGCTGCGGCTCCCAGCGTGGCGTCTGGCCTGCAGCCGGCGAGAGCCAACCTCCCGACACCAGTGGCTGGAAGCTCGAGGGGCGGCGTGGGTGGATCTGGGGCCAGGGCACAGCGGGCTGTGCCGCTGACTCCCTCTGGGGCCTTGCCCGAGTTAGTTTGCCCACCTGTACAATGGGGCTAGTGCTGGGCTGGAGGATGGAGCGACGTTTGCACAGGGCCGGCTGCGCTTGTCCCTGTAAGGCAGGCGAGCTGGTTTCCTCTCGGCCCAACCCCCACCCCATGGCATCCGAGCCGAGAGTCTCTGGCTGTGTACCGGTGTACTGGCTGGCCTGTCTGGGCGGGTGAGTCTGCTACTCCCTGTAATTCCCATGGCTGCTCCTTCTCACTGCCCTCCAGCAGCTGTCCCTGCCCTTTACCATCCGTCTGAACTACCCAATTTCCCCTGCACCTGGCACGGTTGGCACCTCCCCTCCCCCGCCCGCGGCTGGGTAAAGCGATCTGCTCACCCAGGGTGGCGCGGTCAGGGGCCTGGCTCTCCATTTCCTGCTCAGAGCACTGGGACATGTTGGGATTTACAAAGGTGTGATTTTAAATCCCCAGCTATAGACATGGGCTGCCACGTCACTGAAATGCAGCCACCTCTGGGGTGGGACAAGGCAGCCTTCGAACAGCAAACCCTGCGCTGAGCCGGGACAGCGCGCGTGGCTGTGAACGGCCCAAGGATGCTGCGCCACTGGGCTCAGTGAGCAGCCCGCCTTCTCCCGTCCCTGCAGTTCATCTACGAGGACGCCATGGACCTGATCGCCAAGCTGCCTTGCATCGCCGCCAAGATCTACCGCAACCTGTACCGCGAGGGCAGCAGCATCGGGGCCATCGACCCCAGCCTGGACTGGTCCCATAACTTCACCAACATGCTGGGCTACACCGACCCCCAGTTCATCGAGCTCATGCGGCTCTACCTCACCATCCACAGGTGAGACCCCTCCGGGGGGCTGCGGCTGGGAGCAAGGCTGGCGTGGCGGACGCTACGTGGGGACGCCCTAGAGAGAGGCAGGGGCGTCCCCGCGTGGGAGGAGGAGGCCGAACTCCAGAGCCCTGCAAACAACGCAGCGGGGAGCCCCTGACCCGCTCGGCAGAGCTCGGACGGGCCAGGCTCCAAGCAGGCAGGGGTGGAACTGGGGCGGGGCTCTGAAGGCTGCAACTGCTTTCCAGGGGGGCTGGATCCAGCCTCTCCATCCCACCCCCCACCCCCGAGAACAGCCGCTACCGGGCCGGAGCTCTGGCCAAGGGATCCCTCCCCCACAGAGGGGGCAGGGTGTCAGTGCGCTGGGCATGCAGGGGCTGTGCCAGGCAGTTTGGGCCCCTCTGAGCCACCATCCCTGCCAGCTTGGCACAGAGAGGCAGGGGCTGGAGACGGGTGTCCCTTAGAGCAGAAGGGGCCAGGTCAGGGAAGCAGCCGTCCCTACTGACCATGGCTCTGAGCCACCTGCACTGTCCTAGGGCCGCTGCTGCCCCCTGCTGGTTGGGAAGTTGGAGCTGCTCAGTGGGCCGGGTGGGCTGGCAGTCCCCCGGGTCAGGCAGTAGGTCGGCTGCTGCCCTCTGCTAACGGTCTCCTCTCTGCAGCGATCACGAGGGCGGGAACGTCAGCGCCCACACCAGCCACCTCGTGGGCAGCGCCCTCTCTGACCCATACCTCGCTTTTGCCGCAGCCATGAACGGCCTGGCTGGGCCGCTGCACGGCCTCGCCAATCAGGTAGGGGTCGCATCGGCTGGGGGCGGGGAAAGGGAGAGGGGGACACGGTCCCGGCCTTACCCCCGTGCCCTCTCTCTCGGCGCGTCTTGCAGGAGGTCCTGGGGTGGCTGACGAACCTGCAGAAGGAACTGGGCCCGGACGTGTCTGACGAGAAGCTGCGAGATTTCATCTGGAACACGCTGAACTCGGGCCGGGTGAGTCCCCCTGGGCGGCGGGAGCAGTGCTGAGTCTGGGCGGCTGCCCCCACTGGGAACGTGGGTCATGACCCCCCCAGTCAGTGCTAACCTTAGGCCCTCCTGTCGCTGCAGGTGGTCCCTGGCTATGGCCACGCCGTGCTGAGGAAGACGGACCCCCGCTACACCTGCCAGAGGGAGTTCGCCCTCAAGCACCTCCCCAAGGACCCCATGTTCAGACTAGTGGCACAGCTCTACAAGATTGTCCCCAACGTGCTCCTGGAGCAGGGCAAGGCCAAGAACCCCTGGCCCAATGTGGACGCGCACAGCGGGGTGCTGCTCCAGGTAAGGCGCTGGCCTGGGGGCTGCTAGTGGGGGACGGGACTCCCCACCAAGCCGGGTCTGGCTAGGCACCCTGCTCTGACCTGGCCCCTCCAGCCCCTCCTCCCCGGGCTCAGCAGTCCCCAGACTCTGAGTCCCCTGTGGCGTGGTGTCCGGGCTGAACTTCCTGCTCCTCCCCAGACACAGCCTGGCACTGGGGCTCTGACCGCCCCGGAGCCAGGACATCTCAGCCACTCAGAGGGCAGCCCTGCCCCCCGGCCATCACTCCCCAGTGACCACATCCCCTGAGCATCTCCCAGGCCCAGACCCTGGGGCTGCCCCTGCGGGCAGAGGCCGGACTGCTCGGCACTGGCCTGAACACCCTGCTCCACTCCTCTCCCCTCTGCAGTATTACGGCATGAAGGAGATGAAGTACTACACTGTGCTGTTTGGCATCTCGCGGGCCCTGGGTGTCCTGGCCCAGCTCATCTGGAGCCGGGCGCTCGGCTTCCCGCTGGAGAGACCCAAGTCCATGAGCACGGACGGCGTCATGCAGCTCGTGGGCGTCAAATCGGGTTAAAGAAAGGGATGGGGGGAGGGGGAGCCCGCGCTTGCCAGTTGTCCAGGGGACGTTTAAAGAGACAGTACACCTTTTCCCTTCCAAGGGCCTCGGCCAGACGCTAGAATTAAACCTTTCTCTGAGGCACTGACCGTAAGTTTCAGGTTATTTATGGTGTAAATTTAAGATTAAAACAATCAGCCCCCTGCCCCTCCCCTCTCCCCCCACCGCCATTAGCGGCACCTCTGTTAAACTCCTGATCCAACCAGAGCCCAGCAGCTCCCCTGGGAACCCCCGGCACGGGTTGGAAACCTGCATGGCTTTCTAGGCCAGCCCGCGCTATTCCCCGGCCAGGAGAGGAGGGTCCTTTCCCAATCATGTTGTACCGTACTGAGCGCTGCCTTGTCCATGGCGCAGACAAGCTCCTAGGCCCAGATCAAACCAGCTTCCTTCTGCTTGCTTAGTCCCTGACCCAGGGCCAGCTGTGGGGTGTGGGGTTGGCATGTGAATGCTTGAATCACTTCCTTTACCTTTGGTCCTCCTCCTCCTACCACCTTGAGTCTTGGGCCCCAATCTGCAGGCTCCATCTGGGGCATCTCTGGACTTTTCCTCCTCCAAGGGGCGGGGGCAGGGGCATCCTCGATGTACACTGGGGGGTTGGATCCTGCCACACTGGCATTGCTGGCTGAGACTGTCTCCTTGCTCCTAGCAGGGGGCAGGTCTTCCCGTGAGCCCCACGGCTGCCGAGGGGGAGAGTGGGGCAGGGGAAAGGCTTCCCTGGGAAAGTCTGCGAGTGGGTTTCCCTCTACGTGGCGTCCATGCCAGAGCCGTGGGGCTTAGCCTGGCCAAGCGAGGACGTGATTTTCTGAGCAGCCATCGGTAGCCGTGGGGCAGTGTTGCTAGCCACCTTCTTTTGAGCAGTTGCAGTGCAAAAGTGAACCTGGCTCCTGTCCTTTCTCCCGAGGAAGGACGCGATACACTCCTCCCCTGCCCCAGTTCTCTGTGTGTTTTGTGTGAATTCTCGTGTCCCCTAACCGCCCCCAGGGCGCTGGGTGGGCTCCGGCCGTGGCCTGGCGCGGCCTGCGGGTGGCTCTGTACAAAATGCAAAATAAATGTTTTTATTAACAAAACTGCTTCCCCGGTGTGTCATAGGCGCCAGCGGGTGGGATGCAGCCTGGGCCTGCCCACGGGGCGGGGGGGTGCCCCACTGCTGGGGAGGGGCCCTGGGGTTAGGACCCTCAGCTTAGGTGTGATTTCCCCGAGTGGTTCTGTGCCTTATGCCACCAGCCAGGCCCTGAGCAGCGCGGCACGCCCCCCCCCCCCCCCCCCGCACCTGCAGCCCCAGGGAAAGGGGGGGCCGGGGCAGCCTCTGGAAATGAGCAGTGCTGGGCTGAGTCCAGGGGCCATGTCCCTCATGGCCACAGGAGGGCGCCATTACCCTTCCCAAGGCTGCGTGGAAGGAGCCTCCTTCCCCTGGCAGCCCTGGGCCTGGGTGGGCCGCCTTGCCTGGCAGCTGGCCCTGGCCGAGAACAGCGTGGGCCTGGCATTAGGGCCTGGAAGTTAGGAGCTCAAATACTGCCCCCAGCAGCCAGGGCCAGTTGCTAACCTGGGGGGGGCAGGATGTAACTGACTGCCCACCAGCCCAGCCTAGGGTTAGCAGAGCTGCCCCCTGCCTGAGCAGAGGTCCTTGCTCCACCCCCAGCCTTTCCTGGCCTGCCCCACAGGGCAGCTTGGGGCCAGTTCCAACAGCCAGTTGTGTGCTGGGGCGGGGGGGAAGCTGGTGCCACCCCCCCAATCCTGCAGGAAGGGGGGGGCTTCTGTTGCCCAGGGGCCCCCAGCCATCTTTCCACAGCTGCTAAGCCCCTAAGGGGGTCCCCACAACTCCCCCGTTCCCTGCTTCCAGGGGTTGTGACTCATCCCAGGGTCCAAGCAAAGCTGCCTTTTCCACACACACACACACCCCCAACCCCCGTGAAGCTGGGCCAAGGGCAGCTGTGGAGGCTGAACGGGGCTCCCCACGTGAAACAGGCGCGTCTCGCCCAGCATGGGGAGGAACACGAGCAGCCGGTCCCAGCTCTTGTTAGGCTGGGCCTGGAAAGCCACGGGCCTGCCCTGCAGCCAGGCCTGGGCCTGCCGCGCTGCCAGGGGCCGGTGCTTTCCCCAGTCCCCGCTCCATGCCCCGATGGGCACTGGGGGAACGATGCTCCCAGAAGGTGCCTATGGGGGCAGGGGCAAGCTGGGGCCAGGTGATGCCAGAAGAGCCAACCCCAGTGCCAGGGCGAGGTGTCAGCCCTGCAGCTGCTGCCATGTCTGGCATTTCAGAGGGCAGAGCCTGAGCACTGGGGCAGGAAGGGCCCAGGAGCAGCCCCCACCACCCCAGCTTGGAGGGAGGCACCATGCCCTTCACCCAAACCCAGCTCAGCAGCCGGCCTTTGGCTGGGATTTAATGCAGCCTGAGTTGCGGCATTAGGGCTGGGGGCGTGTGCATCAGGTGGGGGCTGAGCTGGGGGAATTGCACACAGCAGGGCTGTTGCATTTGTCCCGGCCCAAAATGTTTCCTGTCTGCCGGCTTGTCTCTGTCTCCCCTCATGGCTAAGGTGGGCCAAGGACCCTCCAGCTGCGGCAGGCCCCGCACATGGGCTCAGCTTTCCCCGTGCCATGGCTCCGTCTCGTGGCAGACGGCCAGGATGCGACAGCAGCGGATCCATTGCTCATGTTGGTGCTGCCCCCATCGCGCTCGGACCCCAGTGGGGCTGGGGAGTAGCCTGCTGGCCCCAACACAGAATGAGCCTGGGCGAGGTCGAGACCCCCTGCGCTGAGGGGAGGAGTCCTGCCTGGAGATGGGGGCTGGGGAGACCCACACCACAGAAGCCACCACCCCAAGAGTTGGATTTGCACCCAGGGCTGAGCCCTGCTGGTAGGTGCCGAGCGATGCAATCCAGCCCCCTCCTCACTCCCTGCTGGGGGGCTGCCCTGCCAGGCACGCTCCGTCCCCCAGCCTGCTTTGCTGCCGGCAGCCCTTAGGGAGCACCTCCAGCTGGTGAGGGCCTGGGCAGCTGCTGGGGAGTCTGGGACGTGGCCCGCTGTGCCCCACTGTGCAGTGGGTGCCCGGGGCCAGGGAGTGCTGGGCACAAGGGCAGATGAGGGGCAAAGCCAGGTGCAGCCATGCTGAGCGGAAAGGGCCTGGCCAGCAGCGGGCCCACAGGGCGGGCTCCACTTACCCTCTGCCCCGAGTCCAGCCAGGGTGGCCCGCAGGAGACAACCTCTCGGGTGATACTAACCTGCAGAACCCAGCCCCGGAGCCACCACAGACACCCCAAAGGAGGCGGCGATCCCACTTGCCAAATGCTTTTTATTGGCCTAAAAAACCCACTTCTCTGGGCAGAACATTTCTACAGTCTCTTGGATGGAGACCAAAGTCCCACGCAGCGCACAGAGGGGGCGGCTGCGGCCCAGCCCCAAATGGAGGCTGGGGGGGTTTCCCCCTCACCCCTGCATCAGATTGATACACCCCCCTCATGTGCATTTCTCTCGTGAGCCAGCTGAGGCCATGAGGGGCAGAGGGCAGCCTGGGGGTCAGGCTGATAAGGTAGCAGGGCAGAAGGCACGGCTCAGGGCAGGGCCCAGCTGCAGCCCTTGATCAACATCTCCTGGCCCCAGGGAGCGATTTGGAGACGGGGAAGCGGGTGAGGGAGCCCGGCTGGAAGCAAAGGATTAAGGGTGGGGCAGGGATTCAGGCAAGAGGCCTGGAGCAGATGAGACATTCGCCTGTGGGCAGGCCCCAGGGCTGCTGCTGGCCCCCCCCGCCCATGCAGTCAGCCCCTCGGGGGGCCAGGGCCCCTCATGGGGCAGCACACACCCCAGGGCAAGTTGGCACCTGGAGGGGAGGAGGTGATTCTGCTGCAATGGGTGCAGGGTCTCAGGGGGCAGAGGAGGAGGTTCCTGGCTCAGAGCGAGGGGCTGGCTACCCCCCAGTTCTGGAGACAGGCAGGTCCCCTCAGAGGCCATTCAAGCCCTCACTGTGGTAATGAATCCTGTGCCGGGGGCATTCGGGCTGAATGAGAAGCGGGTCCCAACCGCCCCCTGGGCTCCTCCCCCTTCCATCACTGCCGTGACCCACCTGCTGCCACGCTCAGGGCATGGGCCCCGCTGCCAGCTCCCCCCAGAACCCGAGGGGGAAGCTCTGAAAGCACTCTGCGCCTGGCCTCTCGTGCGAGGCCAACGTGCAGCAGCCGGGATCCTTCCCCCACTCTGTGCACAGTTACTGCTGTGCCAGCCCAATGCGGCAGGACCCACGCCGGGCCCTGGGGCCAGTGATTCTGCCCTCCTCCCCCGCCCGCACGTGCAAAGCGTGTCTTGTATGTAACGCCGGCTCCTTTGCACAGCAGGGGGGCCGGGGCGCAGAGTCTGCGGCGAAGCAGGCCTCGCAGCGCTGGGCCTGGGGGCGTGGGGAGGGAGCCAGGCTCTGCTCCCCACTAGCCAGCAGCTCCCATGGGGACAGAGGTGGCCGCACGGGCTGGCTGTGGTGTGGGCCACACTTTGAGCTAAGCTGCAGCTGCTTTTCAAGGTGACAGGGCCCTTTCTAGGCAGGATCCTCTCCCTGCCCCAGCACTCTGCACGCTCCATGACCTTCCTCCCCTGGCGGAGGACAATGGGGCTCTGTTCACTTATCTCCCGCACCAGCCACGGGGCACGCTCCCCAGACAGAGCTGCTGTGTGCCTGGGCTGGGGGGGGGTGGGGTGAACAGCAGTGTTCTCACCCCCTCCCTGCCCTGTTCACCACATGGCTGGGGCACAGCCAGAGGAGCAGTGCTGGCCAAGGACAGCTCCGCTGTGGGGCCGCAGCCCCTGGGAACTGGGGCCCTGCTCCCCCTGCCTAAAGCCTTCCACTGCCAGCCAGAGGGGAACCCCTCCTGCACACATCTCCAGCTCCTGATGATGCCCCACGAAGCCTCCAAGCTTGCTCCATCCTGGGTCCCTCAGTCCTTATTTCCCGCCCGCGCGGCTCTCCCCAGGGAGACGGGGCCCAGGAGCCCGAGCAGCCACCGGGGCCTCCTTCTTGGGCGAGAGCCGGGGCAGCACTATGGGGGCCAGGTGTAGCCCTGCCATCTCCCTCCCCAGGGAGTGCTCCCGCCATACAGGGCGAGCTCAGCGGGATCCCACCTGCCAGGCTCGTGGAGCAGCTGCCAGCTGAGTCCCACACTGCCCTCCTGGCACTTGCCCCTCGCCCTGCCCTGCCCGGATTGCCCATTCCCGCTCTCTGCCGGGGCGCCAACCAGGCTGCGTCCACGCCCCCGCCCCCTTCCGCAGGCCCCGGATAATGCAACACTTGCTCTCAGCACTCGCTTCCAGACCAAATGTGACTCCCCTCTTGCTCCCGCCTTCCTAAGAGTTGGCGGGCAGCTACTGTTATGTTTGCTCGGCCCTTTGGCTGTGCTCAGCACCCCCTGGGATGGGGAGAAGTTTCTGATCCGTTCCACACACCCCACCCCGCAAAGGACCGCAGGCAGGCGAGCCGAGACCCTGATCGTCCAGTCCACGTGCGCATCGCCAGGGCCCCGCCCCTCTCCCCAAGGCCTGGGGGAAAGGCAGTCCGACCAAGGGGGGGCTGGCACACGCAGGCCTGCTGGTTTGTGCTGCGAGGGCTGCGCAGAGGGAAGGACGAGGATTCCTGCAGATCAGCAAGGGGCAGGGATTGCTCTTCCCTGCTCGGAGGGATTTTAAACAAGACCCCCCACCCCCAAAATAAAATACATTTAAAATAAAGTTAGCTACAAAAATATGGAGCCCGGCGGGCAGGTGTGGTTCTTCTGTGCAAGATGGCAGGCCTGGGGGACGCTCCGGGGCAGCCAGACCCAGCCACTCCGGGTACGTCCCCATTCTCGGCACAGCAGATAAATTAGAGAGACCGTCAGGAGAGGTGAAATCAAATAAATAGTTAAAAAGGCGGCGGGAGGCACTTGGACGCCCTGCCCGCCGCCCCGACAGAGTCTGCACATGCGGCCCCGACCCCCTCACGTTTGGTGAACTTCGTGAAACATGAGCTCCCGGGGGATGCGCGTCTCCGGCCCGAAGTTCTTAGCCGCCCGCCGCTCGAAAGCGGCCACCATCTGCTTGACCACCTCGTCGAAGAAGACCGTGGCAAGCTGCGAGTGCAGCAGGGAGCGGAACTCGAAGGAGATCTGGGGAGGACAGAGAGACGAGGGGCTGGCAGAGCAGGTCAGGCCAGGACAGAGCCCTCCCCTGAAACAAAGGGCTGGGGGACAGGGGCTGCCGGGCTGCCCATGTTCTGCAACACCCAGCGGGGAACCTGCCATCATCGGCAGCACGCAGCGAATAGTCACCTCCACACAAAGCCCACGGCCCAGGTGGGGAAACTGAGGCTGAGAGGCTCACACAGCAAGTCACTGACAGAGCCAGGAGGAGAACCCAGGAGTCCTGACTCCCCGCTCCACCAGGCCCTGCCTCTCAGACAAATGTGCCCAAGTGGAACATTTGCTCTTGCTTCTCTCTCCCTCAAGACACGAAGAGCAATCGCTCGCTCGGTGGCTGACGGCAGCATTTCGCGCCCTGCTTACCTCCCGGCTCAGCCTCCTCCTGGAGGCTAATAACCTGGGGACTGGTGCTTCTAACCCGTCCATTACACAGCATGGGCTGGCTGGCAGCCACCTCTCTGGTCCATCCCCAGTGGATTCACTGTAGAGATGGCCCCGCATGGCGACAGGGCGAAGGTTGTGGGAGGACCCCTTGGACGGGGCAGGCCAGGGGTGGGGCTTACCGAGAAATCCACTGTGCAGGTGCGGGGGTAGCCTGGGATGCCAGGGCTGAAGCGCCAGCTGGTCTCCAGATGGTTGAAGAGCCTCCCATCAGTGCAGATGGCCTGAGAAGGGACAGCAGGAGCGTCAGTCGAGGGGCCTTGCTACCAGAGCACTGGGAAGCCAGGCTCCCTGGGCGGCTGAGTGCCCCCAACCCCGCACATCCCTCATGCTGAGAATCCCTGGGCGCTCCCCGGCAGCCTCACCTTGACAAGGTGTGGGCGCACCAGGGTGACAATGGACGTGTATCGCTCCAGGACGGGCGGGAAGCCCACTTCCAGCTGAGCCTTCACGTGGCCTGTGCGCTTGGAGACCACCACCGACTTCTTGCACCAGGGGACAAAGTGCTTGTAGTCATCCACGTTGGACACCACCTCGTACATTTCCTGCATGGAGTACCTGCCGGGGGGAGACATCTGGGCTGACTCAGAGCTGCCGTCCTGCAGGCACAGGGCAGCGCGGGGGCTCGGGGACGGGCTAGGGAACCATTTGCCTCTGCGGCGCCGGTTCAAAGCCAGCTCAACTCCACTGCCCCCAGCAGCTGGTGCCATCCATGGCCCCCCCCCCACAATGTGAAATGAGTTTCATGGGTCTCAATCCGGTTCGGGGTGCACGCATCACGTCACAGACAGGTCAAGGGTTGACTGAGGCCTGGAGACCAAACTCCCCTTTTGCCACCAGCGCTGGGGCAAGCAGGTGAAGGACACAGCATGCTGGAGAATGCAGGGCAAGCCCCTAGCGCACTCATTCCAGCCCCGCCTTCACCCCATCCCCCCCTGGGGGAACACAGCCAATGCCACTTACCCTATAATCCTCCGCTCCGAATACTCCTTCCTTTTGTTGGTGAAAGGCCCCGTGAGATTGATGAACGTCCGGCTGTGCTGGGTCCAGTCCAGGCTGTTTAGTGCCCAAGGCACCCGGCTCAGCAGAATCCCACAGAGAGACACGGCCCTGCAACTGGAAACGGGTCGGGATTAGCAGAGACCGACCGGAGCTGGCTTGGCCAGGCAGAGGAAAGGAGTGAGGGCTACTCCCTTTGGAGAGGTCACCTGATGCTGAGAGTAGCTAAGCTCAAGGCCACTAAACGCAGAGAGGGGCTGAGGGAGACGAAGCGGACGAAACACCCTCCCCAGCCAGGGACAAGGGAATTCCCTCTCGCATGCCAATCCCATTCCCCTGGGGATCTCTCGGCCCCTAAGTGCTGCACGGCCAAGCTGCATGCTGCGATCTTTTCACCGCTCCCATGCAGCCACCGCTGGGTTGGCACCTGGCAGCGGTTTAGTGACACAGCAACTCTACCAACTAGTTTGTGGCAAGGAGCGACGCCGACTCCCATATCACAGTGAAGACTCCGCCTGCTCCCACCAAAGGGCTGTTTAATGAGCTACTCCTGGGGGAATTATGCACCACATCACATGCGCAGAATTTATGTCCCCCGCAGATTTCTTTGTTTCCCTGCAGAAAAATGACTTTCTGATGGGGAAGCAAAGGGAAGCCACAAAAGCAGTCATGCAACCTGCCTCATCAGTATGTTTCAGGTGCCCAGAGCAGCCGGCAGAGAGGTAAATCACTGTGTGGGGGCGGGGGGGGGGGGGGCGCTGGGGAAGACCCAGCTGTGTGGCTCCTACCCTGCACCGGGCTCAGCTGCTAATCCCAGCTGGGCTGGGGAGGATGGAACTTCCTCTGCCCACCACCCAGGGCCATGTCAGACCCACCCCCAGATTTCTCCCCCAGCTATAGGAAACGCTGCAAACTCCCCCCTCCCCCACCACACTTCCTGCACCCATCACTCCTGAGCTGCAGGGGGAGGGATCTCTGTACAGGGAACTGCTCCCGCATCTGTCCAACTCCTGTGTATCCAGACCCCCTCATACCCAGACCCTCCTGCCGAGCCTCACCCCCCTCACACCCAGAACCCCCCCCCGCGACAACAAGCCCCACTCCCCCTGCACCTGGACCACCCCGACAAGCCACGCACACCTGGATCCCCACTGTACCAACCCCACTCCCTCAGCATCTGGACCCCACCACTGAGCCCCCCACACCCAGACCCCCCTGCCAAGCTCTATCCCCCCACAGCCAGACCCCCCCGCCCCGAGCCCCAAACACCTTCACCTGGACCCTCCCGGCAGAGTTCCATTACCGTTGCACCCAGAGTCCCCCAACAAGCCCCTGTGCATCCAGATCCTCCCACACCTGGATCCCCCAATGAGCCACATGCACCCAGATTGCCCCACACAGAACCTTCTCAATCCACACCTGGATCCCCCCCACACTAAGCCCCTCCACACTTGGATCCTGCCTTGCTGAGCCTGCCTGCGCACACCTGGTGCACTTGGCATGGAGGGGCAGGGCCCTGGATGTTTCTGGGGCAGGCCCAGTCCTTGCACTGTGTCAGGGTCGAGTGCAGCCTCACCGCTGAGTCTGTGTCTCGGGAGAGCTGCAGAGTGATCTCCCACCTCTGTGCAGCTAGTGGCCTGTGCTCCCCAATGCCATGCTGGAGCCTCCACATTTATTTGACAAATAAAATTTGCAAAATTTTGCAGAATTTGAAAATATTGTGGGCAGCATTGTTATTTTTTTGGTGCAGAATTTTTAATTTTTTGGCGCAGAATGCCCTCAGGAGTAATGAGCACAAGTGACCCAGACCTGAGCTTTGAAGTCTGATCATCTGACAGACGGCACTGGGCGGGAGCTCTGGGATCAGCACTGTCCCCGAGGGGAGAGCGTCCCCTGCTCTATCACTCACCCAGCTCCCTGCAGCACAGTGCCGGAGCGGGGTCAGCCCTGGCTCAGACGAGAGCTTGCTCCCACTAGCTCACTTGCCCTGCTCCCAGCCAGCAGTTCATGGCCTCAAACAAGCCCCCCATGGTAGGGCAGGGCGAGCGGCTGGCGGGGAGGCCTAGCGGCTGGCGGGCAGGCCTGGCTCTCCTGCAGGCCTCTACGCTCAGACACAGTGGCAATTTACTTCACCTCCTGCTTGTGCTCACTCAGATCTTTGTGGAGGCAGCTGGGGAGGGCTCCAAGGGCTCCCACCGAGAGAGACCCTGACCTTCTCCCTGCTGCAGATCACCTGCTGCTGAGTCAAGAGGCAGGCGGCCCCTCCCCTGTGCCCAGCCGGCCTTATGCAACAGCTGCCATTAACCTGCCCATCAGGAGGGCAGCTCAGAGCAGGAGGAGGAGGAGGAGAGATTCATTCACAGGAACAGCACTCAGCTGAGCTGGCTGAAAGCCAGTAAGGAGTGGCAAGCCCTTGGAGCCTGGAACCAGATGGGACATGGGGGGCGGGTGCCACTGGGAAGGGCCCGCTATGAGGCACAGGGACCACGCTTGCCCATCTCCTTAGTCAGGGTGGCTGGTGAAACACAGGGCACCCTGCTGAGCTCTGCCCTCCTCCGCGTCAATATGGAGCACCGGTGCTGTGAACACTGGAACCGATGTGGGGGCAGAGGGTATCTGGATTTCTTGAGAAGGAGGGTGGCAGGGGAAGCAACGTGCCACCCTGGCAGGTTTCCTCGGCTCTCCCGCAGGCCCTGTAATATCACCCTGCTGGCACCAGTGACCCATCGCTGCGTAACCATACCCGTCGGCTATGCTGCCAAGCAGAGATTTCAGGAGGAGGAGCGGTAGCCAGCGTTCTAAACCCTGGCAGGATGTCACAAGGCCCAGAGGCTTGGTTTGCCCTGCCCTGTCTGGACATTAGCAATGCCTGGCGCTTTCTGAAAGAGCAGCGATTGGCCAAGATTTCCTCTTGGATCCACAGCCCTGGCTGCTGCTTCCCCAGCATGGCCGCCTTTCAGCGGTCTTCGGCGGCTCTGGTATCTTTGGATGAAAGGCGCTCTGGCAAAACTGGGTCATTGACAGTAACTATGGGCTGGTTAGGACCTATTTATGCTGGGTTCTTTGGGTTCTTCTCCATGACCCTTGCAAGGCGAGTCAGTGTTATCTCCAATTGATAGATGGGGAAACTAAGGTACTGACTGAAAACAGGACTTATCTGCCAATGTCACGCAGCCTGTCAGAGGCATAGCTCACTACCCAGGTCATGCCTCTAATTCCCTTGTATCCCATTCGGAGTTTATCCTCTGGACCTCGCCCCCTGATGAAATTTCAGCTGGTGCTTTTGTTCCTTGATCCCCACAGCCTGGCACGCCAACCAGAGACAAGAGGAGAATCACAAACACAGACGGGAAGCCAGCAACATGTGACCTCTCTCCCGCAAACAGTCCAGAGGCAGTTAACAGCCCTCGCACCCTTGCCATTGGAATGTTTGTGCACACCAGGAGCAGGCTTCCGCTCGTTTCATTGGCAGGCTGGGGATCAGACCCACCCTCAGCAGGGTCCCGCTTTGAGCTGCACTGGTGGCGTGGTTGGCCTCCCACAACAGCCTGGACAGACAGTTGATTTCCCAAAACCCCCAAGTCAGCTTTGACGATCCAGAGTGAGACTGTGAACACTCCCCCTTCTTCCCCACTTGACACAGGTGCTGGAGCCAGCAACAGACCACTCAGTGCTTTACAAACACTCGCTGGTCGTCACTGCCCCTTCTGTGCAGGAGGTGACTATGCCCAGCTGGGGAGACTGAGGCACAGGGCGGCAATGCGACTCACCCACGACCAGGAATAGAACCCAGGAGTTCCTGACTCCCAGCCCACAGTTCAGACTGGTCGGGTTTTATCCCATTGGTTAAATGCCAACAAACAAAAAGTCCTGAAGTTCACAACCTCCCAGCAAGCTTCTGAACCGGCTGGAAGGGTGGCAATTGGACATTATAAAGACAGTAGGAACGAGATTCAATCCTGCCTTCAGGAAGTTCCTTCCAACATCCCGGCAGCTTCCACTCAGCACAATCAGGTCACATTCCATCGTCACTGGAAACTTTCCACTCAGGCTGTTCACTTGGATCTATAAATATATGTGTCTGAAAACGGGTCACTCACCCTCTTCCCCAGAGGCACAAGCAGAGGGGAAAGGTCTTTCTTTTCCAGTGTTCTGGGGCCACTCCAGGCTCAGATAGCCCGATGCCCCCTCTCCTTCCAGCGCAGAGGAAAGTGCAATGGACGTTGCTGGGGGTTTGGATTCGGTATCGCATCTGAGATCTACATGAGCCTAGAGATCGCCTGGGCCCCCTCAGCCCTGCCTGAGTGGATGGACAGACTCTCCAGGGGACAGACTCCAAGCTCAGAGCCATATCTATGCCTGACGCTGTGCAGCAGAAGAAGAATTCATGCAGCAAAGAGCACAGCCGTCAGCTATTTGTGCTTTGCCAGCCTTCCCATATTGTGTCTCAAAGCAAACACACGCAAATATTGCCTGCAAGGTGCCACCTCCTGTTATTTATTCTGTGCAGATGCATAGGAGAGGACTGCTGCCCTGAGGAACACGGCATCTCTTATACCCAACACGCCAGTGACGAGCAGCCGCCCTGGCCCCGTTTCAAAGCTGTGCACAACGCCACTTAAACTCTCTCCACTCCAAGCTCTGGGAGCGTCCCCTGTGCTAACGGAGGGATCTGAACTTGAAAAGCACCTACACTTATACCCCAGCTCCCACCTGCCAAGAAGCAGGACTGCTCTGCCAGCCCCAGGTATTGCTGACAGACCAATGCATTGTAGCAACTTCCTGGCACGGCACCTCCCACCAGAGGTCATCGCTGGAGGAGGTGCACGCCCTCAAGACTTCCAGGCCTTTTGAAAGGGAGGACATTCATTTGCAAAGCCTGGGCAAGAGGTGACACTGAATTCAGACCATCAAGTCAAGTTAACATCGTGTTTTCCGACTGAAGAGAGACTTTTACAAACTGCCATCTCTGGCAATCGCCCATTAACTAGCACCTGATTGCAGGGTTGCAGCCATGCGATTAGAAACTTGCAAAGGAGGTCAGCTGCTGAATCTGGATCCTATTTCCTCTTCCTGCAAAGCAGGACACTCTCTGGAAGGCTCATTACAAGTTATCATAACATCTTCCATTGCTAAAAAATCCAGCACCAACCTCCCCTACCCTGAAGGGTAAACCTAAAGGGCTGGTGCCATCCAGCAAACCCCAGGGGCTAGGGCTAGACCCATCCTTGCTTTAGTGATGCTAGATCCCATTTAGACCCAGCAAGTTTTACTAAGCCAGTGGTTGCCTGTGCGTGGTGCCTGGTCCATAGATCACCCATGGCCTATCAAGCCCTTGCAGCTAGTCTTCAGCCAGCTAAGGCGTTTTACTGGGGTGTTGCCAAGGGTCTGCAGCCAGCTAGCTGCTCACATCTGGCTCTTTGGTTCCAGATGCTAAATTCCATTAAAAGAAGCGAAGTGTCCGGGAAGAATTCCCCTCGCGTCACCGCTTCCTACGGACAACCACTGAAGTTGCCGTAGAGACGCTGGGAGGGGAGCAGTCCACAAGAGCATCTCTCTGGCAACAGGTGCCCCGGGGTGTGGGCCGGGTCCCCCGAACTTAAAACACCAGCTTCTCTATCCAACCCAGCCCAAGCCCCCACAGGACGTGAGCGGCCCTGGCCGGGTCCCCACTGCCTCTTCCGGCGCACCCAATGCAGCATAAAAGTGTCTCCCTCCCATAGACCCCCCTCTCTGGGCTCCTCCCCCCAGAAACCCCCCTCTCCTCCTCCATGGCCCCTCCCCCCAGAAACCCCCTCTTAGGGCCCTGGCCCCTCCCCCCAGAAACCCCCCTCTCCGCCCCCATGGCTCCTCCCCCCAGAAACCCCCCCTCTCCGCCCCCATGGCCCCTCCCCCCAGAAACCCCCTCTTAGGGCCCTGGTCCCTCCCCCCAGAAACCCCCCTCTCCGCCCCCATGGCCCCTCCCCCCAGAAACCCCCCTCTCCGCCCCCATGGCCCCTCCCCCCAGAAACCCCCTCTTAGGGCCCTGGTCCCTCCCCCCAGAAACCCCCCTCTCCGCCCCCATGGCTCCTCCCCCCAGAAACCCCCCTCTCCGCCCCCATGGCCCCTCCCCCCAGAAACCCCCCTCTCCGCCCCATGGCTCCTCCCCCCAGAAACCCCCACTCTGGGCTCCTCCCCGCAGAAACCCCCCTCTCCTCCTCCATAGCCCCTCCCCCCAGAGACCCCCTCTTAGGGCCCTGGCCCCCATGGCCCCTCCCACTCTGGGCCCCTCCCCATAGCCCCCCCTCTGCCCCCATAGCCCCTCCCCCCAGAGGCTCCCTCCACGAACCCCCACTCTGGGCCCCTCCCCCCGGCGGCCCGCTCACCTGCCAGGCGGGGGCGCTCCCGGCCGCAGCCCCTGGCGCGCCCCCAGCCGCAGCAGCGCGCGCAGCCGCCTGGCCGCCATGGGGGAGGGGTCTGGGCTCCGCGCTCCGTCCGCCGCAGACACCGGCTCCGCCGCGCTGGACTCCCCCCTCCCCCACGACGTCACCGCGTCACTATAGAGCCGACCGCGTCACAGCCAGGGGGCGGGGCGAGACGGCACAGGGAGCTGGGCGGGAACCGGCAGGGCGGGGCGTACCGGTGCCGTGGTGCGTCATGGGGGTTGTAGTTTCCGGCGTTTTTAAGGTCTGGGCGCCTGCGCTCTGCCGCCCGGGGGCTTCATGGGAATTGTAGTCCCGCCGCCCTGAGGCGCCATTGGCGTTGTAGTGACGGCCCAGGTGCCTGATGGGAATTGTAGTCCAACTGTCAGGCAGGGCGGGTCCTGTGATCAAGGCAGCCAGCAGCCCGTGGCCAATAGGCTGATGGGATGCAAAGTGACCTCATGCATCACGTCATAGCACGACACATTTGCATCATCGCCCCAGGATGCATCACCCTGCCGCATCATCCCATGGCAACAGGGCCTCGTGGCCCCCCTGCGCCATGCCCCCACACGTCACCGCCCCGTGCCCTGCTGGGACACAGCAGCACATGCTCATACGTCGTCCTGACCTCACACCGTGACATCGTCGTGCTGCAACCCGACATCACGCCTCACTGCCCTAGGGGGTCGTCCCGCAACGTGGCACTGCCCCGCGGCATGTCGCCACGCTGCTGGCTTTCCCCCAACGTGTCAATCCACCCCGGGGAAAAGCTCACCGCGTTCAAATGTCACCTGTCACAATGACACGTTTTGACAGGGCATTCCAATGTTGTCATATGAAAGCTGACGACATGGAACTGAGCATAAAATTTATCACAGCTCATCAAAATATCATCATGTCATCATGATTACTTATTATTTGTATTTTCACAATGGGTAGGAACTCCAGTCATGGACTAAGGCACATCAGGACATTGCTGTGGCTCAACGCAACGTCATCAACCTCAGGATGCTCATCATTGTATACCATCCTCTGATCACACCAAGAAGCCATGTCATGACATCACAACACAACATCATCACACCTCAAACCAACATAATATTATAATGACCTTTTCCCCAAAGTGAGTTTTGGACCCAGGGGCTTTCTTGCAGGATCCTAGAAATCACCCTAAAAAAGTGGCCCTGTCAAATCACTTATCCATGTTGGATCTTTCTTTGACTAAAATCATAGTAAAATACACTTACTGCTGGACTCTGGTTTTGCACCGTGAATCTCAAAGTGTTTTACAGACTAATACTGAAATCAAAGTCTCAGAGTCCTCTTGACAGGGTTCAAATTATGATGCCCATTTTATAGATGGGGAAATTGGGGCACAGAAAAGTTAAGCAACCTGCCCAAAGTAAGCCTGTGTCACCGCCATGAACAGAACCCAGGAGTCCTGATTCCTAGATCTATGCCTTAGCCACAAGCTTAAGCAATATATCATGGGACTGATTGGCAGTTATTGTCTAAACAGTTCCAGCTGTCCCTCTATTTTCATCATCACAATGGTCCCTTTTGATCTTGAAATCTATGAATCATCTCCCTAATTCCATCTTCTTTTGGGGAAGCCAGTTACAAAAAACTCCTCAAATCCCAGCTCTCAGAGAATTGTGCTAGGAACCCCCCCAGTTTTGCTTCCTTTGCGGACAAGGTGAGAGGAGTAGAGGTTACTCCACAAAGCCCATACTGTACAAACGACTGGCAAACGGTTGTGAGTAGTACACTGTAAAACACAAGTCCAGTGATCTTGTGCTGCCATGAAAGGTCTAGTTCCACTGCTTCCTCCTTCAGGTAAATATTTCACTGGCGAAAATGTCAACAGCTGCTCTTTATGGCTTTTCAGCTCTATGATTTCACCTTGATTTCACTATTAGGTAACACTTGGCTAATTGCAGGTCCAAAGCCATGATAAAAATAGCCCTGCTACCCTATCAACAGCACAAACACAGTCTCCTGGCTCCTGCTCTGAACTCAGTTCAACCAGGGATCAAAAGTAGAGCCCGTAGTGAAGATGCCACATTAGCCCCCAGCCTACGTCCTCTCCACACTCCATAGCAGTCAAGGTAAATATGTCTCTGGATGTTATTTCAAGACATGGAGGTAGCAATTTAAAGCGGTGCCCTGTTGTCCCTCCCAAACAGTGACAGACTGGAAAATTAAATATAAACACCTCGTAACTGCAGAAAACAATTATTCAGCTCATCTTGTTGCACCGATCATTTCTTTGTTTAAACAAGTCCTTTTCTTCAAGGGGCTCCCAAAAGTTGCCCTGACAAAAGCCAGATTAGCAGCTTCTTAAATCCATCCTGATCTTTAGCTGGCTGGTGGAGACTACAGATCCCAACATGCAATGCTCCACATCAAGCTAAGCCTCATAGCCACATGGCCCACTGGAACCTGTAGTGTCCCCAAGGTCAAGTGGTAAAGATTTGTGAGCCTCTTTGGGGGCCTTGGTTCTGGCGGGTTTCGGATGCACATGAGGTAGCTATCAGAGTCATCCAGAAATGCTTATGTGAGGTTCCATGCAGCACCCTTTTGTTATTATGATTCATTATTTGTTAAGCAAAGACAATGTGTTAGGCGCTGTATAAAATACAGGTCTCAAAACAATCCCTAGCCTGACGAGCCAACGATATAACAGCCCAATCCTGAAAACATCTTCAGGGGCAATGCTTGCTTCCATGAGCAGACCTACCGAGTGCATAGGTGGAAGAATTTACACCTGGGAGTGTGTGTTTGCAGGATTGGGACCTAAAAGACAGGCACAGAAATGAGAGCAGCCACTAACTGCATAGCCCAGAGGAGGGAATGGATTTTAGTTTTGTTTAACAGTTAATTTCTTGTGGGCATGATGGAAGCAATGGGATTTTAGGAGGCACCTGAATGAAGAGATCTGAGTTCTACACTACATAATCATAATGGTCCCTTCTGGCCCTGAAGTCTATGAGATTCACTTCACTATGCGACCCTCTCTCTCTGTCTCAGCAGAGAGCCAAGTCCATGTAGAACACAGATCTCCTGATTCCCAGACCTATGCGTTAGCCAGAAACGACCAACCTTTTCTCTCCGAGGCCTGGTTTACACTAGAAAATAGTACTGGCATAGCTATGTTGGTTAGTAGGATGAAAAAAATCACACCGCTAGCCAATATGCCTGTGCTGGCAAAAGCTCTAATGTAGACACAGTTATAGCAGCAACAAAAAATATTCCATTCGGAGGACAGGTGGAAGAACTCTTCTGCCGGAATCAGCTGTGTCTCCACCAGGGGGTGCCAGTATATCTGTATCAGCAAACGTTTTAAGTGTAGACAAGGCCTGAGAGGCAGCTTGGTCCAGAAGATCAGACACTGGGCTAGCGAGGGAGACCTGGATTCTGTTCCCAGCCATCCTAACTCCCTGCATGACCTTGTGTGAGATGTTTCATCTCTCCATTTCCCTTCTATCCTTTATCTGCCTTGTCTAGACTCGAATTCTTTGGAGCAGGGATTGTCTCTTACCCAGTGTTTGTCCAGTAACTAGCACAATGAGATCTCAGCTGGGGCTTCCACGTCACAACAACAAAAGAATCTGAGACCACCCTTACAACAAACTGATTTGTTTAGTCTGAGTACTAAGTACAAGTTGGTGGCTCCTTGGCTAATGGGTGCTTTAGAAGCGCAAAGAAGTAATGTAATAACTCGATCAACTATTCATTCTTCTGATTATTTAATTTACAGTGGCCACGTGGGCCACGAAGCCATCACTAAATGATCGTAGAGCCACATGGTTGCTATCATGGGTGGGCAGCGCAGTCCCTCACCTGATTCTCTTCCGCCGGCCCTTGGAGAACGTCGTCGAGGCACCGAGCCCCGCCGACGGGATCTAGCGGTTTGCTCACCCGTCTCAGCCCGGACCCGATGCCGGTGGGGTCGATGGATGGAATCGGCCGGAGGGAAACTCCCGGGCCCAGGTGGGAAAGTGGCTCTCGCCTGCCCTGCCCCGAGGATGAGGGCGACGGCGAGGGCCCGCACCCCAGGGTGAGCAGGCCCGGGGGGGGGGCGGCCCTCAGGGGTCTGCCCCCCCACACCCCCGTCTCAGGGAGGGTCTCCAGGAGGCCCCGGCCCCCAGCTCCCCACCCCTTGTGAGGGGGGAACGTGGGGCCCAGACCCACTGGGGAGCTCCAGGGGGCCCCGGTCTCCCACCCCGCAGGGATCCCTGGGCCGGGCCCTGAGGGCATCCGAGGGCCCCCCGTTCAGGGAGCTCCCCCGGGCCCGGCTCCCCCCGCCCCGGGCGCTGCCTGGGGCCGTGGCCGGGGCTCCCCGGCAGGGGTCGCTGCGGCGGCGGCCTCCCTCCCGCGCTGGGCGGGCTCAGTCCCTCCCCGCCCCGCAGCCGCCGGAGCCGGAGCCGCCGCGGCCGGAGCCTGATGCCGGGAGCTCGGCGCTGAGGCGGGGGGCCCGGGCCCGGAGATGGGGATTCTCAGCATCACGGAGCAGGTACCGGGGCCGCCGCCTCGTCCCGCCCCGCTCCGCCCGGCCCGGCCCGGCCCGGCCCGCTACGCGAGCCCGGGGATCTGCGGCCTAGTGCGGAGCCGCCCCTCGGGGCCCGGCCGCGCCCCTCCCCCCCCGGCTCCGGCCCGGCCCCCCCGCGCCCCCCCCGCCGCCCAGCCCGGGGAGGGGACCGAGCCGAGCCGAGCCGGGCTCCGCGCTGCCTGCTTCCCGCCCGAGGAGACGGAGCCCGGCCCCGCCTCTGCCCCCGGGGCCCCCATCCACCCCCCGCCTCTGCCCCCGGGGCCCCCATCCACCCCCCGCCTCTGCCCCCCCAAACCCGCCCCCCGCCTCTGCCCCCGGGGCCCCCATCCACCCCCCGCCTCTGCCCCCCCAAACCCAACCCCCCGCCTCTGCCCCCGGGGCCCCCATCCACCCCCCGCCTCTGCCCCCGGGGCCCCCATCCACCCCCCGCCTCTGCCCCCCCAAACCCAACCCCCGCCTCTGCCCCCGGGGCCCCCATCCACCCCCCGCCTCTGCCCCCCCAAACCCAACCCCCCGCCTCTGCCCCCGGGGCCCCCATCCACCCCCCGCCTCTGCCCCCCCAAACCCAACCCCCCGCCTCTGCCCCCGGGGCCCCCATCCACCCCCCGTCTCTGCCCCCCGGGCCCCCATCCACCCCCCCGCCTCTGCCCCCGGGGCCCCCATCCACCCCCCCGCCTCTGCCCCCCCAAACCCGCCCCCCGCCTCTGCCCCCGGGGCCCCCATCCACCCCCCGCCTCTGCCCCCGGGGCCCCCATCCACCCCCCGCCTCTGCCCCCCCAAACCCGCCCCCCGCCTCTGCCCCCCCAAACCCGCCCCCCGCCTCTGCCCCCGGGGCCCCCATCCACCCCCCCGCCTCTGCCCCCCCAAACCCGCCCCCCGCCTCTGCCCCCGGGGCCCCCATCCACCCCCCGCCTCTGCCCCCGGGGCCCCCATCCACCCCCCGCCTCTGCCCCCCCAAACCCGCCCCCCGCCTCTGCCCCCGGGGCCCCCATCCACCCCCCGCCTCTGCCCCCCCAAACCCAACCCCCCGCCTCTGCCCCCGGGGCCCCCATCCACCCCCCGCCTCTGCCCCCCCAAACCCGCCCCCCGCCTCTGCCCCCGGGGCCCCCATCCACCCCCCCGCCTCTGCCCCCCCAAACCCGCCCCCGCCTCTGCCCCCGGGGCCCCCATCCACCCCCCGCCTCTGCCCCCCCAAACCCGCCCCCCGTCTCTGCCCCCGGGCCCCCATCCACCCCCCGCCTCTGCCCCCCCAAACCCAACCCCCCGTCTCTGCCCCCGGGGCCCCCATCCACCCCCCGCCTCTGCCCCCCCAAACCCGCCCCCCGCCTCTGCCCCCGGGGCCCCCATCCACCCCCCGCCTCTGCCCCCGGGGCCCCCATCCACCCCCCCGCCTCTGCCCCCCCAAACCCGCCCCCCGCCTCTGCCCCCGGGGCCCCCATCCACCCCCCGCCTCTGCCCCCCCAAACCCAACCCCCCGCCTCTGCCCCCGGGGCCCCCATCCACCCCCCCGCCTCTGCCCCCCCAAACCCGCCCCCCGTCTCTGCCCCCGGGCCCCCATCCACCCCCCGCCTCTGCCCCCCCAAACCCAACCCCCCGTCTCTGCCCCCGGGGCCCCCATCCACCCCCCGCCTCTGCCCCCCCAAACCCGCCCCCCGCCTCTGCCCCCGGGGCCCCCATCCACCCCCCCGCCTCTGCCCCCCCAAACCCAACCCCTGTCTCTGCCCCCGGGCCCCCATCCACCCCCCGCCTCTGCCCCCCCAAACCCGCCCCCCGTCTCTGCCTCCGGGGCCCCCATCCACCCCCCCGCCTCTGCCCCCCCAAACCCAACCCCCCGCCTCTGCCCCCGGGGCCCCCATCCACCCCCCGCCTCTGCCCCCCCAAACCCAACCCCCCGCCTCTGCCCCCGGGGCCCCCATCCACCCCCCCGCCTCTGCCCCCCCAAACCCGCCCCCTGTCTCTGCCCCCGGGCCCCCATCCACCCCCCGCCTCTGCCCCCCCAAACCCAACCCCCCGCCTCTGCCCCCGGGGCCCCCATCCACCCCCCCGCCTCTGCCCCCCCAAACCCGCCCCCCGTCTCTGCCCCCGGGGCCCCCATCCACCCCCCGCCTCTGCCCCCCCAAACCCAACCCCCCGCCTCTGCCCCCGGGGCCCCCATCCACCCCCCCGCCTCTGCCCCCCCAAACCCGCCCCCCGCCTCTGCCCCCGGGGCCCCCATCCACCCCCCGCCTCTGCCCCCCCAAACCCGCCCCCCGTCTCTGCCCCCGGGGCCCCCATCCAGCCCCCGCCTCTGCCCCCCCCAACCCGCCCCCCGTCTCTGCCCCCGGGCCCCCATCCGCCCCCGCCCCCCCAAACCCGCCCCCCGTCTCTGTCCCCGGGGCCCCCATCCACCCCCCCGCCTCTGCCCCCCCAAACCCGCCCCCCGTCTCTGCCCCCGGGGCCCCCATCCACCCCCCGCCTCTGCCCCCCCAAACCCGCCCCCCGCCTCTGCCCCCGGGGCCCCCATCCACCCCCCCGCCTCTGCCCCCTCAAACCCACCCCCCGTCTCTGCCCCCGGGGCCCCCATCCACCCCCCCCGCCTCTGCCCCCTCAAACCCGCCCCCCGTCTCTGCCCCCGGGGCCCCCTTCCACCCCCCCGCCTCTGCCCCCCCCAAAACCTCCCCCGTCTCTGCCCCTGGAGCCTCCATCCACCCCCCGCCTCTGCACCCCCAAACCCACCCCCCCATTTCTGCCCCTGGGGCCTCCATCCACACCCTCTCTGCCCCCCCCAACCGGCCTCCGCCCCCGGCGCCCCCATCCACCCCCCCGCCTCTGCCCCCCCCAAAACCTCCCCCGTCTCTGCCCCCGGGGCCCCCTTCCACCTCCCGCCTCTGCACCCCCAAACCCGCCCCCCCGTCTCTGCCACCGGGGCCCCCATCCGCCCCCCACCTCTGCCCCCCCAAACCCACCCACCGTTTCTGCCCCCGGAGCCCCCATCCACCCCCTGCCTCTGCCCCCCCCAAACCGCCCCCGTCTCTGCCCCCGGGCCCCCATCCACCCCCCCACGTCTGTCCCCCCTAAACCTGCCCCCCTAGCCCCCATCTCTGCCCCTGGGGCCCCCATCAACCCCCCCACCTCTGCCCCCCCAACTCCCACCGGCCCCTGTCTTTGCCTTCAGCCCCTGGGGCCCCCATCCACCCCCCGGCCCCCATCTCTGCCTTCCACCCTCCCCTTTTCCCCCCATTCAAACCCACCCCCCCAGCCCCCGTCTCTGTCCCCCATCTCTGCCTTCAGCCCCCCCTTTTCCCCCATCCAAACCCGCCCTCCCGGCCCCCATCCACCCCCCCACTGCTGCCCCCCCAACCCACCCCCCACCTCTGGCCCCTGTCTCTGCTCCCCGCTCCCCATCTCTGCCGTCAGCCCCTGGGGCCCCTATCTCTACCTTTGGGGCCCCCATCCACCCCCCCACCACTGCCCCCCATCCAAATCCGTCCCCCATGTCTGCCTTCGGCCGCCCCCGATCCAGCCCCGCCCCCCTTCTGGCCCCCGTTCCTCTGCCTTTGGCCCCCCTGGGTCCCTATCTGCTCCCGCCCCCATCTCCGCAGCTTGCCCCCATGTCTGCCCCCACGCTTTTTGCCCCCCACCCTCCCTGCACCAATTTTTTACCCCTTTTCAACCCACTTCCCTATTTCCCTAGCGCCAGCCTCTCTTTGCCCCCAAGCTCTGCCCCCCTCTCCACCCACCTAGGCCTGCCCGCATCTTTGCGCCCCCCCCACATATTGGTGTCCCCCATCTGCTCCCTGCCTCCTGGCTTCCCTGTTCCCATCTCCTTCCTACCCCCTTACTCCCCCCATCAACCTCTTTATCCCCCCGAAGCCTGGATAGGATTTTAGCCTCCCCATCTTCATTCCCTGCCTGTCTCCCTCGACATCCCCTCATCTCCCTTTCAGCCCTTGTCGGGCCAGAGGGGAGGGCTTGATTTGGCACCACCCGCCGTGTGGACCCCACATTCACAAGTTAGGGGGTGATTCATCTCACACCCCACTTTCATCACTGGGGGGGGGCTGCCCCTGTGCTGTTTTATACCCTGCCATTTCCCTGGGTGTGATGAGGCTTTTCCCATCCACCCTGTTGTCACCGGAGGTATTATGTGATTCAGCTTCCCTACATATGGGGGGAGGGGGTTGTACCCCACTTTCCTTGGGCATGGATGTGAGTCAGTCCTGTCTGCACCGCAGATGACTTGTCACAACCCCCAAATCAGCAGGGCTGCCTGTTTGATCCCTGTAGGTACCCCAACTCCCCCACGGGGGCCGGGGGGAAGGAAGAGTGGCTATTCAGATGGCCATCGCCACATACAATTTCCATAGAAGGGTCAAGTTTCAACCATCTCCGTTTTGGGAGGGGTATGAATGAAACCTCCCAGCCCCAAGGAGCCTGGTTCTATTTTCCCCTTCCTGTCGTGTATGGACTTCACTTTCCTAAGGCAGAGTATTATTGAGACACAGTTGTTCTTCGCTTGTCAGCCCCATTACTCCCTGGATGACGCCCAGCACCTCCCTCTAATCCCCCAAATACCCCACTGGCCCGCAAACATCTCATCTTTAACCCCCTGATTTGACATGAGCCCTCTAGGTTCCTACCGACAGTAATGATTTCTGAGATCCGGGCTGCTGACTCCTCCAAGCCAAATATTTACCCCTCCTGTGGTCCCTTGCGCTGTTGCAATCTCACTGATAGGCTGGGTGTTTAAAGCCTCACATGGTGGGGAGAGAAGGGAACAGGGGAGTAACTTTTTTTTTTTTTTTTTGGGTAACCAAAACATTCAGCTTCCCTTGTGAATGGTGGGTGGGTGTGTCCGTCCCAGCATTGCTTGCAAGCTCCGCTGAAGTTCGTGCAGGGCATAATTATCGGTCTGTGCATCTCTTTTTTTTTTTTTTTTGGAAATGTCTAACACTGGATGCGGAGTCCACTGCATTCCACACGAATGACTCGCTCATTCCCTCTGACCGGGGATATGTTCCCCTACCTTTCGCTGCTTTCATGCACATGTTCAGATGGAGAGGGGAGAGGGAATCTGGAGTGAGCTGGGTAGCAGGGGTGTGTCGGCATTTTCTTGCTATAGCCAAATCTTATGGCAGCTGAAGGTAGACCCAGAAGTTGTGCCGGGAGAGGTGAAGAGGGTTTGGCTGTTACCGTGCAGTGTAAGATTTGAGAGGAGAGACCCGCTCTAGGCCGTGTTCACCCTCTTGCTATTGAGGACGATCTGTACGTGGGTTCTGAAAAGAGAGTGTCTTTGGGTTCAGGGCCTGCCCCTCTCGCTGAGTGAGCCCCGAGCTCTAGCTTTCCTGAGTATTTGCTCGTAGGGTGCTTTATCCTGTTGGGAGCGGATGGCTCAGGGGATTTGGGAGAGGGATGCAGTGTCTTTCCCCACTAAGCACTTGTTAACATTCAGGCTAGGTAAGAAGTGTAGGAATTGCCAGACTGGACCAGACCCTGTCATCCATCGAGCCAGTATTTTGTCTCAGACAGTGGCCAGCACCGGCCGCTTCAAAGGAAGTTGCAAGAAGCCCTGGGGAAGGCAGATGTGGGATAATCTACCCCTGACGAAGGTCTCATCCCAATAATTAGAGAGTGGTTTAAGCCATGAAGCTTGAAGGTTTATATCCCTTCCTAAACGAGTTTTGTTGTCATTATAACTTCTTATAAACGGCCAATCCCTCTTTGAGTCTTACAAAGTCTTTGGCCTCCACAACAAAGCAATCAAAAGCCGTTGCCAGCTGTTGAGCGTGGCCCCTGTGTGAAATGGGTTTGGGTCTCGGTCCAGTTCCCAGTGGGCAAGTGTCCACATCAGGAAAACCACCACAACAGGCAGCAGTTGGTCCTCTTCTTGGCCGAGAAGCTAAGATTCCCACTGATATCTGGCCAGGATCAGGGACTAAATGGGTGCCCCCCGCCATCATGTAGTCTTTCCAGGCCCTTGGGTGGGGTGCAAAACTTCATCTCATGGCTTTATTCCCTAGACTGGATAACCTGGCAGTTTCCATCAACATTCACTTCGCTTCAGTTTTTTAATCCTTGCAGAAGCAGAGCAGTATCTCTCTCTTTTTTATTTTTTTAAACAGAAATTGACTTGTATAAATATCAAAAGCCTTTAGCTGCAAGGAGTGGGGAAGAATTCCTGTCAGAGGCTACAGCTGGGCCTGTCTCCACAGCTGCAGTTCACTAGAATGGCTCAGTAGATGTTGCATTTGCTATAGAAGCAGGAGACCCAAACAAACACAGGTGGCATGAGGTGACTAACTTGTCGGGCTGGTCTTGGGGTATATGAATGATGTTGCCAGCCACCCTCCTGTCCCTGTCCTTGCACATTCATTTTACCTGCTTCACAGCTTGATTGTCTTTCTCTTTGCAGCCGCCTCTGGTCCAAGCCATCTTCAACCGCGATATAGAGGAGGTGCGGTCATTACTGAACCAGAAAGAGAATATCAATATATTGGTGAGTGCTGGAACAGCAGCTGCCTGGCCTAGCTTCGCACACTGATGCTCCTGTCTCAAACTGAACTGTCCTTCTGTGTTTTGCCTCTGAAATATGCTTGTGTTTTCAAAGCAGAGAGGGCTGAACTGTTATGCTTCTGGTAAGCGGGTGAGAATCTTTTCTGCAGCGTGATCCAGTGATTAGAGTAGGCAGCTTGGAGGCAAGGCTCCTGGATTCTGTTCCTGGCTTTGCAACTTTGGCTCAGATTTTTAAAGGTATTTAGGGGTTGCAACACCTAACTGACATAGGCTTCGAAGGCAGGCCTTGGGAGGCCCAAATATCTTTAAGAATCTGGGCCTTTGTACCCTGGCCTCCCTCTCCCCATCTGTAAAATGGGGTTAATGGTATATCCTAGTCACTGGGAGACTTACCTGCTATTTATAAAGTGTTCGGACAGTGCAGTGTCTTGTCGGTTTTCTGCTCTTCATTCGAAGGCTGCAGGTAAACGAAGGGCAGTGAATTGGGACTAGCTTGGTTGCATCCCCAGCATCCCTTGCTGTCCTATGGAACAGAGGTCCAGTATAGTCTGATGAGAGCATGGCTCAGCTGTCTGTGTTGAGGCTGGCCTGATTGGTGGAGCAGAGCTAATGTCCCAAGGAATACAGATGCACTTTCACTGCCCCTCTTTTAAATTTGGCTGCGGAGTACACCTGAGCAGGGTGCGGATGGACGAAATGCAGCCTTGCAGATGCTACCACCTGGCTGTTCTCACCTTGGATAAGGAGGTGTGGCTTGCCAGGCCCAGAATGCTGTGGTCCAGATTGAGTTGTTCGGCGGCGTTGGCCCTGTGGATGAAGATGCCACATTGAATGCTGCAGCCTGCAGTCTTCAGACCACACCCTGTCTTCAGGACGAATAGTAGCTGCCAGTGTGTTTGCTCTCTTGCCAGTTAGATGCATCCTTCTAGCTCCTGGTAACGCTTATTTTGGGTGCCCTTTCTTCAGAGGCCTCCTGGGTTGATCGTGACCCGTGATGTAACCTGAATAGCCAGCTCTGAGAAAGAGTGTAAAATCCGCATGCAAATGTTCCAATCAGACTTGGATGCAAACGCTCCCTTAATCTGGCTTACAAGATTCCTCCGAACAAACTGGTGGCAGGTGCATGGCTGAGAGAGGTGTCTCCGTCTGTCCAGTAGGCTGGTGAATAGATTCCAAGGCCAGAAAGGGGGACCACTGCCATTATCTGGTCTGACCTCCTGAATAACACAGGCCAGAGAGCTACCCTGAAACACTTACTGCTTGGTCTAGAGCGGATCCAACCTCGATTTAAAAACTGCCACTGACAGAGAGTCCACCACGACCCTTAGTAAATTATCCTCGTGATGACCCTCCCTGTTACCGAACAATGACTGGGTCAGCCTAGCTGTCTGTCAGTGTGTGGCACTGGGAGATTGGCGCTAGGTCAGTGACTAGTTGCTCTTTTAGACTGTTTGTCTAGGTCAGTGTCATGGGTTCTGTGTAAGTGGCTGAGTCTGGTTCAGCATCTTACTCTCTGATAGGCTCTGGGGCATTAATGAGGTTTCCCTGCATGCTGCTCCAAGCTGTGCTCTGGCCTAGAATTGTTTTCCCTGCATGCTCTTGGCCATTGCATTTAATGCCTCAGCCTCCTTCTGTCCATGCTGCAGCATGCATGGGGTTAGCACTGCTGTGTACCCTGAAAGAATAGTGCACAGAGCAGCATGGGTCTGGGTCGAGCATTGTGGACTCCGTGCTGGCTCAGAGGGGAGGCCCAGCACTGGTTTTGGTGCCAGCCACTGGGACTAATGATTAGATCGTATCTTGACATGTTACAAAGGGATCAGGAGACTTTGTTCCGTGGCTGCCTCGTTCAGGGACGTGATAATTCTGTAGGGAGTTGATCACGCTCATCCTTTCTCTAAAATGCCTTTGCTCTGTTGCTTGAAAAATAAGAGAGTGATTAACCCTTAACGCACATATCTCTTTGCGTGCTGATTTCACTTGGGAATGCGATTGGCCGGTTTCGCTTTCTGCTTCTCCAGGTTGTTTGTGCCAGTCCTACCAGTTGTTTTCTTGATTCTCTCTCCTTTTTTTTTTTTTTTAATTAATGGGGAAAAAAATACAACTTTCATTAAATGCAACTAAAATGTGGGACCTAAAACTCTCTTCTGTGCCAATCTAACCCACTTGCTGTTTGCTGAGACTGAGCCAAATGCCTCAAGGCAGAGGTTACCCAGGGCCCAGCACCAAGTGAAGAAAACTGATCCTATCTAAGCTGTGCTTCCTGCACCTTTCTAGCCTCTCCCAGTCATTTGGGCTTGGTGCATTTTGGGAGTTGCTCCTGCAAGCTTTTATTGTTGTTGGTATTTGACATAGAATGACGGGGTGTATGAAGGGCATGCATGCGGAGCACTTTGGGGTAATAGTGCTTGGTGGTTTTATAAACCTTTCATGTAGGGATCTCCAAGTGCTCTGCAAACCTTCATTAAGCTTTACAACCCTGCGAGCTAGATACCATCTCTCTTTAGGGAAGCTGGAGCAGGGAGGAAGTGAAGTGACTTGTCCAAGGTCACAGAGCGAGTTAGTGACAGAGCTAGAAATTAGCCACCTGAGCGTCCTGGCTCCCAGCCCCCGGCTCTAACCACTAGACCCCATTCACCTCCCCAAACTGGGACTAGAACCCTGGATTCCTGGCTCCAAGCCCCTACTCTACCTGACAGATACACTTCAGTGCACCCTGAAGTGGACTAAGGTGTGAAAGGTAGTCCATTGCTTCCCCACCAGGCTGTCTGTTATTGCTGGTCCTAAGCAGACGCCTCCATCCACTCAGACTTACCCAGATGTACTCAGGGCAGGAAGCAACATTTTGGTCTTTCAGGTGCGGAAAGTTGGATGGGGAAGGAGCTGTGTTTGCTGTGTGGATAGTTGCATTACGGCCTTTTCTTATCTCCCTGTGCAGGACCAAGAACGACGAACCCCACTGCATGCTGCTGCCTACTTAGGAGATGTCCCAATCATTGAGCTCCTAATACTGTCAGGTAAGACCTGCAGCTGTCTCTGCCCAGTACAGCCGGCTGCATGGATGTCCTCAGGTTTAGCTGGCCTGGCCCTCCTGTGGGTCTAGCGCAGAAAGGCTGCTGCTCAAGGCATAGGGTACAAGGGTTTTTCATCCACAGGAGAGTTGGTGCTTGAGTCACAAGGGAAATGTCATTAGTTGCTCTCACCCAGATCCCAAGAGGAGGTTTGTGCAAATCTTAAAACAACCTGCAACTGAAATTTTGGGGGTTAGGGGGCTGCAGATTGGGATTGAGGGGCACCAACAGACCTGGTGGGGGGAGCAGTGAATTGGGATTGAGGGGCAACGGCAGAGTTCGGGGGAGCCTACGGCAGTAATAATGGGGGGCTGTGGGTTAGGATTGGGGGGCATTGACAGAGTTCTATGTGGGGAGCCCAGAGCTGGGATAGCAGGGACTGGGGGTCAGGAGTGAAGGGTAGTGACGGAACCTCGAACTGCAGGAGTGGAGTGGGGAGCCGCAGATCTGGATCATTTGCCGGGTGTGGGATGAGGACTGGAGAATTTTGCTCAGCATCTGCCTGCTGCGTACTTGGCTCTAACCCAAGTTACCAGCCCCTCTATTTTCCTCTGAAACTGCTCAAATCTACATCCAGGCTCGCTCTCCACACACCATAGATGGGCGAAAAAAGGCCCCTAATCTGGAATTCCTAGAATTCCCCTAATCTGGAAGGCCTCCTAATCTGGAGCATTGTCATTGCTCCCTCTAGATGCCCTTGACTTGTCAGCAGTTTGCTGGTGGCGTGGAAGAGCCCCTAGTGATCCTAGACCAGCCCTGACAGACGTGTTTCACGTGGCTTTCAGGGCAGGGCAGCTCTGTGCAGCAGAGCTGGGGCAGCTGGGTTTTGCTGGTCCTAGGCTGGCACAGAGCCAGCAGGGCAGGGACTCCTGCAGTGCGGCTCTGGTCTCCTTCACCTGTACACAGAGGCACAGCTGACAAAGACCTACAGATTCCAGTATAAAATGCACCATCTTTGTCTGAGCAGCCTCCTTTTAGATCAAGATGACGAACTGCATTCTGGGACTGGTAGTCTTGTGGCCACTGAGCTCAAGGTGGAGCAGTGTGTGCTGGGAAATGTAGTTTTTTCCATCTAGCTCAGCGCTGCTGTCCCTCTGCCGGGCTAGCTTAGGCCCCTGGTGCCGGAGGGCGCCTTGTAGCATCTAAACTAAGGCTGGAGCCACACTACAGCAGCATGACTGCAGAAAGGCAGCTGTGCCTTCACAGCACCACTGTCTAGACCTTTCCTGCAGTGACAGGCGGGGCTTGCGGATGTCGGTAGAATTCTTCCATCGGCCCCGTTGTGTCTACAGTGCGGTTTCGATGGGCTTAACTACTGGCTCAGAGGCGAGAATTTTTCACACCCCTGAGCACTGTAGCTATGTTGACCTAACTTTTAAGAGTAGACCGGCCCTAAAGCTCGATACGGTTCCTTCTTTAACAGCAGAAATTGACGTGCTGTCTCCCCAAGCAGATACAGCAGTGGGTGTTTAAAAACAGGGACGGTGCCTTGGAGCATGTGGCAGTCTTGTACCCTGGCAGTGCCCCTTGCGCAGATGCGTTCACCTCCCCTTTCTGCTCCGTCTCCTCAGGTGCTAACGTAAATGCGAAGGACACTGTTTGGCTAACCCCGCTGCATCGGGCCGCAGCTTCTCGCAATGAGGTAGGTGCCCTTGCGAGCCTTGCAGTAATGAATCGGTCCGTCTCCTCTGGGCTCCTTTTTGAGTAACCGTTTTCTTTCCCGTGCTTTCTGCATGCCTGCTTGGATTCTGGCTGAGAGCCCGGGGGGGGGTGGATGTTCTCTTTCGACGCAGTTAAAGGACCATTCAGACCCCATAATAATTTGAAAAATAGAAAACAGAACTGGGAAAGACCCGTAATATTCCCTTTACTCCACCCCCAATACATGGGTTCTCCCTACAGTATCTTCCCGTTGGGCTTTGACTCGCTTTAAATGCCCCAAGTGATGGGGCTCCCACCCCTTTCTTTTAGGAGATGACGCCGCAGCCTAATGGATCTTACTGTCAGGAAGTATTTCCTGATATTCAGCCTTCCCTGGGCTTAACTTCACTTTATTAATTGTAATAATACTCCTGGGACCACCCTAGCCAATTCCCCTCCCACCGTGTTGCTTACACCTTTCAACTAGTATCACGTCCGCCCCCTCTGAGGGCTCACTTCTGCAGTCACGTCTGGGCACGTAAGTTTCTTTGCAGGCAGTGGCAGTTCTGTGTGCAGCAGGCCCCTGGGGAGGGCCCCCAATAATGTTGTTTAGCCAAGGTATGTATAGTTAAATCTTTCCTCACGTGCAGCTCTCTGCATCGATTTCCAGCGTGTTCCTGTGACAATGATAAAGGTCAAGCACAATTCCCCCCATGGATGAACAGAAATGAATCTGTCAGCGTGCACAATACAGAAAGGTGGCAGCTGACATCATGGGCAGCAGAACAGGCTGGAGGTGCCAGGCTATACAGTGACTCCTGAGTTTTAAAAAAGGGGCTTTTGTACCAGGCGAATATTCCCTGGCATCCCACATGCTAGCTACTGATGGGAGTTTCTCTTGTATGCCAGGAATAGCAATTAGTTGTCTCAGAATTTCTTCTTCCTACTTTCTCCGTGCCCCATCCTTTCTGCAGTTCCGTGAGCAAGTGTTGTCGAGCGCTTGCCTTCCCCACTCAAATGTCCCCTGCGAAACTTAAGCAAAGATTTAAAACTTTGAACCGAAACATCGTGAAATTGCCACTTTATTCTCAGTTCCTTTCGGTGCTGGTCCCCAAGAGATCTGTACCCGGAGTGAAACGTCAGAGCTGCTTCATCGCGAGCCAGTTCGGTCCAGTTCTGGGCAGAGATGCGCTGAAATGGGGGCTTTTATTTTGGTCACAGGGTTGTGACATGGATGGCAGAGGTTGGCTAAACAAATATAGAATCATAGGATCATAGAACTGGAAGGGACCTCGAGAGGTCATCTAGTCCAGTCGCCTGCACTCATGGCAGGACTGCGTATTATCTAGACCATCCTTGACAAGTGTTTGTCCAACCTGCTCTTAAAAATTTCCAGTGATGGCCATTCCACAACCTCCCTGGGCAATTTATTCCTGTGCTTAACCACCCTGACAGGAAATTTTTCCTAATGTCCAGCCTAAACCTTCCTTGGTGCAGTGGAAGCCAATTGACGTAAGGACAGCTTGAGGGAGAGCAGAGCATTGTGGTCAAGCGGCTGGAGCAGGGGACTGGAAAGCTGAACCTTGTCACTACCTTGCTATGTGAACTTTGGCAAGCTGCTTTGTCCCTCTGTGTCCTTGTCTTGGCTGCGTCTGGAATAGGGATAGTAGCCAGCCTACCTTTTGGGGGGGTTGTGGGGTCCAAAGCCCTTTGAGATGAGCTAGAGAAAGGCAGAACTCCACGGCAAAGAGGAAGAACCCCACGAGTCCTGGGCAGCAGGACAATTCCTGTTAATCGTATTAGAACAGAGGAGGAGTGGGGTGTGTCTCAAAGGCACCGAAGGCATTTAGGAGCACAAATCCCACTGGCCCTCAATGGAACTTGAGCATCTAAATCTCTTAGGTGCTTTTGAAGATCCCCCCCAGAACCTATCCCAGCGCTGCGGGGGATATTTCCAGGCAGGCAATCGCAACCCTGTTCTGGGCCCTGGCTTTGGATTTGAGGGCTGCAGTGCATGTTATGGGTGTGCTGGGGTCTCTCTTGTCCCCACCCCACCATTGCTCCGTTGGAGTGCCTCGCTCTCTGCTCTCAGTCAGGCCCCTTGGAAGGAGCCTTTCTGCTCTGCACACCAGTGCTCCCTGGAGGGAATCTGCCCAGAAAAGTGTTTAACTTCTTTGTTCTCCCCTAGAGCCAGTTAACTTGTGTAATGGCTTTTCTCTGCTACCCCCATGGCTTTAAGCCATTTCCAGCAGCTGAGCAGCCTAACCTAAGCCATCTCCCTTGCCTTTGTCCCCTTCCTTACCCCTACACACTTAGGAAGTGTTGCATTCCTGCTCAAGATCAGCTGGCCCCATGGGAAATGGGGTTGTGGTGTATTGTCCTTGGAAAGCGGGGGGAATGAGGATAAAATTTAGGTCAGTGGGTCACATGGGTCTGCGCCTGCGATCCTCACACCTCATGAGTCACTAGAGAATGCTCATTAACTGCAAGATCACAGGGCTCAGTGCCGGGGATTTCGCGCTGGGGAAGTGTGTCAGATCAGGCCTGTCTTTAGCCTTCGAATGGGCCGTACAGGCAACAGCAGGGCAGGTTTCCCCCATGCGCCACATACTCCCCCGTGTGACTTTTTGGAGGGGCCTTCTTAAGGGGTGAGAGGGGAGTCTGGTCTCCAGGAGGGCAGCTGCTGCTGTGATTTGGAAGGTGGCTGGTTGCCCTCTGGGAGCTACACCGAGAAGCTCCATGCAAGGGCCACCAAACAGTTCAAGAGCCTTTTGGTCGCTCCTGAGCTGGGCTGGATTCAAACCTGCCACCTAGACAGTCCGTGGCCCACACTGAGCCCGCCACCCCCCCCCAGCACAATTCCACCATCAAAAGCCTCGTGCAAAGGAGTGTTTTTTCCTTGGCCAGTGCCCATGTGAGGGCACAAAGCAGCATTCTGGGACGCGTGCTCCATCTGCATGCTCCCAAGGCTCCTGTGAGCTGCCAGCCCTGGGATGAGGAAGAACGAGTGGATCTCGTCAGAGCCAGGGACTCAGGTTGGAGTTGGAGGCATGGAGAGGTCTCTGCTGTTCCCTGCTGAAGAGGAACATGCTCTCTGTTCTAGATGCATCCCTCTTGCATGCTTACAGTTTGGAGAAGCAAACCTGAAGTGGAACCATTCAGTGCCACCCCTTGAGGTGGGCAGAGGGGTCTCTAGAGGAACATGCCAGCTGCTCCCTGCATGAAGGCGGATGTATCTGACTTCAGATTCCCCAAGGGGCTTGGCTGGAAAATGGAGCTTTAAAAAGCATCACATTTTGTAGCTTCCGCGCCTGATTTCAGGGCCTTGATCATTCACATGTCCCACTGTCTGGGTCCAGTAGGTTGGTTCAGTGGTTTAGCCAGCTGTCTGAGATGCTTTTTCAAGGACGTATATCTTCCTTTCTCAGCAGGGGCTTTGGGTCAGGGGCAACATCCTTTCCTCTTACTGGAATGGCTTAGTGACAATAAGTTAACCCTCCCTTTGAGGCTTGTCACTGACCAGTCGGAGTTGCTCTAGGGTGAGATAGGCACAATCTTGAGAAGGCCTGGCTGCCCACAGTGTAAGGCTTAGATGTCCTGGTAAGCCAAAGAGACTTAGGCACCCAGCACACATTGAAATTCCATCTGGTGGGGGGCGGGTAGGGGCCTTTGAAGACCCCAGCCTGGGCCCCCTCAGTGTTCTGTTTGTGGGATCTTATCGTTTGTGGCTATCATCGGTGACTGCTTGTGGCTTCGTCTAGATTTTAGTGGTTTTAAAAAAGAAAAATCACGCAAAGAAATGAGGGACTAATACGAGTATCGACAGCTAGTGCCTGGTACAGCGCCCACTGCCCAGCCAAGTCTGCCAGCTAGCACCCCAGTCCTGAAGGGCAAACCTTGACTCACAGCCCTTCCGGTCCCAGGCTGCTTCTGGGTAGGCGCAATTGGGCTGAATTGTCAGAGCAGTGTTCTTGGAGGTGCGGATAGAATTCACCCTAGAGATGAGCCCATCACAGGCTGCTCAGCTGCTTCGGCCCCAGCTACGCTAGGAAAACGGGTGTGTTTCACACGTGGTAGCCAGCACACTTAACATCCTTGTGGAGAAAAGGCACATGATAGCTTTCTGGGTGTCAGCCAGGTAACACATGTTAAGCTACAACTTGCCCTGTCTGCACTAGGGTTTTGTACCATCCTAGCTAACGTGTGATCGTTACAACCAGTTTTAAAACACTGCCATGCCTTATTGTCCTACTGGACACAGGGCCGGAGGGTCAGTCTCACTCCCCGACAGAGCCACCCTTCTGCAGCAGGCTACGTCTCAGCAGCGTGGCATTGAAAGGGGAAGATGACGGGCAAGGAGCTGCCCAAACTGGCAGCCATGGTGATGAGTGCAGTGCACAAAACCAACCACATCACAGCCTTCCCACACCAGCTTGGCCCGCCGGGTCTACAGCCCTGGGCACCAATATCCAACAGCTGTGATCAAGATGATGCATTGCATACTGGGAGTTGTAGTCCCTGGGCGAGCTGTGGGCCGCCATTACCGATCTAAGAGGCGGGTAGGGTAACCAGACTCATTGCTAGTGATGAACCTGCCCCTTCACTCCTGGCTGCTTGGTTTAATTTCAAGACCGAATGGTGCTGCTTAGCTCCCGAGGCTTTGTCTGCCCCCACCAGCGTGGAGTACAGCCACCCTTTCTCTGTCCTGGCAGAAGGCACTTAACCTCCTCCTGAAGCACTCGGCGGACGTCAACGCCCGCGATAAGTACTGGCAAACACCGCTCCACATTGCCGCTGCCAACAGAGCCACCAAGTGCGCGGAGGCCATCATCCCCCTGCTGAGCAGCGTCAACGTGGCGGATCGCACAGGCCGCACGGCGCTGCACCACGCCGTGCACAGCGGCCACATTGAGGTGAGCGGGGTGCTGGGAGCATCACTCCCGGTGCGCACGTGCGTTTTCCTCCCTGAGGGGGTGCGGGCGGCTGGTCCGGAGGGAGGAGTCGCTCGGGACTTGGGGGTTCTCAGTCTGGCTCTGTGACCTTGGCATCTCAGCCTCCTTGTCTGTGAAGTGAGGGTGATCTCTCGAGGGAAGAGACTATGTGGAACTGACGCAGTGACCGACAAGCTCGGGACTCTGGCCAAGTTGCTTTGTTTGCAGCCGTCTGTCCGCCTTTTGGCTTGGGAGCTCTTTGGAGCAGGGCCTGTGTTCCATGCTGTGTGTGCAGCGCCTGGCACAGTGGGGCCCTGCGGCTGATCAGAGCCTGGAGGCATTACCAGAATACAGACAAGGGGAGCCATGAAGCCTTGCTAAGCTGCAGGCTAGAGGGGGCAAGTGCTTCGTCCTTAGGTGCATGCGCTCTGGGCAGGATCCTCAGACAGGGCAGTGGGGAGCCGGGGGTTGGCAGGGAGAGAAATCATCTACCATGGACACGCAGCATGCAGCATCTGTTCCCTGCCCTCCGAACCCACCCGTCATGCCAGCACGCCCGTCTGGAGGGAGCCCTCTCTGGTATGACTGACCTCCTCTGGCCACATCGCCGGCTGGGCATGTTCAGCCAGCCAGGCTGGGGCTGCCGTTACTCCTAGGAAACGTTTAAATTGCAGCAGCGCCTGGAGGCCATCTGGGCCCCATCGCTCCAGGTGCTGCAGAAAGCGCAAGGCTCTCATGGGTGCCGGGGTGGGGGTGGCAGAATTTGGTGGGAGCCGTTCCTCTAACTGCTTCCTCTCTCCTCCAGATGGTGAACTTGCTCTTAAACAAGGGGGCCAGCCTGAGCACGTGTGACAAGAAGGAGCGACAGCCCATCCATTGGGCAGCCTTCCTAGGTACATCTCCCTCTTGCCTTGCCCCTCTCTCCCTTTGTTAGCTGGCCCTGTTCTGATACAGGTACTTCCCAGTTCCCCAGCATCCGCTTTTTGGACTCTTCTGCAGGTACAGCTAGTGACACAGGCAATGAGTCTGGGGGGGTCTCACGGCTGTGGGTGTTCTCCCTTTCCCCCCGTCTCACCAATTCTGCACATAGTACCCCAAAACTGTTCCCTCCTCCTGCAGCTGCGAGCTCTTCGGGTGTCATTCCGCACCTGGGCTGGCATACTCGGGCCTGACTCCGTGTGACTGTTCGTTCGGCAGCCAGGGCTCCAGATCGCTCTTGTCCCGGGCCTGGGTGCGTTTGGCATCACATGGCTTACCATGTGGCCTGGGATGATTTAATTGGGGATTGGTCCTGCTTTGAGCAGGGGGTTGGACTAGATGACCTCCTGAGGTCCCTTCCAACCCTGATATTCTATGACTCTTTGAGAAGGACAAAGCCAGCTGAGATCTGGCAGGCACGGTGGGAGGAGAATCCTCCTCTGGACTCTCCCATCAGCGTGTGGTTGCAGGGGGGTGGGGGAGATGCTGGACTTGGGAGGGCACGTAGCACCTTTCGGATGCAAAAAACGTTATGAAGGTGTAACGGGATAGCCTGCCCGGGGGGGGGGGGGGGGGGGGGGGCAGCCAGCCTTGATTGGTCAGGCCACTTGTGCCACACAAAGCTATCTCCTGGCCTCAGGAACAGGACTCCCTGGGGTCAGGTGATGGCCTGTTACGCCCTGGGCCTCGTAAAAGGGCAGAGAACTCAAGCTGGTGGGGAAGACCACAGGGAGCAAGCTGGGCTTCTGGGGAAAGCCCTGAATTAGGGGCTGGGAGGACTCCAGGGAAGCAGCCTGGCCATCAAGACTCCAGCCCTGAAAGGCAGCCCAGAGGGAGTGATGGGAAACTGAGGCAGGGGGTGCTACAGGGCAGGTACGCCCTGTGACATAACACCTCTTCTCTCCTCTGTAACTTATGGGGGAACAAAGTCTGGGCAGTGACCGTCAGGGGGAAGGCTTGTGCCACTTGTTACGCTGCCGTCAGGCCCCGGTCCTGCTGCCATTAGCAGGCCGTGGCCAGGGACAGGGCGCTGCACGGGGGGGGCGGTGCTAATACCACACCAGTGCTGCGCAGATGGGGGAAAGCAGGTCCCCTCCCACGGCTGGCGTCAAGGGTACAGCCTGTGGGATTGCCTGGCAGGAGGACTGAACTGCAGGGAGTTACAGCATTTCAACGCGGGGATATGGAGGCTAGACAAAGCTCTCGATCCACTTATCAATCCCTGCCTATCCCACGTGGAGCAAGTGAAGTCAAGCTAAGACATTTCTATCTGAATTGCCTTATTAGCAAGCTTCAGGGCATGGTTGGGGGACGGGGAATCTTTCCCCCTCTGGGTCACCCGTGGAACACGATGGCGGGTCCCAGTCTGGTGGCTGTGTATCGACCCCGATCCCCCGTCGCCACCGACTCGGTCGCGGTGGTTGGGACTCGCCGGCCGCTGAGGTGCTGCAGCCCTGAGTTCCGGTTTCCTTGGCTCAGGGCATTTGGAAGTTCTGAAGCTGCTGGTGGCCCGGGGAGCTGACGTCACGTGCAAGGATAAGAAGGGTTACACCTTGCTCCACACCGCGGCAGCCAGTGGCCAGGTCGAGGTCGTGAAGCACCTGCTGAGGCTGGGAGTCGAGGTGAGGCCAACGGCGGCTTGGCAAACGAACGTGGCCAATTCCAGTCCAGCGCCACTGCGCGACTCGGGCTCCTCTTGCTCTGTGGACTCTAAGGAAGGCACTGGGTGTAGGCAGACGCTGGGAGGTGTCCCAGGAGAGCGTGCAGCGTTTCCAGCCATGTTAGTACTTGGGTGGGTGACTGCCAAGGAAATCTGTGGGGGTGCTGGAAACTCTCTGGCTGTCGTGGGGGTAGTGAGTGGGCATTCTCACCCGCTGAGGTGGCGCAGATCCCAGCGGGATGCTGCTGGACGTGAAGCTAGAGAGGGAAAACTGAGGCTCTGGTCACTTGTGCTTTCCCCAGGAGTTAGGGGAGTTAACGCCATTGTCCTATGCAAATTCCCCCTGGAATGAATAGCGTTTGGCCCTTGTTTCAGTTGGATTTGGGACTTTTCTTCACCTCCTGTGCTGAGCAGTCGGCATTTGCTCCTGTTCCTGTGATGACTTGAAGGGGTCCCTGGGAACGGTGGGTGGGTGACTCGTTGGGCATGGATGGGGAATGTGTGGAGGAGAGCAGGGATTGATGGCTTCTGGTTCTCTGTAGAGTGGGCTTCCCTCCCCCCTCCTTTTTCTTGGCCAATCCCAGTGCATCCTTACCCAAGATCCCCTGAAGTCTCTTGGCTCTGTTCGTTCCTGCAGATCGATGAACCCAATTGCCTTGGGAACACTGCACTTCACATCGCCTGTTACATGGGCCAGGACGCCGTGGCCAATGAGCTGGTCAACTACGGCGCCAACGTCAATCAGCCCAACGAGAAGGGCTTCACCCCTCTGCACTTTGCTGCCGTCTCCACCAATGGGGCCCTTTGCCTGGAGCTCCTTGTGAACAATGGAGCCGACGTGAACTTTCAGGTACACCGGCTGGGGCCGGACCATGCAGACAAGATGTGCGGGGGTGGCAGGCGGATGAACTCAGTGGGGTGTGAGGAGTTCAGAACCCAGACACATGGGATCTTCCAGGGGCGGATGGAACTTTCACCCCTCGATTGCCGAGTTCGGGGACAGTTTGTCACCAGCTGGCTAGTTTCCCCCCTCCCCCTCCCTCTCTCTCTCTGCAGAGTAAGGAAGGGAAGAGCCCTTTGCACATGGCTGCCATTCACGGACGGTTTACGCGTTCTCAGATCCTCATACAGAACGGTAAGTGTCTCGCTGGACGCTGAGCTAATGTTCTTCTCCTACCATGTGTTTCACTCCAGCTCTCTCACCAGCCGGTGCCTCCCGAGCACCCCATCCCTCTCTTCTTTGTCAGTGTTTAATAGCATCTTCCAGGGGAATGAAGTGCCCTGCCTCCCCGCCAAAATCAGCTCTGGTCCCCAGCTGATCAGCCGTACCCCTCTCCGGTCGGCAGCACGGGGAGACGTATGCTAGGTCTAGATCTTAGATCTCATGGAGCACCAAGCTGAAATTCCAGCCGCATGGAAGCTCAGAGCCAAAGAACCGTCAGCGCTTCTAGATCCTGCCTCAAGAGGCAATCTTCCTCTGAGTCCAGTGCCAGCTGCTGTCTCGGCTGCTGTGGCCAGGGCTGAACCGGGGACTGCCCGAGCCAAATGCGGGACCTGCTACAGCTTGAGCTAAAGAGCCCGGGCTCCCTCGCTGGGGCTGCACTGGACTCAGACGCTTCGCAGATCAGGCATCGGAGGTGTGCGTGGGTGTGGGGAGCTGGGGCTGTAACACACGCTCATCCGAGGGTTACGGCAGCAGTTACATTGGGCCTTCTGCCTGGAGAACGGCAGCGTGACGCTGTCTCGGTGCAGTGCTCCACAGCCCTCCGTGGGGAGCAAGTCTTGGGCTGCCTGGGCCAGGAACTCCCCACTGAGCCGGCTGCCTCTTGCTTTCTTTTCTAGGCAGTGAGATAGACTGTGCTGACAAATATGGCAATACCCCCCTCCATGTTGCTGCTAGATACGGCCACGAGCTGCTAATTAGTACTTTGATGACGAATGGTGCTGACACTGCAAGGTGAGGAGGCCTCCAGGCTGAAACCCCCTCTCGCTGGGGCCTGACGATGAGGGAGGTGCACTCGGGCAGAGAGCAGGGGGCGGGCTCATACAGTATTGACGTGAGGGATTCTGGGTTTTTTTGCCTTTCTCTGAAGCATCAGTGATTCTCCGTGGCTGGAGACAGGAGCGGTTAGACAGGAGGCAGAGCAGAGGAGCCTTCTTAGCTCCCGGCTGGTGGATCTTGCTCATGTGCCCAGGGTCAAACCAATCGCCAGATTTGGGGCAGGGGAGTAATTTCCCCCCAGGTCAGATTGGCAGGGACTTTGGAGCGTTTTCGCCTTCCTCTGCAGCATGGCACCCGGCTTGCTTGCTGGATCATCACTCATGTCTCCCCTATGGGCCTTGGGCGTGGGTAGCCCTTCGTGCCACAGGCAGAGAACTGGAGACGCTGGTTGATTTTCCGGAGGACTGAAATGTTTTGATCTAACTATAGTCACTGGGCTTGATGTAGGGCTCTGTGGGTGGACCTGCATGGCCTGCGTTTAGACAGGAGCTCAGACTAGGTCATCTCACGGTCCTGTCTAGCTTTGGGCTCTGCTGCTGTGCGGGAGGAAATTTGCTGAGCGTAGGGAGGGCTGACCGGGAGACCCTGCAGGCTGACGTGGGGTAGGATTCCTTCTCCGTGCACGCTGCGCTCCTGGCCACCGTCAGGGGGCCAGGAGGAAGGACTGTCCGCTCGCTGGGGCTATGGCTTCAGAGGGCAGCGAGCTGTGACCTTTTCTTTCCTATCTGCCCTCTCTCCCTCTCGGCAGGCGTGGAATCCATGACATGTTCCCTCTGCACTTAGCTGTTCTCTTTGGATTTTCAGACTGTTGTCGTAAGCTACTTTCCTCAGGTGAGCAAAGCCTGCAGTGGCTTGGGGAGAGGAGAGGGGGGCATGTTGGGTGGGGAGGGAGCTGGCGAGTTCTCTCCTGACCTGCCGCCTCCTGCCCCGCAGGTCAGCTGTACAGCATCGTCTCCTCGCTGAGCAACGAGCACGTGCTGTCCGCGGGTTTCGATATCAACACACCTGACAACCTTGGGAGGACGTGCCTCCATGCTGCTGCTTCCGGAGGGTGAGTCCCTGCCCCAGGGCATGGCCAGGCATCGCGCCGGGCTGACCGGCCAGCCCTCTAGGGAGAGGCGACCAGCTGCTTTTGCCCTGTCACAGGGACATAAAGTTCATTAGCCCCTGTGCGTACCACAGTGTGTAATGTAGGCGGTGTGATCCAGTGGTCAGGACACGATTGGGGATCAGCTCATCTGGGTTCCGTTCCCAGCTCTGGGAGGGAAATGGGGGCTAGTGTCCAAAGCAGGGCCTAGGAGCTGAGCCTTTTGATTCCTGGTTCCGCTGTGAACGTGCCGTGCCTCTGGGCAAGTCACTTACCTTTGTTCCTCAGTTTCCCCATGTTTAAAATGGTTCCCTGTCTCCCGGGGGTACTGTAAGGGGTAATCAGGTCATGTTTGTAAAGCACTCTGAAGAGTGTCAATGCGAAGTATTAGTAACTAACGAATTGTATTTCCTCGGTGTGTTTAGTTCGCGGGGCCCACTACAGTTCGATTTCATGCCATTGCAGAGTGATATCACAGAGCTGAAGGAGAACGCTTAGCACTGCAGAGCGGGTTGCACAGCTCTCATCTCAGCGGGGGAGGAGGGGCTCATGGAAGTGGTGCTTTTCCTCTGCTCAATCAGCAAGTCGGGCTAAGCAGGGAACAGCAGTCAGGGTCGTAGAAATCCAATGCCTAGATCATGCTAGCGGCAGAGGTCAAGTTTTATTACCCGTCGCTGCCTGGCTGGAATACCTAGATATAATTCCCAGTGGCTGCAGAGCAGCAAGAAGAGAGAAATTGAGGCACGAGCGTGTTCCGTGGAGAGCTAGAGAGTTGCTAGTGATAAGGGCAGCCCTCAGTACAGTGGGTCGTCTAGGCACCACGCCAGTAGGGACAGGCAGGGCGCTCGATTGTGCTCTCTCCTCTTACAAATGTGAAAGTGGGCTGTCGGCAGAGTGTAGGCAGAGCAGTCCTAGAGGGGCGACGCTGACGATAAGAGGGACGGCGTTCAGGTTCTGCGTGGTTCACCCCAGGCCCCTCTCAGCAGGTGTCCTCTCTGGTCCCTCTGCAGGAACGTTGAATGTCTTAATTTGCTGTTGAGCAGCGGTGCTGACTTGAGGAGGAGAGATAAATTTGGAAGGTAAGTCCTGATGGCAGCACACCCATGTGAAGGTGCAGAGAGAAGCGCTTTGTGAACAATCGCGCCCCCAGGGCTGGGGGACAGAGAACCAGGCGTTAAGGGCGAATCTGTCTTCAGCCGAGCCCCTTTGGCTGGGAAGATCTGCGCTGAAGGTGCTCGCAGAGCAGAAGTCACCCATATTCATGTCCCCTCCTCCCCCCACTATGGGAGCCCAGCTCTGCTTCTTGGGGAGTTGCTGCTGACCCAAGGGGGAGCTGTTTAGCTTGGGGGGGTTGCATATTGCTGTGCCGTGTGTGTGTGTCAGTCAGCCCTGGCTGCTGCCCAGCGGCAGCTGTCTCTGCAGAGTCTTGCATTGTGAGGCCGCTGTCTCCTTGGGTTTGTAGCCCCTCTGCCTAGCAGCCGGTGTTCCTCACCCCATTTTCTGCTCTCCTCCCCAGGACTCCATTGCACTACGCAGCTGCCAACGGCAGCTATCAGTGTACGGTGACGCTGGTCACCGCCGGAGCCAGTATTAACGAGATGGACTGTAAAGGCTGCACTCCCTTACACTATGCTGCTGCTTCGGATACGTACAGGAGGTAGGAAAGCCCCGAGGGACCTGCCTCCTATAGCAGCTGATGCTGGATACCACAGGGCAGGGCCTAACCAGGATGGTCCGTGGTACTTCCTGATTGGAACGGGTACCCAGCTGTTCCCTGGCTCCCGCCAGCTGGTGGGAAGTGGTGCCTGGTGGCTTCTAAAGAGGAGGAGTGTTGCATAGAGTGTAAGGGAAAGGAAGGATAGGCCAGTGGCTATCTGTGGGCTCCTGGGGTCTACTCCCAGCTCTGCTGTGGGATGTTAGCAAGTCACTTCCCCTCTGGGCGTATGAAATAAGGATGATGCTGACTTGCCGCTGAGGAGGAGGGTTACTTAGGACCAACAACTCTTGGTCCTAAGATGGTAGAAACAAATCGCTGATGAAGAACAAAGCCCCCTGCTTATGCTGCTGGGCCCACGTGCTGCAGAATATGGTTCTGCTATGAAGGCAGCAGGAAACGGGTCCAAAAGAACCGACATTCACCCTAGCGTGGCGGCAGGAGAGGGCAGAACCGAGGCTCGTCCAGGGCGGTGTGGCTGCTGCTGCAGGGAGTGGGTCTGGACCTGGCTTTCCAAGAGCGGAACGCGTCCGGGCGTTTGCGAGCTGGCTGGGGTCGCTTCAATTTCCCCATCCCCCTCGCTTGCTTTGTCTCAGCCAGCTGACGCAGGCTTGTGATCTTTCAGAGCGGAGACTCATTCAGGAAACAGCCATGACACTGACGAGGAGCCACTGAAGGAGTCCAGAGTGAAGGAGGCATTCTTGTGAGTGGCCGATCTCAACCCCCTGCTTGAGGATAACATTTGTCGTCTGTCCCATCTTGCCGTTTCACTGCCGTCCCATGGCATGGGTGGAACCCTGTCATTTTCCCCACCCGCTCTCAGCTGAGTGGCACCCTCCGAGCCAGCGAGCTGGGGGCATCTCCAGCAGGCATTGGAGTGACTGACTTTTAATAAGGATCTGCCCTTGGATCAAAAGTGCCTTGAGGCAGATCCAGTCCTCACTAGCTGGGGTACCAGGGCATGGCGCTCTCATTGCCATTAAGGGGAATTTCAGGGGGGGCACTGAGTCCTTTTCGTGTCCCGTGTGCTGAGCAGCAAAGATCTGGCATTTGCACAGAATCTGTGCTGGCTGCTTAGACCTGGCCCGGCAGGCGCGTCCATGGGAGCGTATGTCTGACCACCTCCTCTCCCCGTGCTTGTTGCAGTTGTTTAGAGTTCTTACTGGATAATGGTGCGGACGCGTCACTCCGGGACAAGCAGGGATACACCGCTGTCCACTATGCAGCTGCCTACGGCAACAGACAGAACCTCGAGCTGGTAAGCAGGCTGGGGGTGGGTGGCAGTCGAAGCCGCCTGGTGCCCTTTGGCTTACAGGAGACTCGAATGAGGAGTCCTCCCAGGGAGAAATAGGGGGGAAGTTTCTGCTCAGCCTCCGCAGCCGAATCTGGGAGTCTGGCAGAAGGCTTCTGGGGAGTGGACGGGGGCAAGTGCAGCAGCCAAATATGCGGGGGGGCAGAGCTGTGTGACGAGGGAGGAAGGAACTGGGATTATGCTGTAGGTTTAAAAACCCTTTGGGCTCCTAGTCCCCCTCCCTCGGATCTGGCTGAGGAGGGAAACCCATGCTTGCCAGCTTGCCAGTTCCCCCAAAAAAGATGAGATGAGAGCAGAGAGGAGACTTGGTGACTGGTGCACACAGATGTGCATGGATTTCAGGCCAGCTGCCAAAGACAGGATGGTAGCCTCAGCCGAGGAGCCGCAGGCCAGTGAGCGACTGCACTGGGCTGCTGTGGTGCTGCTGGGCATCTCAAAAACACACGGAGATGCTCTCCTGGAAGACGGCATTGGAAGGCCATTTTTAAACACCCGTGACGAAGGAATCCATTTGGGGTGCACCAATGCACAGGGCAAGCACCCTTCTAAAAGGAATCAGACTCAAATATCTGTGCCCTCAATCCCAACCTCGTTAGTGAAATCAATGGGGAGATCTACCCCATTAAAGGAATTTCTCCATTCCGGGTTCCCAGCATGTGGCTTTGGTGGAGTCGGGGGCTGGTTTCCAACATCCCAGATGCTCCCCACAAGCAACTAGTGGCGTTGTCCGTGGAGGCCAGAATGGAGGAGCAGGACAACCTGAAGAGTTTACCGTGGCTTGTTTTGTTGCAGCTCCTGGAAATGTCTTTTAACTGCCTGGAGGACGTGGAAAGCACCATTCCAGTCAGCCCTTTGCACTTAGCTGTAAGTTTATCTATTGTTGACCTTTGACCCATGACCTGAGCTCAGGTGATCAGGAAAATAAACATCTGTATCTTAGACCGAGTTCACATGCTGCCTGAATTAGTGCAAATGAAACTAAAGATCTCTTGCGAGTAGGAATAAGCAAAGAAACTTGAAGATTATTTGAAAATAGGCTTGGGAGTGAGCCTGCAGCCTGGATCTGAGGCCTGGTGGTATAACAGTTTGCATACGGCCACCTTAGGTCTAATAGAAGCTAGCATTAGTAAGTAACCTTGGGTTAGAAGATATCTTGTGCTGTAAAGGTTTTATTTAGCCAGACTCGTTAACTGCACTGTATAGAGAAAGTCTGTCTCCACAAAGGCTCGCAATCTCCAAACTGGGCAGCAGAAATGGCAAATACGGACAAAAGGCCAAGACTTAATCAAATACGGTCTCGGACATAGGTGGGTGTAGAGAATAGGTTCCTAAAGAGAGAATCAAACCCGCCCCACAGTAGGATCTCGGGTTGGCAGGGTGGTGACAACCTTCACACTTCATCTCACCTTCAGGGGAACCCACAGGCCCAGGAGTTGGTGAGTGGAAGTGACACAGTGTCTGCCAGTATTCTTGTCTTGTTTCCTAGTCTGTGATTTTTGGCTTACACAGATTGCGGTGTTAATAAAACTCGTAAAGTCCCTGTGGGTCATACCAATGGAGAGGATCTCCATTAATCTCTAAGTAGCCACCAAAGACCGCACCTGCTCCTAGTGCATTTTGCACCCCAAATTAAACTAAAGGCTACACTGTCCTGACATCGCTCCTGAAGAAACAAGGTTGGCTTTGCTGCCAGTGATGCCATGTGCGCAGTAGGGCTAAGCACACTGGAAAGGGCTTCCTGCCTGATCATGGGGTGTCAAGCTCTGAAACAGTGGCTGCTGTTCCATGGTTAAGCACCGATATTGTGCTCTGCCGTCTGAGACACGAAAGGAGGGGAATTTGCAGTCTAGACCAATGTCAGCAGGTTGTATCCCCTTCTCCATTGTCTTGTGGGCAGCTGGGCAATGTCTCAATTTTTTTAAGCTTGGCTAATTTTTCAAGGTTTCTTCGTAAAGATTCAGGGCTTCAGGCCAGAAGAATCATAGAATCATAGAATATCAGGGTTGGAAGGGACCCCTGAAGGTCATCTAGTCCAACCCCCTGCTCGAAGCAGGACCAATTCCCAGTTAAATCATCCCAGCCAGGGCTTTGTCAAGCCTGACCTTAAAAACCTCCAAGGAAGGAGATTCTACCACCTCCCTAGGTAACGCATTCCAGTGTTTCACCACCCTCTTAGTGAAAAAGTTTTTCCTAATATCCAATCTAAACCTCCTCCACTGCAACTTGAGACCATTACTTCTCATCCATTAGATCATCTAGTCTGGCCCCTCATGGGCCACAGAAATTATCCCCATTACCCCTGTATTGAACCCAATAATTCATGCTGGCAGTACGAATTCGTTTTGATCGTTTTCGAACGAGAATAGCTTATTTCGAATTAGTATCGTGTTGCATTTACACAGCAGCAGTGGACAAGTTACACACAAGGGAAACAAGGGCACATGTCAGCATATTGCAACTGCCGGGCAGTCGTATGCTACTGTGCCAGCCGCTGGGGCAAGAGTGGGAGGCATAAGCAATCTGGACAGCAGCAGGAGGACAATGGGGTATTTCACTGTCCCTTCCATAGCATGCACCTTGGCAGTTCCCTAGGCACTGGCCGGGGTGGTGGGAGCGTGGTCGGCGTGGTATTGAGCTTTCGTTATAACGGTGGTAGAGAATTTTTACTGCCCCTTCCTCCTGGACAACGTGTGTCTGGCTCCCTTTCCTAAGGGGACGTGCTCTATGTTGCCTGCAGGCCTATAACGGTCACTGTGAAGCCCTAAAGACACTTGCCGAAACCCTCGTGAACCTTGATGTGCGGGACCACAAAGGGCGGACTGCGCTGTACCTTGCCACGGAGAGGGGCTCCACGGAGTGCGTGGAGGTGCTCACCAGCCACGGTGCTTCCGCCCTTGTGAAGGAGAAGAAGAAAAAGTGGACGCCGCTCCATGCTGCAGGTGGGAGTGGAAAGGCATCTCTGCTGGGTTGGTCAGTGGATTGAGCACCACAAATCTCAGGCAGGACTCTTTGCTGCGGAGTCAGCCCTTCAGAGCCCAGGCCTCCCCCTGCCTTACCCACAACGGGGCCACAGACAGCCTGCTTGGCTCAGAGTGACTTAACATGGCTCCTATTGAGGTCATGAAAGGGGAGGTGGCAGGGTAACTGGCCCCTTCAAGCAGGAGCGGGGTCCTGTGACCAATTATCTGTTGCCCCAGAGGGCCTACAGGAGTACCTGGGCCTTCTAAAAGAGGAAGCTGTGGCTTGATCTGTAGACTCATAGTCATAGAAATGTTGGGCTGGAAGGGACCTCAAGGGGTCATAAAGTCCAGCCCCCTGCGCTGAGGCAGGACCAAGTAAATCCTAGACCTGTCCTGACAACTGTTTGTCCCACCTGTGCTTAAAACCGCCCCAGTGACGTGGATTTCACAATCTCCCCTGGAAGCCCACTCCAGAGCTTAACTCCCTTTAGAGTTAGTAAGTTTTTCCTAACGTCTAACCTAAATCTCCCTTACTGCAGATAAAGCCCACTGCTTCTTGTCCTACCTCCAGTGGACATGGACAACAATTGATCACCGTCCTCATTAGAACAGCCTTCAGCATATCTGTAGACTGTTAACAGGTTCCCCCAAAGGGCAGGTCTACACTACTGCTTACTTCGATTTAAAGTACATCACTCCGGGGCAGGAAAAAGACCCCCCTGAGCGACGCAAGTTTTGTGCTTTCCACATTGGTGGAGATGCTCTCCCACTGACACAGCTTACGCTTCTCGACGAAGTGGAGTGGTCATGCCAATGGGAGAGCACTCTCCTGTCAGCATAGTGCATCTTAGACTTGCCCTCAGTTTTCTCAGAACTAAACATCCCCAGTTTTAACCTTTCCTTATTGTTCTGGTTTTCTAAATCTTAAATCATTTTTGCTGCTCTCCTCTGGACTCTCTAGCTTGTCCACATCTTTCTTAGAGTGTGGCGCCCAGGGCGGGACACAGTCCAGCTGAGACCTCACCGGTGCCGAGTAGAGCAGGACAGTTACTTCTTGTGTCTGACCTAAGACACTCCTGTTAATACACTCTGGATTGAGATTAGTCCTTTTTCTCAGTTGCATCACATTGTTGACTCGTATTCAATTTGTGATACGCTCTAACCCTCCAATATTTTTCCACAGTACTCCTTCCTAGGCAGTCATTTCCCATTTTGTACGTGTGCAACTGATTGTTCCTTCCCAAGTGTAATACTTCGCCCCTTGTCTTTATTGAATTTCATCATCTTGATTTCAGACAAATTCTCCATTTTATGTTGTTTTGAATTCTAATCCTGTCCATCAAAGTGCTTCCAACCCCTCCCAGCTGGGTGTCACCCACAAATCTTCTAAGCATATTCTCCACTCTATTGTCCAAGTCATTAATGAAAATATTGTCTAGTACCGGACCAGGACTGACCCCGATGGGAACCCACTAAAGATGCCTTTGTAGTTTGACAGTGAACCATTGATAACTGCTTTCCAAGAACAGTCTTTCAACCGAATGGGCACCCACTTTATAGTAGTTTAGACCACATCTCCCTAGTTTGCTTGTGAGAGTGTCATGCAAGACTGTGTTAAAAGCCCTACTAAAATCAAGGTATATCAAGTCTACTGCTTCCCCATGGCCAGTAACACTGTGTATGTCTCTGTAACTCCTCCCTCCCTTGTGTGTCTCACAGCTGCCTACGGGAACACAGATTCCCTACACCTTCTGATTGACAACGGGGACAGGGCGGATATCACCGACGTTATGGACATCCATGGCCAGTGAGTCCATTCTGGTTTCTCCGTAATATCTGTTGTCTGCATGAGGATATCCTTCCTGACCCAGAGCAGTGCGTGGCATGCCAAATGGCCGCATAGAACAATCAGTGATGGTCCCCTGAGGATCTTCCCAAAGTGCTTTGCAAAGAATTAAACCTCCCAACACCCCTCCAGCCTATCTTACAGAAGGGGAAACTGAGGCAAGAAAAAGGACTCATTCAAGGTCATGCAGCAAATCGGAGGCAGTGCTGGGAATAAAGCTCAGGACTCCCAGTCCTCCTGCTCCAAGCCCCACCTTTCCTGCTGTCACCCTAGATAGCACTGTCCTCCCAGAGCTCATATAGAACCCAGGAGTCCTGACTCCCAGCACCCCTGCGCTCTCATCCCTAGACATCACTGACCTCCCAGAGCTGGGGTAGAACCCAGGAGTCCTGTAAAACAGGGATTTAAACTTGCAAATGTTCACTGCCCTTCCCAAGCCAACATCCTTCTCCTGTGCTCCCCCAATCATCCCGCAGAACCCCACTGATGCTGGCGATCATGAACGGCCACGTCGACTGCGTCCATCTGTTGCTGGAGAAGGGATCCACAGCAGACGCAGCAGACAGGAGAGGCAGGACTGCGCTGCACCGAGGGGTGAGTGAGCGTGACGGAGCTCAATGCGGGCCCTGGGATTTCTCTCACTGGGTTTCCTGCTAGTCGCTTTGTCCTAGGAAGGGCTGGTGACACCAACACTCTCCATTATAAGACCCCGTGTTCAGTTACTTATAACATTGCCCAACTTTGACCCTTTGGGCTGAAATTTCGCATGCCAGGCTTCTGCCTCAGGCTGAATTTTTGGGGCAAATTTCAGCCAAAACGGTTCAGCCACCCCTGAGGACGAGGCAAAGGACAATGTTTTTAAAAATTCCCGGCAACCCTTTTTCTTTGAGGAAACTCTAGCGCCCCCTGGCGCCACAGCCAGGAGTTGAAATTCAGCACAGTGCCGTTTGCTGTTCCTGTGCAAATCCAGCCACGTTCGCCGTAACTCTGCCTGCGCCTGGCATGTGGAGCGGTTTCCCGCTGGGCCGGAGGCACCGCCTCACAGCCATGGCTGTTCTTTACCCGGCACAGGCGGTGACTGGGTGTGAGGACTGCCTGGGAGCCCTGCTGGACCACGATGCCTTTGTATTGTGTCGGGATTTCAAGGGTCGAACCCCTATCCATTTTGCGTCGGCGTGTGGGCATTCAGAAATCCTGAGGACCTTGCTGCAGGCAGCGCTCTCTACTGACCCTCTGGACTCCGTGGTGGATTACAGCGGCTACTCACCGATGCACTGGGCTTCATACAGCGGTAAGAACCCAAGAGCCAGGACGCCCCTCTGTCCTCTCTGCCTTATACCTATTGCAGACCAAGAGGGAGCTCAGCTAAAACAGCCCTTCCTCATTCAGCACTAACGACACCATGGATAGAAGACTGTATTGTTCTGGGGCCCTACTGTAAATAAGATGCTGAGGCTCACAGAGCCTCCGCCCTCTGGGTTGGGAGTGACAGAATGTCGTTGCCATCTGGCTGTTCAGGATTTGAGATGAAATCCTGGATGTCAGCAGCCAAGTATCCGCTACATGCAGGCCACCCCCTTGTGGAGTCCCCTGGCACCTGTGCGTTGGCCAACTCAGCCAAGAGGCCAATGAGTGGGGCAGAATTAGGGCTTGTCTACACTTGAAATGCTAGTGTCACCATGGTAGCGCTTCGGCGCAGACCCTACCTATGCCCCCAGGAGGCTAGTTAACCCACCTCCCCGACAGGTGGTAGCGAGGCCGATGGAAGACACGGGGCGGTCTACACCAGGGCCAGGTCAGCTCACCTACATTGCTCAGGGGTGTGAATTTCTCGCACTCTGCAGCAACATTGCTGGATTGACCTAATATAGACCAGGCCTTCGAAATGTCTGAAAATGCAGCAGGATTTTACCGTTAAACAAGAAAGGGGACCAATCTCTCTCTGGCCGAGAGGAGAAGCCAAGGGTTTGCCTTGCTAGCCGGACTGGTATCATCTCTTGTCATACTGCACCAGGCTGTTCGTGTCCAGTCGGATATCCCACTGCCAGCAGCCAAGACTTCACAGTTCAGATGAATGGCGCTCGCTTGCCTTCCCCTCCTTTAAATAAGGAACCCGGCCGGCTTGATCTCACCCCACGGGAGACTGCAAGAAACTTCTTCCTGCTTGCACCCCCGATGGGTTCCCTGGGCCTTGGAAGAAGCGAAGGGCTGGTGGGGGGGTGTTAGTTCCATGCAAGTCTCCTCCCCTCCGTTGTCAGTCTCCCAGGGGTGAGAGATGATTGCCAGGATGCTGTCCAGCTCACCGCTCCACTGTCCTTTCTCCCTCTTTGCAGGACATGAAGATTGTCTTGAATTGTTACTTGAACACAATCCATTTGTGTACCTAGAAGGAAACCCCTTTACTCCATTGCACTGTGCAGTGTAAGTCGCCATCAGCCCCGGAGCCAGCTTCTTCTGCATCCTGGTTTGGAAGAGTGTGCAGGAGCGCGTGCAGAGCAGGGCAGGAACGGACGGGTGCTCTTGGAATGACGGGCTGGGCTCCAGCTTCTTGTTTTCCAAGGGCTCTTAACCCCAGGGGCTGCAGAGATTGACCGTTCTACCACGCCCTCCGTTCTGGGGTGCCCTCGGAATCCAGTAACCGGACTCTTCCCCTCCGGGTCCCTTCAGGGGCTGTGTGGTCAGTGTGAACCACTGGAGGGTGCATTGGAGCCAGGCAGCCACGGTCCTGCCATCAGCATGGGGGTGGTTCAGTGATTGTCGCTTCGTAGCCAGCTGGACTAAGCAGGCATCACCCTGGAGCCCATTCCGCTGGCCAGCGGGGAGTGCTGCACCACGGCATGGGGTCTTCCTTCCCCTGCCTGCGGCTCTTTGGACTGAGCTAAGCCATTGCCTGGCGCATTGACCGCTCAGCCCAGCCTTGGTTTTCATTTTCCCTCTTGTCGCCCCTGCAGAATTAACAGCCAGGAAGGCACTGCTGAAATGCTGGTGGAAGCATTGGGTGCCAAGATTGTTAATAGCAGAGATGCCAAAGGAAGGTGAGCGGCGTCTTTTAATCTCGTGGCTCAGTCTCTCCCAGGGTTCAGTGGAGCCTGGGGGAAGCCAAAGGCCCACTTAGGTTCCCGCTCGGTTGCTTTTGTGCTCCAATCCCATTGGCTCTCACTAGCTGAGCCGGGTGCAAACTGGGACACCTCCCGGGGGCACCCACGAAGTGGTGACAACACTGTGCCCTCCGAGTTACTCCTGACCCCCATGTTGTGCCGTTGCCGGGGCTGTGGGTTGGAGCAGATGTGACAGCAAGGTCCTGGCAGCTTGGGGTGATCAGAGAAGGGTCCCCTGGCACCCTGTACGGGTCAGACTCACCCCAAATTCCGTCTTGGGTAACTACATCTAATTCCCTGTGATCTCAGCTGCATACGACGTTTGTTTTTACTTCCTGTCCTAAACGGTCACAGAGCGGCAGTGTGCACCTGCACAACAGCCGCGGCGTCTTCCTTCTCTTCTCCTCCCCCCACCCCTCCCCGCCAAGGCCGCACCATCGGGTCAGCGGCAGACTCCCTGGCTGGCAATTGTCCTACCCTGGGTGGTCATGGAGAGCAATGGATCACCATTCAGTACTAGGGCATAGGTTTCTGACGTGTTTCTGGGTCCTTGGGAATGAAAGGCACCAGTGTTGCCCATCACTGTAAGTATCTGACTGGGGTCCTCAACCAGGCTTCTGTAGTTGGAGCGTCCCCCTGCAGTCCTGGCCGAATTTTGCTAGTGCGGATGCAGTGGTGTCTCCCCTCACGCCCTCCCCTCTCCTTCCAGGACACCCCTTCACGCTGCTGCCTTTGCAGACAACGTCCACGGTTTACAGCTGCTGCTGCGCCACCATGCTGAGGTAGACACAACTGACCAGCTGGGAAGGACCCCTCTCATGATGGCTGCTGAGAACGGGCAGACCGCAGCAGTCGGTGCGTAGCAACCCAGCGCTTGCTTCCTCGCCCTGCGTCTGGCTCCTCCCCTTGAGTCACCCTGGTAGATCCTTTCCACCCACTCAGACTGACGTTTGATTCCAAGGGAATTTTAAGATCCAAGGCTGGGCCATGGTGACGGGATGGAATTGACAGTCGGGTGGGAGGCTCTGGGCTGGCAGTTGCTCAGTTGCAGGCTGGGGTGTTCTAAGCAGAAACCTGCAGTGTTCTGAGTGTTCACACACACCCAGTTGGGTACTGTGCCATTCCACAGCTAGTGGGCATGCGGTTCCTGCTGCCTTATCCCTGAACTAAGGGAGCCTGGGCTGCGTGGGCCTGACCCCATTTGCCTCTCTTGGTTGTAGAGTTCCTGCTGTACAGAGCGAAAGCAGATTTAACTGTGCTGGACGTCAACAAGAACACAGCTCTTCACCTGGCCTGCAGCAAGGTACGGGACTGACCCTTCTCTTAAACAGTCATGTCCACTATGGCCTTCAGTCCATGAGCCTCAAAACGTCAGCACGTGCTTATCTGTGCCCTGCTGGTGAGAAGAGATTGCACCCCTAGGCATTTGCACAGGTTGAATTAAGCCAGTGTCAACCCAGTGTGGACGCTCTGGTGTGAATGTCAGTGGCTTATTTTGGTTGATCTTAAATCTGTTCTTAATCAACTTAAGCTAAACAGAAATAAGGGTTGTCTACAGTGGGAGTTATTACTGATTAACTCCAGGTGGGGACGCTCTTATTCCGGAATGAATGTACCTTATTACAAATTAGGTTTAATCCACTTTAGTAGTGGATTAAGCTAATTTGGAATAAGGCACTTTATTTCGGAATAAGAGTATCCACACATCCGGATAATCAGAAATAGTTAATCTGCTTTAAATTCACATTTTACCTTATTTCAGAATAAATTTCATGTGTAGACAAGCCCTAAACCCGGTTTAAACCGAAATAAGCATCCACCCAGTCTTTTGTGACATCGGTTTAACTAAATGAATTTAAAATCAGAGTTTACATGAATAGTTGGGCCAAAGTCTGCCTTGATCTGCAGGAGAGAGAGCCAGAGTCTAGGGAAACTGAGTGCCAGACTGCAAGACTGAACCCACCTGAGTTGTCGCTCTGGCTCTGAGCCTGGGAAATCTTGGACAGATCATTTCGGCTGGGATTTTCAGAGGAGCCAAAGGAGTTAGGTGCCCAAATTGCATGGAATTTTAAAGAGACGTGGGTGCCCAGCCTTACCCTCTCTGCCTCAATCTCCTTAGCTTTAAAACAGGGATCATGCTTGCCTGCGCCGGGAGGATGGTGGGGGTGTGGAGTCAGCAAAAAGATGGATAGGACCACAGATGTTCTTTATTGTTCTGTTAAACCCCCTCTTGGATGGGCTTTGGGTCCGTCCCACCGGGGTGATACTGGCACATGAGCGAAAGAGGAGTTGGAGAGGTCCATCAGCATCAGCTGGATTTGAAACCTGGGGGGCGGGGGACAGGAGGTTCCAAATCAGTGTGTCGAACGCAAACAAACCAAAAGAGGGGAACAGTTTGTAACACAGCAGGGTTGTTACTTTCAGACCCCTGAACAGAGAAATTGGGTAGGAGGAGGAAGTAGAGAATGGAAAGCCCGCTAGTCTGTGTATTTCTCCATGCAAAGATGGGTCAGCATGGCAGCGTATTGAAACAGGACCGTTCTGCAATGCCCGGGCGGTGTGAGAACGCCATTTGCAGAGACACCTGGGTTCTCCCTCCACGCCTTATGCTCCTTAATCTTAAACTATTTTTTTGTTTGTTTCCAGGGTCATGAAAAGTGTGCCTTGTTGATCCTGGGGGAAACCCAAGACCTTGGCCTTATCAATGCAACTAACAGTGTTCTGCAGATGTGAGTATGTGAACAGCTGGTGTGAATGGGGGAAAAGGACACTGGGGGTTTCGGTTTGATTTGGGTTTTCTTGTTTTTGTTTTTTTATGGGTGGCTGTAAATGTTTGGAGGAGTGAGGGAAAGGGGAAGCCAGGGGGTTGTGGGTGAGCCCAGGAGGAGGGGCAATCCCTGGGCCGGAGTTCTAGGTGGAAGAATCACACGTTCACACACAATAAAGAGCCCTTTGGGATATGGATGTTTTCCCCCCAAAGCAGCCTCTGACCTTCTCTTAGCCTTGTAGAATCTCAGTCCAAAGGGAGAATATCCTAGGTTTTGTCAATCTGCATAGCCTGCAGTCCTTTGCAATAACCTCTCGCTTCCTGGTAGTTCAAGGGAGGTAGATTAGGCTGTAAACTGCTGCTCTGTCTTGAAACTGTCCAAGGGCTTTCACTAAGTTGCACAGATCACAGCCACCTGCCTCTTTCATACAGAAGTGTGACCCGCCGAGACCATTCCCAGCATGTGCTGTGCCCAGACTGCTCTCAGCAAGGTCAGAGCATTGCCTGCTGGGACTTGGAATCTCCATGGGCCACACTTCTGCAGAATGCCTTTGTCTCCCTGCGTCCTCCCGGGGCTCAGCCTTCCCTAGGTCCTAGCTTCAGTTGCGATACCTTTTGTGTGTTGAGTTTGTGTTGCTCTCCAGCCCAGAGCTAGTTCACCTTCTCCCCAGCCGATCAGAAAGCTCTCCCGGGGCATGCCAGTGCCAAGCGGAAGCCGCATGCTACTGCTGAGGGGTCTGTGTGTCAGCAGCTCCACGCGGGTTGGCTGGATTGGAAGTGCGTCAGGGAGACAGCTCCAGATGGAAAGGGCAGCGGAGTTGTCTGCCCTGGCAGGGCTCAGTAATGTGTTCCCTTTTTCTGTGGCCTGCAGGCCGCTCCATATTGCAGCTCGGAACGGGCTGGCCTCTGTTGTCCAGGCCTTGCTCAGCAGAGGTGCCACCGTACTTGCAGTGGATGAAGAAGGTGCGTATGCCTCACAGCTGGGATCTCTGGCGGATGGGCGGGGTCAGGTACAACGTAGTCTCTACGTGGCATCTTCTTGGGCAGGGGTGGCTGGTTGGGGTTCTCAGACAGGCACCTAGACCTTGACTTGGATTATTTCCTCATCCCCATACTGAACATCGTTATGCTCGTGTACTGAGTTTGCTGTCGGCGATGTGGGAGCAGCCCTTGTGGTGGTAATGCCATGATCCCTGTAGCCTGGAGAAGGCACATCCAAGCTCCGCATCCCAGTGGGGCAACAGGTCTTATTGACGTGGCTTTCGCCCCATGGGTCATCCTCTGGGTCACCTGGGGCCATGCATGCAAGCTCAGAGCTGGGATAAGGATAAAGAAGCTATTTCCTCATTCTCATGTTCCGTAGAATCTGCGTATTGGGGGATCAGTGAGTTTTCTCTCTGCTTGGATAAGCCTGATCCTAAAAATATTCACAGCGTGTCCTTCCTGCTACCAGAGGAAGGGTTTCTGGGCCTGGCAAATAGGACCCAGTTGCTTTTGTTTTCCCCCCACTTAAATTCTGGCCTGGTTTTAGCAGGCCTGAGTCCTGCACTTAGGATGGAAGAATCCCATGCACTGCTACAGACTAGGGACTGAGCAGCTAGGCAGCAGTTCTGCAGAAAAGGACCTAGGGGTTACAGTGGATGAGAAGCTGGATATGAGTCAACAGTGTGCCCTTGTTGCCAGAAGGCTAACAGAATTTTGGGCTGTGTAAGTAGGAGCATTGCCAGCAGATCGAGGGACGTGATCATTCCCCTCTATTCAGCACTGGTGAGGCCTCATCTGGAGTACTGTGTCCAGTTTTGGGCCCCACACTACAAGAAGGATGTGGAAAAATTGGAAAGTGTCCAGCGGAGGGCAACAAAAATTATTAGGGGACTGGAACACATGACTTATGAGGAGAGGCTGAGGGAACTGGGATTGTTTAGTCTACAGAAGAGAAGAATGAGAGAGGATTTGATAGCTGCTTTCAACTACCTGAAAGGGGGTTCCAAAGAGGATGGATCTAGACTGTTCTCAGTGGTAGCAGATGACAGAACGAGGAGTAATGGTCTCAAGTTGCAGTGCGGGAGGTTTAGGTTGGATATTAGGAAAAACTTTTTCACTAGGAGGGTGGTGAAGCAGTGGAATGGGTTACCTAGGGCAGTGGTGGAATCTCCTTAGATTCATAGAAGGTTAGGGTTGGAAGGGACCTCAGGAGGTCATCTAGTCCAACCCCCTGCTTGAAGCAGGACCAATCCCCAATTTTTGCTCCAGATCCCTAAATGGCCCCCTCAAGGATTGAACTCACAACCCTGGGTTTAGCAGGCCAATGCTCAAACCACTGAGCTATCCCTCCCCCCCATCCTTCCTTTGAGGTTTTTAAGGTCAGGCTTGACAAAGCCCTGGCTGGGATGATTTAGCTGGGGATTGATCCTGCTTTGAGCAGGGGGTGGGACTAGATGACCACCTGAGGTCCCTTCCAACCCTGATATTCTATGATTCTAAAAGCCTCAGGAACAGCCAGAGCCCCAAAGCAATAATGTGAATTTCTAGGATCCCATTTTTCCGTTAAAGCCCCACACTCCAGTCCTAGCTCCTCTGCTCAGGGAATAAAAATTGCCCTGGTTGAAAAAATTGAATCCGCAGTTCTGGACATGTTTAAAAAACAGTCAAAAACCTGTTGAGCCAGTTGCCTTTCTCCGAGACCACAAATGACTAGCCCAGCTACAGCCCTGCCCAGGAAAACAGGTGACGGGTTTTGCACAAGGTCTGAAGGCTCCTGCCAGGGGGTGGGAGTGAAACCCAGTGAGCAAAGACCCCTTTTCTAAACCAGCAGGGTCCAGTTCGACCCCTGCACTGGTCCCGGTTGCCTAGTCTGGGACAGGGAGAGTAAAAAGGTGCCACCCATGCAGTTCTCCAGCATCAGGCGCTGTCCGTTTCCCTGCATGTCGTGGGCCCCATCACATGGTATCTAAGCGCCCCAGAGTTTTTAATGCCTTTCTCTGAGTGCACTCCTGTGAGGCCGGGCAGGGATCCCCACTGGGGAGCTGTGGCACAGAGAAGTTAAGTGACTTGCCTGCGGTGTCTCCCGGGGAGTCTGTGGCGGAGCGCGGCATTGACCCCCAAGTCCCAGGCTAGTGCCCTATCGCTGGACGCTACTTCCCCTCTGCACTGTGGTGAAGTTGGGTGAGCAGCAAGCCTTGTCCCGCTGCTTAATGCGGCGAAGCACCAGGGCCCCTTTGACGCATGCAGCTGGCTTGACCGCTTCACTGGCACTGCTTCTTGACTTCGTTCCAGGTCACACCCCAGCCTTGGCTTGTGCCCCCAACAAGGACGTTGCAGACTGCCTGGCACTTATCCTCTCCACCATGAAGCCTTTTCCACCTAAAGACGCCATCAGCCCTTTCAGCTTCAACCTCCTCAAGAACTGCGGCATCGCGGCCAAGACGGCGGCCTGCGGGGCCCTGCCCAACGGCAGCACGTGCCCGTACACCAAGGACCGGCACAATGCTATCGGCTTAGACGGCTGTTACTCGGAGTAGCTTAAACTATGGGTATCTAATATCTTATTCTATTTATTTAGAAATTCTATAAATATAGGGCACTTTAAAGGAGAACAAGACTGAACAGGCCTTCACACAGGGCTTGGCCACCGACGTTAGAGCTTCCTCTTCTGCCTAGGCCCTCACTCAGATGCCAGCAGCTAATTGACTTAACGAGCAGTTGGCAAAGAGCCTTTCCCCTTCCCATGTTCAGTGCGGGCGAACCCCTCCTGGAGCGAGGGCTGGGGAAAGCGGCCCCATTGCATTAGTACAGCTGGTCCCAGGCAGGGGCCAGGGAATGTTTCGGGTTTTCTGAAAAAGGGACTTTCTGATTTCTAACTTCCTGTTTCAAGAGCTAACCTCTCCCCGTTGGGAAGCTCCTTAGGACAGCAGCAGGGCAGCCCTGCTTGGTTCTTCTGCAACGCACTCCTCCTGCTACCGCACCCGCAAGGGCCAGGGCTGCCGCTGGGCTTAGTCTCTTGGTGACCACTCAGCTCTGAGGAGGCAGTGATCAATCAGCCTTACAGGGCTGCTCATTGATAAGAGGGCTGCTCCGCCATTAGGAATTGGATTGCAAATTTCTTTCACCCAGTAGCTGGGAAGAACGTTTGGCCCCTCCCAGCCCTGAGGTTGGACTGACTTTGGAGCCAGTTTTGTTTCAAATCCTCCACCTGGAACTTCCCTTCCTGCCTGTCTAACCCTCCGCTTTCCTTTCAGTTCCCCTCCCGTGTTCCTGACGCGGCAGCATGCCGACTCTGTTCACTCTACAGTTGCACAGTCTAGCCAGAAAGCAGAAACTTGAACTTTGGAGGCGGAGGGGGGTCGGGAATTCGACAAGTGAGCGACCGCTGAGTGGTGGGCATTAGCACCTGGGCAAGTGCCACTGTAACTGCTCCTTCATCTGAATCGTTTTGTTTTCGTGCTCATCCTTCGATTCCAATAAGAACACTTGAATCCCGAACTACTGTACCCAGGATATTGAGATAACCTCTGGCAGCTCTCACTCCTTCATATGCAAAACGGGTGCTACTGTCCATCTGCCGCGGTCTGCTCTGAACCCCGCATTTGCACTGCTGGAATATTCCCTCCCCACACCAGGCACTTTAGGGATTTGAATTTTTTTTCTTCTTTTGGCAAAATGTTGGATCCTGAGAGGCGATTCCTTCTTAAGTTTTGTTCCTCTCCGTATTGCGCGCCATTCCCATGTGAGAGTCAGTCAGTCTGTTGCTTTTTAAACATTTATTTATAATGAAATGAGCTTTTACCTTTAAAAAAAAATAATAATCTTCTGAAAGTTTTAACCTTTTAAGGAAAAAAATGCACTTCAAAGTCCTTATTCACAACCCTAAGTCTGTATTTATTTTTCTAACGTGGCATCTTGGCAGGTTTTATTAGCGTGTATGTATGTGGGATTGGTGTGTTCATTTCAGTGTTGTTTTTTTTTTATTTTAAAAATCCTATTTATAATGCATGTTTTAAACATTCAAGAATGTGCACTACTTTTTTTTTAAAAAATTACTGTAACAGTATCGTGAAAAAAACAAAACAAAAACCCACAAAAAACCTTTCACCATATCGCAAGTCTGTTCGAAGCCAAAGACTGGGATGTAGCGATCAGAGCGGGTTGACAGGGCAAAAACATTCGATGTACGATCTTTTCCACTGATTCTCTTTCCTTTTGCAGCCTTGGGAGGTGGGGTAACATCCTGGTTCTCAGACAATAGTCAGTGACGTGTGCGCTCACTGAATGAAATATTTTGAGAACCAAGCCTTGGGTTGGGGCCGGGGGGACATCCAGGAAAGGGTCTCTCTCCTTTCCAATCTGCAGACCATCGGTGCTAGTCACTTTCTCTTCTTGGTCAGTAAGACTGTTACAGGAAATGGACAAGCCATAAGCTTTGGCTGCCCTGCCTAAAGTTACGTCTATTACAAAAGTCAGCATTTCTTGGATCAAAATTGTGTATTTTTAAAGGAAGGTGAATTCTGGTTTTCTTTTTGTTTTTTGGCCAGATGTTTACATGATGTGAAATGGGCATTGCATCGAATTGCTGTTTCCCTCAGGCGATAACAGCCCGCCCCTTTTCCAAAAGAGCGCCAAATAGGGAGCAGAGAGCTGGGCTGCTGGCCGGAGCTAGCGTGCTGGCAGCCGGCAGAGAGAGGTGCTTTATCCGGGCAGGAGCAGAGCATGGAATAGCGAGAAGCTCCATTGCGCCGTTAGTTTCTTTTACCAAAGTTTAACTCTTAGAACCAAAAGCCTTGGCCTTCGGGTGGTCAGTGCTGCTGCTTTTCATTTCACGGAAGGGTTTCACCCGGAGAGTAGCAAAGACTTGGGTGGCATTTCTGTTTGTTTTCCCTCCTCTTCTTTATCCTCACTGCAACCAGCTGAGCTTGGTCTCCCTTAGTGTTACCATCTAACGCTCCAGCTCAGCAAAACCCTTCAGACACGGGCTGCCAAGGGAACACTCAGTGTGTAGCCAAGTAGCCAGTTCTAGTCTTCAGAGAGGCGTATTATCCCCAGATGGGGAAGGAAGAAAAGGCAGAAAGCCAGCCTGTTTCCCTCAAGGCACTTCAATCAAACCTTCCTTGCTGGTGTGTCTGATAGTCTAGGAATCCAATGCACAAAAGCAGAGTGAGGATTTCTCTCCACGCACTGGATGCTGGCCCATTTTGTGAGGCATAAACAACTTGGGTTTTAGGCCACGGTGTAAGATGCTCTTGGCCAAGTAGCCTCCTGGCCTGTTTGAACCAGTCCTTCCTTCCCCTTCTAAACATGTTATGAAAGACTCCGTTCTTAGGTACGTTGCTGCAAGATCAAGTCTCTCCTCGCCTCCACCCTCCACACTAAAGTTCTCTACCTTGATAGCAAGTGTTACCTTTCTACACCGAATACCTCAGTTCGGAATCAAACCACACAAAACTTGAATGAAAGATCCTCTTGAAAGATCGTTTTCAGTATTCTGCAGAGGGAGAACTGGAAAAAGACTTGTTTACATTATTGTTGAGTTCGGGTACTTGCCTCTTGCAACGCTTTCTCTTTTCATTTTTAAAATACTGAATTCAGACACTGCCTATTTCTCAGCCTTCAAATAAGCCCCCTACGGGGCAGGAATATGGGTCCAAAGTCAAGATTTGTCCTTTTTTTTTTTCCTTCCCTTCAAGGGCAAATGCCCTTCTCCTGCTGTGCGACAGCAGGCCTGAGCATTCAGAAACATACAAGAGCACTACACTGAGAAATCTGTGCAGGTCTGGAAGCCCTGGCTTCCCTTATCTTTGTCCTTTTCCTGGGGGTTTGAAGGAACAGTGACAGAATTCCTGGGGTGAGGGACAGTGGCACATTTAGGACACGGGAGAATTCCAGGGTAGGGGCAGAATTCCTTTAACAGCTCAGTACTTTTGAGTGAAATCCTCGCCCTGTCGAAGTAAATGGGAAAGTGCCCATTGACTCCAAGGCTAGGGTTTCAGCCTCTTGTGGGTATGTGCGTCAGAGGGCAAGATGCCCGTACCTGCAGGCACTGAGATAATTTTAATGACATCTTGCTTTAATTTTAATTAAATATCACAGGGGGAGGATTTCAAAATCATTTCAAACAAGGGCAAGGGAATATTTTAGCATAGTGTTTGGGGTGTGCTTTTTTTTTAGTATAAGCTCTTTTTTTTTTTTTGTAATAGGAAAAAAAATGGCCTTTGGTTTGCCTTGTTTTCATGCTGTCATGCGTTACCTCTTCACGTGAGGTGGTAAAGACTAAACTCTGACAAGACAATCAATGTGATCTCTCTAAGGGCTTCAGCATTTCTTCTCTCAGCTGCATTGTACTTTTTAATTTAATTTTATTTGCTCTTAGTAAGTTTTTTTGGGATTATTTTTATTCCTCCCCTTGTGTCTTCTTTAAAAATAATGAAAGTAATAATAATAATAACAGAGTGGAAAACAATTCCAGCAGTGCATCCGTGGGCTGGGCATTTTGGGGGGGTGGAAGGGCGGGTTTGGGGACAGGGATGGGAAAGGGGCCGTTTCTACCGCAGGCGCCAGTCTTGTTCTCCTTTAACGCTGTAATGTATACATTTGACAGCACAGCTTGACAATTTAAGTAATAATCAAAGTGTTTGGTAATAATGCATTATTTTGCTAAACGAGATTTGTGATGGTTTCCCTAGTGCATTGTAAAGAGGGTCGGAGGGAAACTTCCGCTCATGGGCCCCCTCCCCCCAAAAAAAACGTTGTGTTTCTCGACACCTCATTTGCATCGGCATAAGCACGTTAAGTGTTTTGTGTATGGCGGTGGGGGGGCCTTATCTAAAAACTTCCTCTGCACAGATCTTTATGCCAAAGTCAGACCATTCCAGCTTATCGTTCTGTTCAGCTCCGTGCATAGATTTGGTGTAGAGTGACCCTTTTCAGCTCCCCCAGTGCCACTTAATTTTTGAAAACTAAACGGGTGTGGGATTGTCCCCTGCCCCTCCCAGAAAAGGAAGTTTCTCTCCACGCCCTTGCTTCACAGCACTTGCTTCAAGCACTTTTGTTAAAACCTGAGCGTCTGGTTTCTCTTTAGTGACCCAGGGGATAGAGAGCAGCGGGGGGAGGGGGAGCGAGAGATGAGTGTCTGGGGGGTTATATTTTAATGTTGAAAGTTTCCGTTTCTAGGGAATGAATGAACAAAGGGAAGTTGGGTTTTAAAAAAAAAAACAAAAAAAAAACAAAAAAAAACAGCACAAATGCATTTCAACTCAATAGATGTATTCGCACTGCCATTGTTAGACACGCTGCCCGACAGGCAGTTCAGCTGAGCCATATAACTGCGGACAAACACTGAATGTAACGGCCTTGAACCGGGCAGTCCTGGGAAGCTAGGAATTGGCTTTATTCTCGATGGGCACTTCCGTGAATTCAGAAATAACCTGATGAGGATGCCGTCGTCAGTTTTCTTTGGTTTCTGAGTCACAGCAGATTAGAGGCTTCTCCGTTGTTGTTGTTCTTCTTCTCCTCCCCCCCCCCCACCCCCCCGGTAAAGGTCTGATTTTCTCCCCCTTGTCCTACAAGGAGGGAGAGTGGGCACTCAGTCCCAGATCTAAGGCGGAGATGAATTCCAACTGAGCTGGCACATCCCAGCCGCTTTGAGATCTGGAGCTAATCAAAGTAGCACTAAAAGCAGAAACACGGCTCAGAAAGGGAACAAGTAAGCTTTATTTCCCAGGGCGTTTCGAGCGCTTAAGTGACTTCTGTATGGACAACGGACCTTTGTCAGTTTTCTGAGCGTAGAAGATAAGTATTTGTTAAAAAAATAAAAAGCAACCCTCTTTTTTTATTTTTGGTTAGGTGGGAGCAGCGGGGGTGGGGGAACAGCGCTGAGATCATCCCAGTCTCTTGTCCCACCCCATCCAAAAAAAAAAAAGAAAAAATCAACTTCCATCTCAAGATTTCCTCTTGCACTTCAACCCTAATTAGGAGGACTGTTTCCTCCTCACCAAAAGGCTCCATGCCACAGGGACCAGAAAGGGGGGGTGGAATTTGTATGATTTCCCCCCCCCAAACACACCCCCTCCACACCCCCAGTTGTGAATGTCTTTTCTGTTCCATTCACACTGTAAGCCCTGCTCTCACCTTTGCCTTCAATAAGAAACCAAAGGAAAAAACCCAACCCTCCATTTGAGATCACGGTCGTGAAAACGTGGACCGTTCGGGTTCGGGGGTTTGCAGCCGCAAAAAGCTGTTTGAACCTCTTCTCCTGACTGAACTCATCTGGGTTCAGCACCACTGGGGGTGTGTTGAAAATCAGAAACCGCTAGCAGGAACGTAAAAACTGGGCATATGTGGCGGGGAGGGGGAGGTGATGTAAAACTTTTCAGCTGAAGCAAGAGGGGGAGACAACAGGGAGGAAAGGAACTCTTTGAAATTTAGAATGATGGCTCCATTTGGATCATGAATATTTAGTCAAACTTAAAGTCCTTAAAGATACAATGTGAAACAAACCAACTAGAATCCAAAGGGAGCGGGTTGGGGGAATACACCTTTAAGGACTTTTAAGGCATCTGTAGCAAGCTCTCAGTGTCTTTACAATATCCTGTGTGTAAATGCTGCACCTCTGTATATTATGCACATAAAGCATTTCTTTGAATAAGATAGGACAGACCTCATCACCAGTCAGGTATAAACAACTCTTCCTCTTCTGTGTCTTGGTTTCCCAGCGCACGTGTGTGTGTCTGGGTGCGTGTGGGTGGGCGTGTGTGTTGTGCGTGCGTGTGCGTCTTTTCCAGTTCACTTCCAATGCAAAGGAGAAGGGCGGGGGGAAATAGCCTTACTAAATCCAATCTGAAATATTGTTCGTCAGCTTGAAACGAATTAAGCAAATGAGCCCCAGTGGCCACAGTGGTTTTAAGAATCAGTATGCAATTTCACCTGTGCTGGGCATTTATAAAGCACTTGATCAGAACCAAACTGTAACGCTCTGTCTGTTATATGGGTACAGACAGGAGCAGGAGGAGCTGGTTTAAGGCTACCATGCCAGCTTGCTTCCAATCTGTGCTCTCAGATCACTCACTCTGCACGGATAGATCAAATTGCAGTTTCTTTGGTGCTCTGCACTCGGTCTCTGTGGGGCCACAGTGTTTCTGGAATCCACGTTCAGTGGATGGGGGGCTTTCCTGGCACACTGCCTGCGTAGGCCGTCTGGGTGTGGTTAGCGGTGGTTGGCAGAGGCCCCCGGTACTCGTCCGGACACTGTAAAGGGGTGGGCTGTAGTGTTTCTTGTCTTCTTGTGCCTCGGGCTCCTTTCTCTTCCCGTGAGGTGCTACAAGACTATTCTAGCTCAAGGATGAAATCTCTGGTGGGGGTTGTTCATTGAGCGAAGGTAGCAAAAATGCTGCCAAGAGAGTGAAGCTGCTTAAAGTGGGAGAGAACAAGCTGTTTCTTGGGCTGCTTACAAAGGAGAGGTACCTTTAAATCCAGTTTACCTTCCCTGGCAGAGATGTCTCCTCTCCCCTTCCCAGGAGAGAGGCTGTTGTGTTCTGCTGCCTTAGCTCCTGGGAGGCAGGTGGACCTTTCAGAGGAGAGGTCCCATTTGAGATTGGCAAAGCTGGGCACCCTGACGTAAAGGTGTCGGGGGGAGTCTGGCAACCAAAGGGCTGGTGGCCCCTGCAGATCTTTGTGTTCTGCATGGAGCCGAGAGCAGCTCTTCCTTAGGAGCTGGTTTGAACTTCTCCCTGAGAACGGAATGGGTCCAGAAACCACCCCAGCCCTTCTGTCTCTTGCAGTGCGGGACCCGAGTGTGGACGTTTGACCAGTTTCCCTATCATCCTTTGAATGTTAGAGGAGAAAGCGGCTGCATCTCCTGGGTGCCAGTGTGTTCTCGGTTTCTGAGGCACCGCAGTCAGCCCCGCCGTACCTGGCTCTGTTTCTTTGCTAGACGGAGTCTCTGGATACACCACTAGCTTTTGGATTTTCAAGCCCTGTCACTGGGGCAAAGTGCTGGAGAAAACTCCCACGTACCACCCCCGCACCCATCTCTCCCTCCCACCAGAGGCACAACCCACAGCAGTGGAGAAGGGAGTTAGCCACGTGCCCCAAACCACTGTAGAAGTTTCGGCAGCTTTGCCTTTTGTGTCCTGTGTCTGAATTTGCACTACTGTGAAATCCGGCTTGTTCGGAAGAGAAGTGTCCCATAAAAGCAATACGCGACCTACGGTGATGCATGCAAGGAACGTTAGGAGATGGCGAAAAGAAAAAGCCCAGTTCTTCAGTTCGAGCATCCCTCTGGAGTGATACCATGCGCCTTATCCAATATTTGGGGGAAGGAAGGGGGGGGTCTGGGTCCCTTGGAACTGCCCCCTCACCCCATCCCCACGTGAGCGTTGCAGTTCTGGTGGGCAAGAGGGCATTCTAATGGAACCGGATTTCTGTTTCAAAATCTGTCTCCATTTCGAAAAGTCTTTTTCTTGTTGATCTACTTGAAGGTACTAACCAAAACGGCTGCTCTTTTCATTTTTAGCTTTTTGCTGGGGGCGGGGGAGTGTTTTGAAGTTGTTTGGAACTGTCAATTCCCTGGGTGTGTGGATGGGGTGGAGGTGAGGGAGGGTTCGGCTTTTCGGGGAGAACCATGGCCCGAAGCACAGCGGGCCCCGAACAAGGGCCTGCTGGCATTTGAATCTGACGACTTGCCCCCTCCTTGCTCTGTAGGATTCTCCCTCGCGCTCCTCTCCCCGCTCTCATTGTTTCTTTCTCCAGTTCGGAGACAGCAGGTGACATTATGCCGCGAGCCCCCGCTTGGCCCAAGGGTCTTTTCTTAAAACCGCATCCGGCAGCCCGAAAGTTCCAGGGATCTAGAACCTGCAAAACCTTTTTGCCACCACATGCCTTGCAGCACGGGCGAGGGTAGGGAAAGACAACCAGGTCAGTCTTCTATCGATAGAGAGGGCAGAACCCCTGTCTCTGGCCCCAACAGTCCAAGGTCGCTTTGAACTCTTGCTTTTTTTTTCTTTTTTTTTTTGGTTCATTATGGTTCACTGTGGATTTAAAATAAATGGATGGGGATGGGGAAGCCCTTCCCCCCGCAGGAGGTGGAAGGTTTTGGAGGGTATATGGAAAAATGGAGAGTGGAAATCTATAATGATTTTCCTTCTCTTTTAGCCTCCCACAAATAAAAGCAGGCGCCAAAGATAGACCAAAAACCACACCTGGATGTAAAGGGGTTTCTGGCAGATTGGGTTGAATAGTGGGATGGTCCCCCCAACACACACACATGAGATAGAGGGAACAGATTTTGCAGCCTGATCAACCAGTGTTCACCCTTTTGGGGTCCTAGCATTGCCTCTCAGCTCCCCCAAGTCATTGGCCTGAGGAAACATAGGGCTCTTTAACATCAGGGATTTGGGATGCATTGCTAACAGATCGGCTGCACAACTGGCTTTGCGACATGATTGCATCTGAATTTAGACGCTGCAGAAAACCAAAACCAACCCACAACTTTGGGATGCTTCTGAGGGGCAAATGTCCCTGAGAAGGTCCGTAGCCCCCAACCTGAAGGGCCCCTTCTCCCCCACGGTGCTTTTTTGCAGGGGCTGCAGTAGCGTAAGTGGTCTGTAGTCATGCCGTGTTTCCAAACACGCTGCTTTGCCATCCAAGGCGGTGCATTGAGTCAAACCTTGTCAGCCCTGGATTAAATGGCCAAGCTGATGCACGCTCGGCAGGTTTGCCGCTTATTTAGTGCAGCATCGGCAGCTCGCACTGGAACGCAGGGCCGTCACTGCCTACAGAAAGCGACCGTGTGCAGGTGGGCTTAATTGAAGCATAGTGTGTTAGGAGTCTGTAGCTGCTTTTTGTTGTCATGCATTAGAATAGTTGTATCGTGTAAATACAGGATTGAAAATTGCACTGAAAATAGCGATGTGCCAGCTTCTATCTCCCCTCCTTTGAGAATGTTTTTTATTTGGGTTTGGATTTTTTCTAAGTCTGTATCCTCCCTCCTCTTAAAACCAAAAATTAAAAGGCTCCTCTGTCCCTGGAGGATGTGTCAAGTGCTCCGTCTCTCTGTCCTGCGTCAGCTTAGCTTCCCACTCCGTCAGATCAGCACCTTCTCCATCACCCCCCACCCCCACCCCACGCTCAGCATGCTAGGGAAACTTCTGATTACCAGAACTGTTCTGGATGTTAGGGTTTGTCTCATCCCTACAGATTTATCAAGTTTCTATTTTATTTTTGGCCTTAGGGATCCTTATAGCTTTCTCCTGCTTCCTTCTTTAAGGAGGTATTTAAAAATCAAAGATGAAAGCCAGCAATATGTAGCAGTAATCTTGTTTCCTCCCAAGCTGCGTTCTCTCTTAGAGACGTCTTTAGCCATGCCACTAAATTCCTCTCTCCAGAAGAGCTGGTAGCAGCTAGATGGGCATCTATCCATTTGCTGTCCACATGGAATCAGAACCCAGTGTTTAGAGGGGCAGCGCCCACTTAAAAAGCATGCTTCTGTCCTTAACCTGCTGTCTTTGCTTGCTCTGTTCCAGAGTTTCACTCTGTGCCGAAAGTCGGTAGGAGGTCTTTGTGCTCCTTCAGTCAATTTCACCCATGATGACTAGAAGGCAGATTAGAAGAAGACTGTATTTCTCTCTTTGGTTCCAGTTGGTTGAGTCTGTTTGTGTGGAGGAGAGAAAAGCATTCTTTAAAGAGAGAAAATATGGTGGTCAGACCACAAAACCTGCCATGGGAGCTCAGGGGCAGCTGTGGGAGGAAACTCCTTGACATTTTTGGTTTGAAATTGACTAGATTTGTAGTCCACTCCTTGTTAATGGTACCGTTTCCCTGACATGCCTGCAGAGAAGGGGATTTTGTCAGAGAATCATGCTCTTATGAGTGACCTCTAGCAAGATTAACACCGCTCTGCAAAGCTGTTCCTGTAAACTTGCCTGAGAAACCTCTAACATGGCTAGCACTGGGTTTGACACCAGGCTTTGCTGTGTGACTGGGGAAAGGACAGAGAGTTGAGGGGTGTGTTTTGTTTACAAGACTCCAACTTTGCTATTTAGCAGGGGTAACCGAATGCCCTGGATCCTCCAATCCATCTGCTTGAAGATTGGAATCCATGCCCCATGCGCATCTTGCCAGTAACTTGCTTAGGTATAAAGTAAGATTCCAGATCAAAGCACTTTCAAGACCTCTCTTTAAATCAAGCGGTTAGTTTTTTGCTATCCTTTTCTTCCTTTTGTACCTGCTTGGAGAGGAGAGTTTTAAAGTTTACGATCATTGTCTGTCTGCTTAGGAAAAATGAATTACACCCCCGTCTCCCGTTGGGTTTGTTGATCTCTAGCGACCTACCTTCAGAATTCCTGCTTTTGGACCTGTTCAGTCTTGACAATCTCTGTGTATTTTCCTGTCCCGTGTGTCCCTCCCCCACCCCGACCCAAAAATCTTGCCTTGTAGCCTCAGTATTAGTTAAATAACCCTCTGGCCAGCCCCTGGCCCCTTTCCCTGCTTGCTGCACTGTAGCTGCTCTGTTGCAGGCCTGTTAGGAACTGGATTTTTAAGGAATTCTCCAAGCTTGGTTGCTGTAGTTGCTCCTGCTAAATAAGTGAATCTGAAAACAGGGAAGAGAAATGGGAGTAACTTTATTTCCTTATGTTCTGTTTGTCGCAGATGTGCCAAACTGGGGAGGGGAGGGGGCGGCCTACCAGAACTGTCTCCTCCAGCGTCTCTCTCGCTAAAGCAATAGTCATCGGACGAGCCTTGCGGGTTCTTCGGTCCGCGCGCTACTTGGGGCAGCAGTGGGGGATTCATGAAAGTGCAGGTGCTGGCTGGGGATTTGGGTGGAGAGGAAGGCAGGCTGGGAAGGAAGATCCTGCCTGCCTCCCGGTTGGAATTGCGGTCGGAACTGTAACGTTCATTGTAGAACTCGGATAATTTCAGTCCCAATTCCCTCAGCCTTCACTGCTGGAGTCTCCTGTCTCTTACCAGCCCCTTCAGGGCGTGCTGAAACCAAGATGAATACAATACGCATCACTCTCCGGATGCCCTCCGACAATACCCCCCTGTGGTGTGTGACTGCATGCACAGTGTTTAGGTGTGTTGTTTATGTCCTGTAACAAACGCGTCGTGTGCATCCGTTTCCTAGAATGTGCTGTCGTGTGAGATGCATGACTTGCCTGTCCATCGCCGGGGTGGATCTGCACTCCCCAGGCCCCTCTCTCTCTGCCGACACACCTCATGTCCTAGAGCAGAAACGTGGCATCTCCCTAGAGCCATTTCTCATTCCTCTCCCCTTCCCTGGCAGTTGTTGTCCGTGGATGTTTAGACCCGTGCTCAGTGAGTTTCTAGTCAATACAGTTTGATTAATATGGACAGCCGGGGGATTTTTTTCCCCCAAATTTTGCCCACAGGCAGCATCGGCATGAGCTGATTGCCACCATGGTTGCCTTTAACGCGAGAGGTGCATCCTGCGTCAATTGAGTTTCTGCCTTTAGGGGGTCAGGGTAACATGGAGGATGGTGCTTTTAACACGTCCTGACTTTGACTGGCTTAGTGCAGCTGGGAGAGAACTCATCCTTACACCCTGGACCCCGGACTTGCTTTGCCTCCGCTTCTCCTGTCGTGGCCCCGAAGTCAGCAAGTCGTGCTCCGGGGGAGCCGTTCAGGAGCCGGTTCACTGGCAGGTGATCTTGCGTGCTGTTTGAAGATGCGTGTTCCAGACCCAAAGTTGTTCTGGGCTTCAGGGAGCAAATTCACCTAGAGGGCAAGAGGCGGCTCCAGCCCCCAGCGGGGACAAAGACAGCGCTGACTGAAATTGACTTGCCGACTTCTTGACCCATAAGTGCCGCATGTGGGAGATGAGGCACCAAGGGTTTCCGCAGCGTGTGTGGACGAGGCAGAAGCAGGGAGGCGGGAGCAGGTGTCTCAGCCCAGGTCAGTAGATCGGCGTGGCTTTGCGGTGTTGCAGCAGCATCGTGCAGGCTTCTTGTGTTTACAGGCAGGGGCAAATCCATTTCGTACTGGGCTGGCTGAGCAGGCAGGGGGGTGTCACCTCAGACGCTAAGCTCCCCTCTGCAGTCTGAAGGAGGCCAGGGGAGCCAGCACCCACGGGACCTACTGGCAATAGGCTGAAAGCAGCCCTGTGATTTCTAGCAGCATGTGTGTTCCATTCCAGTTTCGGGGCTTGTTGGCTGCGGTGGGGTTTGGGGGACTCAGCGCTTTGAGATTTCAGGCTTGGGGGTGTTTTTCCTGGCCTCTTTCACACTCGTGTTCTTGTGGTTTCCATTTCCGGCTACACAGATGCCAGAGCGCTGGGCCGACCCAGCTGGAAGATCCACCTGGGGAGCTCTGAGGAGAGGGTTATTCATTGTGGGGGGGCGCTTACAGCTCCCCTTTAACCCTCCCCCCCAGAGGAGTTAGCTCAGCACTCCCCCCAAATTGAGAGTACCAGGAGGGGCTCCCTACCTGGCCCCCAGAAGCTGGCTCGCCCTGAGTGTGTGCACTTTAAACCGGTGTCCCCAGCGTGAGTGAGCGTAGGGCAGATGCTTGGATGTGTTTTCCCCCCCAAGCATTTTCAGTTCAGTCAGGTAAATTTGGGACCTGTCTGAACTGGACCGGAGCTAGAACTTAGCAAGTGGGAACCCGGTCAGTCACTGCGGAGGGATTGGGGTGTGTTTGTGTGAGGTGGCTGCATTGTGTGTGAATTTTACGTCATCAGGGGCGGGGGCATTGTGTGTTTGAGATGGTTGGAAATACAAAAAAGCTTTTTAATTTTAGACTTCACTGCACTGTTCACACCTACCTCTTGCAATAAACAGAATGGCTCACGGATGTGTAGAATGCTTTCTTGCCTCTGAAATCCCACCCCCCCAGATCCTAGGGCTGACAAATTCCTGACATGCCAAGCAGCTGGCTGCGTTGCTGGGGCAGGGCAGATCCAGCCAAAGAGCTGGGGGGGGAAATTTCCACCAAGAACTTTCTCCTTTGCCACAGCCCCCCTGCGTCACGTTACCGTTCCTGGAAAGCACTGACACCCACCGGTGCTGGGGTTTGCGGTGGCCTCTGCTCGATTGATCTGTTTGCTTATTGTATTTAACAGCTGCTGGGTTTGGGTTTGAAATAAAAGGGACTTTTTGTTCCCTGGAATTTTTCCCCTTCAGAGCACTGAATCTGGAACCTGCCGAGCAAAACCCAGTGTGTGGTGGTGATGTTGTTCCTAATAGACAGGGGCCTTAATTGGAGGTCACGTTGCAGGGCAACTTAGTTGGAACACCTTTTAACTTCAGCAGGTAGGGGAGAGGCGAGTGCGTGAACTATAGATGTCTGAGACGCTAGAGTATTCCCACGGGAGCGCTCTGTGAAACACGCTGCAGCCGTCTTCTCCCCCCTGCAATATCAGCAGAGGGCAGGTATATGGGCAAGTCCTGGACCAATCTTTGGAAGAGACTCCAACTGTATTTCTTCCCCCCCAGTCCCCTGAACCAGTTCATTCTTCCTTCCTCCGCTGGTTTAAAGCACAAAACCTGCCCTTCGTGTTGACGGGTGGGCGGGCGGAGTATCAGGACAGCTCTGCTTTCCTAGCAGAGGTGCACGGGACCCTGCGGGGACGTGGTGTGAAACACAGCAGAGTTTTGATGTGCAATTAAAATTTAAAAAGAAAAAAAGTGTGAAACCCTCTCCTAGGTACCCCCACACGCAGCCCATGGGCGAGAGGCTGCAGGTGCCTGGCTTGGCAAGATTTGAGCCACGCCGGTTTCATCTTAGCACCTGGTTTCTCTCCCCTCCCATACAACCTGGCACCCAGGGGGGTGCCAAAATCAAGTCCTGACCAACAAAGCACTTGTCTCTGTGGAGGAAATTTAAAAAAAAAAAAAAAATCCTATTCTTCAAGGGAAACCCAAAGCTGTTAAACTCCCTCGTGGGGCTGTGAAATTAAATAAGGAAACAAACCAAGAAGCCATCCATCCCCACAGCATGAATGCCACTCGTTTGCCTTGTTCCCACTCCCACGTGCAAGCCTAGTGACCGGTTCCTTTTTGTCTGAGATGTTCCATGTATGTATTTTGAAAAATCCTGCATCAGTTGGGGGAGGTGGGGGACGGACTAAAACTAAAAAAATAAAAGCATTCAGACTTGATCTATTTTATACAGTGTATGCTGCAACTAAGTCCTGTTCTTCATATTGTGGCTTTGAATCAATTATGTTTATTAAAATGCCATGGCTTCTACTCCTTCTCCCGTTCTCCTTTCCCACCGCCTGCCCCTGGGGGTTAGCGCCGTTGGGATCGGGCCCAGGGGGGGTGGGGGGAGTCTGGCTCTCCTGCTGTGCTTTTCAGCGGTAGATTAGATCTCAAAGCAGGGCAGAATCATCATGTCTGTTTTACAGATGGGGAAACTGAGGCACGAGGGTGGGTGAGTTGCCCAGGTTCACCCAGCAAGTCAGTGGCAGAGCTGGGAACAGAACTCCTGCCCCCCCAGTCCAATGACACTGGATTTAGTCCTTACAGAAGCTGTTGGCAGAGGCTAGGCGGGGAAACTGGTCTGCCACTGTAACTCTCAGCAGAATCTAACCCCGGGCAGGACCAGAGCTTCAATGGGCAGGCGCGGGGGCGGCTTCTTGTTCCATTCGGTTAAACCGTTAGCTGCCCAGCGGATTTCGGAGGCTCCTTCCCAGGCAGTGGAGCGGAAGGAGTGAGGAGCGCTGCTGCTTGTCCCTGGACGATGGTGAAGGTAAGAGTTCCCATGTCCGCTCCCTCGAAGAACGTCTCCTCCCGGCGATGAACACACGCTTTGCGTGGGGCACGGGGCTGTGGCCTCCCAGCGGACTCCAGCGCTTTCCCCATCTCAAAAATGCTCAGTTCTGCCCCCTTTAGCGACGTCTCCTGTACCCCACCCCCAAATCGGCTGCTTTTTCTTCTCCAAAACGCTGAGACTTGCTCAGGTCGCTTGGAGGCTAGGTGGCTTGAGGGCCGCTGGGCTGTTTTCAGCCTGCTCTTGTGCACTCGATGTCCCGAAACGTTGGGCAGATGCTGAGAATCTGAACGGAAGTGTCCTGACGGAGGGTGGATTTTGGAAAGGGGGGGTAGGGGACTGTGCTGGCCACATGCTCTCCTCCCTGTACTGAACAGCAAAATGCTGCCCCTCACCCGCACTAGTCAGCCCAGGGCCCCACCGAGTTACAACCCGTGCTTGCTCCCGGGAGACGTGGAGCAGAGTGGGGGGCTGCCCCGGGTGTCATGCACCTGCCGTCAGCAGGAAAAGCGTCCAGAGGTCCTAATTCTCTGCGAAGCAGCCAACAGCCATGGGGCAGGGGGTGCCCGTGACCTCGGCCCTGTCCCACCCGAGTTTGGCAAGCAGTGCGGGTGCCCCCAGGTTACAGATCCACACGGAAGCTCATCTGCCCTTCGAAGAGGGCGATGCACATCATGATAGCGGCTCCCAGAAGAAAGCCCAGGTTCTGGAGGGCGAAATACGTCACAGACCCCTGCGGGCTCCCGCCGGAGCTTTGCCGCAGCATCTCGGGCAGCTGCAGGGGAAACGGAGAAGCCTGTGATCCGGCGATACGGGAAAGGACAGACGTCCCGCACAGGGAGGGGGTAACTCCAGAGCCCTGGGCATTCCCATGCCAGGCGTGGACTCGCTCAGCCTGCCCACTGGCTAGCCAGTCGAGGCGCCGGTGCTACCGGCTGCCCGGGGAGCCTAAAGCGGCTGTTCAAGGCAGAGAGGGGCCCTGGACATGGGCGAGGGGGGTGGCCCTAGGATTGCACTTGGGGGGAGCTGTTCTCTGGATGCAGGAAAACCCGTTCAGAGCGTTCCCACTGGGAGCAACCGGCGCCTGCCCCACACTCATTCCTAGGAATGATTTGTGCCCCCGAGCGGCAGGCAAGGGACAGGACCCCGTGGCATCAGGGGCTGGGCAAACCCAGAGCCAAAACACCCCCTGCGCCAAAGAGCTGCCGATCCAAGTGCGAGACGAGGCACCACTGGGCAAAGGGGCCATGCGGTGCCCGGCCTCCAGCAGCCTTGCTGGGTTGGCACCGGGATCCATGGCAAAGCCCAGCCAAGCTGCAGCAGCCCGTGACCGGCACAGGGCCTGGCCAGGCTGTACCAAAGCCAGGCCCCCCCCTTACCATGTCCACCAGCGCCACGTAGAGAAAGATGCCCGCTGTGATGGAGAAGATCCAGGGGGTGATGGACGAGGCACCCTGGCTGAGGGCCGTGCCCATCGCCATGCCCAGATACGCCAGCGAGGCCGACATGAGGTTGGAGAGAAGCACCCTCTTGACTGGCAGGCCAGCCTGGAGCAGCAAGGCGAAGTCACCTACAGGAGCGAGGGAAGCGGCAGGTGAGAACATGTGGGATGCCAGGCGGCTGGGGCCCGCCCTGCCCGGGGACTTACCCAGCTCGTGGGGCAGCTCGTGGCAGAAGACGGCCAGGGCGGTGCTCAACCCACTGGAGACACCCTCGGAAAACGCAGCCCCTGCGGGGAAAGAGAAGCCCATTGGCACCCAGGAAACCGGGGCCCCGGCCCCGGGGCAGCTCCTGTCCCCCGCCCCCTTACCGATGGCCAGCCCGTCCGTCAAGTTGTGTATCCCGTCGCCCAGGATCACCATCCAGGCGATGTCGGCTGCGCCAGCCGCCGGGCCATGCGAGTGTCCCTGGTGGCTCAGCTCCGCCGTCGGTCCGTCCGCGCCCAGCGCGGGCTGCCTCGCCCCCTCCTCTCCCCAGACAGGGCTGTCGCTGTGCGGCCCCGGGGCTGTCAGACGCCGCAATTCGGCTTCGGTGCCTTCGGAAGAGCAGCCGCAGGCTGGTAGCAGCCCTGAGCCGGCGGGGGGCCGGGGCTGGGGACCAGGCTGCCGGGAAGACTCACCCGCTCCGGGCCGTGGGCTGAGAGTGCCGGACGGGGGAGGTCGGGCGGCCCCGACAGCTGCCCCTGTGCTGGCCTCTCCCAGCAGGGGGCGCTGTGGGGAGCGGGGCAGGAGCGCTGGCTGGGGCGGGGGGGGCAGCTTCTGGCTTCCCCAGCCTCAGGGCAGGGGGCAGGAGCGAGGGCCAGCGCCAGGCTCACCTGGGGAAGGAGCCGACGCCCGCAGGGTCAAGCTGCGGCTCCCGGCTGCATCCAGCGAGGGGCTCCTGGGGCTCCTTCCCGTGGCGCGGCTCTGGGTGGGGGGGGCAGAAACCAACGGTGAGAACTGAGAGCCACCCGCGGGGCCGGGGCCGGGCTGGCTCGGGGCATCGTGGCCACTGGGGGTGGGAAAGCCCCGGGCTGGGCCCCACCCGCATTATCCTAGACAGGTGCAAACCAAGCGCTCCTAGGACGGGTGGCACCTTCGATATGGACAGATGGGCTCTGTAGGAACGGCCAGGGAGCCGGGACCTGCATGGGCCCAGGGAGCCGGGACACGGGGCTGGACGGACCCGAGGCCAGGCCCAGGGAGCCGGGACACGGGGCTGGACGGACCCGACGCCGGGATGCTGCAGCAGCAGGACCCAGGATGTGCCGTCACCCCGTAGCCACTCTGGCCAGGCAGAGCCACCAAACCCCCCGGCCCCCTGACCTCCACAGGGCCGGGGCCAGGACCCCGGGCGCTCCAGCTCTGGTGAACTCTGCAGCCCCAGGTGGCGTCGGGGCCCGTCTGGAAGCCAGCAGCCTGGGGGCCCCGGGCATTGCCCCAGGCCGCTGACGGGAAGGGGTCCCCTGCCATCCTGCCCCCCTCCAGCCCCCTACCCTGGGCGGGCTCCCGGCCGGCCCAGGCGGCTCTTACCGGCTGCCTCCGTCTCTGCTTCAGCGTGCCCAGGAGGTGCTCGATGAGGAACAAGAGGTAAATGCCCCCCAGGACCGACAGCCCCTTCAGCACCGAGGCCTGGTGCTCCAGTGGCGTCTCCTGGCGCCTCCCTTGGGCCTAAAGGCAGGAGGAGGGAGGGGAGCCGGGGGTCCCTCTCAGGGGCTCCCAGCGCTGGGGGGGCAGGGAGGAATGGGGGGATTCAAGGGGGGCGCTGGCAGGCCCAGGTGCCGGGCTGGGCTGGGTGGGGGGCCGCTGGGCGCTCTGGCTGCGGCGCGGATGCGCCCCGGGATGGATCTGCAGCAGACCGCGGCCCCCTCGCCCCGGGCCTCCCAGCTCGGGCGCTGGGGGGCCCGGCGAGCCCCTACTTACATGCGGCCACAGGTGAAGCAGGGCGTCCCCGCACAGCGTCCCCACGGCCAGCGCCACCAGGAAGGCCAGCAGGAGGCGGCCGCAGGCGCCGCCGAGCCAGGGCACCAGCAGGAGGGCCAGCGCCGAGGGCAGGCTGCTCAGCGTGATGGCCAGGAAGCCCCAGCCCAGAACTGCAAGAGGAAGCAGGGTGAGGTGGCTGGGGGCACCCTGGGCTCTATTCCTCCCCCCCCCCCCGGCCCGCCCAGACACCCTGGGGGGTTGGCAAAGCCGTAGGGCAGGAAAATCCCTCGGCAGAAGGAGAGGCTGCGGGCCGCGCTCGTCATCGCCCCGCTCTGTGCCTCAGTTTCCCCCTCGGGGTGGGGGGGCGGCCCCTTCCCAAGGCTCTGGGGAATAGTGGTGCAGGGCAGAGCCCCCCCGCTGGCCCAGGGCTGGGCTGGGGGAGGGTGGTACCTGGCCACAGCGCCCGCCCCAGGGGCTCCGGCGCCAGCGGGTCGTAGTGCCGGATGCAGACCCGGCTGTCGATCTGGTAGAGCAGCGCCGGGCACAGCAGCGCGAACTGCTCGGGCGTGATCTTGGAGGCGGAGTTCAGCCCGAAATTCACCAGCAGCTGCGTCACGTTGAGACACTGGGGGGGGGGAGGACAGCGCGGGTGAGCGAGGCCCCCCCGGGGAAGGGGCGTGCCCCACCGGCCCTCCCAAGCCCCGGACGGCTGGAGCGCAGGGGCTGCCGAGTGACTCGCGGAGGCCCCTGGGGTCTGTTCCGGGCGCTGGGGGGCCAGGACTCCTGGGTTCCGTTCCCGGGGCTGGGGCGCATGGGGTCTAGTGGTTAGAGCTGGTCAGCACTGAAGCCCCCCACCCCACTGGCTGAGGATGTCTGCCCCCCACTTCAGAGCCCCTCCCCTTTAGACCCCAGAGGTGGAGCCCCCCCTCACATCCTCGTGCAGGTGGTCCGTGACGGAGTGGTCCAGGGCCAGCACCCTCTCCAGGAGGGTGAGATGGGGCAGGGCTGGGGGGGCCTGGACAGGGTCTCTTCGGCTCCCAGGGTGCCCTGGGGCGCAGGTGGTGCTGGGCCCTTCTGTGTCCAAGGGCGGGCGGGTGCCCCCGGAGGCAGCTGGCGGCTGGGGCGGCGGGTCAGCCTGGGGCGGCCGGACCGTCTCTGGCTGGTTCCTTCCCGGGGATCCCGGCCTGAAAGAAAGGAACAAAAACGAATTCCCAGTTCCCAGCTGCAGCCCGGGGGCCGGGAGGGGATGGCTGGGAATGACGGGCAGCGGCAGGACTGGAGTATCAAGGGGCCGCGGGCCGGGAGTGAGGGGCACCGGCGGGGCTGGGAAAGGGGGGAGCCCAGGGCTGGGCGCTCAGGGGGCCGCGGGCCGGGAGCGAGGGGCACGGCGGGGCTGGGGGGAGCCCAGGGCTGGGAGCGCAGGGGGCCGCGGGCCGGGAGCGAGGGGCGCGGCGGGGCTGGGTGGGCTGGTTGGGGGGAGCCCAGGGCTGGGCGCGCAGGGGGCCGCGGGTCGGGAGTGAGGGGCACGGCGGGGCTGGGGGGCGGGAGCCCAGGGCTGGGAGCACAGGGGGCCGCGGGCCGGGAGTGAGGGGCACCGGCGGGGTTGGGGGGGCAGAGCCCAGGGCTGGGCGCGCAGGGGGCCGCGGGCCGGGAGCGAGGGGCGCGGCGGGGCTGGGTTGGGGGGAGCCCAGGGCTGGGCGCGCAGGGGGCCGCGGGCCGGGAGCGAGGGGTGCGGCGGGGCTGGGTTGGGGGGAGCCCTGGGCTGGGAGCTCAGGGGGCCGCGGGCCGGGAGTGAGGGGCGCTGGGGGGGCAGAGCCCAGGGCTGGGCGCGCAGGGGGCCGCGGGCCGGGAGTGAGGGGCGCTGGGGGGGCAGAGCCCTGGGCTGGGAGCTCAGGGGGCCGCGGGTCGGGAGCGAGGGGCGCGGCGGGGCTGCGGGGCCGGGCGGGTACCTGGAGGGGCCGTTCTCTCCCTGCAGCCCGGGGCCCAGGCTGGGCGGCTCCGCCCCGGCGTGCTCCAGGGCCGACTGGCGGCGCTGCTCGCCCTGCGGCTCCAGGACGTCCAGGTGGGCGACGTGCCCGTGGCCCCGCGCCTCGCGCTCCGGGGTCTCCACCACCTGCACCCGGCCCAGCCCCAGGCTCCGCAGCAGGCGGGTGAGGCCGTGGAAGGCCAAGGTGCCGTTCTCCCCGTACAGCCCGAAGAGCTGCTGGAGGTAATAGCCCTGCTCCTGCTCCGCCTCCCCCAGCGGGGCCGGCGCCGAGGCGGGCAGGCCGGGCGAGGGGGCGGCGGGCAGCGGGGGGCCGCAGCCGCCCGGCAGCAGGAGGGCGGCGACCCAGAGTCCGGCCAGCAGCAGCAGCCGCGGCTTCCTCCGGTCCATCGGCGGGGTGAGCCTGGCGCCGAGCGGGCCGGGGAGGGGCCGTCAGCTGGGGTCGCACCTGGCCAGGTGGGCTGGCTGGCTGGCTGGGGCGCCCCCTCGTGGGAGATCTGCTGGCGGGGGGGGGGACCAAATCAAGACAAAGAAACCCTAAGGCAGGTGCCCGCCCGCCCGCCCGCGGGCCCGTTAAAGACACAGTCAAATAACGCCCCGCTCGCAACGCTCGCCCGCCCGTCAACGCCCCCGCCTCTCCAGCCGCCCCGCTCAGAACTGGGGGCGTGGAGGGGGCCGGACTGCCCGGCTCCTGGGGGGAGAGACTGTGGGAGCCGGACAGTCAACGCCTTGTCTGCCTGAGGTAGCGGGGCCCAGGAGAGTGGGGCTCTGGCCTGCTGGGTGACAGCGGGCAGGTCCCGCCCTCGTTCCGTGCCTCAGTTTCCCCTCCCGCGCTTTGCCTAGGGAGCTGCTTGGGGCAGCGACTCGCTCTCCCCCTGCGTCCGGGCCCGGGCTGCGGTTGTAGACATAAGGCCTGGGGTCAGCAGCGTTTCTGGAGCTACCGCGGCCCACCAGGGGAAGGCGTCGTGCAGAAGCTTGTGCCCGTGTAAAGGGGCCTTGGACCAGTACCGCGTGTTACGCTCCCCAGTGAGAGAACGGCAGCTCCACTGGGGGGGGGTCGCTGCTTTAACTGGACTGGGAGAGTCGAACCCGCCCCGCGGGGAGTGAGCCCCGGACTCCAGCTGGGGAAACTGAGGAAGGGACCTGGGCCGCCGCCGCTCCCTCCAAGATGAGGGTCCCAGGGGGTCTCTAAACAGCGGACACGGTGCCAGGGAAAGGGGGAATCCGCCCTGGAACCAGCCTCGGCCAAAACCCAGCTGCTGCTTGCGGGGTCTGTCCTCGGGCGGGGCCGCTGGTTACCGGGGCAGGCTCTTCCCTCGCCCGGCTCGCAGCGAGGACCGGCCCGCGGGAGCGCTCACAGCTGGGCTGGGGGTTTGAAGCGGGCATGAGGAGCCTGCGCGCTGGCGGAGTTAAACGCCGGGTCAGAGCGCCTGGATCCGAGGGGGCCCAGCTGTGCGTCTCCCCGCACACGTGTCGCTCCCTCTGCCCCCACCCGCGCTGGGACTCGAGCCCCTCAAAAGCTGGCCCCGCTGCCGTGCGCCGCTGGACCGAGGGG